>NC_138878.1:32184915-32851422 GCF_965194805.1 Balaenoptera borealis | reverse complement strand
TTCCTTCCCATTTAGGTCACCACAGTACATTAAGTAGAGTTCCCTGTGCTATACAGTATGTTCTCATTAGTTGTCTATTTTATACACAGTATTAATAGTGTATATGTGTCTATCCCAATCTCCCAATTCCTCCCACCACCCCTTTCATTTCTGATATTAGTAATTTGTGTCTCTTTTTTTCTTAGCCTGGCTAGAGGCTTATTGATTTTATTTATTTTTTTTCAGAGAACTAGCTTTTGGTTTCATTGATTTTTCTCTATTGATTCCCTATTTAACCAATTTTTACACCTTGGAAACAAACACATTGAAATTTAGGTCACTGATTATTTTTTTTTAATTTCTTTATTTTTTATTTATATACTTTTGGCTGCCTTGGGTCTTCGTTGCTGCGTGCAGGTTTTCTCTAGTTGTAGCGAGCGGGGGCTACTCTTCGTTGCGGTGGCTTCTCTTATTGCGGAGCACGGGCTCTAGGTGCACAGGCTTCAGTAGTTGTGGCACTTGGGCTCAGTAGTTGTGGCTTGCGGGCTCTAGAGTGCAGGCTCGGTCGTTGTGGCGCATGGGCTTAGTTGCTCCGCGGCATGTGGGATCTTCCCGGACCAGGGCTCCAACCTGTGTCCCCTGCATTGGCAGGCGGATTCTTAACCACTGCGCCACCAGGGAAGTCCCTAGGTCATTGATTATTAAAAAAGTAAATGTTAAAACTTTTAACTTAAAAGATAAAATACATTTGCACTAAAGAGACACTGCTTTTATTTTTTACACACAAGAGCTCTGCTTAATATTTCGTTTGAAATAAGAAGTTGCTAAAAATCTTTGAAAACCACTCGATGATATGATCTCCAGGGGCCCTCCCATGGCTCTGTGATTCAGTTAGATTAAACAATGTTGTGATCAGATGTTTTTGTTTTAAAAATATTTCTCTTTTAGTAAACCGTAAAGCCATACAGATTAGTCACGTTTGGACATGTGGTTGGATAAAGTCACCTGGAACATGATGTAGGGTGAGAGCACTGGACTAGAAATCAGAATGCCTGGTCCTCATCCTTGCATTGCTTAGCCTTCATGTGAAAGTCAGAATGCTTCTGTTTGGCGGTGTCAGAAACCCACCCCTAATGAGGTTGAGCTTTAGGTATGGCTCCATTCAGAAGCTCAAATGATGTCCAAAAATTCATGCTTTCTCTATCTCTTGGCTCTGCTTCCTCTGCACTGGTCCTATTCTCAGACAGGCTCTCATGGCCTTCAGCAGCTCCAAGCTGACATCCTCATAGATCCCAATCCAGAGAAAAGAGAATGCTCCTTCCCCCAGGGGTCCAGCAAAAAGTCATGGGGTTATCTGATTGAACCGATTTCGATCATGTGTCCACTCTGAACCAATTACCATGAAGGGGCAGGGTGGGGGGAGGTGGCCCTGATCGTTGTGGATTTCAATGACAAGCCAAGTCTAGATCATAAGTCCGCCCTGGAACTTGGGTGGGAGGCCGGTGCCACCTAAACCATGTGGCCTAAGTTGAGATCCCCAAGAAAAATTAGGGTGCTGTTACCACAGGATTGGAGAATGGATGCTGGATAGGCAAAGCAATTTAGTAGAAACAAAAACAAAACAGTTTCTAAACTCAGTTTCTCTACCTGCCTTGAGGGGACCACTGTTGTGAGGGTCCAGTGAGAGGAGGAGGTAGACAACAGGGAGGACTGGTACCTGTCCTGAGATGGATGCAGCCTGGAGGCATGTTGCCGTGCAAACTTGGCTGGCAGGCGATACCTGGTTGAACAGAAGCATACGGTATTTAATGAACACAACAGGCTTCACAAAATGTGAGCTCTTGGCCCTCATGAGGCTGGTCACCAATGAAGGGCTGGCAGAACGACTCTTCCTGACTCATCACATTCTGATCGGCTTGGTTGACACTGCCCCGCTCATTCCAGAGGCAAATGTGCCCATTTGCTCAGGGAAATGCAACCAGGGAGGCTTTTTCTGCCTCTCGCTCTCCTGTGATCTTGTCTTTCAGAGGCCAGCGGGGATCAGACTTGGAATTGCTGACATTGTCAGCCCCAGGACAAAATTTGTGAGGCTCAGCCAGATCTATTTATGCCAAATTTGATAATGTCATTGGGTTATTCTCACTTGGAATTGCCGATGGTTTGTTATAATTGTTGTTTAATCCTCCGTGTAGGTGATTTGGAAGATACTGATTGATGAATGCTCATCGCTTTCTAGTTTCTGAGGCAGAAAAAGGAAAAACAAGTTTTCCCTTTATTCAGGAGGAAAAAGCTTGGAAGGGGGAATGCAGCCTTCTCCTTTTTTCCTGCCTCTTGAGATTTCACTTGGGGAAAAATCCCCTCCTCGAAGCCTTCCCATATGTCCCCATTAGGAGGGAATAGCCCCCTCATCTATGTGTCCTTGACATTGACTTAGCAAGAGCTGCCATGTTTCCCAGCTTCCACTCTGCCTCACTCTCCATCCACTCTCCCCATGACAGCCAGAGTGACCTTACAAACACAGATTAGCTTAGACCATAACCTCACCCTGTTCATAACCCTTCAGTGGCCTTTCTTCACACTCAGATAAAACCTGAGCTTTGGGGGAATTCCTGGCGGTCCAGTGGTTAGGACTCTGAGCTTCCACTGGAGCATGGGGCACGGGTTTGATTCCCCGGTTGGGGAACTAAGATCTCGCATGCCACGCAGTGCAGCCAAGAAAATAAAAAATAAAATAAAATAAAACCTGAGCTTTTTAAAAATTGAAGTCTAGTTGATTTACAATGTTGTGGCAATCTCTGCTGTGCAGCAAAGTGACTCAGTTATACACTTATAGACATTCTTTTTTTATATACTTTTCCATTATGGTTTATCACAGGATATTGGGTATAGTTCCCTGTGCTATACGGTAGGACCTTGTTGTTTATCCCTTCTAAATGTAATCGTTTGCATCTACCAACCCCAAACTCCAGTCCATTCCTCTCCCTCCCGCCCCCCTTGGCAACCACAAGTCTGTTCTCTATATCTATGAGTCTGTTTCTGTTTTGTAGATAGGTTCATTTATGCCACATTTTAGATTCCACATATAAGTGATATCATTTGGTATTTGTTTTTCTCTTTCTGACTTACTTCACTTAGCATGATAATCTCTAGTTGCATCCATGTTGCTGCAAATGACATTATTTCATTCTTTTTTTATGGCTGAGTAGTATTCCATTATATATAAATACCACATCTTCTTTATCCATTCATCCATCAATGGACATTTAGGTTGTTTCCGTGTTTTGGCTATTGTGAATAGTGCTGCTATGAACATAGGGGTGCGTGTATCTTTGAATTATAAAAACCTGAGCTTTTGTCCTGGGCCCTCCTCTCTGACCCAGTCTTGTGCCATAATCCATTTTGACTCATTATACTCCAGATATAATATCCCTAATTTTAGTCTTAAAGATGCCACATGCTTCTAAATGCATGGCCTTCATACATGCTGTCCTCTCATTCTGGAAAGCTGTTCCCACATTCTTCATACAGCAGGTTCCTTCTTATCATTCTCAGAAAGATAACCCCAAACCCTGCTGACATGAGCCTCTTTTATCAATAGTTTCTTTCCTACCACTCTGCATTTCCTGTTTCCTTTAAATACATCACATTTGCAACTGCATATTTATTTATTATCAGTCTCCCCATTAGACAGAGAGCTTCATGAGGGCAAGACCTGTTCTATTTTTCTTTTGTGTTTACTGCTATATCCCCTGCACCTGGCACTTAGCCTGTGCATAATACATTTTTGTTGCCCAGATTATTAGAGAGTTGGGGTTCTCTCTTAGTGTAGGCAGGACTTCCTTCTGTGTTCTTCCTTCTGGCTGCCGCTGATTTTTTCTTCCAAGAGGGGATTAGGGATTGTGTCACACTTACCGCTATCTCCCTCAAGCCACTTACCTGGTGTTTGGCTCACAGTGGGAGCCCAGTGGGGATTGCTGAATGAATTCACATTACCTGTGCTCTTCCCTGACCCCCTCAACTGCATAGTCAGCAACTCTTGGATGTGGCAAAGATAGCAACCTACAGGATGAAACTTCAGAGTTACCAAGCCACTGCAAAATGTAAAACTCTCTCTTCCACTGGTGAGTTGTGGATCCTGAGATTCTGGCACAACAGAGCCAGGACAAGCTCTAAGAATCATTGTCCAAGAGACAGCACACCTAGATGAGGTAGTGCTTGAATTGAGCCTAGTGATCTCCTTCAGGGGCAGGGATGAGTCGGTGGTGGGGGGGAGGGTGGGGAATGCAGCAACAGCCCTTGAGCCCCTAGGCTCTCACTTCAGCAGAATTCATTAAGCAAATAGTGATTGTGTTAGAGTCTGTGGGGCCTCAGACAAGAACAAGACACAGCCCCTGAGCTCAGGAGGCTCAGATTTTAGTAGAACAGATACATGACTTACGCCTTTCTAGCTGTATGACCATGGACCCATTACTTAACTTTTTCAAAGCCTCAGTTTCCTCATCTGTAGGACGGGGTAATAAATGAACCAACCACATTGGTGATAATTCAGTGAGTTGATGCACGGAAAGTGCTTAGGACAGGGCTGGGCTTAGTAAGGGTTGGCAGTAAGTATTATTATTTGCTATTATGAGGCAGGGATGGGAGTCACTTGCAGCCCTAGTGTTAACCTCCTGTTTACCATTGTCTCTAGGCAGAGCTGCCCTCTGGTGGTAATTGTGCAGCATGACCATCTGTCCTGGGACCTTGCCTATTCTGCCTTGCTCTTGAAGCCAGTCATGGTTCTCAGCCTGGGACCATTTAGGCATATATGTGAGGAAACTATCATATAAACCTTTACTAAGCAGTTCTAATTGAAGATATTCTCAGGAGTAAGGGTCCTGGGGCTGGACATATCTCAAGCTTGGGCAAGCGGGTGGGTGGTAGCAGAAAGAGGTGGTGCTGGTTGGGCTCCCTGTCAGTTTTGAGCAGGACAGAAGCAGAGGTGGGAGGAGTCGACATTTGGTAAAAAGAAGAACCAGGATTCAAAGAAGTTTGCCAGGCAGGGTTGATGGTATCCTCGCTCTGCAGCTACAGACCTGGGGTGGAGACTTGTTCTGACCATTTAGTAGCTTAACGACTTTGGGCAAGTCACTTGACCACTCTGAGTGCATTTTCATGGAATGGAAATAGCAGCGATATTACCCCTGATATTTGTAGAAAGCATCTAATGGGATAATGCCTGGGAAAAACCCTGTATGAACTATAAAAATATTACTGTAATCCATCAGTTCTAAGATGGGCTTTTTAAACATTCCCTATTTCTGAAATTGGAAGGAATTACAATCTGTGGTGTAACATAATTTAATTGGTGGCTTTTAGTTTTGCTTGGTGGTTCATAAAAACTGTGTGTATTGCAATCAGGGGCATCTCATGAACAGATATGATGAGATGGTAGTTGAAACAGTAGTCATTGTCTTTTCCTCCCCCACTGCTACCCTTGCCCAGGAGCTTTCAGAGAATAGAAGTGACACCTTTTTGTGTGTGCCCCCTCAGAGCCCGGCACAGTGTCTGGCACAAATCAGCACTCAATTAATGCTTTACACTCTGATAAGGGCAAGTGGCCAGCTCAAATGTTCGACCAGAAGGGCTTTTGACAAGCCAAATACAACCTTCTCACCTTCCAATTAACTTGGCGATTGAGGAGTGGACCTTTGCGTGTTTTGTTTTTCTGGCCACCTAGCATCCATCAGCCGTATTGCTGAGGGCTGCTGTGGTCCACCCTCACCCATTTAAATGAAATACAGAGGGAACGCCTCCTTACCACCTTCTCATGTCCCTGACCCCCGACCTCCCCCGTCCCCCTCCACCCCTTGCCTAATATAATTAGCATAGCACATCACTCTGGCCTCAGTGATTGGTCCAGGGATGAACATATGACCCAATCAGAACCTTTGAGATCCAATGAGACTTTTGTCGGTGTAGCTGCTGTCTGTGCCTCTACCATAGCCCCCTGGCATCTGCCATTTCCATGAACGCTGGCTGAACTTCCAACTGCCAGTCCTCGGGACTCTGCCTGAGGGCTCTCTCAGGCTGCTGGAGCCCACTGTGCTCATGCATGCAGCAGGCCCAAGTACCAGAGTCAGTTCTACCAAGGAGCTGCCAGGGCTGGGATTCGGGTGAGGAGAGTGGCATGCCTCATGTGTAACATGTAAGGAGTCCTAGGCCCAGCCCTGGAGCAGCCCTCAACCAATGGCTGATGGGAGCTGGTAGATAAATGCTGCAATTCCCTTTTGGATGCATGCTCTACCCTGTTTCTCACAGCTCCTCAGTAAGATTAGGCTCTGGACGCCTGCAGAGATAACTAGCTCAGTAACACATCCTTTATTGACTTTTTTCCTTCCCTGGCTCACTTTCTCATTCCCCTACCAGCATTTCCTGTGATCACTTCCTAATAAATGACTCGTATTCAAATCCTTGTCTCGGGGTCTGCTTCTGGGGGAACCCAAACCAAGACCCCTGTTGGCTATGGTTAAGGGATGATGCAGCTCTAGGAGATGCCGCAGCAGCTGTCTTGCCAGCCATGGGGGGCAGACCCTCCAAGAATGGAGCCGACATGGAGGTGAGCAGAACCGAGATGGCAAGTGAGGTGATTTTTTTTTTTTTTACATCTTTTCTGGAGTACAATTGCTTTACAATATTGTGTTAGTCTCTGCTGTACAACAAAGTGAATCAGCTATATGTATACATATATCCCCATCTCCCCTCCCTCTTGAGCCTCCCTCCCACCCCCCCCATCCCACCCCTCTAGGTGGTCACAAAGCACCGAGCTGATCTCTCTGTGCTATACGGCTGCTTCCCACTAGCCATCCATTTTACATTTGGTAGTGTATATATGTCAATGCTACTCAAGTGGGGTGATTTTAATGAAGTTTTGCTATTAGGATCACACACCACAGTTCAGACACTTTATGAAATTCCCCATGAGATCTCTCTGTGCGCCGGTATTTCGTCTCCTACAGCCAGCCGCCTCCTCTCTTCTCTCTCTGCCTTCTCCAAAAATTCTATTGTCCAGAAGGATTCATCTCCGTCTCTCAGCTTTTGCACCCACTCAACAAAATGAGTCCCCTTTGAGATTTACCATTCTGGAAGTTGTTCAGATGTGGGAGGGAATTGTCAAGAAAAAGTAAAAAGGAGCGCGTGAACGTTGGTAGGATGGGACATGGTGTGTGTGTGTGGTATGTGCACATGTGTGTACTCTTCTTGTGTTTGTGCACATGGGTTTGTGCTTCTTGGCAGGATTCATCTCACAGGCTCCAAAGTCAGGAGTTACGGAACAGATTTGTCTACTGGGAAATCACGTGAGAACCCCAAACCGCGGGCTCCCCCCCATCTCTTCCTGTCTCTTAGGAACCTTTTGTTTCTCTTATCTCTGCTGTTCTCAATTTTCTGTACCTCTCTCCTACTCTCTGCCTTCTTCCTCTGTTCTTCAGAGGACCATCGATCCACACGACCTAACAGACTGACCCCAGTTCAAATTCTCCACGGAGAATCTGACAGGCTCTGCTCAACTGCCAATAGATAGCTTCCCTTGGACCAGGTCCCACCTCCTGTCCAATCAGCTGTAGCCTTGGTGCTGGGGGCGAGGCCTTGGGGGGTGGGTGGCCAATGAAATATCCCCAACAGCTCCACCCCTTTTAGATGCCTGCTTCCTGAGCCTCAGGACAGTATCTGGGAGGGAGGACAATGATAATAAGAGTCAGTAGAGACTGAGTACTTCTTTAAGTCAGGCACGGGACACACATTATCTCTTTTATAATGAAATTTTATCAGAGTATAACAAGTGCACAAATATAAAGCTCAATACGTGTATTATTTCTTGCAATTCTTATAGCAACTCCATGATTACGGGTGTGATGATTATTATCTTTAATGTACATGTATGAAAACAAGCTCAGCAAAGTCCATTCACTCGCCTAGAGAGTGGATCTGGGATTTGAACCTAGGCAGTACAACTCTAAAATCGGAGTGCATGACCACTACTGTACACTGCTCATGTCACCAAGTCACCTCCGGGGATAAGCATGACCTGTGGTCCCGGGCAGTGACAGGGAGACAAACAGGTGACATTCATTTACAAAGTGTGTCAGGTGCTGGGTGGAAGAACTGCAGCCCAGCTTTCTCCTCTTGGCCATCCTTCTCCCTCTCCCCCTCGTGGCCACTTGGTACCTTCCTCTGCTTTTCCGGGCAGCACAGCCGCAGCTGGAGACAGCCTCCGGGAACCACCAAGAGGCTTTATGATGTGCAGATGGCGTTTCCGCCGACCCCTCTCTTTTCATGTCGGTGGCCTCTGGGAGCTGGGCCAGCCCAGATGTCCCTGATCTTGAGAAAGTCTCCCATGGCAAGACTGGCATAAGATGCCAGCAATGGGGGCCTCAGGCCAGCTCTGGCTGGGATCCTCTGGTGAGGGGCCTTGGCTGGATGCTTGTGAGGCAGACGATTCTGTGTCATTTGTGTCCAGCCCTGTGGATTAGGATGGTGCATCTGCAGAGCCAGGAATATCACTTCTGAGGCTACAGACAAACAGAGACACTGCACAGCTAGCTTTTCAAAGGGACTCTAGATTGATCTCTTTTTTCCATGCATGTTGTTTTATCTGACTCTCAAGCTATCTATGGGCACAGACTGCTTTTCCCATCAGAGGAGGTGCCCTCCTGTGACAGGAACAATCTCGTCCCCATCAGTGATAGACTGGGCCAAGATTAGGAGCCATGTGTCTCCTCCATCAGACTTGGAGTTCTACAGTCCAGGGATAAATATGTCTCTGTCATCGGGGAAAATGAGAGTCTGCTATCTGCTCTCAGACTACGAGTTCCCCAAGTCAGGAAAATGTGACTCTCCCATCAGATTGGGAGTTTTCAAGGTTGAGAACTATTTATTTGTCTCTTCCATTAGGCTGAAAACTCCCCAGGGATGAAGTGAGTGTCTTCCACATCGGACCAGGAGCTCCCTGAGAGTGGGGTGATGGCATCCTTCATCCCTCTCTTCCAAGAGTGTTCAGACAAGGATCTGTCGGCAAAGGATGTCTAGTGTAGGAGAAATGTCTGCGGACAATCCTAGGGAGCAGGCAGCTTTCATCCTGGACTCTGCAGGCCTGCCCTTAGCCAACCACCTGGGAAGGGTGGGACAGTGTCAGCCAAAGTGGGTGCTGGAGATACATGGAGAAGACCAACTGTGAGATTGATGGGCATCTGGCCAGTGTCTGTCTTGCAACCTGCTGGAGAACCCAGCTTTTGGCTCAGGGCTTGCTCCTTAACAGGAGCTCAGTGATGATGGCTGAATGATGAATGAATGAATGAATGAAGACCTGGTTTCTGCCCTTGAGATGCTCACCCTCTGCTAGGGAAGGAATGAAGCTGACTTTTCTTGCATACCTGTATGCATTGGACACAATTTCAGGCTCTTTAATGTATATTACCTTATTTAATCCTCAAAACCACCCTAGAGGAAAAGTTTTATTTCTCCACTTTACAGATGAAGAACTTGGGGCTCAGAGACCTGTCCAAGGTCTCACAGCTGGTAAATAAGGGAGTTGAGATTTGAACTGAGGTTCTTTGATTTCCAGACATAGGACCTCTTCGTGGAAAAATTACTGTCATTTAATTTCAGAGCTACCTAAGACAGGTGTGTATGAAGTGGCATGTGAAATGAGGGAGAGAAAGGCTTCAAAGAATGAGTGATATTGGATATGGGTTTTGAAGGATGAGTAGGAGTTCACCAGACAAAGAAGATGGGGAGGCATGATTAGAAAAGGAGAGATGTTTTGTCTACTTGGAAGACTCCCATATGGGGTTTTTGGGCAGCTGCCCCCTTCCTCATGTGCTCTTCTGTGGCCTGCCTTTCCGGGAGCTGGACTTCCTCCCTCTCTTCGAGAGGACACACAGCCTAATCTCATGCTGGCACATCACTGCCGAGATGCCAGGAAGTCTGTGCTGTGAGCCTCCACCCTGGCGCCAGGGCCAGCTGGGCTTCTAGGAAGAAGGAAGGGTGGTTGGGGGCCAGCTGTGATGAGAAATTTCCTCTTGGGCCCTCTGAAAAGGGCAGGGCAGTGGAGGAGGAGCTGGGACCCAAGTCCTGCATCTGGTCAGAGGGAAGAGGTAAAGAAAGATGGGGATGGGCGAGTTGTCCCCCAGACCTGTGACCAGTGGCCCTCTCTTTGTGGTTTAGAAAACAGAGGGCAGTTTATTGCATCCCCCTGTGAGTGTGGACATCCCTTAGATATCTTTTCTGGAGACAGGCAGGTGTTACATTCTCCTGGGTGGGAGTGCAGAGTAGGTCTTCAATAGATTCTTGGTTGTTGATCAGACTTTGCGAATTCATCATTTTGCTAAAACTGGGTAGAATGAAGTGTAGCTCTTAGCTGAGTTCATCAGGGTCCAGTTAGAATCACAGCTTCAAGGAGGTCAGAAGGAAGGAGCAGAGACCCTCTAGGTCTGCGACTTTTAAATTATATGTGTGTTTTTATCAGCAGAACCTTAAAACAAGTCTGGAGATTTTACCTGAAGCCTAATGTGTTTAACAGATAAAAGCAGAGAAGCAGGGACCCAGAGGACTGACCGCTCAGCTTTCTCTTGACCCCACCTTGGCCCCCTGAGGAATGTTCATGGAACCCAATTCTTCCCAGCACCTGAATGTCTCTGGTGAACTCCAACTCTCAGATTTTACTAGGATAACCGAGGCACTGAGAGAGGAATGATTTGTCTGAAGTTGCATCAGTAGTGGGTATGGGGGGTGATATCTCCCAAATTCCTGGACTGAAAGTCAGTGTGGTTGGGGGTGTCTATTCAGTTGTACTACTGGCTGTGGTGCCAGCTCCTCCAGGCTCCCCATCCAGGCCAGTGGAGCACCCATGACCAAGGCTTTGGTCTCTGGGCACTGCTCCCCAAAAGAATAAGAGAAACTCTGCCTATGAGAGTAGGCCCTGTCCCTTCTGCAGGAGGGCCAGCTGAGGTCCCAAGAGGGCCAGCCTCTGGATTATGTGGATGTCAGCCCGGGTGTTAATGCAGCACTGGGTCAGAGTTGCCTTTGGTTCTGTTCCTACAGACCTTCGCTTGTCCCAGGCTCAGTCGGCCAATGGAGACCCTCCCAAGGGCCCTGGCAGACAGCCATCTGCCCAGGCTTCACCCAGCCAGGAGGTGTGAGAAGCAGGTTCTGATATGGAAGCTGCCAGGGCATTACTAACGGGCTGTCGGTTGCAATTAGGGCAGTGGCCTTTCATCTCCCTGCCACTCCCCTCCTGCTCAGGACAGCCTCGCATCAGCTTCCCGTCCTGTCCTGACTCTGTCTGGCCGGTGTCAGGCGCCCCTCCTGAGGTGGGACACCAGAGGGGGGCCCGGGTGAGCAGCCCTAACTGGAAACCATTGCCAGGGCCTGGCTCTGGATCCAACTGTGGAGTCTCCCTGGGGGCGCAGGGCCCACCTCCAACGGCCTTCCATCCATCCGTCAGTCCCGCCCGGCATGGCCAGGCCCCTCTCTGAGCCTCGGCCTGGAAGGCTCCATCCACTCCAGTCAGGCCTGCCTGAGATTACCTAGGTGTTCTGGTGACTTCTGAGGGCCTCGCATGAAAGATAACGCCCAAATCAACAAATCTGCCATTGTGGCTTTGAAGAGACTGTTTCAATCACTTTATTTTGTCTTTATGTCAGGTTTGCCAGATGGCTTGGGTCTTTCTGAGGTCCTGTACCGAGGGGGCGCAGAGAGAACTGGTGCAGCTTCAAAGCTCCTTTTTAATCTTTAGCAACATCACAGCGGCTGGGAAACTGCCTCGGCTCCCTCAAGTCTCTCCCACAAAAGAGGCGCGGCCGAGGCTCTAATGAAAGCCAGATAAAGGGGTGGCTGGAATCAGAAACAGAGGGAAAAGAGCAGTCGTTCGTCTTTCTTGTAGCTGTTTCAAAAGAAATTCTAAGACAAATTATGGCTTTGGGTGTTTTTCTAAAAGGACTGAAGCAAGGAGAGGAGCTGGGGGAGGATGCTTTGACCCCCTCAGCACCCTTCCCCTTGCATAAAAGGCAGAGGAGACTGAAAAAAGGCCGAAAGACAACAATAAACTTTCCGCGTGCGCGTGGGGATGAAAGCCTGGCTGGCATAATTATGGGCGAGGGTGCGCTGAGCGGGCGGGTGCCTTTACCTTGCCTCCAGCGCTGTTAATGATGAGGCTCCCTCCTCTTTCTTCTCTGGAAGGGATGTCTTTGGTTTTTGGGAATGGGGGCGGGGAGCTGTGCCACGTGGCTGACATTTGGCACAGGCTGTGTTGTGCGACGCGTCGTTCCATCACGTAAGGGTCCGAGCGCCCTCGGTGGCTGCCAACGCCCGTCATCCGTGAGAAGAAGGCCAAGGTGCCCACGGGTCAGCCTCCCTTCCCGCTCGCCCTTCTTTAAGGCTTCAAGGTCTGTCTCTCAGGACCTGGGGAGGGGTTTTCTGACCTGCAATTCTGCCCGCACACTCTCTCTCAGCCAGGGATCAGCCCTGTTCTAGGGCAGGGGTCCCCAACCCGCGGACTGTGGACCAGTAGCGGTCCTCGGCCTGTTAGGAACCTAGGAAGTGGGCTGCACAGCAGGAGGTGAGCGGTGGCAGAGCAAGTGAAGCTTCATCTGCGCTCCCCATCGCTCTCCATCACTGGCATTGCCACCTGAACACCTGCCCCCGAACACCACGTGGAAAAATTGTCTTCCAGGAAACCCGTCCCTGGTGCCAAAAAGGTTGGGGACCGCTGTTCTAGGGGACTCAGAGGGGTGGGGGAGCCTACAGACGTCCTTCCACGGCACGTACTGTCTTAAATGCCCACCATCAGCCAAAAGGCCTGGCCTGTCCTGTGCCGCCGCCGTGTTCTCCAGCAGGGGTGGTGCACCGGACTACACTCAGCTCCTGCCTCCCCTCCCATTTCCCCAGGGGTCATCTTAGTCCCTGTGGATGGTTGGTCAGTTCCTTGGCAAGGCCTTGAGGGAATGGGACAGCTAAGATTTGATAGGTGGGGAAGGAAAGAGGCAGAAAACTGGACTGTGTAAGAGGGCTTCCAGGGGAGGGGCCGGGTGGACATTTTGGGGATGCTGCAGCGTCCTTGTGAGGGCATCACTGGCTTTGAAGGTTGGTGAAGGCCGACAGACTCACAGGCCCCCCAGAGTGCCAGGCCTAAAAGGGCCCTCACAGTACAGGTGGCAGACTGAGGTCCTGGGAGGGGAAGGGCTTAATCAAGGTCACACGGCAGGTTAGGGACAAGCAAGCCCTCAAGTCCATGTTCCACAGGAGGACTCAGATATTCTTCGAGAATGGGGGACTTGTGTGACATGGGGTCAGAAGGGAGTTCAGATCCTGATGAGAGAGTTGGACAGGGTCTGGCACATTCCCTCCACACTGTCCCTCCGCCTTCTCCCTTTGCCACTTTGCAGGGCTCAGTGGCCATGGGCTTTGGCCTCTGGAGCCTTGGCTGAGAGGTGTTCCTGGGGCTCCCTGAGCATCAGGTCCATTGCCCAGGGTGCAGTCAAGTGAGGGACATCCCCCCCGTGGGCGTGTCTTTACTCACTTCTCCTCTGGAGGCTCTTGCAGTGCATCTGAGATTTGAGGAGAATTGAAACTAAAGAAAAGTAGCCGCCCAACGTTTACCTGCTGGTGTTAAAAGGTCTTCCTTTTTCCCCATCTTGGTCTCAGCCCCAGCGAGGGGAGAGTTAGATGTGTTGACAGGTGGATGAGGGAGGGGGTAATCCCATCTCTTTCTTTTACTTTCTGCCTTTGCTCTTTCCCTGTGTGTCTCCCACTTTGTCTGTTTGTCTGTCTGCCTGTCTCTTCCCCATCCCTCTCCCATGATGTCCGTGGGGCTCTGGTTTTTGTTCTTGGCACTGGGGCCTCTGAAGCATCCTGTGTCCCCATAGCCTCCCAGTAATTCTGGTGCCTCATCTCCCTGCTGTGCCTGTTGCTGGGTGAGGAGCTCGGGGTGCTGAGAGGTGGAGAACCCCTGGATACTGAGGGGTGCAGGCTCGCTGGAAGGGGGGACGGGTGGTGCTGTGGCAAGGGCTGGGATGTCACGTCGCTCTTCCTGCCTTGGGGCAGAGCCAGGCAGAAGTGGCCTGCCAGGCCCCTGGGCTATTTTAATGAAGGAGAATTCGGGCAGATTAGAGGTTCTAACTGTGTGGGGGTGGATTTCTCCTGCTCTCCTGTGTGTATGGTGCACACCCGACACCACCAAGCTCCCCTTGTGGACAGTAATGCACATTGGGGGGGTCACAGGCTCTGGGACCACATTCCTGAAGTTTGAATCCTGGCTCCTCAACTTCTTAACTGGGGGGCCTTGGGAAAATGACTTACCCTTTTTGTGCCTCACTATTCTTATCTGTAAAATGGGACTAATAATTGTACTTAGCTCATAGAGTTGTTATGAAGAATAAATGACTTACGACATGTAAAGTGCTTAGAATAGTGCCCGCACGCTGCTACTCAACAAATCTGAACTACCGTTGTTGTTGTGCCCATCTAGATCGCTTCAGCCATCATTGTCAGCAACAACCAAGTTGACAATCCACGCTGTGAACCAGTTCTCCTGCTTGGGTGATGTTGGGGTACTGGGGTAAGTCGACTGTCTTTTTTCTCTCTCTCCTTGTCTTCTGACAACAGGCCCTCTTTCCTGGGGGCCTATTCCGTGTAGTTCTAAAGGGGGTGTGGCACCTGCTGGGCCCATGTGACACAGGCCTGACCAATCAGAGAATCTTACTTCTCAGGCCACAGTGATTGACTGGCTTAAGGGGGGTCATAGGACCCAAACCAGGTCAGAGTCCTCCCCAGAATTTTGCTGCCAGAATTGTCATGAAAGATGGTTTTCCACCTTCTGAGACCCAAGTTCTAAGGATGCTGTAAGCTGGAATCCCTAGAAACCACCTTCTCCAGCTGCATAAAGGAAGCTACAGTAGGAGGAAATGAGGCCATCAGGTCAAGGAAAGTAGAAACAACACATGAAGAGGGGGAGAGAGAATGAAACCCTGAATCCAGCTGTGTAGGTATCCCCGTTTTGCGTGTGTGTAAACAGCTGAGCCAATTGCTGTTTGTACTTAAAGCGTTTGACTTGGGTTTCTTGCAATTGAAAGAATCCTGATCAATGGCAAGGCTGGCTTGATTGCCTAGGAGGCCTGATCTCATGCTTACGATACTGTCACTCACAGGAACTCATAGCTTCCTCAACAGAGAAGCTACACCAGGAGACGAACGCTGAGGAGGACCAGATGATGAAGGGCTCGGAGTCAGAAGCAGGAGTGGCTGGGCTGGAGAATTGGAGTTGGCATGGATTCAGCAGAATATGAACCCTCCTGATGGGCTTGATTTCAGGGTCTCAGAGAAACAAAGAGGGGAACAGGTGAGCATTCCAGGGGAAGGGCAATGCATGAGCTAGAGGCTCAGAGGAGAGAAAACATAGGTTAAAAGAACAGCAGCTAGTTTGGTTTGGATGAAATGTCAGGTAAGTGGGGAAAGGAAACCTGGAGGCAATGAGGCTGAAGAGTTTTGTTGGGGTCAGAGCAGGGAAGGTCTTGAGTTTCAGGTCTAGGGCCTTGGATTTTTATGGGTTAGACAATAGAGAGCCATTGAAGTGTGTGTTTGTTTTTTTCTTTTGGAGTGAAGTGGAAAGATTCAGAGCTGTGTAGAGGACAGTTAAGATGGGGAGGAGGAAGTCAGGGAGTTGTCCAGAAGACCAGGTGAGAAATAATGGCCGTCTAGAGTTGGATGGTGGCCTAGAATGGATATGGATATCACGGGAATTTGTTGTTTTTATGTTCAGCAATCATTCTTGCTTCTTCTGGTAAGAATGTCCCCATTTTCCTTGGGGAAACCACTCCTCCTCCAGATTCAGTCTGTATAGTCTGGGTGGGACTGACCTCACACCCAGACCTAGGGCATGGATTGTGACCCTGGCCTAAGCTAACTCATATATCCATCCCGTGATCACAGGAAATGGTTCAAGTATGCCCATTGTCCCAATTTGGGGCAATGAAGGTCAGACCCACTATTTTTGTGAGTTAGGGAAAGGGAATTCTATTTTCCAGTAGACTTATGGCTGAGAGGAAGTGAGTCTGGAGCTTTGGGGGCCCCCATGAGGCAGAATGGCTCAAGTGGAAGACCTTAAGGCAAGTTCCTCTCCATGCCTCAGTTTGCTCATCTAAAAAGTGGACACAATGATGTCTATCTTGTAAGGTTGAACTTTTCTATAAGTGCATGGCACATAGTTCGTGCTCAATAAAGGCTTGCTTTGTTACTGTTATTATCTTTAAAATTATTTATTATTATTTCTCAAGGTATGGAAGCATGGAGGAGCATGAGGGGGTGTGTATTAATCAGTCTTCTTTCAGTTGCAAATACAAGAAAACCAAATCAGACTGGCTTAAAAAAGCAAAGGAAGTTGTTGGCTCACATGAGAGTAAAGTCTCAGGGCGCTAATGAATTTCAGGCATGGCTTGATCCAGAGGCTCAAATAATATCACCAGGATACTGTCTATCTCTCCATCTTTTGGCTCTGTTTTCCATGGTATAGGTTCCATTCCAGGCATGGGCTGGAGCCAACTGTAAAACATTCAGGAATTTTGGGCAGTGTTGTTAAATCATTGGTAGCATGAAATTGGCCATAGTGGGAGTATTTATATCATGGAAACTGGCAAATGCTGCAAACCAGGGCTTTCTTTCCTTCTTCTTCTTCTTTTTTCTTTGTGGGAGGAGAGCTAGTTCACAAGCACACAATGGATCCATTCTCCAGAAGTCACTTCCTTTGTAGTGGCAAGAAGTCTGCCCACAGCAACTGGTTGACATCCCAGCACCTATGCAACCCCAGTGGGAAGCAAGTACCTCTTTTCCAGGAGTCCCAGAAAATGTCCCAGGGTTGGGTCTCATTGGCCTGGCTTGGATCACATGCCCTTTTGTGAAATAGCAACTGAGGCCAGGGTGCCAGGGCACAGAGTGTACTGATTGGTACCTGTCCTTTCTGGAGCTGGGAGATGGGGTCAGCTCTCCCTCCCCCTGAACCACGTGGACTGAGAATGGGTGGGGATGGTTCCCTACCGTAACAAACAACCACAGAACCTGGTAGCCTGCAACAGGAAATGTTTATTGCTCGCATGTCTGTGGTTTGGCTGGAGGCTCTGCTTCAGGCTGGGCTTATCTGAGGCAGTTAGGTGGGATGCTTCTGTTCCCATTCTCTCTTCCTCTCCTCCTGGAACCAGCTGAGCAGCCCAGAATGTCCTCCTCGGGGTGACAGCAAAGTCACAAGATGAGAAACAGTGATGCCCTCATAAGGCCTAGGCTCGGACTGGACACACCATCAGTTCTGCCTCATTTCATTGCCCAGAGCAAGTCACAGGACTCTGCCCAGATTCCAGAGGTGGGAATATACACTTTGCTTCTTTAAGGAGATAAACTATGAAGTCCGAAGGCGAAGGGTTTTGGTGTGGAGAGGGGAGAAGAATTGGGACCATGGAAACAAATCAGCACCTTCCCTAAAGAAAAGCAGGGCACATTCAGTAGCAGAAAGAGAATGGTTACTGAGTGGGTATAAATGATAGATGTCCACTGAGGGTGCTGGGAGGGAGGGGGACGGATGTGGCTATGCTGGGTGTGTGGGTAGTGGGGAAGGAGGGCCTGCAGGAGAAGAGGCTGGAGTATAATGTAAGGAGTGGAAAAAGGCCTCCTGCCTCTGTGACACCACCGTGTGACCCAGATGACCATTCTTGGTCTCCAGACTCAGGGGAGCTGTCTTCATTTTCATTTCCCTAGGAGCAGATCCTGAGCAAGGGTTTGGGTGCAAGTTAATTTATCTGGGAGGTAATGCCAAGAAACACTGATAGGGGAGCCATGCTGTGCTAGTAAACTGGCTCCCTGAAAAAAAAAACAAAACACCCTGATTTCTAGTGTCTGCCAGTTTTCATGGTGTAAATGTTTCCACCATGGTTGATTTCAAGCTACTGGCACGATGTACCTGAATGAGGAGCTGGGAAGAGATGGGAGAAGGGGTTCTCATGGGCTGGTCTGAGCTGGCTTCAGCACACTTCTGTAAGTGAGGCAGGGAAGGAAGGTGGCCAGAAGCCAGCTTCCAAGGCGAGCCCCTAGAGCTCAGTGCCACTGGGACGGCTGGAAATGGCGTGAAGCACAGCCCTCTGTGTTACCTCATGGGGAGAGGGGCTGGGGTAACCACCCACCAACTCCCCGTCCATTGTTCATGGGGACTATTCCCTAGGGGATGGTAATTTGCTGGCACTTCTGGCCGGGGCTCTGGTTGCACAGGGGCTGGAAGTTGCCAGTTGGGCCACAGAGGATGTGGAAATGGTAAGGTCTGCTATGGGGACCACTGGAGAATCGCCAGCAAAGAATGCAGCATCCTGTTTTTCTTAAGCTACTCTTAATTTTACAATGACTAGGTGAGCTACACTTCCACGGTCATAAAATAGAGGTTTTCCTCTTTGCAAAGCTAATTGACCACTGAAGGATCTAATTTGGTCTCATTAGCCAGATAACTGCTTTGTGCCTCGGTTTCCTCATCTGTAGAATGGAAATATTAACTACATTGTAGGATTTCTACGAGGGCTAAATGAGATAATACAACCTCTTTAACATATGTACTCTTCAACATATGGTCCTTAGACAGGTGCCAGTTACTGGTGCATGGGGACATAAGTATAACATTAAGAATAAGCATTGAGAAACTTTGCTAGCAATTTGCCAGAGTAATTGTATATCTGTTTACTCTAACAGTTAAAAACCTTGAATTTTGCATTTTTATTTAAAAAAATTTCAGTTTTCTAAAAAAAAAAAAAAAAAGAATGAAGCGTCCAACATGCCAGCCTCCAGGGTCCCCTCACCAGCTTCCGGACCCCGTTCTCCCCCAGCATACTACTCCTTCGTTGAAAGAAACATTCCCTGCTTCCCTCGAGCAAGAAATGGAGTAAACATCTTTAACATATTCAATGAAACCATTTTGTTGTTCTCTGGATGTGGAGGTGTTTCTCTGGAATATTTTCAGATGTGTCCCTTCTCTGGGCTTCTGTCTGGCCCTTGATGGGGTGGAAATGGGGTCAATTATATTTATTTCTTGCTTTTTCTTATGCCCTCTTATATTTCCTTCTTGCAGTTGGGGAGTCTGGAGAAAATGCTCTCTGTAGTTTATTTTTTTAAATAGCAAAAATCCATTCATTTATTGGGCACTCACTCATTTTGGTGATTTGCTGCCTGCAGCAGACATGGTGGATGCTCTGCTACTCACAGCTCCCACTTCTGGCTTCTCACCACAGAGAACTGTGCAACTATGTGAGCTCATTCTCTGAGTGCCAGGGGGAGACTGGCCCCACATGGGACGGGCCCGAAGTGTCCCAGGAGCAGCCTTAGTGGAGGATTCAAATGGTGGATGAATCTCTCAGCTTCATTACGCCTTGGGTGGCACACCCCTCAGGCAGGTCCCAGGGGTCTGGTCGGGATGGAACCCATTTCGCCCACAGCAGTCACCTGCTCAGTAACCCATCTCGTATTGGCTGGCTTCTCCTCTTGCCTCACTTCCCCACGTCCCTACTGGGGCTTCCTGGGACCACTTCCCTGATAAGCTGTTTATAGTCGTATTCTTGTCTCAGGCTCTGCTTCGGGGGAACCCATCCTGGGACACAGTGTGTCACCCCTCTTGGCTTCTGAACGAGACTGATCTGATGGGGTGGGAGTTGTGTCTGATGGTGCTTTTTGATTCCCCCCAGGGCTTGGCACAGTATGAGGGACTCACCAGGGTTTCAACTTCAAAATCCAAATCCAAGGAGGCACCAGCTAAAGGCTGAAGGGCAGACAGGGACGATGAGGTCTACAGGTGCTGCGTCCTCTTAAATCTGCGTGCCCAGGCCCCTGTCTCCTGAGCTCCAGAACCAAGCATCCGACCAGATGCCTCCACCTGGGCGGAAGCTCGAAAGGTAATTTATCACCCCTCCCCCGCCTCCCCACCCAGCATGCCTCCTCTCAGGCAACGAAGGCAGACACTGGCGCCATCCCCTCTCGCCCTCGGTCCCACAGGGTCTTGTTTTGGTACTCTGTGCATCCTTCCCAAAGCTCTCCACTTCTCCCCACCTCCCCTGACACCTCTCTGGCCCCGGCCAGCATCACCTCTCATCTCCAGTCTTGTGACCCTGCAATCCCTCCTTCTGAAGCAAACTTGGCCACATTGCTCCCCACTGAAAGGCCTCGGCTGTGGCTCCCCATCTCCGTGAAGAGGAAACTCAAACTCGTTGCTGTGGTCTAACAAGCTCCCCCCCACCCCCGTCCCAGGAGCTGGTCCCTGTCCAACCTCCAGGCCCCAGGCTCCCCCCTCCCCTTAACACCTGGAGGCCCATGCCCACGGGGCAGAAGTGCCTTCAGTTCCTTGGACTCACTTTCTTTCACCTGCTGGCCTAACGCTTGCTTTCTCTCTGCCCCCAACACTTCCTCCCACCTCCCCTGGCCAGCCTCGATTCATCCTTGAGGTTTAGCTTAAATGCCACTTCCACGGAGCGGGTGCCTGTGGATCCCTGGTCTGGATTACAGGAGCCTGTTTTCTCAGGAACCCCTGTGGTGATGTAATCCCCTGGATTATAACCTGTTGTTTAATCACGTTGCTCTCATGCAAGGTGAACTCTCTTTGAACAGAGGCCGCATCTGATTTGTTCCTGGTCCTGTCCCTGGCCTTTGGGGATGCAGTAGTGTCTGGGGAGTGACTCAGGCAGTGGAAGGGTGACTTTTCTCCAGCATGGCCCGGAGGAGTGCATCCAGAGAGCTTGGCTTCAGGCTCTCCTGGAGGAGACAACTTTTGCTTGGCAGCCTTTGTGTTCCCCAGGACATCTTATTCAGGTCCTTAACAGGAAGACAGGGGCTCGAGCAACGGAGAGGAGGAGGGAGGGCAGGAGAAGAAAGGAGGCCCTAATCCGTGGCCCAGAAGAAATGAACATCTCCAAGTTTCCCACATCCCTCATCTAAGTAGGTCACACGGAAGAACTCAGAGTTCCTGTCAAAGTTTCAGGCAAAAACAATAACTTGGTTTTGACCTTGTTCTCTTCAAAAAGCAAGTGGCTGCTGAGCTGCAACATCAAAAAGAATAAATAATTGTTTTTCTTTTTTGTTGTTATGATATGGATCATCTGAGCGGTTAGTGGTAAGCAAGTGGCTTTGATTCGACTCTGGCTCCCCAGCGCTTCAGCCCCTCTTTATGTCAGCAGGCTCCTGTTTCCACCCCAGGACAGCAGAATCCCTTGATTAAATTCATATTTGTTTTAATCTTTCCCTGTGTCTGATCTCGAGCTCAAAGATGGTCAGGAAAAAAAGCTGGCTGCCCCGCTGCGGCCACGGGGAAGGCCCGTGTCAGGCCCCACGCTGTTTGTTCTGTCCGGAGCGATAAGGCAGCCAGCCCGCCGGGCCCTGCCGGGCCCCCTGTGCCAGCCCCAGTTCCCGCACTGCTGGTGGCTGCCGGGATGGCCCACCGAGCTGCCAGGCCGCAGGTGAGGGCGAGGAGGGTGGGGGACCAGGCAGCTGGCAGCACCGGGCACGGTCTGCGATCGGACCCTCATGCTGGACTGGGAGTGCTAGAATTCTCCTTAGACATCTTAAAGCTGAAGACAGTATGGATCTCAGGGGCGCCGAATGGAGTCTCAGTTCATAGCAGGCAACTACCATTTGTCTGTGTTTTACACCCCCTCCCCCGCACCCCATCACTTTCATCCCTCCCCCCATTCTGCCAGCATGGAGGCAGCCTTCTCAGCGTGTTGCGTAAACATCCTGAATACATAATGTTGCTTTGTATGTGGATGTGTGTTTCTTTCTTTTTTTTTTTTTTATTGTGGTTAAATACACATAAAATTTACCTTTTTGGTGTACGTAATTTTAATATAGAGAGAAGTACTGTGTTCTGTACAGTGTAGCAGTCAAGAGTACAGACTCTGGACTCAAACTGCCTGAGTTCAAAACCCCAGCTTTGTCTCTCACTAGCCGTTTGGTGGCTCAATGTCTCCATCTGTGAAATGGGATGGTATATTTGTTCCTACGTCGTAGAACTATCTGGAAGATTAAGTGAGGTAATACAAAGCACTCAGAACACTGCCTGGCATATGCTAAATGCTCAAAAAGTGTTAGTTATTTTCATTATTCTATTTCTCATTTTTTGGTTTTCTATCCCTCAGCCCAATATTGAGAACCACCCATACTGCTGTATGTATATCTGGTTCTTTGTTTTTAATTATATTCCACATTGTGTATTGTCTACATTTTACTTTTTGAGTCCCTGGAGATGGACCCCCAATTGGCAATGTAACAGTGAGCACCTCTTGCAGATCTGCAGGAGGATTTCTCCCTGCAGGAGTGGGGTCAATGCGTCCTAGGTCAGGGTTTGCAAATTTTCTTTCTTTTTTTTTAAAATTTATTTTTAAAAAATTTTATTTTATATTGGAGTATAGTTGATTAGCAATGTTGTGTTAGTTTCAAGTATACAGAAAAGTGATTCAGTTATGCATATACTTGTATCTATTGGCAAATTTTCCATAAAGAGTGAGATAGTAGGTATTTTTGACTTTGTGGTCCATATAGCTCTGTTGCAATTACCCAACTCTGCCATTGTAGCACTAAGGCAGCCATAGGTCATATGTAAGTGAATGTACATGGTTATGTCCTAATAAATATTTATTTGCAAAGACAGGGTGTGGCCAGATTTGGCCTGCAAGTTTGTAGACCCCTGAACCAGGTCATGAGTAGACCTAATGTTGCTGAGTCCCTCTGGTTGCTCTCAGATTGGCTACACAGTCTGTTCTCCAGTCAGCAATGCCCATGAGTTCCTGTTCCCCCATGTCCTCCTAACAGAATTCTCCAAGTCATTGATTCAGAGGGCAAGGAGGAAGCAAGGGGGCCCATGCCTCTGCCCTCATCCTCTGGCTAAGACTTTCTTTCACTGTGAGGTTTGGGCTGTTTACATCTGTTGTTTGAGACCTTTCCCTATGAAATTTAAATTAATGTATATCTGGGACATTTGAACCATTGTCACTACCATTTAGTGTGTGCCAGGTGCTGTGCTAAGAACTTTACATGTATTAGCCCCCTTGGTAATCCCAATGACCCTGTGAAGTAGGTAACAGTGGAATTTTCTTTACCAGATGAGGGAACAAAGGCTCAGATAGGTGGAATGACTTGCCCAAGGTCATGTGGCTAGGACAAGGTAGAACCAGCACATGAAACCACATCTGTTTAAAGCCAAGTTGAATTCCACTCTCATCCCACTCCCTGGGGGTGTGTGGGGAGGGCTGGGCCCAGCAGAGGAAGGTCCAGGAAGTTCAAATGGGGGCTCGTCCATGTAAAGTACTTAGCACAGCCCCTGGCACACAATAAATGGGAGGTAGGAGGGTGCAGAGCAGGAAGGGGAAGGAGCTGATAGGAAACTTGGAGGTGTCTCTGGCTAAGGGGCCTGCTCTGACAGTTCTGATACTCAAGCCTATGGTGGAAAACTCCTCTGTGGAATCAGCAACCTGAGACCCAGGCCTGCGATGAGGGAAGGACTTGGACCAGAAAGGGCAGAGGCTCAATCACATGTGCCATGTTGAGGAGTGAGGGCTGTGTCTGGGCCACCTTGGATCCCCTCTGTGCTTAGTGCTGTGCCTGACATTTAATGGGGAGAAGCAAATAAGTTGCTTGAGCATGAACTAATTGAAAGCAATGTTTTCCAGCCATTTTAAAAAAGTAAATCTTTATTGACGTGTAATGTACATACAGGAAAATACACAGATCATCAGAGTATGATAAATTTTCACGAAGTGAGCATACCCATTAGCACCCAGATCAAGAAATAGAACTGCACCAGCACCCCAGAAACTCCTTTCATGTCCCCTCTCAGCCAGATACCTCCCACTCTCCTGGCTTCTAATAGCATAAGTTTTGCCTGGTTGTGAACTTGAACTTTCTATAAATGGAATCATCAGTGAGCAGTCTTTGGTGCTTGCTTGGTGTCTTTTATTCAACATTATGTTTGAGATTCATCCATTTTGTTGGTTGGGCATAGTTTTAGTTTGCTTATTTTCATTACTGAAGAAGTGTATATATATGTGTGTGTGTGTGTGTGTGTATTTCCTCACTATATATGTGAGACTGTAAACAATACTATATATACTATATATACATAGTCTCACATATATAAATAAATAAATTAGTAATTTAATTTAAATAAATAAATTCAATTGTGATATCTATCTATAGATAGATAGATAGATAGAGATCACAATTAAATTTATCTGTTCCACTGTTGCTGGGAATTTAGGTTGTTTCCCTTTTTGGGGCTATTGTGCATAACGCTTTTATGAACATTCTTACATGGGTCTCTTGGTGGCCACATGCATGAATCTCTGTTGGGTGTATATGTAGGTGTATAATATTTGAGTCCTAGAGGAGCAAATGTTTAGCTCTAGTTAGATGCTGCCAAACAATTTATGTTCCCATCTCAGTGCGTGAGAGTTCCGTTTGCTCTAGACTGCATTAGGGTTGCAACCAGCTGAGTTTTCAGGTGTTCTGAATATCCTTAAGCTTCAATAGCCTGTGGGTTCAAATGAGGTCATCCTAACACATCTAGTGGGCTTTCCCTGATTGGCTAGCTCCTCCCTTCCCACCTTCCTCCACAGAACCATAGATACTAAAACAGTGCATTTATCAATCACTCCTAATGACAACATTTACTGAGTACTTGCTAGGTATGTGGTACAAGCACTGAACAAGAATTAGTTGATTTAATCCCCACAACAACCCTTTGACGCAGGTACACTTAATATTGGGTTGGCCAAAAAGATCGTTTGGGTTTTTCCGTACCATGTTATGAAAAACCCGAACGGACTTTTTGGCCAAACCAATATCATCCCATTTTACACATGAGGAGATGGAGACAGAGAGGGGAAATTACTTTTTCAAGGATACACAGCTGGGAAGTGGCCGTGCTGATATTAAACTCCGTGAAGGCTGTCTCCAGAGCCTCTCTCCTTCACCATCAACTCGCACCGCCTACTAGCTCAATCTTCTCGTGCCATAGCTTCTGGGCCACTACTTCCTCCTCTCCTGGGCCCTCTGTGAAAGCCACGCTCCCCTTGTTCTACTTAGGCAGCTGCCCTCAAGGGTATCCTATGTCTTCAGGCCACTATCTGGTGCTGGTCTGGGCCCCCCTTCCCTGGCCCCCCTTGGCTGCCACCCAGTGAACTGCTGGGCTCATGTTCCACAGGAAATGTGTAGGGAAATCGGCCCCTGGACCGAGTCAGAGGGACCCACAGCAGAGATGCTTGAGCCCCGGGTGTCTCAGCTCTTGTTGCCACGACCACTGGCTTTGAAGGAGCTTGACTAAGAGCCAGCAGGGTAAGAACCATTATTCCTCTCCCACTCTCAGGTTCAGTTGCCAAGTTTGGCTTACAACAACAGAGTTTTCTTTCCTTCAGGAGGATTTATATTTTCGGGGTCCCAGTTCAGTCTGGGTTCCGGTTTCATACAACAGAAATGGGCGATGAAAAACTTAAGCAGATGAAGAATGGAAGGGAAGAACGTTGGTTGCTCATAGAATCAATAGAAGGTTGGAGTCCTTTGACGTAAAGGGCAGAGTCCAGGAACAAGGGATGTTGTTTCAAAATAGGAAGGACATTGGATCCTGGGTAGGAAGGAGTGGGGGGAGAGAGAGAGAGAGAGAGAGAGAGAGAGAGAGAGAGACCCTTCTTGTCTCAGGATTTGGCATCTGCCACAAGCCTCTCAGCCTGTTAACAGCCTGAATATGCCCAAACCTGGATCCTGGCTCTCTCCTAGAAAGCCCTTCAGTCCCAACCCTGACCCCATGTAAATTAGCTGGCACAAATAGGAGGTCCAGGAAAGCTGCTGCAGGCCTCCCAATGCACTGCAGGGTACCGTTAGTAAGTCCCATCTTGAGTGATTTTTTTCACAATAGTGACTTTGCTGCTTGAAACAAAGAATAGCTAAATGAAGGACTCAGTGCTTTTCTGACAATGATTTGTCCAACTGAAGTCACAGCACCATCCAACAGTGAGGAACACGCACAGGGTGGGAGCTACAGGCACGCCTCTGATGAATGGAACTTGGAAATGACTTATGCAATGATTTCTCACCTCTTTATTTCACATTCCAGTCTTAGGATAACATTTGAAATATTAAGGTTGTTTTCAGGAATAGCCAATAAAAGGCTTGTCATGCCCTTGTCACTGTTGGAAGTTTTGTTTTTCTTTATGGAAACCACTTAAATACAAAGTCAATATGGAATAAAAGTGTGAGACATATTGCTGAATATATAAAGTAAGCAGTATTTGATTTAAATGCATTTTTTAAAAAAAATAAATTTATTTATTTATTTATGGCTGTGTTGGGTCTTCGTTTCCGTGTGCAGGCTTTCTCTAGCTGCAGCGAGTGGGGGCCACTCCTCATCGCGGTGCGCGGGCTTCTCATTGTCGTGGCTTCTCCTGTTGTGGAGCCCAGGCTCTACACGCGCAGGCTCAGTAGCTGTGGCTCACGGGCCTAGCTGCTCCGCGGCATGTGGGATCTTCCCAGACCAGGGCTCGAACCCGTGCCCTCTGCATTGGCAGGCAGACTCTCAACCACTGCGCCACCGGGGAAGCCCGATTTAAATGCATTTTAAAAATTTAAAGGCAAAAATAGATTGCAGATAGTAGTCCCTGAAATAAGTTTTACAAAGCTGTAAAAAAAGAAAAAAAATCACCATTGGGTGTAACCAAAGTTATTAAAGAAAATGTTCATTTTGACCTTTCATTTTGGCATTTCACTTAGCACTAGAGACAAATTTAAAAATTTATGACAACATTGTAAAGCCACTGGGGCAGCCAAGACTGCCTGAAAATGATTTTGAAATCTAAAACTTTAAAGCTGAACAAAAAGACTGACGAGTGCTTTTTAAAAATGTTGTATGAGAGTAGAATTTAAAGAAACAAAAAGCCCCCCAAATTCTGAAAACAGCTGAGTGAGCTTAAAGTGCTGTCAAACTATTCAATAGTGAAAAAACAAAACCAATCCATGAGATATTAAACAAAAGAGAAAGAAAGGAAAATCAGTGGCTACTTCTGACAATTTGTTGCCTTGACCGTTGTTCCATCTGCCAATTCACCTGGAGCTGTAGACGTCTATCAAACAAATGAAGGATGCTGGTGGGTCTTGGGTGCACCCACCTCCCACATACTCCCCTCCCCTCAACGGTGCCAGGTCTGGCTCTGCCCACTGAGCCACTGCTGGTGTCCCGTCTCTGCCTCTGAATTTTCTGTCAAGATTATTTACTATGTTTGAACATTTATCCTGCTTCTTCTTTAGGAACTGTGTTTCATTGTGGCCAAATAGACCCAGCTGAGGAGGGAAATCTCTTTATGGAACAATTCTAGCTAATAAATGGAGGAATGAGACAATTAGAAAGTGGTTGTTTCGCAACTATCAATGAAATAATTGGTTTAGGCAAGCATCATCAACGGATGTTGGAAGCATTAGGTAAAAAGTTGACTGAGAACTAGAGTTTTGCACAATGTCAGGGTACTGACCCTCAAGTCCACTTGCAAAGGGAAATATGTAATTGTATAATGGCAAGATCCGTCTGTTGCTACCTTACCCAGGAATCAAACTGAGCGTTACTAATGTGGGAACTCTGTTGTTTCTCCTGATGGGATGCCGTGATGAAGTATAAGCTTCACCTTTGAGGTGTTCTTGTCAATGATGTTGGACACGCCTCTATCAACTCTTTAGTCCTAACTCTGACTTATAGACAATATAGAGAACAGAGGGACAAATTAAATGATACCACAAGGAAACAATCAGATTGACGAATACAGAATGTGCCACATTCCTTAAGATAAAAGGTTTAGTATCTTTAACAAAGTCAATGTCATAGGTTAAAAAAAAAAAGACAAAATTAAAGGGATTGTTCTAGACTTAAAAAGACCTAAGAGACATAACAACCAAATTCAAGTATGACCTTTGATTGGGTCCTAGTTTAAACAACCATAAAAGACATTTTCGGAACAAATGAGGATTTGGATATGGACTGGTTATTAGATGCTATTACGGAATTATTGTTGGTTTTGTTAGACTAGGTAATGGTATTATGGGAAAATATCCTTATTTTTTGACAATGCAAGCTGAAGTATTACTGTCATGATGTCTGCAATCTACTTTCAAATGGTTCAGCAAAAATACAAAATTTGGTTGAAGCAAATATATTAAATCCAGAGGGATTTTTATGGATGTTCATTTTGCTGTTCTATTTTTCAATATTTCAAACATGTCTTCATAAAACTTAAAAATAAAAATATGCTAGTGCATATGAAAACCTTTAAATCTCTTAATAGTCTGGTCACAAATAACAAAAATATAGAGCAGTGACTGATGTAGGAAAAAAAAGTGGGCTAATGCTATAAAATGCTGACTTTATGGTCCCCACAGCAACAATAAACTGAGTGAGATGTGGGTGGTGAGGCCTGGGAGTGGCGGGGTGACTTTGCCACAGTGCGTGAGATCCCCCATGCTGGTGGCCCGCCAGCTCCTATGGGAGCCATTGCTGGGGTTATGCCTATGTTTACAAAATTCATTCAGTACTTTGGCTCCTGCACAAGAAATACACATGTGCCCTTGGAAAGGTAAGTGTGCCCTTGGAAAATCTTTAAAAAAACCTCAGAACCAACAACCCACCAGGCTGGTAAAATCTAGATGGAGTCTACAAATCGTGTCTCACTCTCCCCCATCCTCCTGATTTTACTGTCACCTCTCCTGAGGTTGGGGCAGCCATGGCTTGCCCTTAGATTCAGAAACTGATTCTTGACCTTGGCTGCTAAGAAAGGCCTGTGTGACCTTGAACAAGTTATTTGCCTCCTGGGGGATTAGATTTCTCACCAATAAATAAAGAACAACAAAGTTTGTCTCCCAGGTTTTTTTTTTTTAAGTGAAATTTACACAACATAAATTAACCATTTTAAAGTGAACAACTCAGTTGCCTTTAGTACATTCACAATGTTGTACAGCCATCATCACCATCCATCTGCAAAACTTTTTCATCTTCCCAAATGGAAACTCTGTATCCCTTAAACACCAGCTTCCTATTCTTTCTTTCCCACTGTTCCTAGAAATGACCAATCAGCTTTCTGTCTCTATGGATTTACCTATTCTGGATATTTCATATAAATGGAATCATACAATATGTGCCCTTTTGTGTCTGGTTCTGTCACTTCACATGATATTTTCAAGGTTCATCCATGTTGTAGCATGTGTCAGTGCTTCATTCCTTTTTATAGCTGAATAATATTGTTTGTATATACCATAATTTGCTTATCCATTTGCTTGTCCATTTGCTTGTCAGTGGACATTTGGGTTGTTTATACCCTTTGGCTATTGTGAGTAATGCTTCTATGGACATGAATGTACACGTATTTGAGTTTCTGTTTTCAATTCCTTTGGGTTTATACCCAGGAGTGAAACTGGTCAGTCATATGGTGATTCTATATTTAATTTTTGAAGAGCTGCCAAATTGTTCTCCACAGTGGCTGAACCATTTTACACTCCCACCAGCAAAGTTTGAGTGTTCTGATTTCCCCAAATCCTCACCAACACTTGTTATTTTCTGTTTTTTTGTTTTGTTTTGTCTGTTTGTTTTTTTAACATAGCTCTCTAGTGAGCATAAAGTACTGTCTCAGTGTGGTTTTGATTTGCATTTCCCTAATGACTAGTGATGTTGAAACCTTTTTATGTGCTTATTGGCCATTTGTATGTCTTCTTTGGGAAAATGTCTGTTCAAGCCCTTTGTCCATTTTTTAAAAAAATTAATTAATTAATTAATATTTATTTTTGGCTGTGTTGGGTCTTCGTTTCTGTGTGAGGGCTTTCTCTAGTTGAGGCGAGCGGGGGCCACTCTTCGTCGCGGTGTGCGGGCCTCTCACTATCATGGCCTCTCTTGTTGCGGAGCACAGGCTCCAGACGCGCAGGCTCAGTAGTTGTGGCTCACGGGCCCAGTTGCTCCGCAGCATGTGAGATCTTCCCAGACCAGGGCTCGAACCTGTGTCCCCTGCATTGGCAGGCAGACTCTCAACCACTGCACCAGGGAAGCCCCCTTTGTCCATTTTTGAGTTGGGTTGCTTTCTTTTCTGTTGTTGAGTTGTAGGATTTCCTTGAATATTCTTGATATTAATCTCTTCTCAGATATACAATTTGCAAATAATTTCTCCCCATTTTGTGCTGTCTTTTCACTCTCCTGATAGTGTCCTTTGATGCACAAAAGTTTTTAAATTTGATGAAATTCAGTTTATCTATTGTATTCTTTTGTTGCCTGTGCTTTTGGTGTCATATCTCAGACTCCACTGCCAAATACAAGGTCATAAATATTACCCCTGTGTTTACCATGAGGATTACGCTTAATAAATATCCTAACTTTATAACAATTTAGTTTGAGCTGATTTCAAATTAACTTTAATAGCATACACAATCTCTGTTCCTATATGTCTCTGTCCCCTCCCTTTTTTGTTATTATTGTCAAATTTGCATCTTTATACATGTATGCCTATTAACATAGATTTTTAGTTATTGTTTTATGCATTTATATTTTAAATCAGATAGGAAACAAAAAGAGGAGTTAGAAACAAAAAATATAATAACACTAGCTTTTATATTTACTTATGTAGTTATATTTACTGAGATTCCTTATTTCTTAATGTGGATTTGAGTTACTGACTAGTGTCCTTTCATTTCAGCCTAAAGGACTACCTTTAGCATTTCTTGTAGGTCTGGTCTCCTAGTGACAAACTCCCTCAGCATTTGCTTATCTGGGAATCTCTTAATTTCTCCTTTTTTTTGGATTGACTTTTTATTTATTTATTTTTATTGTGATAAAATATATATAACATAAATTTACCATTATAACCTTTTTAAAGTGTACAGTCCAGAGGGCATTAACTATATTCACAGTGCTGTATAACCATCATCAGTATCTATTGATATTTTCAGAACTTTTTCATCATTTCAAACAGAAACTTTGTACCCATTAAGCAATAACTCTCCATTCCTCCTCCAACCCCTGCTCCAGCCCCTGGTAACCTCTGTTCTTTCTGGCTCTATGAATTTGCCTATTCTAGATTTAAGTGGAATCATGCAATATTTGTCCTTTTTTGCCTGGCTTATTTCACTTAGCATAAGGTTTTCAAGGTTCATTCATTTTGTAGCATGTATCAGAATTTCATTCCCTTTTGGCTGAATAATATTTCATTGTATGTATAGATCTCATTTTGTTCATTCATTCATCAGTTGATGGATAATTGAATTAGTTCCACCTTTGGGCTATTGAGAATATTGCCACTACGAATATATTTTTTTGAATTTTATTTTATTTTTTATACAGCAGGTTCTTACTAGTTATCTATTTTATACATATGCCACTATGAATATTGATGTACCAAGTATCTGTTTGAGTCCCTGCTTTCAGTTATTTTGTGTTATCTATCTAGAAGTGGAATTGCTGGATTATATAGTAATTCTATGTATAACTTTTTGAGGAGCCACTAAACTGTTTTCCTCAGTTGCTGCACCATTTTACATGTCCACCAGCAACGTTTGAGAATTTTCTCTACATCCTCACCAATACTTGTTGTTTCCTCTGTTTTAAATTTAAAAAAAAAAAAAAGCCATCTTGGTGGGTGTAAAATGGTATTTGGTTTTGATTTGCATTTCCCTAATGACTAGTGTTGTTGAGCATCTTTTTATGTTCTATCGGTCATTTGTATATCTTTTTTGGAGAAATGTCAAGTCCTTTTCCTATTTTTGAATTTGGTTATTGTCTTCTTGTTGAGTTTTGGGTTGGTTTTTTTTTTCACTCTCTTGATAGTACTTTCGTTGCACACAAGTTTTACTTTTGGTGAGGTCCATTTTATCTATTTTTTTTCTTTTGTGGCCTGTGCTTTTAGTGTTGTGCTTAAGAAACCATTGCCAAATTCAAGGCCGTAAAGATTTTCTCCTATGCTTCCTTCTACTAGTTTGATAATTTTAGCCCTTAAATTCAGGTCTTTGATCCATTTTGAGTTAATTTTTGTATATGGTATAAGGTAAGGGTCCAACGTCATTCTTTTGCATGGTGGACATACAGTTTTCCCAGCACAATTTATTCAAAAGCTGGTCCTTTTCCCATGAATGGTGTTAACACCATTGTCATAACTCAATTGGCTATATATGTGAGGGTTTATTTATGGTCTCCCTATTCTATTCCGTTGATTTATATGTCGATCCTATGTCAGTACGACAGTGTTTTGGTTATTGTAGCTATAGTATGTTTTGAAATTGGGAAGGGCAAATTCTCTAACTTAGTTCTTTCTCAAGATTGTTTTGAAAATTTAGGGTCCCTTGAAATACCATATGAATTTTAGGGTGGATTTTTCTATTTCTGCAAAAAACACTGTTGGGAATTTGGTAGGGATTGCACTGAATCTGTAAACTGATTTGGGTAGTATTGCCATCTTAACAATATTAAGTCTTCTAATCCATGAACACAGGTGTCTTTCCATTTATTAGGACATCTCTATTCTTTCAGCAATGTTTTGTAGCTTTCAGTGTACAAATCTCTCACTTTGTTGGTTAAATTTATTCCAAAGTATTTTTTATTTGCTATTGTAAATGGAATTATTTTATTAATATTTTGATTGTTCATTGCTAGTGTATAGAAATATTGTTTGTGTGTTGATTTTATATCCTGCAACTTTGCTGAATTTGTTTATTAGCTCTAACTTTTTTCCCCCCTGTATAGATTCTTTAGGGTTTCCTATATATAAGATCATGTCATCTGTGAAATAGAGATAATTTTATTTCTTCCTTTCCAACTTGGATGCCCTATAATTCTTTTTCCGGCCTAATTGATCTGGCTAGAACTTCCAATACTGTGTTGCACAGAACGATAAAAGCAGGTCTCTTGTCTTACTCCTGATCTTAGGGGAAATTCTTTCAGTCTTTCACCATTCAATAAGATGTTAGCTGTGGGCTTTTCATACATAGTTTTTATCATGTTGAGGCAGTTCTATTTTATTTGAAGGATGTTGGTTTTTGCAAATGCTTTTTCTGCATCAATTGAGATGATATGTTTTTTCTCCTCATTCTATTAATGTGGTATATTACATTAATGGATTTTCTTGTGTTGAGCCATCTGTGCATTCCAGAGATAAATCCCACTTTTTTATGGTGTATGGTTCTTTTAATATGCTGCTGAATTTAGTTTCTTAGTGTTTTGTTTAGGATTTTGCATCTATATACATAAGAGATATTGACCTGCAGTTTTCTTATACTGTCTTTGTCTGGTATCAGAGTAGTTCTGATCTCATAGAATGAGCAGGAATTATTCCTTCCTCTTCAATTTTTTGGGAAGACTTTGAGAAGAATTGGTGTTAATTCTTCTTTAAATGTTTGGTAGAATTCACTAGTGAAACTGTTTGGTCCTGGGCTTTTCTTTGTTGAGATGTTTTGATAACTAATTCAATCTCCTTACTTGTTATAGATCTGTTCAAATTTTATATTTCTTTTTGAGTCAGTTTTGGTAGTTTGTGTGTTTCTAGGGATTGTCTATTTCATCTAGAGTATTCAATTTGCTGGCATATAATTGTTCATAGTATTCTCTTATAATCTGTTTTCTTTCTGTAGAATAGGTAGTAATGCCCCCACTTTCATTTCTGACTTAGTTGAGTTTTCTTTCTTTTTTAGTCATGTAGGTTAAAGTTCATCAGTTTTGTTGATCTTTCCAAAGAACCAACTTTTTGTTTAGTTGATTTTCTCTATTGTTTTTCTATTCTCTCTTTAATATATATTTACAGATATATAGATTCTATATATCTCTAATCTAATCTTTATTATTTCCTTCCTTCTGCTAGCTTGAGTTGAATTCATTCTTCTTATTCTAGTCCCATATAGTGTAAAATTGGGTTATTGATTTGAGATCTTTCTTCTTTTTTAATGTATATGTTTACAGCTATAAATTTCCCTCTTAGTACTGCTTTCACTGCATCCCATAAGTTTGGTATTTTGTGTTTTCATTTTCATTTGTCTTAAGGTACATTCTAATTTCCCTGATGATTTCTTCTTCCACCCATTGGCTGTCTAAGAGTTTGTTGTTTAATTTCCACATATTTGTGAATTTTCTGTTATTGATTTCTAGCTTCATTCCATTGTGATTAGAAAAGATACTTTGTGTGATTTAAATCTTTAAAAATTTTTGTTAATTCTTGCTTTGTGGACTAACATTTAGCCTACCCTGGAAAATGTTCCCTGTGCACTTGAAAAGAATGTTTATTCTGTTGTTGTTGGGTGTGGTGTTCTATATATGTCTAATAGGTCTAATTGGTTTATAGTGTTGTTCAAGTCCTTTGTTTCCTTACTGATTTTCTGTCTGGGTGTTCCATCCTTTATTTATTTATTTTTAATATTTATTTATTTGGCTGCATCGGATCTTAGTTGTGGGTCTTAGTTGTGGCATGTGGGATCTTTGTTGTGGCATGTGGGATCTTTCATTGTGGTGTGCGGGCTTCTCTCTAGTTGTGGCATGTGGGCTCAGTAGTTGCAGTGTGTGGGCTCTAGAGTGTGCAGGCTTAGTTGCCCTGTGGCATGTGGGCTCTTAGTTCCCTGACCAGGGATCGAACCCGCATCTCCACATTGGAAGATGGATTCTTAACTACTGGAACACCAGGGAAGTCCCTCTATCCTTTATTAAAATTGGGGTACTGAAGTTACCAATTGGGGTATTGTAGAACTGTATACTTCTCTCTTCAATTCTGTCAATTTTTGCTTTATCTTTTTGGGTCTTTTTTGTTAGGCTCATGTAGGTTTATAATTGTTCTATTTTCTTGCTGAATTAAAACTTTTATCAGTATATACTGTCCTTATGTCTCTTGTAACTTTTTTGACTTAGAGTCCATTTTGTCTGACAATAACATAGCCACCTCAGCTCTCTTTTGGTTACTATTTGCATGGAATATCTTTTTCCATTCTTTTACTTTCAATCTCTTTGTGTTGTTATATCTAAAATGAGTCTCTTGTAAACAAGATATAGATGGATCCAATCTATATCCAGAGATTAAGATCCAGATTTAAATCCAATCTGCCAAGCTCTGCCTTTTAATAGAAGAGTTTAAACCATTTACATTTAATGCAATTACTGATAAAGAAGCATTTACATCTACCATTTAGCTATTTTTCAATGTGTTTTATGTTGTTTTGTTCTTCATTCCTCCATTATTGCTTTTTCTTGGGTATTTAGTTTATTTTTTGGTAGTAAACCATTTTGATTCCCTTCTTTCCTTTTCTCTACACATTTTATTTATTTTATTAGCTACTACTTTTGGGATTACAATTAGCATCTTTTAAGCTTATTAACAAGCTGGTTTGAACAGTGCTAACTTTTAGTCTCAAAAGTATACACACTCTGCTTCTGTATATACCTGTTCCTCATTTTAAATTTTGTTATTGTCACAGAATACATCTTTATATATGTTTTTCCACTGACATAGGTTTATAATTGTTGTTTTGTGTGTTTTCCTTTTATATCACATGAGAAAAAAAGTTACAAACCAAAAGTACAATAACATTTGACTTTTATATTTACATACATAGTTACCTATACCAGTGTTATTTATTTTTTCTTATGGCTTTAATTATGGTCTCATGTCCTTTCATTTTAGACTGAAGGACTTCCTGTAGCATTTCTCATATGGCAAATCTATTGATAACTCCCTCGGATTTTATTTCTATGGAGATGTCTTGATTTTTTCCTTCATTCTTGAGGGATAGTTTTGCTGGATATAAAAATCTTGGTTGACACTTTTTTTTCCTTCCAGCACTTTACATATGTCATTCCACTGTCCTCTGGCCTCCATGGTTTCAGATCAGAAATCAAGTGTTAACCTTATTGAGGATCCCTTGTGCTTGTCACAAGTTGCTTCTTCCTTGCTGCTTTCAAATTTTCTCTTTGCTTTGGGTTTCAACAGTTTGATTATAATATGTCTTGTGGATCTCTTTTGACTGTATCTTACTTGGAGTTTATTGAGCTTCTTGGTGGTATATATGCATGTCTTTCATCAGATTTGGGAAGTTTCTGGCCATTATTTCTTCAAATACTTTTTATGTGCCTTTCTTTTTTTCTTCTCTATCTGAGACTCCTGTAATGTGCATGTTGGTATGCTTGATGATATATCACAGCTCCCTCAGGTTCTTTTCATTTTTCTCTTTCTTTCTTTTTTTCCTTTGTACTCAGATTGGATAATTTCAATTGTCTTATCTTTGAGTTTGCTGATTCTTCCATATGCCTGCTCAAATCTGCTGTTGAATTCCTCTTGTACTTTTCATTTCAGCTCTTTTTACTTTTCAGGTCCAGAATTTCTATTTAGTTCCTTTTTGTAGTTTATCTTTTTACTGATATTCTCATTTTGATCATACATTGTTTTCCTGATTTTCTTTAGTTTTTTTGTCCATGATATCCTTTTACTCATAGTTGATTTAATATTATTGACTAGTAATTACAATGTCTGGGCTTCCTCAAGGTTGGTTTCTATCAAATTCTTTTTTCCTGCCAACGGGCCATACTTTACTCTTTCTTTGTATGTTTTGTAAATTTTTGTTGGAACTGGACATTCTGAATATTATACTGTGGTACACCTGGAAATCTAATTTTCCCACTCCTCAGGGATTGCTGATTTTTACTAGTTTACTGGAGCCATCACTTTTGTTTTATTTGTGATATTTCCAAACTAGTTTGGCAAAATGTGTTCCTTGTTGTGCATGGTCACAGAAGTTTCTGTTCCATTATCTATGTCACCCAATGAGCTGACAAAGATTTCCTTAACAACATCTGACTGCAAAAATGGAAAAAAGAAAGATTATATCTCTAAACCTACAATAGGTCTTCCCCATAGGCACTGAAACTAAGAGGGCCAAAGCAAAAGCAAATATCTGTGCTGGTCCCTCAGGAATCTACCAGACTGACCAAAATGCCCTACCCCCAACTTCTGGAGAATAAGGACCACACTGCTCATCCTGGCACCAGTCAGATGCTCCAGGAATGTGAGCCAGTATCCCCACAGTATGGCAGGGCTTTGTGATGGAGGATGGTAGGTATTTTATACATGCTGGCCTCTTACCAAAGAGCAATAGCCTCTCCCTTCATCAAGCAAGCCCTGGCTTTTATAAGTGTCCCTTCAGGACTCCGAGGTCTGAGGTAGTTAACTTTGACAGTTTTTTCCCTCAGTTTACTGGTTGTTTGGCTTAAGGACTGAGCCCTAGTGCTTCCTCCTCTGCCACTTTGCATGGTATCACTGTGGTTTCTCCATTTTTGAAGGAAAATTTTGCTGGATATAAAATTCTTGGTTGACAATTTTCTTCCAACACTTTAAATGTATCATTTCACTGTCTCCTGGCCTCCATAGTTTCTGATGAGAAATCAAGTGTTCATCTTGTTGAAGTTCACTTGTGCTTGTCACAAGTTGCTTCTCCCTTGCTGCTTTCAAAATTCTTTGTCTTTGGGTTTCAACAGTTTGATTATAATATGTCTTGTTGTGGATCTTTTTGACTGTTCATTGGAATTCACTGAGCTTCTTGGATGTGTATATTCGTGTCTTTCATCAGATTTGAGAAATTTTTGGCCATTATTTTTTCAAATAGTTTTTCAAATATTCTTTCCATCCTCTTTCTTCATCTGAGACTTTTATGATGTGCATTTTGGTATGCTTGATTGTATACCTTCAGGTTCTGTTAATTCTTCTTTCTATTTCTCAAACTGTGTATTAATCTGTTCACTGCCATAACAGAATACCATACAGTAGGTGGCTTAAACAACAAACATTTCTTTCTCACAGTTCTGGAGGCTGAGAAGTCCAAGATCAAGGTACCAGCAAGGAATATTTCATTCTGAGGCCTCTTCTTTGGCTTGTAGGTGGCCACATTTTCACTGTGTGCTCACATAATCTCTTCTTTGTGTGCATGTGGAGAGAAAGATCTCCCTCTCCTTATAAGGACACAAATTCTATCAGATTAGAGTTCCACCCTTATGACCACATTTAATCTCAATTACCTCCTAAGGCCCTATCTCCAAATACAGTGTCATTAAGGGTTAGGGTTTCAACATAAGAAATTTGGGGGGGACACAATTTATTCCATAGTAGCCTGGATAATCTTGATTGTCTTATCTTCAAGTTTGCTGATTCCTTCATCTGTCTGATCCAATCTGCTGTTGAATCTCTCTAGTGAAGTTTTCACTTCAGCTATTGTACTTTTCAGCTCCAGAATTTCTATTTGGTTTCTTTTTAATATTTTCTATCTCTTTATCGATATTCTCTATTTGTTCATATATCGTTCTTCTGGTTTTCTTTAGTTCTTGGTCTATGGTTTCCTTTAGCTCATTGAGCATATTTAAAATAGTTGACTTAAAGTCTTTATCTAGTAAGTCTAATATCTGGGCTTCCTCAGGGACAGTTTCTGGCAATATCTTTTCTTTTCCCCTGTGCATGGGCCATACTTTCCTGTCTCTTTGTATGACTTGTATTTTGTTGTTGTTGTTGTTGTTAAAAGTGGACATTTTGAATATTATAATATGGTAACTCTTGAAATCGTATTCTCCCCAGGGATTGCTATTGTTGACTTTTGTGGGCTGCAGCCATAGTTCGTTTAATGACTTTTCCAAACTACTTTTGCAAATACTGTATTCTTTGTTATGTGTGGTCACTGAAGTCTCTGTTCCTTTATCTCAGAGGTTAACCAGTGACCTGGAAGATTTCCATAAATGCCTGGAGCAAAAAAGAAGAAATATACTCTTCTGGTGTTTGCAGATTGGCTCTAAGCTGGGTTACTCCTTCAATGCTATGCCAGGTATACACAGTTCTGCCTTAGCTTTCACGTCCTGTTTGTGCAGATCCCAAAGATCAGCCAATGGTGGAAGCCTAGAATCCTATCAGATCTTTTCTGAGTATCCAGCCATGGGCATGCACGTTGCACTCCAGATTCCCTGGTATATGTGATAGTCCTTTGAAATCCATATTGCCCCAAGAATGTTTCTCCTTAGCCTCTTCCTTCCCAGACTTATGCATCTGTCTACTGCTTGCTTGTCTGTCCCACCCAGGTGGCTATAGGTAGTGTAATGCCTTCTACAGATGCCACATAGAAAGCCACTCCAGTCTGAGGGAGACAAACAAAGGTCAGCTTCTGTTCTAATCCCTCAGGGAACTTCCAGACAAGTCAAAACACACCATTACAACTTTTTGAGAGCAAGTTCTGTATTGCCCTCCAGCTCCAGCAAGCCACACCAGGAATGCAGACTGCCATCCCCATGGCTGCCACTGAGCTAGAGAATGGGAGATGATAGGCAGGTAAGCAAAATGCTATACATTTTCTTATTAAAATTTAGCAGACTGTTTATTAAGCACTCCCCTAGTTGCCATAATTTTTTTTTTTTTTTTTTTTGCCAGTTTAATGATTGCTTCTTTAGAGTTCCTTACTCCTCCATTTCTGTAACATTACTCAACCTTCCCCGGGTTTTTTAAAAAAAATTTATTATTGAAAAACTTAAGTATACACAAAAGTGGGGAGGGTATTTTAATGGATTCCTATGAATTTATCAACTAGTATCAAAAATTATCAACTCATGGCCAACTTCGTTTCATCTATACCACCAGCCATTGATTGAGAACTTACTAAGTGCTGTGCTCAGAGCACTTCATGCATTATCTTATTTCATTTTCATAATACTCTGTGAGGTAGGGATTAATATCCCCATTTCACAGATGAAGAACTGGAAACTGAGGGGTTTAGTAATTTTATCAAGATCATATGCAGCTTCCTGGAACCAGGACTTGAACTTGTATCTATCTGGGATCAGAATCATGGCTTTAGCTGGTTCCCCAATCACCTTTCCTGGGAAGCTCATTTGATGCTGAGAGCAACCTGAGAGGCAGGTGTGGTGGACATGGCTAATGTTCATTCAAATCCACTTCTTATCTGCTTCTTGGTAGACAGGATTATGATTCCAAAACTTTGTGAAATTAGGCAGGATCCTGTGGCAAGTTCTGCCCAATGAAATGTAGGCAGAAGTGACATGTGTCATTACCAAGCTGAAACATTTAACTGCTGGTGCTTTACTCTCCAGCCTTCTCTACACCTCCTGCAGAGAACTCTGAAGACTTGTCTTGAGATGCTGGTTGCAGGTTGTAGATTAGGGAATCTTTGTTGCCCTGGGTCCCTGAGGGATAAGTACTGCAGTAGAGCACAGTTCTTTGCTGACAACACACATATAATGTGTACAAGAAATAAACCTTGGTTGTGGCAAACCACTGAAATTTTGGGCTTGTTCATCAGTGCAGCACCACCTAGCCTATCCTGACTAGTAAAACAGGCAGTGCTATAATTCCTTTATACAGAAGGAAACTGAGACACAGGAGGTTGCCCATCTTAGATTCTTTCCTACTGTCTTCTGACAGCATGATAGCTTTCTGAAAGGGGCTGACTTGACATGGGGGGATCCTCATGTGATGTCAGAAGGATCCTTTTTTACAGAATAACTCTTTCTTATCCCATAGTTCCTACTATTAGGCCACATTTTCATAGCATCATTTCCTGTAATAATGCAGATCTGCTCACTGTGGAGATGGATAACTGGTGGTGTGTGGGTGCAGCCTATCAGAGATTTCTCTGATTTTCACCATGATTTTAGAAGATGGGGCTTTTCTGGCAATGTTTTTTATGAGAAGAGGGAGCATGAGTATGGCCTGATGGTACTGTGCATGGTTTCAGGTCTGGGAGACCCAAGTTTGAGTCCCACTTACTAGCTCTATGACCTCAGGTAAACCAGTTAATCTTTAAGCCTCAATTTTCTCAGCTCTAAAATGAGGCCAGTAAGAAAAAGGTTGTATTTAATTAGTTAAACCATGCAAAACACCTGACATGTAACTGAAATATAGCAAGCCACAATAGTCACTATTATTAGGGGAAGACTGTGGAAGTTTGATTGCCAGGATTTTGGTCTAGTAGGTGAGTTAAGAGCAGGAGAATGTTTTAGGAAGATCCAGCTAGTGGTCTTGCACAGGGTGAAGGAGGGCAGAGGACGGGGATCAGTTGCAAAGCAGTTGCAGTAATGCAAGAGGTTGTCAATGTAGATTCAGGGCAGTGGAGGGACAGTGGGTGTGAAAGGGAAGGACAGTCATGAGAGCCTGGGGAAGGAAGAGCGGGCAGTGGTGACAGTTGCATGCTGCCTCTCAGCATGCCTCAAGTCACCTGTGTTGACTGATCCAATATCTTTGTTCTGATCAGCCGGCCCAAGTTCGGCATGACTATTGTGGCCTCCAGACCAGCTGGTGGGCTGGGACAGTGGGGCAGCCTATTGGCAGTCAGCTGAATGCTGATGTCCACAGCTTACCAGTTGTTATTTTGCACATCCACCCTGCCTGCAGCCATCTCCTCTCCCTGAGAGCGTAGAAAGGCAAGCTCTCGGGGACCATCCCAGAGGGCAAGGGCAGGTGCTGGCAGCTGCGGCCATGCTGGGAGCTGACTCTTCCCTTTAAAGTGAAGCCACCGGCTTCAGGCTTACTGACCCTAGGCGCCACTGGGACCCCCTCCTGCTTCCACTGGAATCAAACCTTCCTGGTCCCTTTTTCCAAGTCAGCTGAAAAGTTTCTAATCTCTTTGCAAAGTGTCAAGTATCTTCCAGTGCCTTGAAAGGTGATTTTCTAAAAGCAGATCAAACACTTTTGACATTTGCTGCCAAGCCATTTAAAGTCATACTACAGGCTTGCCTCTGGCCTTGGCGGCTCGACTGGCTGCAGATAAAGGTTGAAGCGGCATCTCTCGTCACAGACACGAAGAGCCTGCTTGTGGGAGCTGCATCCTGGAGAGAAAAATATTCTGTAAAAGTTAATCTGCTGCTTTGTCTTGGCCAACAATTTATTCTTTCATGAAAGCCAGGCCCTGGCCCCCAGTTGAATTCTGCACACACATTTTTTTAATTTGCTGGAATTTGCAAAAACACATCAGTGGCCCTGCTGCCTTTGGCTTTTTATGTTCAGCAGAATAATCCCACGGCATTGCCTTCAAAGGGCTCTCAGCATCACACTCTCCCCAGTTCTCTTCCAGCTTTCCAAAGAGGGAGCCGAACTGTGCTTATGGGCCCGTGGAGAGCGCGGGGCCAGGGGTCACTCGTCCACTGTGCTGTGAGGCGCTGCCAGCCAGGCCTATTCAGAATGGGCTTGCCGACTCGGATGCCTGCAAGGGTCAGGCAAATCAAGGAAATGGGCCAAGTGAACTGGGGGCAGACACTGAGGAGTGGTGAGGACTGAGGCGAACCGGAGACGACAGGTCCTACCTCAATGGGGCAGCTGGCCTTAGCGTAGAACAATTGTTGCCTTGTGGGAATATGGGCTTAGTGCCCTCAGAGCTTCCCGTTTCCCCAAAGAAGCATTGGCATTTAAAAAATGTGAAATCTGTCCATTTTTAAATGTTGGCCCCAGTTCTCTACAAACACTCTGCAGGCCAAACCAAACAGGTCTGCTGGCTGAATCTGGCTCGCAGGGCTGCCCGTTTGCAATCTTTGATGGAGGAGGCAGAGATAAGGAGTGGGAAGGGCAAGCTCACCTTTTCTCTTTACTCTGAGAGGTCGTCTGGTTCCAAGGTCTCAGATGGGGAAACTGAGGCCCATCTCTGAGCGATTGCACTGATGCTTCTCCTCCGCCTACTGCCTTTCTCCTCCAAGACTTAAGAATGTCACTCCCCAAGATATGAGACTAAAGGAGCGACATGTCCCCAGGACTTGCATTTTAATAAGGAGGACCCGAAAGTTTCTGTAACTCAAAGAAATGCCTCCCTTCGATGGTGGGACTTCAGACAAAGTGACAGGGCAGTAGGATGAGGGCTTTTCAAAAGTCCCTCAAATGTTAGATGATTGTCCATTCTGCCCAGTCCCAGGGGGTCCCTGGGGTAGGTCTCCCCCAGGCAGTATTTGGGACAGGTTCTTCTCCCACAGACCTACTGGGGGCACAGCATGGTTTCCTTGGGAAACAGGACCACTGGAACTCTGGGGCGTACGTTTGGCGTCTCCACACCTGCAGTCTGGCGTGAACTTTGCAACGTGGCTCTGGCTCTGGCCGCTGGCTGGCATGCAAGGTGGTGCCTCCCTCCCTGGGTGCTCAGTAAAACAAATCGAAGCTGGAAATATTCGCCCAAGACCTGCTCCAGGCTTGGCCAGAGCAGAAGCAGTTTGCCATGGGGAGAGGATGGTGTTTTCACCTTCTCTGCCCCGCTGGCCTGCTCGGTGAGGCTTCTCTCCTGCCCCACGCTCCCAGCCAAGTCCTTGTCCTGCCCCTACACCTCCTCATGTGCAGCCTGTCAGAGCCCTGACCACCAAATTAGCCCTTCGTGATTTTATGTGGCTTTTATTGGCTCAAGCTGGATGTTGGAGATGGAGCCAGATGTGAGGCCGCGGGACCACTTGAAAGGCCAGGTAATTAGCAGCATCTGCCTTTGCCTTCTTATCTTGACAGGCGGACACACAGAGCAGTGACCTGGGAGCTGGGAGGCAGCTGCCTTCTCCACATTAAACGAGGCAAAGGCCAAAGGGGAACCTTACTTGGCCTGGAATGCCGCCATCTGTGTGTGTGTGTGCAAACATGTGAGAGTGAGCGTAATGAAGAATTATCCCCTCCACCCGCTGCTTTCTTGCCCCCAGATTCAGGAAGAACCATCTGCCAAGCTCTAAACACCTAAGATAGAATTATTATTTTGAAGTTGAGGAATAATTTACATACAGTAAAATATATGATCTGAAGTATACAGTTTGATGAGTTTTCACAAATGCGTAACATTCATTAGGATATAAAACCTGTATCCTAATGAAGATATAAAACATTTTCATCACCCCGGAAAGTTCATTATGTTCCTCTTCAGTGAATCTTCTCCCTCCCACACATGCGCAACCATAGTTCTGATTTCTATTGCCGTAGATTAATTTTCTGCCTGCTCTTAAACATCATGTAAATGAAATCATGGAATATAAACATAGACTCACAATCTTTTTGTGTCTTGCTACTTTTGCTCCACATAATGTTTTTGAGATTCATCCAAATTGTTACCTGTATCAGTAGTTCATTTCTTTTTATTGCTGAGATTATTTCATTGTGTGAATGTATCACAGTTTGTTTATCTAGTCTCTGGTTGATGGATATTTCTGGCTTTTGGCGATTATGAATAAAGAAGTATATTAGTTTTCAATAGCTCTATCACAAATTGCCATAAACTTAATGGCTTAAAACAGCACAGATGTATTATCTCACAGTTTCTATGTCCTCTGCTCAGGGTCTCACCTGGCTAGAATTAAGGTGTCTGCCAGGGCTGGGGTCTCATCCTGACCCCGGGATCCTCTACTAAGTTTATAGAATTGTTGGTGGAATTCAGTTCCTTTGTGGTTGTTGGACTGAAGTTCTCAGCTCTCAGAGGTCACCTTCTGTTCCCTGCTACCTGACTCTCTCCACAACATGGCAGTGTGCTTCTTCGAGGCCAACAGGGGTACATCTGCTGCTGCTTCAAATCTCTCTGACTTCTTCCATCTCTGACCTCTAGACCCTCTTTTAAAGAGCTCACCTGATTAGGTCAGGCCCATCCAGGATAACCTCTACTTTGATTAAAGTCAGCTGCTTAGGGTCAGCTGAAAAATCTCTTCACCTTTGTCACATAACATAACCTAATCACAGGAGTAATATCCCATCATATTCACACTCAGGGCATGTATTCCAGGAGATGGGAATCTTGGGGGCCATCTTGGAATTCTGTCTACCACAAGCAACTATGAACATTCTGGAGTTATTTTGTTATTCAAGTGTGCATCTTTAAAAAATCAGAGCATTTCCTTTTGAGCTAAAATAACACAATCCCACTTAACAAAATAAATAATTATTTCTAAATATCATCTTATACCCGACCCATATTTAGTGATTGGAGCGGTTGTCTTAGCAATGTCTTTTAGCTGGTTTGTCCAAAGCAGAATCTTGTCTAGGACTTTTCAGTGCCTCTGGGCACATGTCCTTTCCATTGCTTTCCATCTAGCTCAGTGCCCTTTATTGTGGCTGGTTGAAGACTGTGGCTCTATCATCTGGCAGAAGAGTCTGTTGTCTGGATTAGTGTGGTGGCTTCCTTTTGTCACCATTTAGCTTGTTCCTTTATCCCCTTTACATCCTGTGAATTGGAAGTCAAATCTAAGTTTGATGGACCCAGGTAAACATCTTTTGGCTGGAACATATCATGGGAGATGCTGAGAGCTTCCACCTGTATCACTTGATACATGATTTCTGATGGTCCCACTGTTGGTGCAAGACTAACTCTTGGATCAGGGCAGGCACAGCTTAACCCTTCTAGATCTGTTTCTTCCTCCTGAGCCAGAAAGAAATCTGTGGGGTCTTTCTTTGCATAATTCGGATGTTCATTTATGCATCCACTGTTCACCTAATGGTTTTAACACATCAGTTGATAATCCTTGCCTGAATCAGTGATTTCATTAGGGACCAAGGGGGGACTTGGGGCCCAGCATTTCCACTCTGCGAGGTGAGGATTTGGTCTGAAATCTGCCTGACTTTGGCCCCTGGAGGCCTGTCCTCCCACTAGCTGAGACCATCTGGCGTAGACCCTCACCAGGCCCAGGGGCGGAGGTGGCCTGAGATGGGAAGGGGTGGGGAGACACAGTCCTACCACAGCTTGCAAGCAAGTCAGGCATTATGCATTATTTCACTGAGACCTCCAGGAGGCCAGCCCATTTCACTGTTGAGTCTCCGGGCCCTGGGGCATGTCATATGCCTCCCAAATGCTTCTTGACAAGTGAATGCCTGAATGCACGGTAAGTGAATGATTGAATGCTTATCTAGCCCTAACGCTGGGCTCCTGATCGTCCTGAAATCTACACCTGTCTTTGGGTCCCCCAGTCCTTTCTTAGGCTAGAGGCAATTTAAGAGGCCCAGACATGCATCAGGAGACCTCTCAGTGGGTCTACGACTGGTACTTGCTCCCAGGGGAGCCCACTTTGATGTGCCAAGACCCCTCCTCCACCCAGCGCCTTAGTAGGCCTGGCTGGGGTTATAGCTTCCGGAGGCAGAGCTCTGCCCACCTACTGGATTGGACTCTCTGAGACACTGTCTTGTTCCCTGGGGCCCCATCCCAATGAACCAGCCAGGCCAAGCTGCAGCTGGAGGTACGGCCATGCTACACTGGCAGCGCCACCCATCCAATATGGTGCCCATCAGATAACAAACACGGGGATCCTTAGACGAGTTTGGGTGGGGTGCATATGCTCCCCAGACAGCACTCTCTCCACCCTGGCCTCCCTCCTGGAAAATGGCTCAGCAGCTGGGCTCCGACTCCAGGCCAGCTGCCCCTCCTGCCGAGAAATCTGCCTTTAATTTAGAAGTTCTATTTCTTTCTCCATGGAAAAGTCTTTGTGGTACCAATTAAGGAACTCTTTTATCCCCTCCTGTTTGAGGAGTGAGGAATTTGGGGACTGTCTAGAAAGGGCTCCTTTCCTCACTAATTCCCAAGGCAGAGTGACTTTTCTTTGGGATGGGCATCTGGCAGGGGGCTCTGGGAGGTCCTTCCTGGTGATGTGGAAGTTGACATCCCTGGAGGGCTTGCTCTGTGCCAGGCACTGTCCCGAGCACGCTGCATGGGCCACCTCACTGCGTCTTCCCAGCCACCCCACAGGAAGGCCTATCGTCATCCATAGTTTACAGATGAGGAAACAGAGGCTCAGAGAGGTCACTGTCTTGTTCAAGGCCAGTTGGGTGGTTGATGGAGGGGCCCGGCTGTGAACCCAGCTTGGCCTGACTACAGGGTCATGGCCCAAAGTGGTTCATTATGTTGATAGAGTGTGTTATTTTGTGTCTTTATTATAGGACCTCAGATCCAGGAAAATGCACAACCTGGGCCAGATGTGGTCACAGTTTATACATTTTAGTGCTTATTCTTCTCCATGGAGTCTCCAGTGTGTCTGTGTGAGGTCCCCGGATAAGGGCAGAAGCTCCTGGAAGAACCAAGGTTGACTTGGATCTAGAGCTCCTATGTGTGTGTTTAAGGTTCTGCCCAATCTGCTCCTTTCTGGCTGCCCAGCCTCATTTGCCACTGTTTCCCTCATGCCTTCTCTTCTGGGCACACCAAATGGCCCTGCTGTTTTGGTCTTGGAGCATTTTGCTTGGCTTCAATGCTCCCTGGTGCTGGAACGCTGTTCCTAGGTTTCTACCTGATGGATTCCTTCTCTCTTGATGCCCCAGAGACAAGGATCACTAGTTCTATTATGAGAACACTGCACACCTTCACGCATCTTTCAGAAGGTTGATTGTACTATACTGCAATTTTTTTAAGCTCAGAAAAACTTAATACAGAACGTTATAGTGAATATATATAACAATTATCGATATGCCCACAACCCAGAATTAACATATGATGAAATTTTGTCATCTCTGCTTCAAATTGTTTTTAAAAAATAAAAGGTACAATATATCACTTAAAACATGAAAGTCCTGGACTTCCCTGGTGGCGCAGTGGTTAAGAATCTGCCTGCCAATGCAGGGGACACAGGTTCGAGCCCTGGTCCAGGAAGATCCCACATACTGTGGAGCAACTAAGCCCGTGCACCACAACTACTGAGACTGCACTCTTGATCCCGCGAGCCACGACTACTGAGCCCATGTACTGCAACTACTGAAGCCTGCATGCTCTAGGGCCCGAGTGCCACAACTGCTGAGCCCATGTGCTGCAGCTACTGAAGCCTGCGCACCTAGAGCCCGTGCTCCGCAACAAGAGAAGCCACCTCAATGAGAAGCCTGCGCATGGTAAAGAAGAGTAGCCCTTGCTCACTGCAACTAGAGAAAGCCCGCACGCAGCAATGAAGACCCAATGCAGCCAAAAAAACCCCACAGAAAACCAAAACAAATAAACACACAAACAAAAAAAACCATGAAAGTCCTTTCAGAAACCCTTTTGTATTCATTCTCTTCCTCCCTTCCCCAGAAACTGCCACTCTGATGAATTTCGTGAGCCAACCCATGTTTTTATATCTTTATTACAGTTTTGTCCAGCAATAAATAGTATATAATGTTGTCCCTTGTGTCTAAAATTTTTTACATGTTCATATCTTTTAGTATCTTGCTTTTTCACATAAGTTTATACTTTTGAAAAGTTTTAAGATTTTTGTTGATCTATCTAGTTCTGGTTCATTCCTTTTAGGATCTGTATGAAATTCCATTTATGAATAAATCACAGAGTGATTTATATATTATATATTATATATATTTATATAATATATATATGAGTGATATATATATCACTCTATATAATATATAGAGTGATATATATATTATATATTATATATATTTATATATTATAGATACTATACCAGCAATTTAGAATATTTCCTGAGTTACCTCTCAACTATGGGAAATAGTTGGAGCACTGTTTCAAAAAACTTGTCTCCAATAACATATGAGCAGTTGAGGCTGGGAGGCAGTATTCTCTTCCCCCTTCCCGAGGCTTTTCAATATAATTATGCTGATTTTTGCCTTTGCCTCCTGACTCAACTGCAGTCTTTGAGTTCACCACTCAAAAAACTCTCCTTAACCAGTCACCTGATGAGGTGAGTCAGAAGTCTGCAGAATCATCATTTCCAATAACCAAACCCTGGCTGTTTCCCAGCCTCAAAAGGACACAGCCTAGCAGCAGTGTGCTCTGTGACATTTTTCCCATTTAATCCACTTGGTTTGCTTTCCCAGGAAGCAGACTTGGAGACAGATTTCTGAGCAGCGGGTTTATTGAGAAGTGTTCCCTGGAGAACCACCTGTGAAGGAGGGAGGGCATCAGAGTTGACCAGAGAGAGGCTAAACTGTGATGTACTTGGGCAGATACCTCAAATGATCTCTACTGGGAGTGCTGGAGATGGGGCGACCTATCAAAACAAGGTTCCAGGCCTTTGTACTGCTCATTACCCAGGCACTGGATGAAGGCTGCTTTCAGGAAAGGGTGAGGCAGCTCCATTTGCCAAAAGTCAAACCCAGGAGAGGACTCATCTGCGGACCATCTGCAGCCAACGCTCATGGCAGCCAAGGGAGTGAATGTCTCTGTCCTTAGAGGGAGCTGGGCAGCTGACAACAGCATCCACTACAGTCCACCCGTCGTGCTGCTTGGATCCATCTGTTTCATATTCACCACATCTGGGGGCAGTTCCTCCAGGATTCTGGTTGGTCTCTTTTTCCAGGGAAAACTACAAAAAAAAGTTAGTTGGGCAAACTGTAGCCCCTGTCACCACAGCTGGTCTTGAGGCCAAATCAGGATCTCCTCATCTCCCATTTCTACTATCCATTCATGTTCATTTTATATCCATTCTATGTTCATTTCATCCTCTGTTAGCACCAGTGCTGGTCTAGGTAGCTTTCCTGCTGGAGTGACCCTGATTCTCATCCCTGAGGGGCCGAACCCTTGGTCATCATTTCTTCTCAGGCCATAGTTACTGTATTTGCCCATTAGCTGTCAGCATTGGGCAGGGAATTACTAAGACACACTCAGGAGATTACCTGGGTTCTCTGCTCTCATTATGTAATGGCAGCCCTACAGCCTTCTGCTATCAGTGAAATTCCCTTGCCAGTGTAGTAACACATCTTCTTATCTGTTGGCCTCCTGGCATGAGGAAACTGAAGGAACCATGTGACAGCCATAACTTTAAGTTTAATGGGATTCTCACTGTGTCCCCTGGTGGGAGCATACCCTCGCTGGGAATCAGAACTTCCAGATCCACAAAATCTAAAGTTGAGGAAATGGGAATGTCAAATTCCCCAGTGGGGTTATGGGAAATGATGGTAATGAGGCCATTCCTACCTTCATCTGTGGTTCCTGGACTCATCAACTTAATCTATTGGGAATTCCATGCATAGTGATCATTGCTTTAGAGTTTATACTCATCCTGAAGGATGGTACGCCATCCTTCCAGGATGTCATCTCCAAGCTGACAACTCAGCTACACGTCTCAGGCCAGCAGCTTCTGAGTAGTGCAGAATGTGACAGGGATCCTGTGGTCATTTTCCCATTGCTGCAAAGTGGGTTTTTTGATCTGAGGCAATGTTATATAAGATCCCATGTTGGTAGATCAAACCAATCCACAAATTCTGGACTAGTGTTGCTGACTGCCACCCGGCAGGCAGGAAAGGCAAATCCATATTCAGAATGTGTATTGATTTCAGCCAAGAAGATTTGCTGACTCTTTCAGGGTAGAGAGGTCCAGTGAAGGCAACTCGTCACCAAATGACTGGTTCATCTTTTCAAGCAATAGTGTCATATTGAGGTCCCAACATTGGTCTCTGTTGCTGGCAGACTAGACATTCTGCAGTGACAGTAGCTAGATCCACATCGGAGAGTGGAAGCTCATGTTTTTTGGCCCCCAAATAGCCTCCATCCCTGCCACTACGGCTACTCCATTTATGACCCCGTTTTACCAGCATTGGGTGACCGAAAACAGTGACTGGCTGACCTTGACTGATCAAGTTGTTCTGTCTCCTTGGTTGTTTAGTCCTCTTCTATGGTAGATGTTCTCTAATGGAGTTAACATGAGCTACAAACAGTTTTACACTTCATACTCACTCTCATACATCTATCACATCCCTCTTCCGTAGACCTCCTTGACATTGATCTTCTGTTCTTTCTCCTTCCAGGCCTCTGACCAAATAGCCAAGCCACTCACGACTGCCCATGCATCCATATAAAGGCTAACCTCAGGCTACTTCTCTTCCTGCACCAATGGAATGACCAGGCACACCACCCAAAGCTCTGCCATTGGGAAGATTTTCCCTCATCTCTGTCTTTCAAGGCTGTAGAGGATCAACAGTCCATTTTTTGGCTTATAGCACATCCTGAAATGACCCATCTGTGAACAAGCTTGGGCTTTTCCCTCTTCCATCATCTGGTCAAGAGTCTTCTCCAACCATGAAGGCGTTGGTGGCAGCTGAAGGAGAAGAACCAGTGCAACAGTGGTGGATCACATGAAAGCGTGGCCTACCCAGTCACGCAGCTTCCTGTGCTTTCAGGCCTTGCTTGTTCCTGATCCTAGATGTTCCACTTCTATCATATAATAAATTGCTCTCGGGCCTGGCCAACTTTTTGACTTAGTGGGTCTGATGGAACTCAGCTCATGATGGGGCTGCGTGGTCACTTGATGTCCCAAGGTCAGATGGTCCATCTCTAACCAGGGCTTGGTAGCACTCCAGGAGCTGTTTTATAAACAACTTTCTGTTGTAAATTGTACATTCTTGCTCTTCTAAGAGGCTTGCCATGAACTCCACATGGTATCTTTTCCCAAATATGCCTCTAATACCATAAATACCTCTAATACCATCATGTCTACTGGATCATATGACCCAAGTAGCAGGCCTGTTTACACTAAAGCCTGGACCTGCTGCAAAGCATTTTCCTTCTGTGGGTCCAACTCAAAGCTAGCAGCCTTACATATCATGTGGCATATGGATTGGAGCTGCCTCCAATAGGTATGGAACATGCTGCCTCCAGAACCTGAAGCAGCCTGCCAGACATTATCCTTTGTGGTGGGAGGTACAAGTTGCAATCATTTACTTTTTTGACTTTGGAGAAAATGTCCCAGATCACTGGATTCTTAAAAACTTCGCTAATGTGGTAACACCCTGAATTTACATAGGGTTGTATCTCTTTCTCTGAAATATGTTTATCTTATGAAGTCCTCCAAAATACCCACTACTGCTTGCTCATCCCATTAGCATGATGTCGCTGGTTTGGTAGACCACTGTGATGTTCTGTCTGATGTCCAGCCAGTCTGGATCTCTTTGGACTATATTATGACAGAGAGCAGGAGAATTCACTTAGCCCTGGGAAGATGGTCAATGTATACTGTTGCTCTTCTTCCATGAATGGGAAACATTTCTGATCCTTTTCCTGAAAGGAAGGGAAAATAATGCATTTGCCAGATCTGTGGCTGTATACCATGTACAGTCCTGCGGGCTGTGTTTAACAAGGATTGCACACCAGTCGGCAGCTGCAATTGAGGCTAGTACTTGCTTGAGTTTACAATTGTTCACTATCATCTTCCAGGATCCATCTGTTATTTAGGAGCCAGACTAGTGAATTAAATGGGAATAGGCTAGAGACCACACCTCCATATCCTTTAGGTTTTAAGGGTGGCGCTGACCTCTGCTGTTCTCCCTGTGCTGCGATATGTTTTTGATTTACTATCCTTGGCTAGAATGGGAAGGTGGTGTCAGAGGCTTCTCACTTGGCCTTCACCACTGTGATAGCTCTTATCCCATAGGCCAATGTGGGGGGTTGTAACAACCACCATGAATGTCTATTTCCATTCCACATTTGGGGCTGGGGAAATGACCATTGGATGGGTCTAGGGATTCGGTGAACCCACTGTGAATCAAATATGGGCCAGGATGTCATTTATTCCTAGCCCCTATATGTCCTTCTCTAACGGTGGGGGCATGGTACCACTTCAGTTTCTTGAGCATCAGTGTTAATTCAGAGCCTGTATCTGGAAGTTGCTGAAATGTAAGAGTATTCCTCTTTCTCTAGTGTACGGTTATCCACGTAAATGACTGTAGATACTTTTGGAGAAAAACTGGGGGAATTATTTCCATATACACTTGCCATGGCATTGAGGGCTCTTCCTCACGGCAACCTGGCTTCTCCTTTAGTCAGTGGTTTCTGGGTCTGAGAACTGGCTCAGGTCCAGAAATTGGCCAAGGAATTATGACTTTTATTAGTATTGCTACCCTTGGCCTTCTGATAATCCATCCTCGATTTCTTTTGGTTGTATAGGTTGAGCATTACCCTGTTAATTGCTGTCTATCTTGCCTCTGGGGATGTCTTATTCCATTAATGATTTCCATAATCTTTCTTTGGATCATGCCCTGGGATTGCCACTTCAGTTTTGCTTTTCATTAACAATAATTGCACTCATTCTGTTTTTGATGGTTAATTCAGGATCTTATCATCCCCATTGTTACGAGGGAGTCAGTTCTATAACAACTTTCTATTTAGCTTCTATATAGGTCTGCCTAGAGAGTAAGCTTCTTAGTGACGCTGGTGCCACCTCACCACGTCACCCCTTATCGCATTGATAAATGGAGTGTCCTCTAGGCGTCCCATGGAACATAGCCACTGGTAGGTATTTCAGCCTTACTTAGCATATCCACTCTAGGATGCCAAAGTCTGTGAGCATTCTGATTCCTTCCTTTACCATCTGCCATGACTGCTCTGGAATTTTTTCTTCACTTTGTGTGGTCTATCACTTTCTCCAAGTTTACAAGATCGACTCTAGGAACATGTGAATACCATCTCCCAAGGTCCTTGCTGGGGTGTTAAGTCTGATCATGGGAGAGGGCTCCCAAATCAATACACTCTCCTTTATCCAACTTTATAGTCTGTCCCTCTTAGTTCAGAACCCTCAGGGTCTAATTCCATTACATTCTCCTGAATCCTGCCAGAACTGGCCGGAGGTTGAGATCCCACAGCTCCTTCGGGGTGTAGTCCTTTCCCTTCCTTAGCAGGCCCAGAACCATGACCAGGTTGTGACTTGATCCTAGTTATTGGTGGTGGCCAGGAGGAGAGGTAAGAATAAGTCCTGTCTTACAAGGTAGAAGCCTCTGCACTATCTTTAAGCAAAGGGAAGCAGTGGCTTTTTAAAAATTTTTATTTATTTAATTTACTTTTGGCTGTGTTGGGTCTTTGCTGCTGCACGCGGGCTTTCCCTAGCTGCGGCGAGCGGGGGCTACTCATTGCGGTGGCTTCTCTTGTTGCGGAGCACGGGCTCCAGGCGGGCGGTCTTCAGTAGTTGCAACACGCGGGCTCAGTCGTTGTGGCTCGTGGGCTTCAGTAGTTGTGGCACAGAGGCTCTAGAGCGCAGGCTCAGTAGTTGTGACGCACGGGCCCAGTTGCTCCGCGGCATGTAGAATCTTTCCGGACCAGGGCTTGAACCCACGTCCCCTGCATTAGCAGGAGGATTCTTAACCACTGCGCCACCAGGGGAAGCCCCCGAAGCAGTGGCTTTTAAGAAAGGAGAGGCCACTTTTGTAGGGCTAGAGGGTTCAGGAGGATCTAAGATTTCAAGATTCTTGAGCACATTGACTCCATCCCAAATGCCAAGGTCCTGCTCTTTCCCAACCAGGGTGCTAGTTTTGGCATAAGTAGATTTGTTGGGGTTGAGAATTTCACTTTCTGTGGAGTGCTGCTATTTTTTTTGTTTTTTTTTTAAATCGAAGGCTAGTTGATTTACAATGTTGTGTTAGTTTCTGGTGTAAAGCAAAGTGGAGCGCTGCTATTTTTATAGGCAAGTCCTCGGCTTTATCCTGAACTTTTTATGCCCTCTTGCTGCGGGAGATGAGAGTCTTATATTCCACCTTAAGAAGGTAATTAATTTCCCTCAGCCTTTCATTATCTTGCTCCAGTGCATTTATAGCACTCAACAGTAGCCATCCACAGTCTCTCTCAAACGCCTGAGATGTTATATCAACCAGCACATTCTCTTCTACCTTAATCCCATCCCAATTCACTCCCCATGAAAATTTAACAACTGGACTACTTGCACTTGCCGGGTGCTGTCTGTGTTCCACCTGTCCTGAGCGATGGGGTCTTCACTGCTAGATGGACAGTAGGGTGATCCAGCTCTAAAATCTCAATTTACGGTGTTTGTCCATCCTTGGACCACCTCTCTTACAGGTGGGTTTCCAGGGAAACAGATGTGAGACAGAGATTTGTACACAGGTGGTTTATTAGGGTGTGCTCTCAAGACCAATATCTGTGAGGGGCTGCGGGAAGCAGGCTTGGGTGTAGGAGAACTTGGGCTGCAATACAGTTGCAACAGAAGCCTCAATCGATACTATAGTGAGTGCTGGAGCTGGGACAGCCCTTCTCAAATGTGCTGAAATGAGGCAAAGGAGCTGGGCCTCTATACTCTGGGCTGACCTGTCCTTGGAAGAGGGCTTCCCTGGGGAGGGTGTGTAACCTTGGGCGAAGCAGCTCCCTTCTATTAAAGGCCATTCTTAGAGGAGAACTCAGTCATGAGCCATTAGCAGCCAACACTCCCAGGAGATGGGGGCGTGAGTGCTTCAGTACTGAAGGGGTATCTGGGCAGCTCACAACAGAATCCACTACAGAGAGGTAAACTTTTTCTATCCCCCCTCTCCCCCCACTGTTATGACAATGTTGTCATGACCACCTTTGCGCATCTCTTTCCTTGTGCACATGTATAAGCAATAATTCCCCAGCTTTTTCACCTCTTGCAGCATAACTGGAATATGATAGTATGTATACATCACACTTGAGTAAACAGGACAGAGTTTTGAGCCTGGAGTGGGCTGGTTGTGTTGCAGCTCGCAGGGGGCTCAAGTGGGTCCTCTCCCTGCCATTGCTGCCCCCAGGCCTGAGAGGATCAGTATCTCCAATAGCACACAAGGGTTGGAACTCTCTACTCAGGATATGGATATACCTAGATGAGGGGTTGCGGGGTGTAGGGTATGTACATTGTCAGCTTTCCTACATATTGGCATTTGTTTTACAAAACCCTAAGGGGATGCCAATTCACGTTTTCAGACTTCAACATTGTTGTTAATCTGATGGGAAGTAACATCTCATTGCTTTAATTTCCTTATTGCGTATCTTCACACAAATTTATTGGCCTTTTGCTTCCCTCTTCTGTGACTGTCCATTCATTTCCATTGCCCTTTTTCCTGGTGGGCTGTTTGTCTTTTCCTTGATTTGTGGAACTCATCGTTTCACTCCCTGGCTGCCTCTGCAAATTCAATGCCCCTCCTGCTGATGCTGTTACCTCCCCACCCAATAGGGACTCTGATTCTTTGCATCTTTATGTCTGGAGAGGTACGCTGTTAGGTTGCCTGAGAGAGAGTTCAAGTCCCATACTTGCACCTTTGCTGCAAGGGAGACTCTGAAAGCAAGCACCTGAACGTTCAGCTTCTGTAGTTGGAGGTGGGCTCAGTTTCTCACCATGTCTTGTAAGGCGATGGGTTACTCAGAGGGGCGTCAGATTGGGGAATCCCTCCTTCAAGAACAATAAACATCTACCCCAGTGTTAAGGTTTAAAGGACATGGAACGTGTAAAAGTGCCCAGCAGGTGCTCGGAAGATATTAGTCACTTCCTCCTCCTTCCTGGCTTGATGGAGACAAATGTCCCCACTGCAGGGATGGCAAATTAAGTGGATTTGCATCATATAAGCATTTAACTAATGCAAATTCCCCCACTCTCTCCCAATTCTGTGTTTGCAGGTTGTAGCAGAGAAAACTGACAGCTCCTCTGGGACAGGAGGTTTTTCCTGATCAGTGGGTACACATTTATGTGGGAGAGAACAGGAGGAAGCGGGGCTCTGTTTTTGCCATCCCCTCCCTTGAGCTCAGTCCCGGGTGCCTCTCCCACTGCCCTGAGTGAGTCTGGCTTTTAAAGACAGGTATTTTCACACATCCCGGCCTCTCGACGACATTCAAGCCCCTCATTTGGTATTCAGCCATCGACGCAGTGACCTGTGGCCAGGATGGAGGAAAAGCTTCCTGGGTTGGATTCATTAAGAGCCTGAGAGCGCCTATACTTTGTTTGAGATTTAGGAGATTTTCAAGGATGATCTTTGACGCTATGCAGTTTACCTTTTCTGGGAGGACTTCAGAATCTACCTCCTGTTGAAGAGACAGCCTCCCCACCCCCAAAGCCGGTAGAGGTCTCATCTCAAGAGTTGCATGTGATCAATTGATTATGAAGGTCTGGAAGATTCCAGAAGAGGGGTGATGGTGATGGTTGACTAGCAACGTCTGCTAGGAGGACGGGAGCGGGAGAGGTTGGCATTGGGGGCAGGTATTTTGGGGTCTCTGGTTCTCATTGCCTCCCACTGTGAGCAGGCTGAGGGTCTTCTTCTCCATCTCCTCTTCCTCTTATAGAATCTGTTCCCTTTCCCTTCAGTAGCATTCCTCTCTGCCCTTCGGGGTAGCAACATCAGAGGAGCCCTCCGTTAGTCCAAGGTTAATGTCGGTGGGTATTCCTGGACATCAATGTGTCCTGTCTTCTGTGAGTCTGAGCCACGTGGAAGTTCCCAGAGGCTGGAGTCTCAGGGGTAACTGATAAAATTGGGGCCGGGTCCTGCTAAGCTGAGAGGTGAACCACCAGCCTGGAGAGCTCACTGAAGCTGGCCTACGCTGACTTCCCTGAGGCTGGCCACTGCCAGGACCTCCCTGTTGATCCCACTTGGAATCCTAGAGCATCTTCACTCTAAAGGCAACAGAGAGCCTCAAACTCTGTCATTGTTCAGGTGGGAGAGGGGGTCGGGAGGCAAGCTGGAGACTTGAACCCGGGTCTCCTGACCCCACACACTGTCTCAGGAGTGTGTGACACTCTTGGGTGCCTCTTCAGCAGGGCCAGCATCCAGAGACCTTGGACTGGGGTGGGGCCCCAGCATCCAGCGGGGCACTTCAGAGGTCTCAGGGTGGGGTGTGTCCCAAGGGCTGGACCCTCTTCATTGGAGCCCTTCCTGGCTCCCTGGACGCTGCCCTGACCTTGTTGGCTGGGCACTCCAGAACCACAGGAAGAGAGGACGTGGGACTTGCGCTGGGCTGGTGGTCCCTGCGTCCGTGGTGGGAAAAGACAGAAGGTGCCTCCCAGGCCATCCAGTTGCCCCTCAGTGGCTGCTGCTGTCCCTGGAGCCAATGGACCAGATCTTAACTCATGAAGTAGGTGGGGGAAGAGGGGGAAACCCAGGCTGTATCTGGGGCAAGTAGTCTCTACCGAGGGCTCTGGCTGCACATTTCCCTCTGCAGAGACTCTCCCACCTCAGCGGCACCCCTTCCCCAAGGCCGGCACAATCATCCGGGATTCACTTCTTGGGGTCATCTCTACTGCCAGTCAGGCAAGCAGTGGGACAAGCACTGCTCCTGCCTGACAGGTGGAGGCACAGACCCTGGATTAGGAGTTGGATTCCTGAATTCTAGCCCCACCTCCCAGTTTGTTCATCTGTAAGATGAATGGGGAGAGAACAGGGCTTCTGCCACGCTTCACCCGTCCATTCATCAGTTCGTGGACATTTGCATCATTTCCACTTTTTGTCATTTCTGAAGAATGCTGCCATAATATTTGTGCACAGGTTTTCGTTAGGACATAAATTTTTACTTATCTTGCATATATACGTTGACTCTTGAACAACACCAGTTTGAACTGTGTGGTCCACTTCTACGTGGATTTTTTTCAATAAATATATACTGCAGTACTACACGATTCGAGGTTGGTTGAGTTCATGGATGCGGAACCGTGGATACGGAGGGCCAACTGTAAAGTTATAAAGCAGATGTTTCGATGGTGTAGAGGGTTCACTTTGTTCAAGGGTCAGCTGTACATAGGAGTAGAATTACTGGTTTTTATGGTTATTCTATGCTTAATCTTTTGAGGAACCTCCAGACTGTTTTCCACAGGGGCTGGACCATTTCACGTGCTCACCAGTGGTGCACAAGGGCTCCCATTTCCCCACACCTTTGTCAGCACTTGTTATCGTTTGTCTTTTTAACTGTGGCCACTTTAGTGGGTGAAGGGGTATTTCATTGTGGTTTTGATTTGCATTTCCCTGAAGGCTAATGTTATTGAGCATCTTTTCGTGGGCTTATCGGCCCTAATAAAGCTTTTGTTTCTAACTTCATCTCAGCTTTGCTTCCCAAAGAACCCCATTTGCACTGGGTGTTGATGGGAAGCCGATGTCTTTGTCTTTTAGTCTCTGTGTCTCTCTTTTTCTCTTTCTCTCTGTTTCTTTCTTTGTCACCCATCCACCCTAACACACACACACACACTTCTTTTTGCCCACAGTTGCTGGGAACACGCTGGTTAGGCCCATAGTGTTTGCAATTCTTTCTTTTCAATAAAAGCATAAAAATGTCAGCTTGACACCACACCATGGCAACTGCCCCATAACAAGATACATCTTTCCATGGGTCTCCTGGAGACTGCCCAGCACTGTTGGGCCTGCAGCCCATCCCAAGAGCCATATTTATCTTCTGATTCGGAGAGATTCTGTACTGACACCATCCATGATCTGCCTTCTTCTGTTTTCTGCTCCCCTCTCCTAACGATTCCCCTTGTGTCAGTCTTTTCTCTCCAGCCAAGTAGCGCGAGCTCATGAAAGGCAGGGACCAGGCCTCTTTCTCTTGCCCCTCCCTCAGTGCCAGCGCTGGGCTGGGCCTTGGCAAAGACTTGCCATTGACGTGAAGCTTACGGTGAGGTGGGAGTTGGGGGTAAAATCTGAAGGCCTGTGAGCTGTGGGAAGCCAGGGCCCTGTCTGGCTAATTCACCCAGTGCCCAAGATGGTGACATGTGTGTAGCAGGCTGTGGTTTAAGGAATATATTCGGTCTTTTTCTCTGGTTCCTGGCATGGAGCTCTTAAAAAAACCCTTGTTTTTTCCTGAGTGATAGGAGTGTCTTTTCTTATTCCTAATGAGCCCTTTGTGACCACACCGAAGTTTATGCTAATGAGGTGACTCATAGTGGGCCCCTAAAAAGCTTCAGGATGGGGGCTGGTCACCAGAAAGACCAAATAGTGATTAGATGTGGGAACTTTCAGCCCTACTCCTGACCTCTGGGGAAGGGCTGGAGATTGGGTTATAAACACTCTTTAATTTATTTTTGGCTGCGTTGGGTCTTCATTGCTGTGCACGGGCTTTCTCTAGTTGCGGCAAGCGGGAGCTACTCTTCGTTGCAGTGCACGGGCTTCTCATTGCGGTGGCTTCTCTTGTTGCGGAGCACGGGCTGTAGGTGCGCGGCTTCAGTAGTTGTGGTTCTAGAGCGCAGGCTCAGTAATTGTGGCTCACGGGCTTAGTTGCTCTGCGGCGTGTGGGATCTTCCCGGACCAGGGCTCGAACCTGTGTCCCCTGCATTGGCAGGCGGATTCTTAACCACTGCGCCACCAGGAAGCCCTATAAACACTCTTGGTTGGTGAAAACATTGAGGTGCTGGGAGGGTGGCGTACCTCTCCCATCCCCATACTTCACCCTATTCATGTCTTCTATTTGGCTGTTCCTGAGTTGTATCCTTTCTAATAAACCAGTAATCCTAAGTAAAGCCCTGTCCTGAGTCCTGAGTCATTCTACTGAATGATAGAACCTGAGGAGGGAGTTGTGAGAATCCCTGAATTTGCAGTTGCCTGGGCAGAAGTGGGTCACCTGGGGACCCCATCTGTGGCTGACATCTGAAGGGAGAGAAGTCTCGTGGGACTGATCCCTAAACTGGTGGATCTTGACGCTGGCTCGGGTAGTTAGTATCAGAATTAAATTGAATTGTTGGACACTTAGTTGGTGTGGGAGAATCAGAGAAGTGGTGTCAGAAAAAAACACGTACAAGCCCCTGACGAATATGTGTTGAGTGAACAAAAATTTGTTGAATGAACAGAGAGAGTTACCATAAATTAAGCACTATATCCTATGCCAAATGCTTTATGTTCATTCATTCAAAAAAACACTTTTTGAGTAAGTACTACATGCCACGTGCTGGGCTTGGTATTTGGGTACAGCTATGAACAATTAAGCCAATTCAACAAACAATTTTAGCACCTACTACATGCCACACATTGTTCTAGGTACTGGGGATACAGCTGTGAGCCATTCAAGTCTACACAAGAAATATCTATTGAGTTCCTACTACGTGTCGGGCATTGCTCCAGGTCTGGAGAATACAGCAGTGACCAAACAGAATTGATACCGTGTGTGCATTTTGCAGGACCCCCTAGGAGGTAAATCCTTCAATTTTGTTCATTTTACATTTGAGGAAAATGAGGCTCAGAGAGGTTAATTGGCTTTTACAAGGTCACACAGCCAGGGCAGTAAGGCTAGACCTAACCACTGGCCCATCTGACATCAAGCTTGTGTTCTCACCCTCTGGCCCAGGCTGAGTAATGTTGGGTTGAGTCCTGGGGTCCTCTTTACTGAGCACTTTAGGGATCCTGCATCCCTCACACAAGCCTCCCTCTTCTGGGGCTCCCTCCCTGCACCTTCCTGTCTGATACACAAAATTCCGATCATGGCTGGCAGTGTTCCTGAGTGACACCCCTGAGTGCCGTAATGTGTTTTCTTGCACAAAACCCCGTGTTCAGCAAATCGCTGTGACCAAGACCCTATCCAGTTACCTGCCGCATCAGAGGTATGTTCTGAGGCACTGCCAAGCAAAGCAGAGCATAATACTTCTAAGAATTTTAACCATTAGATAAAAAAAGCACAGCCCTGGCAGCTCCTGGCAGGCGCTGCCGAGCAGGAACCAGATACAAAGCAAACAAGAAGGGCTCGTCCTATGTGTGGGCTGATGTCTTTCCTGGTGGGTCGGCCACCCTGGGCCCATAGTCGCGTTGTCAAAGCCATTGGTCCCTTGGCTCCAGTGGCTGGCTGGCTGAAGGTGGGTGGCGCTGGGTTTCCACGCGCTGCCAAGCCCTGAGCTGTCTGCCTCCCGGGGGCGGGCTCAGTGGAGATGAGCTCTGAGTCCAGAGGCCCCACGCGTGGCTCTAAAGCCATATCTTGCCAGTTCCGCTGCTGTCCCTAGCCTCGGCAACTTGCGAACTTTGGGCAAGTGACAACTTTGCTGTGCCCTGCTGGGGATGGGAATAATACTATCTGCTTCATGTGTGAGGATTAAATGGATTAATATAAGCCAAGAGAACTGAGTGCGGCCCACCCTTGGGGCTCCGTAGCTATTAGCTGTTTCTGAAAGTCCGACATGGATGTCACACATCTCTGGGAGCACCTACGAGGCCCTGCAGGTGTACACGGAGGAGTAGAGCAGTTGTGGTCCCTGCCCTTGTGGAGCTTACGGTGTAGAGGGGTGATGGGAGACGAAGCAAACGTGACCTCAGAACTGGGCCTATGATTGGAGGTCTCCACCGGATGGGAAGACAGGGCAAGTCACTCTGGAGGACTGAAGTTCCTGAAGGACTGAACCCTGAAGTTCCGAGGGTACAGGAGGGAGGGACAAGCTTCCTCGGTAGAGGGAAGAGCACGTGCAAAGGCCTTGTGACGGGAGGAAGCCTAATGACCCAGGACCTGAGGTAAGGCCAGTGAGGCTGGAGGCAGAGTGACATGTGGGAGGTGGTACTGGAGAGGTGGGGAGGGGCCAGGTCTTGGGGTGCCCTGAAGGCCAAGTTGAGGAATTTTGCATTTCACCTAAGATCAACAGGAAGCATTAAAATGTTTTAGCCAGGTGGTGGCTTGATCAGATCAGTACTTTAATAAAGATCACCGGGCCGCTCTGTGGAACCTGGGGCACAGGGGGCCAGGAGGGAAGCCGGAAGGCCAGCTGGGAGGCCTTTCCAGTGGTCCAGGTGAGAGAAGACAGTGACTTGGACCAGGACGGTGGCAATGGGGGTGCAAAGGACTGGGCGATTCGAAAGGCCTTGCTGCTACAGTGGATACAGGGTGGGCTGTTGGAAGGGTCTTGGGAGTGAACGTCACAGCCCCAAGTTCCCGGGGAGTGGAGAGAACCGGCTGGGCCCATCCAAGTCACACTCAGTTCCTGGCAGGTGGTCCTGCGCTTGGCTCTTGACCCTTAAAGCCACCAAAGGCGCGAAAACGCTGAGCTGGACACGGCCCTCCACACGCTTACACTTCCCAGCCTCTTTCCAGATGCCCACGAAGGGTCAAGTCTCTGTCCCCTCCCCACACACTGGGGTAGCCGGGGCTCCAACCCTCTCTCCTCCTGGCTCAGGGCGAGGGCGAGGGCGAGGGTGGGCCCCTCCCAGGCGGAAGCCCCTCCCAGGCGGAAGCCAGTCCTGACGTCTTCAGTGGTTCAGTGCAGCACTTTCAGATCTGGTTCGGGTCGAGGTTCTGCCAGTTACTACAAGTTGTGGCATCGTGGAGCAAGTTACTAACCTTTCTGTACTTCAGTTTTCTCGTCTGTGGTGTGAAGGCGGGGCACCTAACTCGTAAGCTGTAGTGAGGATTTCAAGTGAGTCATCCACATAAAGCGCTCAGAAAAATGCTGGGCCCATAGCAGGTGCTCAGTAAATATTAGGTCTTATTGTTCCTAATAGCTGTAAAATGGGGATAATGATCCCGGGGCAGTTGAGAAGACTATATTTGTAATGTACCCATCACAGTGAGTGCCTGCTTAGTGCTCAAAACGTCAGTGTTGATCTTTACAGTAGTGCAAAATTGGGAACAGCCTCTGATCCAGTGGGAATCTTTTAAGTCAATTCTAGATTACAGTGGAATGAGAAGGAGCCATTAAAATGATGCTGCAGAAGAAAGATGTGGGAACTTGATTATTCTACAATGTTAAGTGGTAAAAAACCAGGATTAAAACTCCCTATGGTCTGAATGTATCCCTTCAAAATTCGTATATTGAAATCCTAACCCCCAAAAGTTGATGGTAGAAGGAAGTAGGCTTTTGGGAGATGCTTAAGACATGAGAATGGAGGCCTCATGAATGGGATTGGTGCCTTATAAAAGGGACACTAGAGAGATCCCTTGCTCCTTAGATCAGGTGAGGACCCAGTGAGAAGATGCGGACTATGAAGAAGGAAGCAGGACTTCACCAGAGGGTGACTGCTGGTTCCTTGATCTTGGACTTCCCAGCCTACAGAACTGTGCGCAATAAAATTCTGTTGTTTATAAGCTCTCTATTCAGTGGTATTTTGTTATAGCAGCCTGAACAGACCATGATAACACTGTACATGTAGTAGGTGAGACAGTAGTGATTTTTAGGTTTTTTTTTTTTTTAGACTTTTCACAATTAAAAAAATTTCAACCATGAAGATGCATTTGTTTAAGAGCCTGAAACATTAAAATGTTTATAAAGAGTTTCTAATGACAAGGGAACATGCTCATAATCCAACGTTAAGTTGAAAAAAGAAATTAGGTTACAAAATTGTCCAGTGTTAATTCACCTACACACAACAAAGTACCCAGAAGGAAATAAATACACTGTGACATCAGTGTCTGGTATCTCAGTGAGGGTGATTTTAAAACATGACCTCAAATTCTTTGACCTCTTCCCTCTGAGAAGAGGAACCTGAGACTTCTCCCCAATGAACCTGGGTGGACTTGTGACTGCTTTCGCCAATTAGAAAATGGCAGAAGTGACACTGTGTAACTTCCAAGACTAGGTCTCAAAAGGCCATACAGTTTCCCTTCACTTGCTAGAACCTTCTCTCTTGGAGCCCTGAGCATCTAGGTAAGAAGTACAACAACCCTGAGGCTTCCATATTGTGAGGAAGCCTGAGCCACGTGGAGAGGCCATGACTAGGCACTCGATTCATCCCAGTTCAGGAGCCTGACATGAGAATGAAGAAGCTTCTAGATGATTCTAGTCCCCAGCTGTTTGGGTCTTCCTAGCTGAGGCTTCAGACATCATGGAGAAGAGACAAGTCATCCCCCCTGTACCCTGTCCAAATTCCTGACTCACGGAATCTGTGATCATAATTAAATGGTTGTTCTCCGCCAGTAATTTGGGGTGGTTTGTTATATAGTGATTAGATAACTGGAACAGAGGGATTATGGGACATTTTTATTCTTTTAACTCTACTTTTTTAGAAACTTCAAGCTTTTTTATTATGAGCGTATGTTTTTTATTGTTAAGAAAAGATTTATAGGAAATGTTTGTTGAGTGAATAAAGAGAGGAAATAAAGAAAGGAAAAAATAAATTAAAGAAAAGGAGAGAGAGAGGGAGGGAGAAAGGAGCCAGTGAACCCTTTTTATGAGAAAGCCCTAACTCCATCTCTTTCAGGAATTACAGAGCTCAGACAAACTTCCCCTGGACGTTTCTTTCCCCCATGACCCATTCCGTTGAACCACTCTGCCCTTGGACCATGACTGAAGGACACAGCAGTAAATGACTCTGAGTCAAACAGCTGGCTGTGTGTCTTTGTGCAACTCACTCAACCTCTCTGAGCACATTTCCTTACCTGCCAGGTGAGGCACATGCAAATACTTGACATGGCTGGAATGTGGAAGAAACAGGATTCAAATGCAGGGCAGTTCTTCTTTCTCCATTAACGGGGTCTAGAAAAAGGCCTTGGGGGATATTAGGAGAAGGGAGCTGCTTCCGGCCAGGCCCCACCTGGTAGCCCTCTGTGCCGGCTGCCACTGGGGGCCAAGGTGCCGGGCACAGAGCAGGGAGGCTGGGGGCCCAGGCAGAGGTTGGGGCGCTCTGTCCCTCCAGGAAGCCAAGTGATCCCTCCCATAAGCCTTTCACCCCTGCATTCTCTGAATGAAGCCATTCAGAGGAGGAAACCCAACCGGCCAATGTTTTATGCATGGTCCAGCCATGCCAGCAACAGCAGGTCACCTGGGGAGGTATTATTTTTAGCCAGAGCATGTGAGTGAGCTGGGAGCTTGAAAGAAGCAGGCTAGTCACCCACCTGTCCGCCCCAGGACCCTCTCCTTTGCCTGGTGGTCCTAGGCAATGTTAACCCAAACCGTGCCCAGCACAGGGCACTGGCCTAAGCCAGGCCTCCACTGGGGGCGGGGTTGGGGTCTAGTCGCTCCAGGCTATCTGTTGTGTGGCAACTAAAGCAGCCAGCCATCTCGACACCTGCATGGCCACCTCCCACGGGGACCTCATGCCCTCCCTTTCCAGGTGTTGGCTCTGGGTAAGGCTAAACCCGGGGGAGAGGGGCAAGCATGTTTCTGAGACTCTGTGTGAGAGGACGTAACCTTTGTCAGCCTTCTGAAATTCCTCTGCTGCTGAAAAACATAATCTGGCTACTGGGGATGCCCAGCTTTCATCACTCCCAGTTTCCTCCTGGGCAATGTCCCCAGCAGGTAGAGTGTCCATTTCAGGGTAGATTGTCGGTGAATCCTAGGTGATTAACATCTTTTCCTGTCAAGTTTCCACGTCCCCCACCCCGCCTTGCTTTCAACTAACTTTCAGCTGCAGCGGGGCTGGCATTTATTGAGCGCCTACTCTGTGCTGAGTGCTTTTGTGCACATCATTTTTTAAATCCACACAGCCCTTGGGGTAGGTACTGCTATGGGCTTCATGTTTGTAATGGGGAAATTGAGGCTCAGAGAGGAGACTGACTTGCTCTAGGCCACCTAGTGAGTTACAGCAGAGCTGGACTCAGACCCAGGACTGCCGGACCCAAAGCAGTGCTCTCTGTACATTTTGAGTCCTGAACTGGTAGCTTCTTTAGGTTAAGAGTCAAACCCCACAGCTCAGAGGTGTTTTTCCTATGTTCTTTCCTGTTGATGAATAATCAGAAGCTACTAAATGTGGAAATGGAAGGAACAGTGGAGATCACCCCTTTTATGCTGTTCATTTCTCAGATGGAGAAACAGAAGCCCAGGGAGAGCAGGGCATTACTCAAGGCCACTTGGTGCCCCAGGAGCAGTCCCCAGTGTGCTGACCCTATTCCAGGGCTCCTTCTGTTCCAGCTCACGATATTCCACCACTTTATCTCCCCACACCTCCATCTGCCTATCTGTCAACAGGAACAGTCATTCAAGCTCCACTCACAAGCCCTCATGGATGTGAAGGTGCTTAGTGACCAGATGGGCTCACTGCTGGTCTGGTGAGTCCTCTGCCCCATTTGGCAGATTGATTACAGGCTGAGTGGGAGGCAGGGCTTTGGTTTGAAATGTCTCATGTTTAGGGCCTGACCAAGAGCGGTTGCTGAATTAACCCTGCATGGATGACCAAGGTCCATACAGGTCAAAAGTCTCTCAAGGTCTTTCACGAGACAGAATTCAATAGAGGGAATTGATTACACAAGAGATGTAAGAGCTGAGAAGCCAAGCAGGGAAAAATAAGAAAGCCAGGAGCCTAGCAGCAGTAGGAAGCTGCTGCTACCCCAGGGATGGGGGCAGAGAGAGGAGGGATGGGGGCAGAGCCTGGGAGCTGGGGTGGGAACTAGAATCTGGGCGGGGACTGTCTGATGGGGGTGGGACCAGAGGCCCAGCACAGTCTCTGTTGGAGAAACCACAGGAAACACAGAGGTGGGGGAGGAGGGGAGAAATAACTTGGCTTTTCCCTCCTCTCACTCTCTGCGATGCCTCCCATGAGCCAGACCAACACAGAAGCCAGATGGCCGAGGAGTCTGGGAAATGTAGTTCCTGTGATATGGAGCAAGGCTAGGATCTGGGATCAACAGGTACAAGGTCATCAATATCGCTGAGCAGACAGCATTGAGACTGTATCAGCAACCATTGGTTGAGTGTTCAGGCGCTTACATGCAGTAACTCCTCTTTACCCCACGACAACCCTTTTACAGAAAAGGAAACAGAGGCACTGAGTAATGAAGTGTCTCAGCCAGGCAGTGGGGGAACCGGCTTTAGCCCTGGGCCTCGTGCTCCGACTCCACACCCCCCTCCTTGCTGCATATACCCTCCAGGGCTGGTCCCCAGCCGTGCTTCGGGGCTTGGGCTCTGGGTTGAGTGCCGCCTACCTCAACACAGGTTGGTTGTTAAATGGGTCATTTCCCCATCTTACAGCTGAGGAAATGGAGGTGCAGACAGGTCACGGGACCCTCCCCTCCCCCACGCCCCCAGGTCACCTAGCTTGCTGGTGGCAGTGCTGGGAATTTGAACCCATCTCTTCTGGCTTCAGAATGCATGCCCTTTACTCTCGGGCTTCTTGAGGAGGGCGGTCCTGGGACCCCTGCCCGTGACTTGGGTGCTCCCTGGAACCCCTTCTCGTGGCCACCGTCTGGCTCCTCCCACAGCCCTCTCTAGCTCATTAACTCTGCCCGGATGGCCGGGCTGGTGTGGCTCAGGCATGACCCGCACGCCCAATTAGAGGAATTCAAAACGCCGTTTATTTATCAATGACTTAAGCTCATTTGATCATGAAGGATGTGGCCCAAACTATTCTCTGAAGCCACTGCTGTCCCTCAGCTGTGCCAAATCCGCCTTTGATCTGCTAATCCTGAGTTTATAAGGTTAGGAGATAAGCGGGCGGAACGAAATTCTTTTCTCTTTTGGTCCACCTAAGCAGTCATGAAACCCCCAGACATCATAGACCTCCTGGGCTCCTGCGGCCTCCTTGCCTGGATAACTCAGACGGTGTGAGAGCGGGGCCCCCGCATAGGGGTCCACACAGGCCATCTGGGGGTGGGGGGCTGTGGCGCTCCTCACCAGATCTGCCTGTTTCTCCCGGCTCCTCTTCCTTTCCCTTCTCCCTCACGCACCAGCCTCTTCACGCTGACGTCAGCCTTGGGAAACCAGGAAGCCAATCCAGCCAGTGACCTGGCCGAATCGCTGGGACCTACTCCTTTCATCCCATCTGTCCTTCCATCTGGAGCTCTGATGCATTCACCTTGGGGAGGCGACAGAGACCCTGTCCCTAGTAGAGGGACAAGACTTCAGGACAAGTGAACCCAACCCATGTTCATTTTGTTCTTTCAGGTGAAGGACCCCAGGGAGTGTTTATAATTCAATGTGTTGAAGAGCGTGAGAGATCTGTAGTCAGACAGCTGGGGTGTAAATCCCAGCTCTGGCCGGTTATGGGACCTTGGACAACTGGTTAACCTCTCTGAGCCTCCATTTCTTTATTCATAAAATGGGGATAGGGCTTCCCTGGTGGCGCAGTGGTTGAGAATCTGCCTCCTAATGCAGGGGGATGCGGGTTCAAGCCCTGGTATGGGAAGATCCCACATGCCGCGGAGCAACTAAGCCCGTGAGCCACAACTACTGAGCCTGCGCGTCTGGAGCCTGTGCTCTGCAACAAGAGAGGCCGCGATAGTGAGAGGCCCGCGCACCGCGATGAAGAGTGGCCCCCGCTTGCCGCAACTAGAGAAAGCCCTCACACAGGAACGAAGACCCAGCACAGCCAAAAATAAATAAATTAATTAATTAAATTAAAATGGGGATAATGATGGTACCTACCATCATTAATTTAATTCTCACCGTGAGGGTCAAATGAGGGCACCTACAGCCTGGTGCAGAATAGATGCTTAACAAAGGGCACCTGTTGTGATGATTTTTGTGATCTTCCATAATAATGAGGACAATTCGCATCTGCTCAGCGTTTCCCACATGTCCGTTTGGAGCTGGGTCCGTGGCTGCTGTCTGCCCCTCCAGACCCCAGAGACAAACTGGGAGGACGCTGCCATGTGGCTTAGGCCAGTGCTGGGAAGGTGAACCCGGGAGGAGGGATTGTGATCCACGGGGTCGAAGCTCTGGGACACTGGCCAGGGGCTCTTGCAAGAGCTGTGACTGTCACTGAAGACACAGACTCACAAGGGCCACAGAAGAGAGGGCAGCAGGTCAGACCACTTTGACCAGGACCACTTTGAGGTGGATGGGGGCAGGCAGACATCTCATTGTTCACCGCGAGGCCAACTGACTGGAGAGCTGGGCCTGGAAAACAGGTGTCCTGACCTATTTCATGTGGAATTCATTGACAATAAAATAAATGTTAAGATCATAATAATTCATAAAAGCCTTTAGATACAAAAGGCTTTTAAGGGCCAAGACTGGACCTAGGCCTCCTTCACTGGGGAGAGAGAGACGGGTGAGGGCAGGGGTACTGCTTCGGGAGTCTGGGGGCAGTTTCTCCCTCACTCTGCTTCCTACCAGCGTGGAGTCCTTGGCCAAGTCCCTTCACGTGCATGGATGATATCTCTTGGCCTTGCACCTGCCTCTGTTTTTAAACTGTAAACTGTAAGCTCCTTTGAGCTGAGACTCTGCTTTATTCACCTCTGTGAAACCCACACGTCAGCAGAGGGCACCCCATTTACAAGAGGGATATAACTGACTCCAATCCTGCAATCACATTCTGGAGTCGGGGTGGGTGGGCAAACACGCCCTCCTGAGATTCCTGCAAATTCCTAGGTGTCCGTGCTTTTACTTCTGGTCCTGACTCCTTGCTCCCCAACCTCTGCTCTCACTCGCCTCTCTCCCCCGGGACTGTTTCTTTTCTTGGTCCTGTACTAGCTCTGAAGTGGACCCTAACTCTTTCCCCACATCCCCCCAAATGCCACTCACACAAGTCATTCCTTTGCACGGCCGACTTTGCTGGCTGGCATTTTCAGGAGGAGGAAGGGTACATTACAGAAACTGACAAGTTAAAATCAATATTAGTCATCCTTATCTGGAAAAGCCCCTTAGCCATGGCCCCTGTAGAAGTTTTTCACTCTATCTGGGCTTCTGCCACATCAGCCCCACTTTTTCTCCAGCTCACCCTTAATCCCTTCTAAATCCTTATGCAGAGTGATTGAATTTATCACCATCTTCCGTGCATGTGTGCCAAGGTCCCACCTTTGCACACAAACTACCCCAGCAAGATATTTTTCTAAACAAAACTTTCTCTTTAAAATGGCCTTGGGACAAACTGTTAAATAACCTTTTTTTTCTTAACTCTTTTACTTGTATGCCAGCGTGTTCCCCTTTCTAAGTCTGTCTGCCCTCATTTGTAAATGGGGGTCACCGTCTCTACCTTTCCATCTCACAAACCATTTTTTTAAAAATCAAAACAGAATAATAAACAAAGAAACAGAAGGGCCACACGAATGTTCAAATCCTCCTTGCAATAAATATTCCAGGCTGATAAAAATGGCGCTGTCGCTGTAAAACTTTGCAAGACCTTCAGTCTCTTCAGTTCGGTTCTCCAAGTAGGAAGTTTTTGACCTTGCTGACAAAATAACTCTTTGCTCTCCCACTGCTGCGATTCGCCAGATGCAGGAAGGATGGCACGGAAACTCTGAGGTTCCCTGTTAGAGAAGAGATGCCTGCCTCCTTTTCATTTGGTCCCTCTGCGGGGTGGAGTCTGATTTATTCCTTTTTTTTTTTTTTTTGGTACCATATGCAAATCTTTCTCTCGGCTTCCTTCACAGCTTGATAACTGATTGGTTCTCACTTTCATCATCAAGAGCAAGGCATATATATGTATTTTTTTCACTTATGCACGATTCTGTGTCTAAGTTCTTGGGCACTGAGAGAAAACAATATAGTTCTCCTGCAGGAGGTAGACTGTAAAATATATTAGTTTGGGGAGAAGGAATGAGAAATGATAAAATATTCAGAAAGCGGTCTGTTCTTGAGGGATGTTATTCCACACAGCCAGGGAGCAGATTAATGACATCGTTTGCAAGGAAGGGAGAACAGCCCCATAAAATATGTATTAGCGGGGTTGGTGGTACGATGGGCGGAAATGCTCAGTGTTGGCCGTGAGGGCCTCAGCCTCAGAATCTGGTACCCACTTTTGATCTCTTTCACCAGAGCTCCCAACAGCTGGCTCTGGGGCCCTGGAGGTAGAAAGCGCCGATGAGGGGTGTGCTGGCCATATGCAGCCGGGTGTAGGGCATTGAATGGGTTCTTTGGTAGGAGTACTGAGTGGAGAGTTGGGAGACCTGGCCTGCCTCTAACCTGCTGTGTGGCCTTAGACAAATTCCTTAACCTCTCTAGGTCTTTGTTTCCTCTATTATAAAATGAAGACAAGATGATTCCTAACAGGGCTTGGGTAAGTGGCAGGGGGTGGGGAGGGGAGTCACTGGAAGTGAAGCAAGCTGGGAAAAGTTGTATTTGGGAGGCCGCATCATCTGGGAGTGTCCTGAATACAGATGGAAGAAATTCTCTGTTAAGCCAGTTGGGGGTCTCAGTAGGTCCTAAGGAGCACGCTTGAGTAACAAGTGATGGTCCCCAAATTGCTTTCTAAGGTGGACAGTTCTGTTAACTTTAGGGTTTTTTTGGCTGAACAAAGGTGCAAGTTTGGGGCCAGAGCTGAATTGCTTGAAGGAATGGCCGAGGAGAGAGAGGCTGAGGTTGGCTGACACAGAGTGCAGCTTCTCTGCTAAGCAAGAGCGGATAGATGTTCACATTCTCTTGGCCTGCCTGAGGGGCCCACATGTCTTGGTCTGATCCTCGTCCCTTAGGTTACTTCTACCTTACGCAGTGCAGGATTCTTTGTCCCATCCCTACCCACCCCTAATCCAAGCCCATCCCCAAGCCCAACTCTGCAGAATTTAGCTTTTATTCCAGAGGGCGGCCTCAGATTTCACGTGTTAATAGTAAAAAGTTTGTACACACGTCCCATGTACTGGGGATGCTGGCAGTAGTTACAGAGCTGGATGAGCCTGTAGGGAGAACAAAAGCCTGTCCTTATCCCCACAGGTGTGACAGATATGGCTGGTGCTCAGCTCCGAATCCCCCCACGCTGCACATGTTCAGGATGACCCTGTGGCATCACCTGTGGCTCTTTCCAGATGCTTCCTCTGGCTGCTGGGATTTACCTCACGAAAACGTGGGGGAGGGACTTCCCTGGTGGCACAGTGGTTAAGACTCCAAGCTCCCAATGCAGCGGACCTGGCTTCAATCCCTGGTCAGGGAACCAGATCCCACATGCATGCCACAACTAAGAGTTCACATGCCACAACTAAGGAGCCCACGAGCCGTAACTAAGGAGCCTGCCTGCCGCAACTAAGACCTGGAGCAACCAAATAAATAAATAATAAGTAAATAAATAAATAAAAAAAGAAAAAACAAAAGTGGGGTGGAATCAACATCCTTGGGATCAGATTTCATCCAATGACTGACAGTTTCTTGCCCCTCTGGTGGGACGCCTGGGGTGATCTTTCTGCAGTCCCCAGTGGGGAGTGAGCCCCGGCAGGCACAGGGGTGATCATTATGCCCCCGATTGGCTTCCTCCCCCTCTCTGCCTCCCATCCCCCGACCCTCATTGGTGCTTCCTGGGATCACCTCCCAGATGAACTCCATGTTTCAAATCCTGGTCTCAGGGTCTGCTTCTGGGAAGCCCTGACGAAGACAATAGATGTAACAGAATGAAAAAAAAAAAAAATCACAGGATGAGGGATTTAATCCACATGAGCCATTCACTCATGGTCCCAAGGCAAGCGAGCTCTGTCGTATTGCTTAATCCTGGGACACTGGGGAATCCAGCCAACCACTCCTGGGCATATAGTTTTTTTTTTTTTTCTTTTAATAAAAAATGTGATTTCCTCTCTTGATAAACCACTTGCAATTTTTCCACTGTAAAACAAAATGGTGGCTTGGGTTTCACAGTTTACTAGCTGATTCCATGCGCCTTTGACAGTTTTTGATCTGTTTCTGACTTCACAGTACCTATATCAGGAAGGGGAAGCATTCCCCTGAAGCTTTACTTGCTCATGGTCCCCCTGCCCCAGCTCATATCAAGCTTTCCAAAGAGGGAACCCCTGAGCAGCTCCTATGTTGCCACCCACCCCAAGCCCAGAGGACGGCTGATCCCATCCAGGGACAGTGACCGTCTCAGGCTGGGCCAGTTCAACGTGACTGAGAGTCAGGGGTGATGAAAGCTCCAGAGACACCTTGCAGGGTTGCCCTGAGAAGTCTTTCCCAGGTGAGACTCTTGGCAGATCTAAGACTTTGCATGTAAAGTGTGTGCTGGCTCACACTTGAGTGTTCGGAGAATCTTGTGGGAGAGAGGTGGGATGAGAGTCAAGATGCTCCAGGGGTCCAGAGTGGGAGGAGAGGAGAAGGCTATGGACATGGTTGACCCCCTGGGCCTCTAGAAGCTATCTATCCAGATGACAGGTTCCAGGTTGGAGAGACCAGGAGGGTGTCCTCCAGAGGTACTAAGTCATGGTGACTTTTTCTGGGAGAGTTGGAAATGGGTCGCTCTGAGCAGATGGGCAGGCAGGGGGCTGGGAAGGTTCCAGGGTCCCCTCTGACATTGTGACTGTCTACCGGAGTGCCTGGCCAGTGCTGGTCAGGTGTACCTGGGTGCACTGCCTATTTAAAAAGGGGCAGGGATGATGTGGGCAGGTGCCAATCCAAGAGCTGTGGTAAAAGGGAGAGCTTGTTCTTTTTCGAAGTGGAACCCCCCTGAGAGTTTGTACAGACATCCCGTCATCCCAGAGAAGGCGGGCTCTCTTGGGTTCATTGTAAAGTGTCTGCTGCGTCAATAAAGCTCTTGGCTTATTAGTATTAAAAAAAAGTCTCAGGATCCCCTCCTCAGATCATACATCTGCGGCCACATTGGGCTCCTGTGATGAGGGATGAGGTTGGTAGGTTGTCACCTGCTGGATACGTGCCAGCAATTTCTACTGTAGTTATGACAGAATCACATGATACCTGTGTCAGCTTGGTTGCCAAAAGTTCATCTGGAAGGTGATCCCAGGAAACATCAGCAAAGGGGCAGGATAGTGAGATGAGAAAGGGAAGGCAGCCACAGAGGGCACGTTCTCGAGCTTGTTACCATTGAGGACAACTGGGGCATACCCTGCCAGGGAGCCCTGGGAACCAGTGTAGAACATGCACCTATGAGTTACCCCACCTCCCTGCGCATGAGGGAGCTGGGGTATTGATACACCAACTCCCTTCTGACAGAGCTCAAGAGCTTGTTCCTGGGTGGTGGTAATTTTCCAGCACTGCTGTCCTGTGGGTGGAGTGGACGTGTGGGACTCTGTCCATCAGAGAAAGAGATGTGGGTGCTGGCAGTTGGAAAGACCCAGAGTGATGGGCTGGGTGGCAACAACATCTTCTACACTCCTGCCCCAAACCTCTCCACTGTTCCGCGCAACTTAGCCCTGAACTTCGAGGCCCTGGCCACCTGGTATCTCCCACTTTGCCAGCCTAACTCTCACTCCGCAAACCCTCCTCAGAGGGGGTCCCTGGGATTGGTGCCCTCACATATCACTTTCCCTCTCTGGAATGCCCAGCCTTATTCTCTCCATCCTCCTGAGTCCCCTTCCTGCACGGATCAGCTCCTCATCCTTCAGTGAACACCCCTGTCTCTAGCATCCCAAAGGCTTCTGGGAGCTCGGCCATCTGTAGTGCTCACTTTGTCCTAACCAGAGTTGGGTCTCATTGGTGTTTTCTTTCCCAGCAAAGTATAGCTTGTTTCCCCCAAGTGACAGTGTGCTTGAGTCTTACACAGCCCTGAGTCTCAGTGCCCAAACAGCATCCAACACCTAGTACGTGCTCAGTAAAAGCCTGTTGTTATTGCTGAGGATCTGAGGGTGGTGGTGGTGAAAGTGATGAGGTCTCTCATGAGCAGGTCCTGGGGCTCGCTCTGTAGCCAACTTGCTCTGTTTCTTCTGACAGGTCACTTAATCTCTCAATCTGTTTTCCTTGAAACAGAGACTTGCTAGTTGTTCTAAATGGTTCCTTTTTATCTCCTGGGAACTCAGCTCGCCCATACTTCCCCTGCCTCCTGGGTGGTTAGGGCCACCCGTGGGACTGAGTTCCAGCAAGGGCCTGTGGGCAGAGGCGATGGCCCCACTGCAAGCTTCTCCCTAAGCCTTCCCAGGCATGATCCTTCCTCGTCTTTCTCCATCTGCCACTAAAGACGGGAGGAACCTGGCTGGCCCCCATCACCACGGAAGGAGAGCTGCACAGGGGGACCCCACCCACAGACGGCCCCATGGGCTACCCTGTGAGTAGGAAATACACTTTTTCTGTGGTAAGCCACTGACATTTTAGGATGGTTAGAGCAGTTTGTCCACCTGGAATAATGTAGAAGTATTTAAAATGAGAGTAAATATCAATATCAATGGGCTGTTGCCTACATTAACGATACAACCTGTTTCGAAGATGCTATACAAGTCTACTAGGGCTGCCATAACAAAGGACCACAGACTGGGTGCTTAAACAACAGAACTTTATTCTCTCACAGTTCTGGAGGCTGGAAGTCTGAGATCAGCAGGGTTGGTTTCTTCTGAGGCCTCTCTCCTTGGCTTACAGACGGCTGCTTTCTCCCTGCGTCTTCACATGGCTTCCCTCTGCGTATGTTTGTGTCCAAATATCCCTCTCTTATACGAACACCGTCATATGGATTAGGGCCCACCCTAATGACCTCATTTTTACTTAACCACCTCTTTGAAGGCCCTGTCTCCAAATACAGTCACATTCTGAGGTCCTGGGGGTTAAGGCTTCAGCATATGAATTTGGGGGACACTATTCAGCCTAAAGCAGATGCTCAGTGAAAACTCCTTCCCTTCCACTCCAGGAAACTCTAAGATACCCCAGTAATTAAGAATGATGTTCGCAGCACATCCAACTTGCTCTGAAATGTGGTGTCCAGGATTGTCACATAGGCCCTTAATTCAAAGTCTAATCCTCAGTGGAACTGCTTAGAAGACGCTGTGACTCTAGGAGATGAAATTCAGCAAGTGTGAGGGCTGTGCCGGAAGGATGGGCCCAAGCTGGGCTTGGGGGAGGGGCAGCAAGACGGACCACATGGCAGACTTGGCTGTGACTCCATCGCTCTGGGGGACCCTGGAACAGTCACGGAGCCTCTCTGGGTCTTGGTGACTTTGTCGGTGACACTCCTACTTCTCCTTCCCTGCTCTTTCTCTTTCTTCTGCCTCCAACGTGTCCTTCAGCGGGGCTTTACGAGAGCAAGTCAGTGTGATGACATCAACCACAAACAATTCCTTGAGCTCTCACTAAGTGTCAGACACTCCACAGAGCACTCTTGGTGAGTTATGCCACTGCCTCCTCTCTAAGTGGGCTCTCTTTTTATCTCCATTTAAGAGCAGCCCGGATTGGTTACAGAAGTCACTCAAGAAACACAAGGGAGAGGCAAGGCTGGTGGGTTGGATCGTTTGTTTGATAAAAGATGCAGATGTTGCTTCCTCAACAAGGCAGTCAGGAACTGGCCATACCAACCGTGCTGGGCCCTGACATTTTTTATCCACGGCTTGGGCTAGAACCTGCCTTCCTTCTGCCTTCAGGACAAGAAAGCCCCCTCCAGCCCCCTTCAGGGCTCATCATGAAGTCTGGCCACCCTCCCTGTCGCTGTGCCGGCGGCGGGGAGCTTTCATTCAAGTGGAATTTAGCCGAGGACTTTTGTAGCACTTCATTTACATGTATGCCAACAAGCTGAAATGTGCAGCAACCTTGGAACACTTTCAAAGGCAGGAATAATTCCTCTGAAATAGGTCTTCCGAAAGCTTTATCTTGTCCTTTCTTTTTTTTGTTAATCTTGGAGCCCCTTAGCATGTCAAAGCAATTTTTCTAATGTCACATCTCCTAGACATTAGCATGAAAGGGCTTTAAGAGATGATTTGAGAAAGAATAAATGTTGAATGAGCATTTATTATAGAGTCGTTTATGCTACATTTGCATTTTGACTTTATTTCTGCCATGGGGGCTGGAGAAGCAAGCTGATTTGAAAGTCAATGGCGTCTAAACAGAAGACACTGCAACTCTATTTACGCTCAGCTGTTTCCTCGACATGTTAATTTATAGAAAGAGAAGATTTCATTAGGCTGATGTGTCTTGGGGAATGAGATTAAGCAGAGTTGTGTGTCTTAACACTGAGATGGAGTTCCCATCAAGAACTGACCCCATAGTCAGGAGGCCATGGAGCAAAAGTAAGGGAAGCTCATTCTAAGTTTCAGTTTCTTTCTGTGCACCTATTAAATTAATTAGCTGTGTCCTGTCTCCTTCAGGAAGCTGGCCTGGCCCAAATGGCATAATGTGCAGTGGTTAGAGCTCAGCCAGTGAGCAAGGCTGCCTGGGTGACACCCGACCCAGGCGGAGTCGTTTTAATGTCCGTTTTCTCATTTGGGATGTGGCCACAATACCTGTCCACATCTCCTAGGGTTGATAGGAGGGTGAAATGGTAAATAGATGGTGTCTAGTACAGTGCCAGGCACACCGGAAGTGCTCAATAAACATTAGCTGGTTTTGATATTTTTACTGATTATTTTTGGCCTGCAGAACTCGGTAAGAGTGCCAGAGAAATAACCCTGGTTGGTGCCAAGTACGGACTTTCTCATCTCTGCGTCTATGGGTTCCAACCACAGGCAAGTGGATGTGAGTGGGTTCTGGGGCTGATGGGCATCTTAGGGATTGCTTCAGGCCGTGTGTGTGTGTGTGTGTGTGTGTGTGTGTGTGTGTGTGCGCGCGCACGTGTGTGCAGAGGGAAAGAGGGAGAGAGGTATCAGCTCAATACACCTAAAGCTCCCGAAGCTTGGGTTTGTAGCCCCGGATCTTTCCAGCTCCGGAGAAACCTCTGTCACTCCAGTTCCCTGCAAGTTCTTTTCTGTGTTTGTCGCCACACCAGACTGTAAGCTCCTTGAGGGCAGGGACTGATTCTTATTCACCTTCACTATAATCTGGCCCTCAGTTGGTGCTCAGTACCTTCATGTTCAATCAAGTCTGTGGCAGTTTTTTGAGCTTGGTTTTTAAAAGCCACCTCACCTGTGTTCCAAGGCAGCCTTAAGTGGGGACCCAATCTGTGCCGGCTCAGAGGGGCTGCGCTGGGTGCAGCCGGGGCTGGGGGCCTGGAGCCCTGTCCCCTGGGCAGGCCCTCTACTGCCCTTGCCCCACCTTTTTGGAGCACGGGAGCAAGTCTCCCACCAAAACTAGATCATCCCCCTCATTTCACAGGTTGGGGGAGCTGAGCATCGGAGGGGTCTTCCCTTGCCCCTTGGTCATGCAGCACGTCAGTGGGCTGAGCTAGGCCTAGTGTCCAGGCCGAGTGAGGCCATCCCAGCCCCCTTGGCAGCCTGCAGGCCTCCTCTCATCCCTGCCCCATCTCTCCTGTAGGGCTGAGTTCTTTCTGGAATAGTGCCTAAAGGCAACCCCAAGGCCAGGTGTGCTTAGCCCCCCATCGCCCCCTCCCTGCCTCCTTTTACCCCCGATCCTGTGTCCCAGTCTCTGGGTCCTGCCCTCCATCCAGCAGCCCCTCTAACTGCTCCCCTTGCTCCGCAGAGCTTATACTCAGGCCTCAAATAGATCTCACACTCCCTTGTCCAGTTTTCTTGATTTTTACAAGACAATGACAACTACAGCCCTCTTCGAGCACCTACTGTGTGCTGGGTGCTGCCCGAGACCCTTTCCCTGCAAGGTGGACAGCACTGCCCCCATCTTGCAGGTAAAAGCTCAAGGTCACACAGCTCAGCAACAGAGCCGGGATTTGAACCCAGGTTCTGGCTGACTCTAGGGACCCCATCGTTGTCATGTGGCCAGGCTCCCTCCACACAAGCATCTCTTACCTTTCCTGTGGGCCCTGGAAACTTCTGAGGCTGGAGTCTGCCCTGCTTGCTCCCCTCCCCTCGGCCTCCCCAGCTCAGGGCTGAGGACATCAGTAAGTCCCTGAATCCAGACTCACTGTGATTATTTCACCCTCCCCCTCACCTCCCCAAGGACCTGATCCCAGCCACCGCCCCAAGACACTGCACACAGTGTGCCTACGAAGAGAACCACAGGACCACAGGACAAATGTTCAATGCCCCACTGAGTCTGGCAGAGCTGGGTTCAAACCCCAACTCTGCCACGAACCAGCTGTGTGACTCTGGGCAAGTTGCTTAACCTCTCTGAGCCTCTGTTTCCTTCTCCCTCAAATGAGGATAGTAATAGACAAGTTGCTTCCCATCTCAGGGCCTCAGTTTCTTTCCTCTTCTATAATATTGAGGTTGGATAATCTATTTCTAAACTCCCATTCAGCTCAGCAAGCCTCAGACCCCCTGGTGCCGGGAGTGGCATTTGTCCCTCTCCCTCCCTTGCAGAGGGGAAAACAGTCCCACCCAGGTTCCCACCCTACAAGAAAGCCCCAGCAGTCCTAAGGCAGATCTGCAGCATGGGGTGAATCGCCCCTGTTCTGTAGAAAAAGTAAGAGGGAAAGGTTGCCAATCAGGGGCTACCTCAAAATATAATCATAAGTTTTGGCTCAGGAGGAGAGAGAGGAAGAGAGAGAGAGACAGACAGAGAGACAGAGCGGGGGGCGGGGAGGGAGCCTTCTTCAAGGCCAGTTCCCCTCCCGAGCTGGAAACCTGTGTGTGTGAGGATGAAGGGAACAGAGCAGAGGCAAAGGCTGGCCTTCTGATGGAGCATGTGGTGCCCACTTTGAACGGTGGCCTTTGTGCCTGCCTATTCAGGGCGGCCTCAGGACAATGGGGGGCAGACACGCAGGGGAAGACAATGACAGGGACATCGCTGCCGCTTTGCATTCCCTTTGAAGTGGCTCTGCCCTGGCCCCCCGCCGGCTCCAAAAAGAATGCTTTTGTTGCCGGCTCCAAAGATGCTGTAAGATGCTGTGGAAAAAGTAACCGGAGGGGATCTGCTCGATTAAAAAAAAATTAAAGATAAGAAACAAATCAAGCCGGCCACGTGGGGGCTGGCGGTAGCTTTGAACCCTGAGAAGAGAAGGGACATCTCGGTCCAACCTTTTATCTCCCTAGGGGAAGTGACTGGCTTCTGGGGGGCCCTCTCAATGGGAGCCAGAGACTTGGTGGGTGGGAGCCGGGGGCCAGGGTAGGAGTTCCTAGCCTGCTGGGATCTCCTAGAAGGATCTCCAAAGCCGGAGCTGGGACTCTGAAAGCCAAAGTTCACTCTAGTGCTGGTGCTTGGGCAGAAAAATGCTGGAGGCAGAACCAAAATAATAATACGGTTTACTGAGTTAGAGTGTGCCAGGCATGGGGTAAGTGCTTGCTTTACTGCCTGTGTGATTACCTTAAAAATGCTTCGCTATTAATCACGTGGTGAATGTGCACACAAACTGACTCTACATCGGAGAGGTGGAGGTTAACACCAGAACTACCTAAATCAGGAATCCACACTGTTGGGTTCAAGGCTGCAGGGAGCAGGTTGAGCAGGTCTAGCGCTCAGAAAGTTCCAGGGGGTGCCGTTCATACTGTGGTTTTGTCATGTTACTTCCTGGAGTTGTGCAGTGTACAACCTGTGCATTTGCACATGGTACCCCTGCCAGGGATGGTTAAGTGATATATGAAGGGTCCTCATCAGGAATCCACACCTTCAAATACCGTTATCAAAATCAACATCAAGAATGTGTTAATTAGCCTGAGGATTGTTGGGAGTAGTTTTCTTTTTAAATACTGGTGACATAAATGGACTTCAAGATAGGGGGCTGCTTGGTAAGGTTGTACAGGCCTCACTGCCTGTGAAAAATGAGATGTAAGGACCTGGGAAGCCCAGCAGTCTAATACCAGCTTGGCACTGTGTCTGGCTCATTGTAAGTGCCCTACATTTGGTATAATTATCCCCATTCTATTGCTGAGGAAGCTGAGGCTCAGAGAGGTAAAACAACTTGCCCAAGCACACACTGCTGGTAAATGGGGTGCCAGATTTTGTGACACTCTCGGGCTCTCGAACCCTGGCCTACCCTGACTTTGAGAGGGAGCCTTTTTCAATTGGGCAGTAGCTTGGTCAAATCGTGACTTTATGTGGCCTTCAGGCCACATGTGCCAAGGCCCCCAGCTCAACAGCACTAGGTACCCGGACCATGAGCCACAGGTCCTTCAGAACTTTTGGATCTTCCCTGAGCATCTGGGGAACTCTTCATGCCTGCCATGCCCTGAGGTTGCCCCCAGAGGCTTTTTCGCAGGAAGTATTCAAAGTGGCAGGGCCAAAGAAGGTCTTGGATTGGTGGACACCCCCCGGGTCCCTTTTTGTCATTTCTGAGCACCTCACCCCACTTATGTGTGCCGTCAAGGGCCAGCACCTGGGGCTCTTCTTTGGAGGACTCCTAGGGGCTTGCAGCTCATTTTGTCCGCGCCGTGGAGAGTCTCAAGAGACTGGGAATTAACACGCCTCACCAGTACCGGTGTATGAAAGCTCCCTTGCCCCGGCTGGGGCAATTCCAAGGTGGAATTCACCCTCCAGAGCCCCCTGCGAGATCAGGTTGAAGCTGCCTTCTGCGGGGCTTTGACTGAGATCACAACATGCTTAGTCCCGCTCTTCCCCACCCTGCTCTCTGCCACCCCCTCGCCAGTCCCCCTGGGAGCACTTCCTGAACACATCACGTGTGCCTGAGTCCTTACCTCGGGGTCTGCGGACCTAAGACGGCTGCACCCACAGAAGGCCCACGCGGCAGGAGAAGGCCCGCATGAAGCTCTGCTCCATCTTGCATGGGCACCGACTCACCCTGGGGAGTGAGAATGCAGCGTGCATTTGGAGAAAGTGGTGGGAAGCCGTGCGCTCTGCTTCAGGGGCCCACCAGGTGGGCTAGCTCCCTCGACTGCCTTCCCCGATGCCCTCGCTGATGTTCTCAGGGGGGCCCCTCCATCTCCCCCAGTGAGTGAGTGGCCGAGTCAGGACTTAAACCCAGGTCTTTTGTCACAAGTCTATGGCTTAAAAACAAACATCACTCCCCTTCCCCCCAAACAGCCACACACATTTATTGTCTGCAGGCCCTGTGCTTGGGACTTTTCCAAGTACTTCACCTTCCAAGTTCCTTCTCAAGGCCCCACAGGTGATCAGTGGACGGAGAGAGACACAGAGGCCACATCAGGTACAGAGACTGTGAGCTCTGCAGGAAGCAGAGGATACAGAGGAAGGGAGAGGGGACCCGAGAGCCTGGGAAGGCCATGACCCAGGGGTCTAGTGCTTTTCCTGTCTGTCTGTCTGGCAGCCAGTGTCTCTGGGTAACCAGCCCCTTTCACCAGGCAACCCTGGTGGCTCTGGCCTGCTGGCCTCCTGGACAGGCATCTCAGCCTCTATCCCAGGGGCTGTCTCTTTATGACTCTCCTGGGTTCCAAGGAGTCCTCAGTGGTTCTCAAAGCCAAAGACCTGTTTATCCTCAGCTCCTGGGCTCCCAGCAGCCCACAAGTTGGGATGGGAAGGCAGCCTGTGTCTCCCCACCCCTCCTGTGGGGTGAAGCTCCTGCTTGCACCCCTGGGGACTATAGCCCAGTACTCGAGTGGCCTACTCAGCCCAAGCTCCCCACCAGCCTGAGCAAGAGCCTGAGAGGGACCCTAGTCTGCCTGATCCAGGGTGTGCTAAGTAATGTGCCAGGCACTGCAGGGGGGAGGAAAGAGGGACACAGGGCTAGCTCCCTGCACTCTGGAGCACGGGGCCCAGGAGACAGGCCTGGCAGGCCCCAGTGGTCAGTAGGCTGAGTTAGACTGGCAGGGACTCAACACAGGGAGAGGAAGCCTGTTCTCAGGAGGTCAGGAGGGCTTCCTGGAGGAGGTGTGTGAACCGAGCTTTGATTCCTAGAGCTAGAGGGCTGTAGAGAGGACCAGGAAACCATTGCTGCCTTTTACCAGGCTCTTGCCCCACCCAGCCTGGCCTTGTGTTTGACCCACCTATTTCCCACATCCCTGCAAGGGGGAATCCTGTCCTTTCTTGATTCTAAATGAGAAAACTGAGGCACAGAGAGGTTATAGAGCCACACAGCCTGGTCGGGCCCAGGTGGGAGCTGTCAGTCCGTGGGGGGCACACAGACCCTGCAAAGGAATAAATCACTGTCATTCAAGGCCAAATGTTCTCTAGCAGGAGGGGGGCACTGTGCAGACTTAGGATGGGGACTACCAGAGGGGAGAAGGCTTCACAAAGGAGGAAACTTTATTTATTTATGGCTGTGTTGAGTCTTCGTTGCTGCGCGCAGGCTTTCTCTAGTTGTGGTGAGCAGGGGCTACTCTTTGTTGCGGTGCGTGGGCTTCTCATTGCGGTGGCTTCTCTTGTTGCGGAGCACGGGCTCTAGGATGCATGGGCTTCAGTAGTTGTGGCTCCCGGGCTCTAGAGCACAGGCTCAGTAGTTGTGGCGCACGGGCTTGGTTGCTCTGTGGCATGTGGGATCTTCCCAGACCAGGGTTCGAACCTGTGTCCCCTGCACTGGCAGGTGGATTCTTAACCACTGTGCCACCAGGTAAGTCCAGGAGGAAACTTTTAAACTGGGCTCTTGCAGGATGAGTAGGAGTTTGTTTAGGGCAGAGGAGGGCATTCTAGGCAGAGAGAACAAGTGCTGAAGCATGGAGGTGGGAGAGACAGCAAGGAGGAGCTTTCGAGTAGTTTGAAGGTGGCTGGGCGGAGATGAAGTTGGGGACAGCATGTAGCACATAATAGACACTCAAAAATGTATTGGATGAATGAAAGGATTGTATCCCCAAGGTCTGTTAGTATATGGGAGTTCAACAAATATTTGTGAAATGAATGAAGGAAACAACTGTATTTCCCTCATCCAGCACGGTCAGTGCCTGGCACCTACCTGGCACTCAGTACATATTTGCTGAGTTAACGAATGAATGAATGAAGTGGTGATGTAATGGAATTAGCCGGGGGAGATGACTGCCGTGGCCTCCCAATTCGGACAGCCAGTGACTGTGCCATTCAATCCCCGCCGCCCCTGCCCCCATCGGTGCGCGCTCTAACGCGGAGCAGATGGCGGGGGCGGCGCGGGCCGGCGGGGCAGGGCTCTGCGCCCAGGCGGCGGCAGCCGGGCCTGATTAGGGCCCCCTCCCGCTGGCGGCCGCTGGCGCTTTGAAGTGAGCCGCGGACGGGCCGCTCCGGCCGCCTGGCCGTCCCTGCCGCCAGGCCGTCGGTCCGGGGCTGGCGGCGGGGCTGGCGGCGCGTGTTTATCCAGGTGCGGGCTGGGGGCTGGGCGCGGGGATCCTCTTTCCTCCAGGCCCATCTGGGACTTCAAAGCGCAGCGCAGGGCTCAAAGGCGGCCTCCGGGTGGGGGTGGGGCGGGTGGGGGTGGGGTGGGGGGGGGGCCAGAGCGGGCCGCGGGCTTCCTGCGCTCAGCCGGGCTCCAGGCCAGCTGGGGTCCCGGCACCGCTGTCCCCCACCACCACCCCTGGAGAGCGCTTTATCGAGCGCCTACTGTGTGCCAGGCGCTGTGCTCCCCGGCTGTGCGTGTAGGATATCCTGACCGTTCACTACATCTGCAGAGACAGGCCGTGCTATGATCTCCATTTTACAGGTGAGAAAACTGATGCTCAGGAAGGTCAAGGACTTGCCCGGCACCTCTACGGCCACCTGACATCCACCAGGGCCTCTCTGCATCCCTGCCTTTAGGAGCAGCCCCCTTCCAGTCCTGTCTTGAGGCTTGGCCCTCCCGGGTGTGGGCACAATGGTTAGTTTATTATAAAAGCAGTGGCTGGAATGTCTTGAGCCCCTGCCATGTGCCAGGTGTGTGCCAGGCCTGGGCTACTGCTCCATCGGCTCACACCACCCTGTGAGGCGGGCATGGCCACTGTTGTCCTAATTTCAGAGAAGTCAAGAAACTTGCCCAAAGCCACACAGCTAATAAATGCCGGAGCCCAGATTTGGACTTAGGGCCAGTTCTCCAGAGTTCTCCCTCTGCCCATCAGGTTCTACCGTACTTCCTACAAGGAGCCCTCCCAGGTAGACCCAGCTCAGGGCTGTTTCAGTCAGCAGAACAGCCAATAGAATTTAGTTATCTACACCCACCATACAGCTCATCTTGCTTCTCAGGCACCAGCAGCACTGGCATCACCGGGGGTCTTGTTAGAAATGCAGAATCTCAGGCCCGCCCCAGAATATACAGAATGAAATTTATATTTTAAAAGATTCCCAGTGGGGACTTCCCTGTCGCCACAGTGGTCAAGAATCCGCCTGCCGATGCAGGGGACAGGGGTTCGAGCCCTGGTTCGGAAGATCCCACATGCTGCGGAGCAACTAAGCCCGTGCGCCACAACTACTGAGCCTGCGCTCTAGAGCCCGCGAGCCACAACTACTGAGCCTGTGTGCCACAACTACTGAAGCCTGCACACCCTAGAGCCGGTGCTCCGCAACAAGAGAAGCCACCGCAATGAGAAGCCCGCACACTGCAACGAAGAAGCCCCCGCTCGCCACAACTAGAGAAAGCCCGCCTGCAGCAATGAAAACACAACGCAGCCAAAAATAAATGAAATTACAAAAAAAAAAAAAAAAAAAGCTTCCCAGTGAATTGGACATGCATTAAAGTTTGAGGGGCACTGGACTAAAGGGTGTTTTGGCTAGAAGTCTGTTATTGTCACTGTGTGGGAACCTGTCTTTGGGAAGTTGTTCCTCCCTCATCACACTGGGAGTTCCTCAAGGCAAGAGCTGAGCCTTCTCCATTAGACCAGAAGTGATTCCGGGGCAGTGGCCGTGCTTCCCTCAACAGACTGGGGTCTCTCCAAGCACAGGTGTAGGGCCTCCCCCACCAAACTGGGAACTTAGCAGAAGCCGGACCAGGAGCTTGCCTGAAGCTTGTGGTGCCTCCCCCATGTGACTGGGAGTCTCTGGATCCCTTGTGAAACTTGGCTCTTTGCTGGTTTGGGAGCCACCTGCAAGGAGAGGTGTCTGATGTTCATGCCTTTCCAGAGGATGGAGAAGCCCGGGGTGGAAGTATGCCCTGGCCCCAGGATCCTCATGACCCCCTTCCTGGCCCAGGGTGTGCCTGTCTGAGGGTCCTGGAGGGGTGCGGTAGGGGAGAGGACAGATTCCAGCCACAAAGGGACCATGTGTGTTCCTGACACCAGGCCTCTCTGGGCAAACATTTGTCCTTTTGTGTCACCAAGGGACCATTCAGGCAGCAGGAAGCCCAGGCAGGCGCAGGAGTGAGCCTGCTGGCAGCAGGAGGGTATTTTTAGAGCTTTGACTGACAGCCCTTTATTAAGCTGTTGCTGCCTCTGTCCTGGCCCCCAGCCCCTTCTGGCCTGGGCAGAAAAGAAAGCGCATTATCATTTTGTTAAGAAGAGGGTCCTGGCAGCCCTTCCTTGGTCTCTTGCCCACTGGACAGGTTATTTCTCGCTGTGTCTGGGGTCCAGGCACCCCCGCTGGCACTTCCAGCGTGCCCTGCAGCCTGACCCTTCACACATCTGGCAGTGATAAATGGCTTCAGCGTCGCTGCCATCACCTTGCACCCTCTGATCCCGCTCACTTTGTTCTCTCTTTAAAGCCAGTGGGCGGGTGGTGGGGCTCTCTCTCTTCTTCCCCTTCTCCATCAGCCGTCTCCTGGATACTTGCAGGCCTGTGCTCTGATACCACTTGAAAGGGACCGCGACACTCAGTTATCTGGTCTGGGAAGTCCGGCCATGAGCTGTCTGTGCTGACTGGTGGAGTACGCGGGGCGGGAGAGTACGCCTGTGTGTGGATGTATATGTGTGCATGAGTTCCATGTGCGTGCCTGTGTTTGCTCGTGTGTGTGTGTAGATCTGGGGATGTGTTAACATGTGTGCCTTTTAATTATTATAGCTTTATCATTCATTTTGATTTCCAGTAGGGCAAGACTGCCTCGTTCCCACTGCACCCACAAACATCCTCTGTTCTTTTAAAACTTTCTTGATGACCCAGTAGTTCCACTCTTAGGAATATGCTCAACAAGTTTATGCATAAATGTGGATCAAAAGACAAGTAGCAGAATGCTATTTGCAGTATCTCCAAGCTGGAAACTACCCAAATGTTTGTGAACAGTAGAATAGCTAAATAGATGGTGAGTTAGTTGTACATTGGGATATTACACAGAAATGAGAATAAGTGATTGACAACTCAGGCAACAACATGGATGAATTGCATAATCATGATGTTGAGTGAAAGAGGCCAGATATAAAAGAGTACATAAGGTATGATCCCAGGTGAAGGGAGTTCAAAACCAGACAAAGCTAGTTGATTAAGATAAAGCCCTTAAAGGTGGTAGTGACTGCAGCAGGGTACAAGGAGGTCTTCTGGGGCAATATTCTGTTTCTTGATCTAAGTGAAATGGTGTGTTTCACTTTGTAAAACTTCACTGAGCTGTACACTTCTAATTTGTGCACTTTTCTGAGTGTATGCTATTCTTGTATGATAGTCCTTCCTCCATAGGATTTTTAGAATCAGCTTATCGAGTTCCATGAAAAATGCTGTTGGGGTCTTGTTTGGAACTGCATTATGTTATAGATTAATTTGGGAAGATTTGACCTCTTTACAACATTGGTTCTTTTCCTCCATGAACATGGTATATCTCCACTTAAGATCAACATTTACGGGGGGCATGGTGGTGTGATGAATTGGGAGATTGGGATTGACATATATATGCTAATATGTATAAAATAGATAACTAATGAGAACCTGCTGTATAGCACAGTGAACTCTACTTAGTGCTCTGTGGTGACCTAAATGTAAGGAAATCCAAAAAAGAGGGGACATATGTATACATATGGCTGATTCACTTCACTGTACAGTAGAAACTAACACAATATTGTAGAACAACTATACCCCAATAAAAATTTTAAAAAAATCTCTTATTCTAAAAAAAAAAAATCAACATTTACACGTCCTCAGTAGTAAAGTTTTATGGTTTTCTCCAGAGTCCTATGAAGTTCTGATTGGGTTTGTTCCGAGGTGCCTTGTGTGTTGTTGTTATTGTGAAGGGGATTTTTTAATTTTATGTTTTCAAATCTTTTTAAAAAAAATTGTGCTAAAATATACATAACATAAAATTTACCATCTTAACCTTTTTAAAGTATATAGTTCAGTATTAAGTACACTCACATTGCCGTGCAACAATCGCCATCATCCATCTCCAGAACATTTTCATCTTCCCAAACGGAAACTCCATACTCACTAAACACTATCCCCTTTCCCCTCCCTCCCAGCCCCTGGAAACCACCATTCTATTTACTGTCTCTATGAATGTAACTATTATGTGTACCTCACATAAGTGGAATCAGACAATATTCATCCTGAAATTGACTGGCTTATTTCACTTAGTATAAAGGCTTCAAGGTTCATCCATGTTATAGGGTGTGTCAAAATCTCCTTCCTTTCTAAGGCTAATTCTACTGGAGGTACATACCATGTTTTGTTTATCCATTCATTCATCTATGGACATTTGGGTTGTTTCTACCTTTTAGCTATTCTGAATTATGCTGCTACAAACATTGGTGTACAAATATGTTTGAATCCCTGCTTTCAATTCTTTTGGGTATATGTCCAGAGGTGGAATTGCTGGATCATATGGTAATTCTGTGTTTAATTTTTTGAGAAACTGCCCTACTGTCTTCCACAGTGGCTGCACCATTTTCCTTCAAATTAATTTTGAAGCTGTTGGGTTTTTGAAAATTGATCTTGCAGTTGTGTGCACATTCCTGAGTATATACATACATAGGGTGTGTGTGTGTGTGTGTATGTGTGTGTACTGGTCACACTAACAAGAGCATGGCCTTTAGATAACTTAGAATGCTTCTGAATGCACGGCACAGAAACCCCACATCCAAGTGGCTTAAGGAGCCAAGAGCTTTATTATTTCACCCCCCCGCCGGGGGTCTAGAGGGAAGGTGGGCTTTGGGCATGATAATCAGCAGCTCGATGATATCATTCTGTCTTTCTACCATTGCCACTCACAAAGCCAGATGATTGTAAAGTGACTGCTTGTGACAAGAGCAGCTGCAGGCTTCTTTGGCCATGTCCAGAAGGCTCCTCCCTAATCACGGACTATGGCTTTCTTCCTCTGCAAGCAAATGACTCCAGTAGTCCAAAGTCAGGCCTCTGAAGGATTGTGGGTACGGGCCATCAAAAGCAAAGCACGCAGAAGCCAGAAGTTGGGAACCGCTGCACAGAAAGGTGGAAGGCCCCCGAGGGGGTCTGGCAGAGACCAGTGCTGTCCATTACAAGAGCATCGATTAACTCAGAGCCTACCCTGTCTGCAAGCTCAGGCTGGCTGCTCTCACAGGCACGAGGAGCAGCCCCAGTTCCTGGGTCCCTTCCAAATGTGACAATATGTGGTCCATAAAGGAGACTCTCTTCCTGTACATATTTCATCAGTGAGGAAACTTTTCATAAAAGCCCCAGCCCATCTTCCCTCAGGCCTCATTGGCCAGAATTGCATCCCATGTGGATCCTGAGAAGGATGGGGGATGGGCTCACCATGGCTGGTTAGACTGATCTAACCCATGTGGGGAGAACACCATTCCTGGGCTTGTGGCGACCTGGAGGAGGGTGGACACCTGTTGAGATGGAGGTGGGAAGGAAGGAGCTGCGACTCTGAGCCTTTCCTTCCAATCGCTCTGTCCTGACCTCCGAGGCCCACAATTGCTCTTTGGGGGAGAGAGTGTGCGGGGGTGTGCACGTGTGCGGGTGGGGTCATGGAGTCAGGGAAGACTTCCTGCAGGAAGTGGAACTCAGCCGTGTGGGAGGGAGAGAAGGAGCATGTTCCTGGACTTGGGGGAAACGTGGGCAGAAGGGTGCAATCAGAATGAGCAGAGGCATTCCCACTTCCAGCAGAGAAAATGCTGGTTGAACCAGTTTTGTCTTTCATCTGTACACTTCTTGAATAGAGGAGCAGGCCTTTAAAAGCAGCTCAAGTCTGAATCCAGTGATTCTTTCATTCATTCAACAGTGACATTTTGAGCACCTACTCAAGCACAGGGGATATAGCAGCAAATTAAGCAAAGCCAGTGCCCTCATGGCCCTCCACTCAAGAGGAAAGGGTCACCCGCTCACCCTTCTGCCCTGGCATGTGTTGCCGTCTGCCCAGTTTAGACGGTCAGGCGGTGTCTGTGTCCCACACTGTTTGCGGTCCTCAAGGGCGGGACCTCATCTGGGCGATTCCGGACCCCAGCAGTCAATGCCAAATTCACAATGTTTCACAGTGGACCTGCCTCTCTGAGGTTCCCTCCACAGCCCAGAACCTCCCATTCAGGACATTGAGTTTTCAAGGTGTCTCTTTGACAGGCAGTAGGAGACAGAGTAAACAAGATAGACATGTTATATTGAGTGAATCTGACGACATAAACAGCTAGCCCTTAATCTTGCTCGATCGTAAACAGATTAAAAAAACTTCGGGTGGCGTAGTGGTTACTGTGGTATGCAACCCAGGCTGCCCCCATAGGACGCTGGCTCGTTCCCTCAGCTGTGGAAGGCTGGTGGCTGGTGGCTCAGGTGAGCCCTTCCCCTTGGCGGGAGGAGCACCCTTGCTATGCTTATGCCACCTCTCTAGGTGAATGTGGTACACATTTGATGAGTGGCCTGGGTGCAGGACAAAGGCTAGACCCTGCCTTAGTTTGGGGCAACTCTGAAGGGCCCTGAGGATTCCAAAGCCTTCTGTGGGGTTGCCAGAGGCGTCTGTGTTAGCTGGCTTGCAGCCCACGTCTCCCTCTGCCCAACCCAGATTCCCTCACCCTTGGGGTAGGGACCGCAGGAGGACTCCTGGTGATCCCCCACGCATAAACCTTCATTTCTTCTCCTGATTCCTGGGATGCAGTCTAAGAGAGCTTGTCTGTAGTAAACTTAAATGAAAGAACTATTTTAGAATTTTCAAATTTCCCATTCTACATGCACATACACTCATGCACACACGCACACATACATTTGTGGAGAGTTTAAAATATTGCAGAGTGAGGAAGAAGTATTGTTAATTTAGATGACAAAGGATCAAACTAGGTGTCTTCATTAGTTTATTTCTTTCCTGATGTTGTATAGATAAATGCACAGCTCCCACTTAAAAACACTGCAGTTTTATAATACATGGCACTTATGGAGCATTTGCTAAGCACTTTACATACATTTCCCATCTTGTCCTTCACCATAATCATATGAGATTATAGTGTTATCATGGGCGTTCATCATACTGTTATCATTAGCATTTTAAGATGAGGGACGTGAGGCTCAGAGAGGTTAAGTAACTTGTCTAAGATCACACAGATGTGTCAGGGTTTGATCAGGGAAACAGAACCTCTGTAAGTAATACAGAAAATGGATTTATTACGGGCGTTATACTTTATGTGATTGTTCAGGCTGTTACCTCTGTGTCTGGAGTTGAGCCTAAAGTCAGTCTGACTGATGCCTGGGAAGGAAAGGTGGATGTGGATGAGAGCAAGGGCAAATTAGAAGTAGCATCTGTCTCTCACCTTTTCCAACCTGGGTGCTGAGGGTGACGTGTAGGAGAAGCTGGTGTGCTTCACCATGGAGCTATACACTCATCTGGCCCAGGACTGGAAGATACCGAGGGAGATCTGGAAGGAGCTGGAGAAGCCAGGGGCTGCCCCTGCCAGTGAGGATGGCCAGCAGATTGCTGGCAGCATGGGCAAGCCACCGCAGGGCCTGGGACCCTGCATGACCTTCGGAGCATAAAAACTATGGTTGCTGCTTCATTTCCACCTTCCAGATCTCACACATAAGGTCTGTTTTGGCCAACACTACCTCAGAACCACAAGGAAGTTCTGGGACAACGTGGTTCCAGCTTAGCTGAGTTGATGCAGTGTGAAGGGATTGCAGATACTAAGGGGTAAAACCAGAATCCAGGTGTGTCTGTCTTCTACCAAAACCCACAGGGTACAATTTTCACTGTGTCAGAGTGTGTGGGAAAGGGGCCGATGGAGAGGTGAGGTCACACCCACAAATGTGACTTTGGGGCTTGTCAGTGGGTGGAGTGTCCTGGTGCAACAGTAGGGAGCGGTGGAGACTGTAGCAAACTGAAGAACGCATGCCCTGTCTAAAGGGGGTGGCCGTTCTCCAGCTTCACCCAGTTGTAGCCATTCAGAAATGTGGGCACGGTATGGCCAGATAACCTGATTTTTTTTTAGCTGTAAGCTGGAGATAATAAATCTGAAGTGTGTGTGTGTGTGTGTGTGTGTGTGTGTGTGTATGAAATCTGCCAATTTGAGTATGTTGGCAACCAGTTTTAGACATCACTGTGTAAGCCAAAGAAACTCTGATTAGGATTGGATTTGAACTCTGGGCACACAGTGTGACCTTTGTCCCTGGTGACTTCTAAGGCTCTTTCCTGTTCAGCAGATTCTCCCTAACACGCTGGCTTAGCTGTTGAGCTGCGGACTGAAAGCGCCCCCATTTTCTCATAAGACTGGGAGGCAGCCCCAACCCTCTGGCTGCAGCTCCCACACCAGGATGGTTACCTTCCTTCCTCCTTGTTTTTAGCCACATCTCAGTGGGGGATACGTCCTGAACAGACTCAGCCAGACAGAAAGGTTTAATCAGATTTGAGGCAAGGACCAAATTTTCTGCATCCACTCCTGGTGCTTCAGTCCCTTCTCCCCTGCATCCTCCAGCTACGTGATTGCTTTTTTTCTCTTGCACTAAAGACAATAGGTTTTATTCTCTAATATGAAAACATTTTTCTGTTTACTTCTGCACATTCATAAATGCAAAAATATACTTGTGGAAACTATGTTTGTTGATGCATTTTTCTACTTTATTGCTTGGCCTTCCTCACTTTCTTTTCTCCCTCTCCCTCCCAATTCATGCCTGCAAGCTAGAAGTATCCCTCCAGGTCTCTGTCCATTCTCATATAGCCACATATGCACGTATCACACACACACATAGACACGTACACATGCACCATTAGAGGGTCTTCTCCATCATTGTTTACATGACCAAAGCAAGATATTACGTGTGCCTCTCTGCATTTCGCTTTTCTCCTTCAGTGGTGTGGAAATCCCTTGGTCTAGCTCTAATTCATTCCTTGCAGGCTGAGGAGTAGTCTAGGCTATGCTGTGCCATCATTCAGTCAGTCGTTTTCCACTGATGGACACTCAGGCTGCGTATTCATTAAAGTGCCTGTGCTGTGGCCACGAGGAAGCCGTGAAATCACAGCGCCTGAACACAGCAAGAGTTTATTTCTTGTTCCTGTCCCAGTGCAGTGTGGTTGGGCACCTTTGGGATGGTGGTCTCCAAACAGGGACTCAGGAATTGGGCGGTCACTGCAGAGGGGAAGAGAGAGGGGAGATCGTGCAGTGGGCTTTATGGCCACACATCACTTCTTCCTCCGATCTACTAGCTAGAACCCAGTCACATGGACCCAACCGAGGTGCGAGGGAGTCTGGGAAACCAGATCTTCCCTGTGTATCAGTCTGCCACGCTTTCTTTTGAGTTTTTTTTTTGTCATTATGAGTAATAATTCAATAAACATCTTTTTTCATTTTTCCTTAGGATATGGTACTTTAATTTCTATTAGATAGATTTCCAGGGTGAGGATTGGGCCAAAGGAAATCAAGATATATATACATACATATATATATATATATGTATATATATAATTAATTAATTAATTAATTTATTTATTTATTTTTGGCCGCGTTGGGTCTTCACTGCTGTGTGCAGGCTTTCTCTAGTTGTGGCCAGCAGGGGCTACTCTTCGTTGCGGTGCGCGGGCTTTTCATTGCAGTGGCTTCTCTTGTTGCAGAGCACGGGCTCTAGGCTCACAGGCTTCAGTAGTTGTGGCTTGCGGGCTCTAGAGCGCAGGCTCAGTAGTTGTGGCACACAGCCTTAGTTGCTCCGTGACATGTGGAATCTTCCCGGACCTCGAACCTGTGTCCCCTGCATTGGCAGGCGATTCTTAACCACTATGCCACCAGGGAAATCCCTTGATATATATATGTGTATATATATATATATATATATATATATATATATATATATATATATATATAAATTTTATAGCTACTTTATTTATTTATTTATTTATTTTTGGCTGTGTTGGGTCTTCGTTTCTGTGCGAGGGCTTTCTCTAGTTGCGGCAAGTGGGGGCCACTCTTCATCGCGGTGCACGGGCCTCTCACTATCGCAGCCTCTCGTTGAGGAGCACAGGCGCCAGACGCGCAGGCTCAGTAGTTGTGGCTCATGGGCCTAGTTGCTCCGCGACATGTGGGATCTTCCCAGACCAGGGCTCGAACCCGTGTCCCCTGCAATGTCAGGCAGATTCTCAACCACTGCACCACCAGGGAAGCCCTCGATATATATTTTTAAATGCAAAATATTCATGTAACTCCTGAAGTTTTAATTGGTGTTGCCAGGTTTCTTCTAAAAAGGACAGTAATAATTTACATCTTCGGCAACAACATATGAACTTAGCTTTTCCCTAAATCCCTGCCAGCAATTGCATTCTTGTTCTTTTAAATTTTCCTCTGTGATATCTCATTGTCAGTTTAATTTGCATGTCCCTGACCACTAATGAGTGTAAGCATCTTTTCATTTGTTTGTGGCCATTTGGCTTCATTCTTTTGTGAATTGCCTATTCATGTCCTTTGCCATAATTTCTTTTGGGTTGTTTGCCCTTTTCTCTTCACTTTGTAAGAGCCCTTTGTATATTATAGATGGTAACCCCTTGTCCTCTGCATCACAAATATTTTTTTCGAATTTATTGTTTGTCTGTTAACTTTGCTTATGTCATCTTTTGCCTTACAAAAGATGAACATTGTTATATAGTCAAATGCGTCTGTCATTTTAATTTCTATATTCTAGATTTGCATTCTTGGAAGGTCTCTCCTTACTCAGGTCCTTTAAGAAGCTGCTTTCCCTTCATGGGCTGTGAACTGGAAGAGGCGTCCCTCCTCCCCTCTCCTGGGTATTTGCAGCCGCCCTTGCTACTCCTGGCCATGTGAGGACCAAAGGCCCAGACTTGATTCCTATAGCTCTTTCCAGCTTTTTGGTAGCTGAGCAGTCTGGGTCACGCAGATGGAGGTCAGGGAGGCAGTGTGAACCTGGAGGGGCCCTGGGCTTGGAATCTGAGAGCCTGGATAACAGAACTGGTTTTGAATTGCCTCCGTGACCTTGGCCGGATCACTTGGCCTGATTGGCCCTCAGTTGTCTCACCTGTAACATGGGGCATAACACTTTCCCTGCTGTGACTCTCAGATGATAAAATGAAGTTCAGGCACTCTGTAGGCTTTGAAACGCTGTTCAGCGGTTGAGGTGCAACAATAATGTGACACCTGACAATTTCTGAGTCTTGACAAGGAGTGACTTTACATGCATCATCTCATTTAATCCTCAGCAATTCCAGGTCATAAGGTACTGTTACCCTCTTCTTAGAAGTAAAGAAACATAGGCCCAGAGTGGGTAAGTTACAAGCCCAAGGTTGCACGGCAGATAAGTTGCAAAACAAAGATTCCAGAATTTGAGTTATTCCTAACCCGTGTGTGTGTGTGTGTGTGTGCGTGTGTGTGTGTGTGTGTGTGTGTGTGAGAGAGAGAGAGAGAGAGAGAGAGAGAGAGAAACAGGCTGCTAAGGAGAACTTTGCAGTATTTTAGAGAGATTATATAGAGCTTGAACGTTAACGTGAAAAGCATGGGAAATGCTGTAAAACACTCTGAGTGTTTCCTGGGAGGACCATCTTCCTGACCTTCGAAGTTATTAAAACCTGCCAAAGTGGAAAAGGGTGACGTCCAAGCAAGACTGGGACCAGGAGGGGTGCACGAGGCCTCTGACCTACAAGGGGCTGACCGTCGTGCCGTGGGAGTGGGGCATTGCTGTGGGAGGCACCGAGTTTCCACAGGTCTGGGGCTCATGGGGCTGAGGTGGCTCTGAGGGGTCGGAGTGGGGGCCGGGGCTCAGCTGGGCTTACACGGGCTGTGCCCTAAATACCTGAGCAGTGGAGAGCCACGTTGGTATGAGGTGCAGCTGCCCACTCCACAGATCGTAAATCCCTGCGTTGGAATGGCAGCCACTGTGTTCACGTCCCACAGCCTGACTCCCCTTTCTTGCTGATAAAACCCTAATTAGATGGCCATGTCTTCAGGGAAGACTGGCTGTCCTCTCAGTCAAGGAGGTTGATCTTGACCATACTGGGCTAATCACAAAAATGCCATTCTCCTGGGCAGAGATGGGCCTGCGATGGAATTCTGGCCAGTGAGGTATGAGGAGAAGTCAGGGGAGGGGCCCTCCTTAGCTTCTAAAATGAGGCTCAAGGTAAGGATGTTTCCTTTTTCCACCTTTAGATATTATTGTGTGAGGATGTGATGCTTGGCACAGCTGCAGCCATCCTGTGACCATGAGGAGAAAGATCAGCTCTCTAAAGGCAGCAGAGCAGAACAAACAGAAACATGATGGCTGGGAGTGATGATGGAATGAATTGACCAAATGTTTTGTGAGATGATACATTTCTCTCGGTTAAGCCACTTTGAATTGTGTGCTCTGTTAATTACAGTCATGTGCAACCTGTCCTTGTACATTTTGCTGAGGTAGGAACGGAGTCAGAGTGGGAAGGTGAGGGAGACATTATCTAGTTAAGATAATTATCAAGTGCTTTAATCTCAGGACTACTTTACACTCCTAAATGTACTGAGGACCCCAGAGAATTTTGTTTATGTGGATTACAGCTATCAATATTCACTGTATTAGAAATTAAAACTGAGAAAATTTAAAAATCCTTATTTATTAATTTTTTAAAAGTCCTCTCATGTTAACATAATGTTTTTTTAATGAAAAAGAACTAGATTTCCCCCCAAAAAAACGATTTGGTAGGAAGAACGGCATTGTTTTTCACCTTTGCAACTCTCCAAATGTCTGGCTAATAGAAGACAGCTGGATTCTCCTATCAGCTTCTGCATCCAATTTGTTCCAACATCACATGTCTTGTAGTCTCTGGAAAACTCCACTGTACGCTCAGGGAGGAATGAGAGTGAAAAAGGCAAATGACGTCTCAGCATTCGTATTAGTTTTCTGTGGCTGCTGTGACAAATTGCCTTAAACTTGGTGACTTGAAACAACAGAAATTTATTCTCTCACAGATCCAGATGCCAGAAGTCCGAAATCCAGGTGTCAGCGGGACCATGCTTCTTCCACAGACTCTAGGGGAGGATCCATTCCTCGCCTCTTCCAGCTTCTGGTGGCCGTCTGCATTCCCAGGCTCACAGCTGTGTCACTTCCATCTCTGCCTCCATCTTGACACCAGCGTCTCCTCTGTGTGTCTTTCTTAGAAGGTCACTTATCATTGGATTTAGGGCCCCCGCGGATAATTCAGGTCGACCTCCTCATCTCAAGATCCTTAGTAACATCTGAAAAGAACTTTTTGTCGGATAAGATCACGGTCGCAGTTTCTAGGGATTAGGACATGGGAATATCTATTGGGGGACCACTATTCAACCTACTACAGTATTATTATAAAAATACTTTTAACCTGTGGACCCTCTGAAAGGATCTTGGGGATTTCTGGGGTCCTTGGATCACACTTTGAAAACCGGGGATCTAGTTCAATGGTGTCCACACACACATGCATAAGTAGTGCCCAAGCAAACAATGGAAGGAGGGCCAAATACGCTTTGCCAAATAAACCAGTGAAAATAAAGTTTCTAGGGAGAGTCCTAGGGGAAGGATTCCAGCAAAAGTAGATAAGTGTCCAGTGTGTGAGAGAGGACCCAGGCCAGGTGGAAGACTGGGGGTTGGGGGGGGGCGGACAATGGCAGGTGAAGGGCTTCTAAGTACAGGAACGCCTAGTTTGGGGTTGTTTGCTGGGTGGTACTGTGATGTAACCCCCTCCATCATCACAAAACCGATCAAGGCTGATGTCCACAAAGAGTTTTGCATGAGTGATGCTAGAAGAGAGAGAGGGTATTCAAGAGAAATGGCTGAGGCTCCTGTCTGGGGCAGGGGCTGGACAGGATGTGGTGGGCAGGATGGTGACTGACGCATCACTGACCAGCTCAGATTAGGACATTGAGGGCAGGGGTGATGGAGAAAACCTAAGAGATTCCCCAGAGATTGTGAGAGGGGAGGGAGTTCCCATTCCTAAGGCCCCAAGAGCTGGTGGAGAGATCAGCCTGGATGGTTGGTACCTCAACCAATACCCAAGTTATTTAGTTGAACCATGAGTGGAACCAGGAACCCAGGAAAAAGACAGCTCAGACCTCTTCCCATGTCCTACCTCCCCAAGGGGTCTGTGGGGAGTCTCAGGACTCCCGAGCCATGTGGATCACATTTTAAACATCACAGATTTGGTCCATCCCTCCCCATTTTACAAAGGGGGAATCATAAAGAAAATGATTGTTGGTCATACAAATGCCCCAAATCCCCAAACCCCACAAACTCTTTTATGGCACAAAAATCACCTTTAGAATGGAAAAAACGTAAAGTTGGAAAATATCTGCAATATATCTGGAAGGCAAAAGATGAATACCTCTAATATGTGAAAATAAATCCAGTATCCTCAGCAGAAAGAAAAATAGACAAAAGGCATGAACAGGCAACTTAGAAAAGAAGTATAGATGGCTAATTAATATGAAACAAGCTGTTCAATCTTACTAAAAAATGAAAGAAATGAAAACATATCTATAATAAGCTGTGATTTTTCACATATCAGTGTGGCCAAGACTGGCAATTCAGATAATTGATAGCATCCAGCTTTGGGAAGTATGGAAGGAAAATTGAACTTTTGTGCTGTTGGAGGGAGAATTAATTGGTCTAGTTGGATGGAGGGCAGCTAGAAAATGTGAATCAAGATGGAAAATGGACCTGCCCTTTGACTCCGCAGTCCCACTTCTGTAAAATGGGGACGATAAAAGTCCCTATTTCAGTTAATCACTGAGAGGCTCAAGTGAGCTAATCCATAAAAAGCATTTAATGCAGTGCCTGGCAGAAAGGGCCAGAAATGTTAGCTATTACTAGGAATTTATCCTAGAACATAAGCCCCCGCCAAGCAAAATTATGTGTACACAGGGGATTGTCCCTGTGGCTTTGTTTTCAACAGCAAAAAAATTGGAAACAAATTGATTTTTCATCGAGAATTAAGGAGGCTGATTCCACGAGGATAATGCTCTCTGTGATTGCAGGATGAACCAGAAAAAGATCTGAAGGTCTTCGACTGACACTGTTTCTTGAGCTGGATGCTGGTTAACAGCTATGTTCACTTTGTGAAATTTATCAGGCTGCATCCTTGTGATTTGTGCCCTTTTCTGTTCTACTTCAACAAAGAGTAAAAAAACCCTGTCTGTATTAGAATCTGATCTCATCTAAATAAATATGTACATATATATGTATAGAAACAAGTCTAAAGGGACGTTTACTCCATTATATTTAAAATGGTTTCTGGGCGTTGGGAGTAGGAGTCATTTTTATTTTCCTTTGTGTGTTTATCGATATTTTCTGCTGATCTTCAACAAGTATGTATCACTTTTGTAATTAGGGAAGAACATAGCCACCATTACAGCTCTTCGGTTGTAATAGTCAGAAACCCAACTCAATCTTATTTAAAGAAAAAATGCAATTAATTGGCACCTGTGACTGAAAAATTTGGCCATGGATTCGGTTTCAGGCCTGGACGCAGGCTCACATGAGGTCACGGGGATCCCATTTCTCAGCCTTCTTGGACTTCTTGGCCAACAGGGAAGGTGAGAACCAGGGGGTGTGTATCCATAGGTCCAAGTAATCAGAGCTGCTGTACAATGCAGAAGAGGGAGACCCCTCCAAGGGCCTCTTGGAGGAGGAGGCCATTGAGTGGGGCCTTGAACGATGGGCAGGATTTTCATGGACAATTGGGGGAGATAAGGGTTTCTTGGTAGAGCACAAAGCTCTACAAAGTGCTGGTTGCAGGATGGCATGATGAGCATCTCGACTGGCTGGAGTAAGAGGCTCATTATTAGAGACAAGACTGAAAATGTGGGCTGGGGTTTGATTGTAACGAGCCTTCAATCCTAGGGGCATTAATCAAGTTTCTCTAGGTTTATAGTTGCAGAACGCTTATTCAAGTGGAACCATCCAGAAGAGTGGGTTTCAGGCAGCAGCTAGATTCCAGGTGCTCAAACGATATTTGTTATCAGGGGATTGTCCCTGTGGACAATCTGGAATAATGTACTGGATCAATAAGTATAATTAATTAATTAATTAATATTAATTAATTATAATTAATTAATATTATCATTTAATTAATAATAAAGGACTGGAATAATGGATGTTATCAAGATCTGATTCTCTTGATCTTGGGTCCAGTTTCCTCTCTTTTGATTTTATTCTCAGAGTGCACCTCCCTGGCAGCATGAGGCCCAAATCCTACTTAGCAACCCCAGGAGACATCGTAACTTTCCCCCAGTAATTTCAGCAAAACTCCAGGATTGATGCTCACTGGTTTGCTTTGGTTTATGTGCTCATTCCTACACCAGCCACTATGGCTGGGGGGGCATATTGTCTTGAGGAATCAGGTCTGGTCATGAGGTCACTCCTGGAACCAAGGGCTGGTTCACACAAGTGCTTCACACAAGTCACTCAGGAACAAGCAGCTATGATCAAATGAAGAGAAACATGCTCTCTGGGCAGGCACGACTGCAGTTGTCCAATAAAGGGATGACAATCTCCTCTGGAGGCAATGATTCAGGCTGCCCAGAAGGAAGACAGCCTTTCAATGTGGTGGGGCGCTAGAACAGGAAGTCCAGTTTACCCTTATGTCTCCTCTTCCCCATGAAGCCAGAAGCTCAGGAAGGCTGGGTGCCGTTCTTGACCACCCTTGCATTCGCCGTGCTGCCTGGCGCGTTACGGGTTTGTGTGGATTGCATTTCATGGAGTCCATGTAGTGACCTCTGTTTTAGCCAAATCTCTTTAAGTGGCAAGTGACAAACACTCAGTTCAAACCGACATAAACAAACACGGGGAATTTATTGCCTCTCATGTAATTAAAAGTTTTTGGGAGTGTTTTTGCTTCAGGTATGGCTGGTTCAACTGCTTAACAGATGCCATCAGGTCTCTGTCTCTGTCTCTTGGCATCCTCCATCTTTTTTCCATGCTTTCTTCAATTTGGCCTCATTCTCAGGCAGACTCTTGTGAGTTGGCAAACACGGTCCCTCATGGCTCCAGGCTGACATCTTACCAGTTTAGCAGCCCCAATGGAAAGCAGATGCCCATTTCCCAGTGATTCCATCCAGAGTCCTGGAACAGACGCTTATTTGTCCAGCATGGGTCACAGGACCAACTCTGATCCAATCACTGGCCAGGGGATAATGCTCTGATTGGCCAGCCCAAAACATGGGCTCATCCCTAAAGCTACAGGTGGTTGAAGCTGGTTCCTTAAGGAAAATCAAAGTACTGGAATAATGGATGTTATCCAAGCAAAACTAACATGCATCCACCCACACTGACATCAGACCTTTGGGCTTCCCTGGTGTTGGGGACCAGGCAGTGTCAGTAGCTCTGAGCCCACAATTAACACCCTTTTTTGGAAGGACCCATGGCTCCCACCCCCAGAGGCTCACGCTGAGTGGGGCAATGAAAGGAAAGAACAGGGGAAAACCAGCCATCCCTCCCCTCTGGGGCTGCTGGTGCCAAGTTTCTGGCTGAGCTTCTCTTAGAAGACTGGATCACAAAGCTCTGGAAATGGGTGTTTGGGATGGAAACATAGACACACAGTTAATTATGGCGTCCTGCTCGGCGCCACCCTAATTAAGGCAGTTCCCTGGTGGAGGCCAAGATTTAATGCTCTCTTTTATAGTGCTTGGTGGCAAGAGGGCGGCCCTGTCCTCTCCTCTCCCTCTGATGCATCCCCGTCTGGCTGGCCGAGAGCTGGGTGGAGACGGTGGCCTGGCTGGCTGGCAGGGAAATGAGAAGGCAGCCTAGGCCCCATTGGAGTGGCATAGCTGCCCTCCCAGAACAAGGGACAGGACAAGTGGGAGGCAATGTGAGGGGCAGAAATGTCAATCCTGGCTGTCTCCTGCTGGTAGGTGGTGACTGGGCAGAAGTGTCCCACGTTGAAGGCAAGTGTTAGGACTCTCTTGGCTCTGGGGCCCTCCAGGAAGTGGGAAATGGCTCCCAGAGGGCTGGCCAGGAGCACAGTCAGCTCCTGATGTCTGGCTTCATGACCCTCCCTGATACAAATAAAATAAGGAGGGCAGATCTACTGCCAAAAAAATATGTGAAAAAGTCCATAGAATTTCATTTGAAACCAACTGAATTTCCCTCTACTATCCACAATGTAGAATTTTCCAGGCTGCTATTATAGAATTCATTGGACCACAGAGCTGGCAGGGACACAAAAATCATTTCATATAATAGGTAAAGAAATTGAGGCCAAAAGAGAAGTGATTTTCTCAAGATCCAAGAGTTTGTTCGATTAGTGTAGGTGACAGCTGGCAAATAGCTCTCACCTTGCGTACCAGTGCTGAATGATTGGACAGCTGGGGGCTATGATGATATGATTCTGAGGCCTTCATGTGCAGTGGGGAACAGGCACTTGATCGATTAATGATGTCTGTCATTGGCACTGGTGGGAATGTGGTGGTGAATGTGTATAGTTTCTGCCATCCCTGCCTAGATGTCAGAGGGGTGCTCTGAGATGGACCCTGAAAGTAGGCCATCTTGGAGGGTTTTGGCTGGATCGAGAAGATGAAAGTCAAAACAGTTTTACTAAGAGAGACATGAAATTCGCAAAGCCCCTCAATGAACTACCTTCTAGTTACCATGAGGGATGGATGGTCAGGATTGAAAAATGGGAATTCCCAAGGTTTTTCACTCTAAGGAATCTTATGATGAGGCTTGGGCTATGTCTCTGGAGCGTTGCCTGGCCCCCAGAGCTGTGAGTACCCTAGTCCCTATCCTTGAGGGGCTATGGGTCAGTGGTCTTGGTGGTAGATTCCAAGACCTTTGGAAGAACTGGGTCTTGTGTGGAGACATTGATCTGGGATACTGGTCACAGAGTACAGAGCTGAAAGGCCCGAGCTGAAGGCCCGAGTGTCTCGATACCTAAGTTCTTCTCCTGCCTCTGCTATCACCCCTCTGTACCTGGAACAAGCCCCTTTCTCCATTGGACTTCATCTACACAGTGAATGAAGGTCCCAGTGGTCTTATGGGTTCCTAGAAGCTCTCTCACTTGACCAAATAGTCTAGCTTCTTTTTTATTATGATAAAATACTCATAAAATTTACCATTTCAACCACTTTAAGTGTATAGTTCTGTGATATTCAATATATTCACATTATTGTGCAATCATGCACCTCCAGAACTTTTTCATCTTACCCAACTTTAACTCTGTACACATCAAATAATAACTCTAGATTTTCACGTGCCCCTGGCCCCTGGAAACCACCATTCTACTTTCTGTCTCTCTGAATTTGCCTATTTTAGGCACCTCATATAAGTGGAATCGTATAGTATTTACCTTTTTGTGACTGGTTTATTTCACTTAGCATAATATTTTTGAGGTTCGTCTGTGTTGTAACATCTGTCAGAATCCTTCTTTTTAAAGAAAAAAAGCCTGAATAATATTTAATATATTTTTTAAAAATTTAATGTTTAATTTTTAAATGCTGAATAATATTCTTCTATATCTATCTACCATATTTTGTTCAACTCTTGAAGGATACTCGGGTCACTTCCACATTTTGGCTACTGTAAATAAGGCTGCTGTGAACATGGGTGTACAAATATCTGCTTGAGTCCCTGCATTCACTTCTTTCGTGAATCTATACACCCAGAAGTAGAACTGCTGGATCATATGGTAATTCTGTGTTTAATTTTTGAGGACTCGCCATACCATCTTCCACTGCAGCCTCACCATTTTACATTGCCAACGGCAATGCACAAGGGTTCCAATTTTGCCACATCCTCGTCACACTTTTCTTTTTTGCTTTTCAATAATAGCCATCCTGATGGATGTTAAGCGGTATGCCATTGTGGTTTTGAATTTCGTTTCCCTCATGATTAGTGATGTTGAGCATTTTTCATGTGCTTATTGGCCATATGTATACCTTCTTTGGAAAAATATCTATTCAAGTCCTTTGCCCATTTTAAAATCAGATTGTTTGTTTCTAGCTTGGTTTTAATCTTCTAGCAGGGCCCTGAAAGATTGGTACTAAGGAATGGTAATTTTGTTTTCCAGGTTTATTGAGGTATAACTAACAAATAAAATTGTAATGTATCTAAAATGTACAATGTGATGATTTGATCTATGTATACATTGTGAAAAGAGTCCCACAATCAAGTTACTTAACACATCTATTACCTCACATGGTTACCTTGTGTGTGTGTGTGTGTGAGAATGTTTAAGATTTACTTTCTTAACAAATTCAAGTATATAATACAGTATTGTCAACTATAATCATCATGCTGTACGTTAGATTTTCAGAACTGATTCATCTTATGACTGAAAATTTGTACACTTTCACCAACCTCTCCCCATTTCCCCCACCCCTAACCCCCCTGCAACCACCATTGTACTTTCTGTTTCTATGAGTTTGACTTTTTTTTTTAAAGATTCCAGATATAAGTGAGATCATACAGTATTTGTCTTTCTCTGTCTAGTTTATTTCACTTAGCAAAATGTCCTCTTGATTCATCCATGTTGTCACAAAAGGCAGGATTTCATTCATTTTTTAAAAAACTTTTGGGTTTATTTATTTATTTATTTATGGCTGTGTTGGGTCTTCATTTCTGTGCGAGGGCTTTCTCTAGTTGCGGCAAGCGGGGGCCACTCTTCATCGCGGTGCGCGGGCCTCTCATTATCGTGGCTTCTCTTGTTGCGGAGCACAGGCTCCAGACGCGCAGGCTCAGTAATTGTGGCTCACGGGCCTAGTTGCTCCGCAGCATGTGGGATCTTCCCAGACCAGGGCTCGAACCTGTGTCCCCCGCATTGGCAGGCAGATTCTCAACCACTGCGCCACCAGGGAAGCCCCATTTTTAAGGCTGAATAGTATTACATTATATATATGTACCACATTTTCTTTATCCATTCATCCACTGATGGACACTTAGGTTGTTTCCATGGCTTGGCTATTGCGATAATGCTGCTATCTCTTCAAAAATGATTTCATTCCCTTTGGATATATACCCAGAAGTGGAATTGCTGGATCATAAATAGTTCTATTTTTAATTTCTTGAGGAACCTCCATACTGTTTTCCATAGTGGCTACACCCATTTACATCCCCACCAACAGGGCAAAGTGTTAGGAAGGGTAATTTTTGATGGAAGAAGAAACACAGATGAAAAGGCTCAAGGCTGAAACGATATTCTAGACCTGACTTCTCTCTGTCTGAGCGGTCTCTTCATTCCTCTCTCCGTGGTGTTGGCTTCGTCCTTGGGCTTCCAGTGGTGTCTGTCCCTCCCCAGCCCTGGTTGCTCCAGGGCCTCCTCTTTTTTTCTTGGATTTTAAAAGTTTATTATTTAGAAATATAAGCCAACGTCTGCCCAGTAGCTTACAGAGCCCTCATGATCTAGCTCCCCGCTACCTTCCTGACTCTCTGTGTTACATCCGTTTCGCACACCATCCCAGGGCCTCCTCTCGTATCACCAAAATAGAGGGAGCAGCGGCTAGATGAACAGCTCACACACGCTCACTATAGAGCAGGTGTCTTTCCCCAACTGGCCAGGCTCAGCCTGAGGCCTGGCTCTCACGGGACTCATCTAGAGGCAGGGGTGGGGCCTCAGGAGCATGCCTGCTCCTTGCAAGAGGCTGTTCATGCCACAGGGAATAGAGTCCCTCAAGTTATGTCGATAAAACTGTCCGAGACTCTAAGAGTAGGGCTGGTCACTGCTACGCCGAGCAGTAGGGGACTGGAAAGGCGTTCAGAGTGCCCGGCGGCTGTCTCCAGAGGGCTGTCGGCATGGAGGGCAGGGTCCTCCGCTCAGAGGAAACTTCCAGAAGGTGACTCTCCTGTTGCCTCTCTACCTCGTGTTGGCTTTCTTCTAACTTCTGCTGACTCAAGGCCTCCACCCTCTCGTGGCCCCTGTGGCTCCGTGTCTGTCACAGCCTCTCAGCATTCAGTCCCCTCATGTTTCCCAGTCCAGAGAGGAGAATCAGACTGGCTCAGTGTATCTGACCCTGACCAGATGCATATGGCCTCATCTGCTCTCGGCCCTCGGCCCCTCGCTCTGTCCCCAGCCAGAGTGGCCCCGCAATGGTTAGTGCTCTTCCTGCCGTCGGAAAGCCCTGTCTGCCATCTCTGTCACCTCATCTCTCAGCACTGCTGGCCACCTCAGCCTCCCTCGGGGCAAAGCTCCGGCTTCGGTATGGCCTCCACCGTACCTGCCCAGGCGGGAGAGGCCTTTGGGATTGATCCGACGGGGTCCAGGGAGGCACTGGCTTCACCAGCGGCTGCCTGGAGGGGCTGAGTGACTCATGGAAGAAGAGCGACCACCCGGTGAGGCAAACCTGGATGAGCGAGAGTCAGGAGATGAAGTTTCTCACCTGCCTTCCCTCTGACAGACCCTTCTGAGATGCGGCGCTTCCCCGTGTCCTCTGTGGAGGTGGTCCCACCACGCAGAGCTGGTCAACCCACTGGATCTTCTGGGCTGCTGGAGTCAGCTAGGTCATGCTTACATTTTTATTTTTTTAAATTTACATTTATTTATTTCGTTATTATTATTTTAAAATTTTTAAATTTAAAAAAAATTTTGATTTTTGTTTATTTTTTTATTTAAATAATTCATGCTTACGTTTGAATTGTGCTTTCCCCCTGTCCCTCTGGGTTCCCTGGGAAGCAGTGCCTGAGATGGAGCTCAGCACTCACGGGGTTTATTGGGGGTGCTCCTGGGGTCACTGCCGGTGGACTGGCCAGATGGAAGCAGTGCTGGGCAGAGGGAGATGTGAGTTGTGATTTAGTTTCCTTGATGGGAGTCTGGAAGCTGGCATGACCTTCAGAGGTGTCCAAAGTTGGGGTGAGAGGTCCGGCTTTTAATGCCTCTGTGCTTCTCAGCCATTTGATGGGCTGCTCCAGGAAGGGGGCATGACCTGGCGCCAGGTGACTTCAGTGAAAACAAGTCCAAAGAAGACTGGCAGCTGGGGGCCGTCTTCCAACAGCACTCCCAGGAGCTGGGGGCAGAAGTTCTTCACTTCTGAAGGGGGAGCCGCTGTGCCCTTCTTCTCTGCCTCACTTCCGGTTCCCCTCCTTCTTGCTCCACTGGGATTATATCTACCAAAGAAGCATTAGGAGATACGTTTGACCCAGGTTCTGCTTTCTGGGGAATCTGGGGTAAGACATCCACTAAACCACCACCATTGCTATTGGGGAGATTTTTGCATCCAGATGTATCATAGACTGTCGGCTAACCTATGACGTAACTTCCCTTAGGTCAGGTGATCGATTCGACCAATCATCTCTGGTCAGAGGCAGGATGGGACAGACATTGGCCACCCGGCCTCCAGGGACAGTCTGTCCCCTCTTCCCTCAGTAGGGGTCTGTGAGCATGGCAGGCGCCAGCACTGACCCATCCAGTACAGCTGGGTGCCTGCTATTGGATGGACTTGACCAGGCAGGGGAGCAGGGAGAACAGGAGGACTTAGGCACGTTTTCTGTCCAGGATGTTCACAATCCAAGTGAAGTCACCCATCTTTTCTTCTCAGAGCCCTCACGGGGGAACCCTAAACAGTGGCGGAGGCAAACGCTCTTGGTTGCCCCCTTCCCCCTCATCAGCTGTTCCCACCTACCCTTGCAGTCTCAGGGGGTGATTTGTGAATGTTCTAAACTCATGGCGGCCGATGCTTGGTTTGGTTCTGGGTATGGGACTCAGCTTGGTCAGTGGCCCCGAGGCAAAGTCTCAAAAGTTAGATTTGGAGAAGGAGTTAAGGAACTGCGTGTGATTTTCTGAAAATGCTGCAAGTACAATGTGCCCGTCTGCGGGGTTGGTGAGACATGGTGGACGTGATAAAGACGGCATCTTTGATGATGTCGTTGAACCGCAGAACTAAGCCCCCAACAAGAGCTCTGGTTCTGGGCTTGTAGTTCTATGAGGTAATTGCATCCTTACTGGTGCAGCAGCCAAGACCAAGGTCTCTGAAGCCTGACTACCTACAATTTACTAGCTGTGTGACCCTGGGCAGGATGCTTAACCTCTCTTGTCTCAGTTTCCTCATCTGTAAAACGGACATAAAATAAGACCCACCCCATAAGGCTGCTGTGAAGTGTAAATGTGTTTGTATACCTGAAGGACTTACAACAGTGCCTGGCACTCAGGAAATGGCATGTAAGTATTGACTGTTATTTAGACCCCCTTTAAAAATAGATCTAAGTTAAAGGGTAGACAGAATTGGATTAATCGTAAGCCTTGGTTCATGACATGCCACTGGTATATTTATTAAAATAACAAACATCTGTGGACCCATTGCTCAACTCAAAACTCAAGAACTAGAATATTACCAATCGTTGTTGCTCCTCCACTGGCCCCCTGACCATCCCACCCCTTACCTGCTCTCCCATTCCTGAATTCTACATTTATTATTCCCGTGTATGTGTGTGTGTATGTGTAGTTTCGTCACATATAAAGGTACATCCAAACAACATATTGCTTTGTTTTGCCTGCTTTTGAGCCTTATAAAAAGGATATACACCACGTGGTCTTCTGGGAGTTTTTCTGCAAAGACACGTTTATTTTCTGCTCCACACAGCTGAAGGCAATCCAATCACATGGTGCCTTCTTGAAGGGAGAAAGAAAAGCCCACTTTCAACAGAAAGAAACAAAAGTTCAGTCTTTTCTTCTTTCTTGCCCTTCATTTGGCTGCGGAGGTGTACTGGTCCTCATAAGGGTCCTTCCAGAATTGCCTTCCTCCTGAATTAGTGTGTGAGGGGGTTCATGTCCTTCTGGCCTGGCTGCCCTCCTGGGCACAGGGTCCAGGTGTGAGGCACCAGGAGATGTGACTGCTCGGAGACCTGGTCCATGTGGAGAGAGGCTGTGGCCCCTGTGGAATTTTTCTGATGCTTCTGAATCCCCACTGGGAATCATTTTCCCTTTTCCATCCCAAATATGGGCTGGGTTCTGGAAGGCGTGGGAGAACTAATTTGAGGCGAGTATAAACACTTCCATGCCGGTGGAACCCTGGCCAGGAGGAATTCCAAGCCATTTGAGAAGTCTGCCAGCCTAGAGTTGGACTTTGGCTGGGACCCTCTGGTGTAGCTACTTTTAGCTGGGAACATTTTTTCCCAGACTCTGGAAGGCCACACTTGAAGGATTATGATTTACCCCAAACTGACCGGGAGCATTTCTCCATTGAGTTGGCCATTTACATGCCTGCTTCCCAAGTTTTGCCTTTCTAGAGAGTGGGACCTACCTACTTGTTAAGACCCAGAGCTTGGGAGGCATATGAACCTGGCTGTACCTCTGGGTCTACCTCTTGTTGACTTTGGACCAATTACCTAACATGTCTCAGTCTGCTTCTTCATCTGGAAAATGGCGATAATAATAATACCTATTTCAAGAGTTGTGGTGAGAATCAAGTGAGATCATATGCATATGAAAATACTTATACATGACAGTGCTTGTACCAGTCAGTTATTGCTATGCTGCAATAACAAATATCCCCCCAAACTCAGCGACTTAACAAAGCAGAAGTTTATTTTTCACTCTTATAAAGTTTGTTGTTGGTCCAGGCCACTCCCCAGGGCAGCATTCCCCCACATGTGACACATGATCCAGAAGATCAAGTTCTGGTTCCACCATTTCAACAAGAAGCCCTCAGGTTCACTAGAGCAGAGGAAGAGATTAACTAAAGAACAAGGCAGAACACTTTTGATTTCCGTTTTAATTGACCAGAACTAGTCACATGACTCCATCTAACAACAAGGGTGCTGAGATAATATAGTTTTCTATACGTCCAGGAAAGAAAAGCAAAACCCGATGTTGGGGAGCATTTGTAATATCTCCCACAGTGTTCAATAAACAATATTGTCCTGCCTTTATTTTCTACCTGCAGAGAGTTTAGAACTTGTTCAAGGTGACGAGGCAGAGATAGATGAAAAGATAAACGTATTTTCCTAATTCCTTAGAAGGATGCAGGCCTTTGCATTTTGTAGGAGGCTTTTTCAGCCTCATTTCCGTAGTCTCCTGGGGAGGGTTTTTCCTCCGGTGTAAAAGGAGAAGGAAGCTGGGAAATAAAGGGCTGGGGGCCTGCTCAGTGACTGGACAGGCAGGTGTCAGAACCAGCTGGCTTTGCAGAGGAAATCCACTTGCACCAAGCCTCAAGGAGGGCAGAACATGAGGCTAAAAGAAAAGGACATCCCAAGTGCCAGGCATCAAGCCAAATGCTATATGTGCTCTCACTCATGTAGCTATAATTAGTGCTGCAATTTTACAGATGAGGAAACCGAAGCTCAGAGAGCCAGGCAGCAACGGCACAAGGAGGAGGGAGGGCTGACAGAGGCCTGGGACAGTCTCTGGCTTGAGGAGTGGGACAGGGACGCCGGGGTCCTCCCTTGTCCCGTCTACTCACGCTATGGCTGAAGAGCAAAAAAAAGGAAGTTTTTGGCATAACACCAAATGTGACAACACCTGAGAGGCTCTTAGCAAAAATCCAGAGTGCTCACGGGGATTTCTTACAAATAAAAAATGAGTTAACTTTTCTGTAGTGTAGAAGCAACCAGTTGCCCCTTTTGGATAGAAGGGAGTTGGGGAAGGAGGGAGGGATTGTGCAGAGTGAGGGAGGGGGCTATTCTCCATGTTGGGGTCTTGGGTGGGCCGAGATCAGAGTCAAAGTCTCCCTTCCTTATTTGGGGAAACTGAGCGCCAGAGAGGGGAAGGGTTTGTTCAGGGCCACAGAACCAGGAAGCAGCAGAGGCAGGTGAGAAGGCAGGTCTCCTGATGCCCTTTCCCTGCCACGGCCACTCCATAGCTGCCTCAGAGCCAGAGGGAAAGGGAGGTGTGAGGGCCCCAAGTCCACAGCAGCTCCCTGTATGCAGGCAGTGCTTGCCCAGACCCCCCTTCCAGCCTGGTCTGTCCCTGCAAGCCCACAACATTACAGATAGGAGGGAGCAGCGGAAAAGGCACCTCCACTCACTTCTTTCCCCCCAAGTACCCCATTTTCTATAAGAGTGATGGGGTTGTCATGGCATTTGTTAGGATTCTGATAAGATGGAAGAAAACTCAAGGCCAAGAGGCATAAAGAGAAGGAGATCAAATGGGGGATCCCTTTGTTTCTGTGTTTACCAACGAAGCAGGTCCCCCATTAGCTCTGCTTTGGCCCTCGCCAGGCTTATGTTCCCTCTTCTGTATGTGACCTGCTCCCCAATCCCAGAACTTGGTTTTGCCGGGAGCTGAGATTTGGAACGTTCACACGTGTATAGGCTGCTTGCAGGCGGAGGTGGGGGGAGCTTCCCACCCCTGGGCGTGCACAAGCTGAGCGGGGCCCAGTGTGGCACTCTGCAGGGGTGTCCCGCGGTGGATGGCATGCCCATATGCCCCTCCAGATCCCGCTCTGTGCTCGGCCAGCTTCATCTCTCCATCGGCGCCTCCCTCTGGCTTTTGCTTGGGTTTGGCCAATGGGAGGCACCATCAGGGGATGAGAAGGTGGCAGGAGAGAGCAGTCATGCTGTTCATTCCCGGCTTCTCTCCCTGCCTGGCCACAGTGCCTACCGGGTGGCCTCTCCAGATGCCACCCTCTCTGGGTTCCGGTACCTGCTCCATCATCCCCTTGTTCTTTCAGGCCGAGTGGTAGTACCCACTCCCCACGGGTGCTCACTGTCTCCGGGACCTTTCTGGTTCCCCTTCCCCTGTAAATAGCTCCGTCATAAACTCCCCTCACTTTCCCTTTGGAGGATGCCATCTGTTTCCTGCAGGGATCAGACTGATACAAAGAGGAAGGATGGGATGTCGACCCCCTGGACTTAGTCTTTCCCAGAGGCCAAGGTTCACAGGTCCCACGGTCGCCTTGCCTGCCCACATTTCCGCCAACCCAGCCCCTCCGCGTGCCAGGTCTGTGCCGGGCTCCCGCCAGCCTTATTTATTTATTGAACAACATGCAAGCTCAGTTTCCTTTTGTGTTTAATGTGTCAGCGTTTCAGTGGATTCGGACTTCAAGGCTTGGATTTTGTTGACAATAATGAGATCACCCAGACAATTATCGTTTGATTTTTCAGTTTGCCAGAGAGGGGAAGATTAAAGAAAAGTTAAGAAGCTTTGGCTGTTTCCTGTTATCCATTTGCTGGGAGGGATGGGGGTGGGGTTGAAGGGCTGGGAAGAAGAGAAAATCTGCTTAAAAATGACCACATCGGGAGACATGCAGACTGTCTGCTCCCAGCAGGCTTCGTATGTCTGTGATGGTCCCACGTGGGGTGACCCAGGAGGCACCTGGAAGGCTCCTCAGTCCCCAGCTCCTTCACCACCTCAGGCCACAGGGTCTGAAAATCCATCGGCTCCAATAGGAGCCACAGGAGACTGGAATTCAACAAGCATTTTTTACTGTTATGATTATTATTGATAGAATTATGGTTATTGTTTCAGCTCACCACTCACTGGTCGACATGGGATGGCTTCATGCCTCTGGCCTCAGTTTCCCTTCTGCAGTGACGAATGCTCGAATGAGATGATCCAAACCTACCTCAGCCCTGAATTCACCACCCATTGCCACCTCGTATTTGTGTGGCTGGAGTTTTCAGATGGGGAGACACCGAGGAGAGGGTGCTAGGGTGCTGGAGGGGAGGAGGAGGGTGCTGGAGGGACAAACAGGTGCTGGAGACTTCCTTCTTCCCATCATGCTCTCTAACGGGTCTGTTCCCTTCTTCCATCCCTCCATCCGGGGTTCCTAGGGGGACTCCTGCTGTGAACTAACCCCACTGACTGCCAGAACATGGCTCTTATGCTCAGAAAGACCATCTAGAAAATGACTCTACCTCTGGAAATGTTCCCATGGCCCCGTCTACATCACGCCCCTTTCTAGAACACCGCAGAGACCCCTCACCCCCAGTGGTTCCACCTTTCCCTCGCTTGTCACCTTCTCTCTTACTCCCTGCCGCCTCCCTGTCTAGCTCGGATGCCTCTGTGGCTTTGCCTCCCTGCCCCTTCTCGCCAGGCCTCACCGCCCTTCTGCTCCCAGGTTGTCACTCTGCTGGTCTGCCTTGGCATTGGCACTTTCAAACAACCTGCTCTGTATGGGATGTTAGAAGATGACCATTGGGACAAAGCTGTTTGTCACCGAAAAAAAAAAAAGAGAGAGAAATGATGGGGATGGGGTGGGGTTAAGGGGACTCGGAATCTTTGAGCAAGAAGAACGCTAGACAAATGGGAAAACTGAGGTCCAGAGAGAGGACAGAACCCGTGTCTCCTAGTCTGGCTGTGAACTGCAGGCCTTCATCTAGGGTTTGAATTCCCCACAGCCAAATAAGGCCAGTGAGGGCAGTATACTGAATTCTTCATAAAGCTTTTTATTCTGAGTCTGTCCTTCCTATTTTTTGGTGTTTCAATGTCTGTTCTTTTATGAAATCCTGGTGATAATGAATAATTGCCGATTTCCCTTTTCAATGGACTTGCTTGGCATAAGATTTAAATGAGAAAATTGGCAACATCAAATTGATAAGCCAAGTTTGGGGGAGATTTGACTGTTGCCCGACAGCCAATGTCTGCGAACGTATGCCTCCCAGCACTCTGAGAAAACGCAGACCAGCATTTGCTGAATTCCTCTCCTGACGGGGAGCTCCCTACCGCCCCTGCAATGTGGTTCTGAGGAGCACAGGCTTAGGGAAGCCAAGGCTCACAGCTCTCACTGGCCCAGACCCGGGCCCGCGGGTGCACCCAGAGCCCCACCGTGGGAGGGACTTCACAGTTGAGCCCCAGTCACTCTGATTCCCAAGGCCTTACATCACTGTGGGTCAGAAAAAGAAGGACCAGATTTTTCCAGCTCATTCAGTGATTATGAATGATGTTTCACTTTCTTTGCTGTGTTTTACTATTGTCTGAATTTTACAAGGAGCAGAATAACTTTTACAGCCACCTCCGATAAATCATGTCTATATTGAAAAAACGTAAGTCCGTAAACCTTTGCTCTCCAATTTTAAAAGTAATAATTGCTCGTGGCACTGAACTGAAACACCCAGGGAAGGATGATGAGAATGACTCCCCCCGCCCTGCTCCCACCGGAGTAAATGGCCAGGATTTTGGGTCTCTCCTTTCCATCCTTAGGACCACTTAGAAATGGAGGACACAATTGGCTGTTCTGTGGACGGTCGTGCAGGGCAGGTAGCAAATACCTTTGCTCTGGGAGGCCCCTGGTGCCGAGATTAAGTTTGCTCCCTCTGGGGGGCTCCCCTCTCTCTTCTGCTCGCCCACCCGTCCTCCACCGACCTCCCCAGACACCGTTGCCAGCACGGCAGGGAGCTCTCCTGTTAGATATTTGTGGAGCTGAATAAAGAAGCAGCAGAGAAGAGCTAGCCCCACGAGGTGTGCCGCCACTCCCGGCCCCCAGGAGGACTCTGAAGGACTTTGACAGACAGGGGTTTGTTTCTTCACGTTGTTTAGCTCAAAACAGAGCTAAGACTCCTAATCGTCTCAAATGACCTGAAATGGTTTCCCAAGCAACCTGGGCAGACCCTGGGGGGTCCAGAGGGCATTCAGGGGCCCTGGGCCTCTGGGGCTGGAGGCCTGCCCGCCCCTGCTCAGCCTGACACAGATTCCAGAAGGGCAGCAGATGCCTGGTGCCGAAGGGCTGGGGGAGTGAGAGTGTGTGCTCCTTGGTGTGGGGAAGGGCTAGGCGGGGAGCAGGGGGTCCAGCCTGGGCCCAGGGCATTGTCTGCAGGGGCAGGCAGGAGGCAGTGGCCTGGGGTAGCTGGGGACAGCGATGAGCCAGAAGAATGGGGTCATTCTTCCAGAAAGCTGAATGCTCAGAGCTGGGGTAACTCCCAGGGGCAGGGGGTCCCGGCCACCATTTGCACCGGGCAGGGCAGGCTGGGGGTCAGCGCCAAAGCATGGCTGGGTATGTCCTGCTGGAGCGGCCGGTCCCGGAGTGGAGGGGGAGCTGGTGCTGGCACCCCACGTTGTTCTGGGACCTGGGACTTTAGGACCTGGGAGGCCTTGCAGTGGTCAACAGGGTGGGGAAGCTGAGCCCCAGGGAGGAACAAGGACTCTCCTCATCTCCCTTATGAGTTAGTGGCAGAGCTGGGACGTTAAGCCCGGAGATGCTGGAGATCTGGGTTTGAATCCCAGGTTGGTGGCTTATGAGGTGTGTGTGTGAACCATGGGGCCTCAACTTCTCTTTCTGCAAAACGGAGATAATTACAGTCCCCCAAGGAGCCGATGCAGGACGCAGGGCTAAGGTGTGCAAGAGAACTTCTCTGCGTGCTCTTTATAACTGATTCCTAAACCTAGTCTCCACGCTCCTGCTTGTCCTTCACGGCCCCTCACAAACGCTCTTTCCTCCTCCCGTCTCCTCCGTTCAGCTTTTCTTGGGGACACTGGTTCTTCCCCTGTTCTCAGTGGATGACTGGCTTTTCTCACCTCCATACTCACCTCCAGTCTTTGTGGTTGCCCTTTCAAAACGTATGGCTGGGACAGAAGCCTTTCTTCCAGTTCTGGGCAGGGCTGATCAGCTAGGGTGAGAAGCAGAGTGACTTCCCAGGGACCAAGGTGACTTGTCACCTGGGTTAATGGCTGCTGAGAGTGGGGGGAGTCTCCACAATGAAATCAGCATCTCTGTGCACCAACCATGTGCCTGCCACATTAGGGTCATTTAAACCTCACAAAAGCCCTGTGATGTTCATGGTATGTATCCCCATTTTACAGATGAGGAAACTGAGGTCTGATTTGCCAGAATCACTTTCCTTTGGATGTTTTGCATCTATTTAGCCTGAGTCCTCCAGGCCTGGTGCTGGCGCTCTGTCCTGTGTCTCACCTTGACTGGGCAGGGCCTGAGTGCCCTCTTACTGGCCAGAACTGACACTAGGCCGGTTCAACACCAGTTATTGGTGAGAGAAACAGAATTGGCATGATGGATTTAGACTGGTCAAGATTCGTCCTGAAGATGAAGTCCAGTCTCCCTCTAAAATCTATTACCTTAGACCTCTACCTTGAGGAAGAAGAGGGAATTCTAGTAACAAGCAATCAAATGTGTCTCTCTTATATATATATTTATCTATCTCAGACACACACACACATTTGTTTGTTTGATTCATTTTTAAAGCACCTATTTAAAAATTATTTTAAAAATTCTGATTCTGGTGCCACCCCCGAGATTCTACTTAATTGGCTGGGTCTCACCTGGGCTTCAGGGTGATTAGCAGCTGCCCAGGAGATTCCAACATGCAGCTGGGTTGAGGATAGAACATAAGACACCTGGGCTTGTTCACATCCCCACTACTACGACAGCCAACACTCAGTATTATTTTCACCTTTGCCAATGCGATGGATGAAAAACAGTACCTCCCTGCTGTTTTAATGGGCATTTCTCCGGTTACTTCTGAGGATGGGCATCCTGATGTCTCCCCCACCCCATGATTTTCTCCCCACACTCTTGCCCATCTCATCTCTCCCAGAGCCAGAGCCCTTCCATATTCCTGTTTCACTGGTTCTCCTGGGGTCCCTGGGGGACAGGCAGCAAGGGGTGTGGGTCCATTTCCCATTTTAGAGAAGTGGACATAAAAACCCAGGAAGGACCAAAGGTCACACAGGGGATAAGAGGCAGAGGTGCGTTCACACCAGCATCTTCACACTTAGGTCCACCTCTGTTTTCAGGACGCTGATAGTTTCCAAAAATTTTTACGTAAGGAAGGAATTCTTTTTTGACATCTTACGTGTAACCCTAAGTAAAAACCAGAGAAAAGGCTGTCACTGGGGAGCATGGTTTAAAGTCTTGCCTCTCTGTCACTCTGCTCCTTGAGGGCAGGGGCTGGGTCTTCCATGGCCCCCCTTTTGTTCTCCATGACGCCCAGGACAGGCCATGGGCTGGATGTAACTCGCGGTGCTGCTTTGTTTGGCCCACAGAGTGATTTTTATTTTATTTGCCATGTTTTATTAAGGTATATTGTTTTATAAGGTATAATTTTATTATACAATTTACATATAGTAAAATTCATATGGTATATAGTTCTGTGAATTTTGACAAACTACTGCCATAAGCAACGCATAGATCATCTCCATCACTCCCCAAAATCCCCCGCATGCCCATTTTAGTCTATTCCTGCCCCCATCGCCAACCCCTGGCAACCACTGATATGTTTTCTGTCCCTATACAGTTTTGCCTTTTCCAAAATGTCATGGAAATGGAAGCCTACATTAGGAATCTGTTGAGTCAGAGCTCTTCCACTTGGCAGAATGCGCATGAGATTCAGCAATTTTGTTGCATGTGTAGGTGGGTCATTCCTTTTATTGCTGATTAGTATACCACAGTTTGTTTATCCATTACCCAGTTGAGGGAACATTTGGATTGTTTCCAGTTTGGGCGATTACAAATAAAGCTGTTATAAACATACACTTACAGAGTTTTGTGTGAACATAAATTTTTATTTCTCCTGGGCAATACCTAGGAGTGGGATGTCTGGGTTGCACAGTAAGAATATGTTTAACTTTATAAAAAACTGCCAAATTGTTTCCAGTGTAGTGGCACCCCTTTGCATTCCCATCAGCAATGTTAAGATTTCTAGTTGCTCTACATATTTGTCAGCACTTGGTATTGTCAGTTTTTTTATTTAGCCATTCTAGAGGGTGCATAGAGTTATCTTATTGTGGTTTTAATTTGCATTTCCCAAATGACTAATGATGTAGAACATCTTTTCACATGCTTATTTACCATCTGTATATCTTCTTTGGTGAAGTGTTCAGATCTTTTGTTTAATTTGTTTTTAATTAGATTTTGAGAGTAATTTATATATTTGGATATGATATAAAGCGTTTTTAAAAATCAAAATTTGTTTATAATATTTAAAAAGATTTCAAGAGATTTCATGTAAAAGTTGGATTTCCGGTTTAATAAAAAATTGGAAGATCTGGCAAGATTGAGCCCTGTATTCCATGAGGCAATAGTGGCTGAGGCTGGGTAGTGCCTGCATCTTTACATGGGCTGCATCCTTCAGCCTCCTGCCTCTTTTACTTGCCAGCCTGGTTCCTCTAGGTATTTGAGATTTGAGACCCTCTGAATAACATGGTCTTTTGTTTGACCTGTGATGTGTTGGCCACATAGACAGCGCCCCCTAGGGCTGAGTTCAGGTTTTGCACTGTTTTTCTTCTCATCTTCCCAATCGCCCCTTGCCTGGAATGGAATCCCCAAAACCCACTTATTCAGATGACCACAAGACCCCTCCACATGCCCTCTGGTTCCTTGATGTTCCCACCTTGGTCACCATGTTTTGCCATTCAGGTGGTAGTTTATGTGCATGACGCCCTCTGGAGTTGTGCAGTGCACGACCCACACTGCCATACATGATCGCCAAGTCCTTCGTGCCCACCTAGCCCAAGACTCAGGTGTTTATTGTTTGCTCACCAGGTGGGAGGATGCTATGCAGCGAGACTAGAGCCTGACGTTGTCTCAAGACAGTCCCACCTTCTTGGGTTTTGGTTTTAAACTTATTAATTCACTGTAATGATTATACTGGACCAGTGGTTCTCAAACTTTAGCATCCATTAGCATCACCTGGAAGCCTTGTTGAAATGCAAATTGCTGATCTCCACTCCCAGAGAGTCTGAGTCAGCAGGACTTGGAGGGGCCCAAGAATTTGCACTTCTATCAAATTCGCAGGTGATGTAGATGCTGCTGGCCTAGGACCACACTTTGAGAACAATTGTCCTAGATCATTCCAGAGTGAAGGAGTGGGAGGAGAGTGATTCTGAGTGGGGGAGGTTGATTTGGAGAGAGGAGGTGATTAGAGGAAAATTAAATTCCCTGAGGGAGGAAAGGGCTGTGTGGAATTCTCAGATCCTTAAAGTAACAGGACAGAACCTGGGGACAGGGGTATGGTAGCCCCTCCGAAGGAAATGGCCACAGCTTGGGCTGCCGGACTGAGAGACTCCAGACCTCAGCAAAGATCCCATGCCCAGGTGTGGCTGGAGGCATCCGAGCTGCAGCCTCTGAGGGAGTCTTTGGGGTTGTCCAGCTCTGCCTTGGGATGGGGACTGATCAACAGTGACCAGGGACAAATTTCTAGTCAGGCTGCTGGGAGTGTGCTTGGAATCATGTTTAATTTGATTTTAGAAGAATAAAATAAGAACTTTTTTTTACACATCTAAGATCATGGAGTAAAATTCACACCTGCTCTAGATGATTTAGTTGGAAGCACCTCTGTCTCCACGATTGTAGGGTTTTGCTACTGATAAATAATTCCGTCTTTCCTGAGCATATGCAGAAACTGATGATGGAAAGACATCAGCGGACAATAAAAATTAATTTGTGGATACTCTGCAAAGTGGAATAGTCGGTAGTTGGTTGAAATTACTGCTTGTTCTCCTCATCACTAAAGATTTTTAATGTAAAATAACAACAATGATGATAAAAGCTCTGGCCAGGTGCTGGGGCTCTGCTGCATCAGGTCCTATGTACAAGGATCTCCAATTACATTATTTACTTTGAATCTCTGAAAAGCCCCATGAGGTAGGAATTTATTTCTCCCCCCTTATAAATAGGAGAAACTAAGGTTAATAACCTGTCTAAAAGCACACGGCCAGGGGCAAAGGCAGGATTAAAACCCAGCTCTGTCTTACTCTGTTTACCTGGGGGATTATATGGCTGTAAGGACAGATAATCTCTCAAATCACCTTAAATATAAAATGATGCTCCGCAGGAAGGATACAGGGTGATGTCAAAGGGCAAGGGGCGGGTGAGGCTGCAAGACCTGCACACAGAGAGTTGAGGCTCCTCCCTCGGCTCTCTGGGGCCATCTGGGCTCAGCATCTGTTTCTTTCTGCACATCAGCTTCATCCTTTCCTTTCAGACATTTCATCATCTTGTTTGCCTGTGGTCCAGTTTTGGTCACCTCAGCACAGCTGTTCACAACTGGACTCCAATCTCCTCTCCCCAGGAGGAAGGAACTGATTGGCCCAGCGTGGGTCAGGTGTCCACTTCTGGCCCAATTGGCTGTTGCAAGGGAGGGCATAGTGTGGGGGAGATAAGCAAGGCTGTGGGTGCCTTGGGGGTAAGGAGGTCCAGTCCTGGGTGGAAGGGCTGTCCTCTGAGCAGGCGGCCCCCATGTTTTTTTTTTTAATTTTACTTATTTATTTATTTATTTATTTTTGGCTGTGTTGGGTCCCCGTTTCTGTGCGAGGGCTTTCTCCAGTTGTGGCGAGCGGGGGCCACTCTTCATCACGGGGCGCGGGCCTCTCACTATCATGGCTTCTCTTGTTGCGGAGCACAGGCTCCAAACGCGCAGGCTCAGCAGTTGTGGCTCATGGGCTTAGTTGCTCCGCGGCATGTGGGATCCTCTTAGAGAAGGGCTCGAACCCGTGTCCCCTGCATTGGCAGGCAGATTCTCAACCACTGCGCCACCAGGGAAGCCCCGGCCCCCATGTTTTATAGGAGAACCAGAGGCTCTGAGAAGTAACCACGCAGCTCATGGTGAACCCAGAACAGAACCACTCAGACAGGCAGACCGGGGTCTAACCCTTGTACCCACTGGCTAAACTTGGGCAAGTCCTTGAGCCTCCAAATACTCAGTTTTCTCAGTTGTGAAATGTAGAAACTATAACTCAGCTCATTCAATTGTCGTGAAGAGTAGATGATGTCTACTCAACTCCTTGCACAATAATACACCCCGTGTTAACCTCAAGCTTCCCTACATTACAGGAAGACACTTTCATTGTGCTTTTCTCTTCCAAAATAGTTATATTGGCCATAATATCAAAATAAGAGAGGACAAATAAGTGTTCATTCCCTTTGTCTTGTAATTTCTACTTCTCAAGTCTATCATTACCCTCTGTGTGACCTCAGGCCAGTTATTTGAATGTCACGGGGCCTCAGTTTTCCCATCTGTAAAATGGGCACAACCGTTTCCCCACTACACCCTACCATCTCCACAGACAGGGCTTAGGTTCTGGTGGGCCCAGGGATACAAAAGCAGGAACTTCAGGGGAAACAGTAGTTTAAAGCAACAGTTTAAAAAAAAAAAAAGGCACCTGAAATGCCCCATGGATGCCCCTAGGATGAGGGAAAAACCTTTAGAAAGCTGGTTAGCTCACTCCCTCTGCAGAGGCCCAGTATTGCCAGGTATTCTGATCTTTAAAAGAAAGGAAATAGAAGGGAACTACTCTATTTCTTTAAGAAATATTTAAGCATCTGCTATATTAAAATTAAAAAAAATATTTGAATTAAATATTTAAATAAAAGATCACCATGGGTGTCAAATAAGACCTTCCCCGGGGGGCTGCCAGTTTGAAAGCCCTCCTTGGAGGCAGGCAGGGAGGTTTGGGGTCTTATTCTGAAGGCCGTCCCCTACTCAAGCTCTGGTCCAAGCCTCTGGCCAGGCTACAGCAACTCCTCCCCAGACCCCCTCCCCTCCTGGTGCCAGGGATGACTTCAGCTGGAAGACAAAGGGGCCTTCATGTTCAAAGGCCGGCAAGACGGTTCATCCTCCGTCCTCCACAAACAAACAGGGCGGCTTTGATCTGGGCGGGGGTGGAGGCAGCAGCTCCAATTAGGAGATCAGCCCGTGACTGGGCTAAAGAATGTTTGTAATAAAATAAAAGATCTAAGTGTCGGTAATGAAGGGTAATAGAACAATGGTGTCACTCGGGATTCTCCCTGAGCTGTCCCATTTGAAGTGGATTAACCGACTGGTACAGGACAGGACAAGGGGCCAATGCCCAGAGTCTGTCCCAGGACTCCGCCTCACCCCTAGTTGGGGTGGGGTGGACCCTCCTGGGTGCATACGGAAGGGCACCCAGAGGAGCCTATTTTCTGAAGCATGCCCCTTCTCACCTTTGCAGAAACTGCCCCTTCCACCCAAGTGATCACCTTCCTTCCCTCAAAGCGTGGGAGTCCAGACCTTCCCTGGTGACCTTCCTGTAGGGAAGACACCTCTGCTGTCCCAGCCTTGTCCCCCCCCCTCACCTGCTGTGGGTTGCTTCGCTCTGTGGGGCCTGACCCGTGGAGTTTGGTTCTGCGTTACAGCAGGACTCGGGCTATTTCCTGCTAGAAACGTTTGTTCCTTGAGAGCAGGAACCCTCACAAATTGGAGATGGCCGTTCTTCCTCAGCGTTGGCATCCACCGTACTCATTACGGAGGAAGGTGCACAGGAAAGACTTTGAGTTCAGGCTGATGGTTTGGTAGGTAAGCTTACACAGACGGAGGCACATGGGTGGTATCTCCAACGTGCCAACTGTGTTACGTTCATCATCAGGGCTGCTGCAGACGGTTGTTCAGATTGTGCACTGCACAATCCTAGGGATGCCGTTTACAGTCTAGGGATTGCCTGTTCCCATCATTCCATTTTTCTTCATGATAATGCTGCAAAGCAGTCATTTTGATTCTCAAATGAGGGAGCTGAGGCTCAGAGGGGTTGAATGGTATCCCCCAAGCAAGATGACTGAGCTGGGAATGTGGGTCCTCCAGACCCTTGAAGTCCTTATGTCACCACGTCAGGATACGACACTGAAGATGACAGCCTGGAATAGGTATTTATTTAGTAGACACTATTCTAGGGCTCTATGCATATGAACCCACTGAATCCTTACACATCCTGACGAAGTGATTACAATGATTATCATCTTCATTGTATATATAAATGAGGAAGCTGAGGCAGGGGGTGGACTTGAAGTAACTTGGACATTTAGCAAACAGAGTTGCAGGTATTTGAACTCAAGGAGCTGGACCCTCAATGTCTTTGATGTTACCCACTCCACCCTCTTGTCATCATTACTACCTTGCTTCTGGCTACTTGGTCTGATTTTCTGGTCTTGGTTTTTTCCCCCTTTTAAATTGGTGATTCCATTCACCTGAGAAAGCCTTGGGGAGAATATTTCTTCTTCCCTAGACCAGGTTTCTCCCTTCCATGTGGTCAGGGACCCCTGGGCAGGAACATCCTGGGGTGAGGGGTCTTCCTCCTTCTTGGCACCCAAGCCATGAAGCGTGCCTCTCCCTGCTCTGTCCCTCTCTCCCTCCCTCCCTGAAAGAAGGTCCTACTTCTGGGGAAAATGTCCAAGGACAGTCTGGATTTATCTCCAGTATATAAAATAGAAGACAATCCTTTCCTTGACACGGAATTCCTTTAGCTTTTATTTTATTTTTTCAGTTTCTAATTATTAACTTCAACTAATTTGGTATGACTTGATATCCACTGCATTACCAGCGAGTAGATGTAATGGGGGTATTAACCTTGTTCCTGTCTCCTCCGTGACATGAAAAGCAACTCTTGAAGAGTTTAAGGCAGCTGTCTCCCATCCTCCTGGTGGTGGAGGAGGGAGATGGCTCCAGGGAGGTGGTTCTGGAGTTGTGACTCTGATCCAGCTCTTGAAACAGAGGAGATTTGTGAGCCTGTGTGGTCAAGCCAGTTCCTCTCTGAGCAAGCATAAGCAAATCCAGGAGGTCACTCTGGAGGCAGCTTCCGAAAGACACACATGTGTGTTTTTCCTCACATTGGTCACAGACTTTTAAAATCCATCAAACTTTTGAGTTAGGTTCACAAAGTCATACCTCTGCCCACTCACACGCCAGCCACGTTGCTGAACATAAATCCAAGCAGACTCGAAGCACAGTGAAGAGGGTCTCTGCCCTTTCCAGAATTCTGGGTGCATAAGGCTCCTTTGTTGGCAAATTCCATCTGGCATTCCCACCCACATTAGGGAGGGCAATCTGCCTTACTCAGTTCCCCCGGTTCAGATGTTAATCTCATCCAGAAAGGTCCGCACAGACACACCCAAGCTAGTGTTTGACCAGATGTCTGCACGCCCTGGAGCCCCATCAAGTTGACACATACAATTCACCATCACCACTGCCCACAGAAGCCAACTCTTTAAAAAAGAGATGGACATTTGTCCCTGTGCTCGCTGGCTTGGCATTGCTGACGGAAAGGTTTGTGCACAGGGAAAGACTTGAGCCACTCTGTGTGCCACCGTGGGGACTTTTGAGGGTCAACCCAATTTCACCATCCACTCATGAGACCTTAGCACCCCTGCACCCCTGGTTGTTGTGCTTTCCCCATCCCACCCCTCAGGCCTGCAAGTGTTCCCCCTTACCCTCGCATCCAATCCCAGAGCCCCCATCCTGGGTGGTCCCAGCTGCCTATACCTCCCGGTTGGCACCCCCCTCCCCTCTTGTCTCCTAGAGGCCTCCTTCTCCCTAAACCTCCCCGGGCTGCTTGGGTGGCCTTCAAAATGCCCTTCTCCCATTCGTAGACCAGTGTGGTTATTGGAACTGGCAGGGTCTTTAGGGATGGTATATCTTCTCCAATCCTCCTCTCCTTCCTTAGAGCTGGGAAGCTGAGGCCCGGGGAGGGGAAGGGACTTGCTTGGGGTGGCGGCCCTGATCCCCGGGCCATGGTCTTCCTGTGTGTTCCCAGGAGGCAAATGGTGGAGTAGTGAGGAGAGGGCTGTGGGCCTGATGGGGAGAGAGGACGTAAGTAACGTGATTAGGGGTGGAGGTGGTGGAGGAGAGGGGAGTATGTGAGTGTGAGGTGTAGGTATGTGACAGATATACATGTGCCGTTTGCATGAGTCGGTATGTGAGTCCGTGCAACTCCTACAAAGTGACAGTGGATGCTGGATGTGGGGAAGGGAGATGGGCAAGGGCCAAGCAGTGTCAGCTAGTTAATAACTCAAACTGATTCTCTAGGAGGCTTGTGGTGGGAGTGAGATCTTCACCCCCTTCAGACACAACCCACTGCCACACATGCCTCACTGGGGGCTTCCAGGGGGGCTATTCTGCTCCCAGATCTCCCAGGAGGGATGGGGTGGGTATAAAAGCTTACCTGGGGCTTCCCTGGTAGCGCAGTGGTTGAGAGTCCGCCTGCCAATGCAGGGGACACGGGTTCGTGCCCCGGTCTGGGAAGATCCCACATGCCGCGGAGCGGCTGGGCCCGTGAGCCACAACTGCTGAGCCTGCGCATCTGGAGCCTGTGCTCCGCAACGGGAGAGGCCTGCGCACCGCGATGAAGAGTGGCCCCCGCTCGCTGCAACTGGAGAAAGCCCTCGCACAGAAACGAAGACCCTCCACAGCCTAAATAAATAAATAAATAAATAAATAAATTTAAAAAAAAAAGCTTACCTGGGGTCCTCCTGCCAGTTGGTGCCTGTCTGGACGCCAACCCAGGGTCCAGCCCCATTGAACCATGTTTAGCTGTGCCCCTGCTAGCACTCAGCCCTCTGGGGCGTAATTTCTCTCATCTGTACGAGAAGGGGTGTGTCAGGCTGGAGGCGGTTTCTAAACACCCATCTTCTATGCCAACATCTGCCCCCTGGCCTTGGCAAAACCAGCAAAGTAAGGACAGCGCAGTGAGTTGTTCATAAATCTAAATGCATGGAGTTTAATGGGCTATCCTTTCTTCTGAGATGACGTTCTTCTTCTTTTTGATATTCAAATGCCCTTTTCAAAATCAAATGATAGAAGCTGTGAATGTGTGTGTGTGTGTGAGCATGTGCGTGCACATTTGTATGCTTATGGAAAAAGGCACAATAGTGAAAGGCAGTGCGTATCAAAGTGTGGTCTGAGAATGCCTGGGTCCCTGTCAGGGAGTCTACAAGGTCAGGACTATTTTCATAATAATACTGAGATGCTATTTGCCCTTTTAACTGGGTGGACATTTGCACCGATTGTTCAAGAGCGAGGGTGGGTAAACCTCCTGGCGCTGGAGCATGAATCAGGCTGTGATGCACTCATGGTAAAACAAACAAACAAACAAACAACAACAGAAAAAGAGACAGTCATCATGTGAGAATGTCCTTGAAGCAGGAAAATTGATGGATTTGTTCATTTCTTGACCCTTGAGTACAAGCCATTTTCATGTTCTGTGTGACCAAATGCATAAAGCATTTCTCCTGCTGAAGTACAGTAGTTGTCTTGAAAAGAAGTACTTGGGCAATGCTTTGGATTGTGAGCTGATCTAACTGAACACCATTTTTATTTGGGAAAAAACGACTAAGCGAGAAATTATGGTTATTCAGACTTGAGTATTGGAGACATTTTCCCAAAAAGGAATGAAGCGTGCCTGTCACTTCAAGGAAAAAAATGGACAGTATTTGTTGCCAATGATGTAATTCAAGCTTTCAAGATAATGGATGCCTGGACCAGAGTGGGTATGCAATAAATGCTAGCCTTCCCTCTTCCCTGCCCCCAGTTCTCTCCTTCTTTTCCTCTCTTTTTGGTGAGGATTAGCTCCTCAGCCATGGCTGGCAAAGTGTCTGAGGATTTCGTATGAACTGGGGGAGGAGTTGTCGGTTAGGGCACAGGTTAGCGGCTGTAAGAACAGTTGCCCCCATATATGGCAACTTAAACTAGGTAGAAGGTTATTTCTCTCAGGTAAAACTCAAGTCAGGAGGTAGTCTGGGAGTGGAGGACAATTGTTCTCCATGAAGTGGGTCAGGGGCCTAAGCAACTTCCATCTTGTTCTCTGCCCATCCCCATGGCTGAAGCTGGATCTCTACCCCATGTCTATGTCCCAACCTGCAAAAAGAGGGAAGGACAAGGTGAAGGGCAAACACACATCCCCTCTGCTCATGTGCTGCTCACACAGGCCCAAGCTTAGCTGCAAGGGAGGTGGGAAAATGGTGTCTGTAGCTGTGCGGCCATTCTCTTACTAAAGCAAGTAAGGGAGAGTGGATACTGGAGTAGAGATAACTCTTTCTGCTACAATGGGTATGGTGTAGGATCAGGAGAGAAGAATGTGGGAAGAGCAAGAATGTGGCACGTATAGGCTCTCGGACACCAAGAGATTCTCAAGTGAAAGCCCAGAGAGGCCTATGTAGACTCAGCACCCTGGCATTAGTAACTCTCCTTACCTTGTCAGGCTCTTCACGTGATCTAGGCCAGGTGCATTCATGTTTGCCCCAAACATCTGAACCTGTTGGATTTAGAAGAGACCTCAGAGATACCCCCCATTCTATAAAAGGGGAGCTGAGCCCCAGAGGGGGAAGACTCTTGCCCAGTGACTCACAGCAAGTCAAGGGTGTCACTAGAGCCAACTGTCCTCCTCCTGGCCCATGGCTTTCCTGCTGAGCCACTCAATTCTCTCTGCTCCCTCCTGGACACATCAGGTGACTCCCTACCTGAGCTGACCACCTGATTCCTCGTTCTGTGTTACCTTGCAAAGCACTGACATACTTTAAATAGGAAAGGAATGAAACAAACCTGTAGCACACAATCAAAAAGAACAAGCAGAGAGATGTAGCTGAAGAAAGGTCATCCATGGAAGGGGTTTTCCCATCCTGTTTCTCACATCTCTCAAGATCTGCTTGGCTGCAAGTGCAAAAATTTCACTCATACTTGCTTACATAACGAAGGGGCATTTATTGGCTTGTATACTTACCAATTCCATATTTTAATGGAAATTAAATTAGGTCCCTTTCAACACCCCACTCCTGGTACCAACTTCTATGTCACTCGAGGTGTCTTGTTGACAAAGTGGAGCAATGGGCTCCGACTAACCTGAGCCTTTTGGGGACTTTTATCGGAATAATCTTGGGGTAGCTCAGAGGATTGAAGATGCGGCTGAACAGCTGGATCTGGAAGTTCTATCTCAGAGGATGTCAGCAACAGGAGTGTCTGTCACCTGATGTTTCTGCTGCAGCCAACTTCCACCCCTGAGTTCAAGGGCCAGGTCTGGGGAAAGGAATTCTGATTGTATGCCCACTTCTATCTGATACCAGAAAAAGATGGGGTGAAGAGGGGGAGCTGTGCCTGACAGACAAAAGCAATCACCATCACACCTTCCATCTCCCATAGATGTGCCCTGTTATCCATGTTTGTTTAATGGATTGGTTATGGTTTTTTTTCTCAAGTTTAACTTACAGATATGTGTCTAGATCCTACTGTTGGCATCTTTCTAATGGAAGGCAGTACATATAGCAGTTAGAAAACCTTGCTCAACACTTATTAACGATATAACCTTGTGCAAGTTACTTAACTTCTCTGAGACTCAATTTCTTCATCTTTAAAATTGGGACAAAGATTCCTTGCAAGGTAGTTGAGATAGTTAAAAGATAATTCATGAGAAGATCTTGAAGTAGAGTGAGCATTCAATAAATGGTAGCTGCTTTTCATTGTTTTAATTTCCCTCCCTCTCTTCTCTCTTAGGTCTGGTTTCCAGAAGCAGATTTCAAAAGAAGGAAATGTGTAGGGGGTTAGGCAGGTGAGGCCAGGAAGGGAAGGTATCAGGGCACAGATACCCAAGCCAGGATGTATTATCTAGCAAAGATGTGATATCAAACAAAGTCCTCCAGAGGGTAATTTGGGCCCACTCCCACAGAGGAGATCTGTAGTCATATGAGCTGTGTGAGCTGGGGTAGTGATACCCCCAGACTGACGGACATTGGCTGAGGTCTCTGGTTGCCTCTGGGTCAGAGCTCGCCTACCCTGTGGCTCCAGGACTCTCCTCTTGGAGCTGCCGATTTGCAAAGCACTTCCAAGTAGGAGGCTCCCTGTGCTCAGCTCAAAAGCTAGGAGTACTCGTTTGAAATCCCAGCCTGAGGAATTAAGGATTTAGACCCAGAGGTCTATTGTACTGTGGCATTTCACTAGCAAGCCCTGGGCTGGGCCAGGCTGCATACGTATATTAGCCCAAGCTCAAATGGTGTTCCTGCTGCCCACATGTTGAGGGTTTAGAGGCAGGTGGGGCTTTCACAGTTGGCAAAAGGCTCCCTTGCTCAGGCATTCTCCCAGTACATCCTCAGCACCCACCAGGCACCAGGCACCAACCTCAGTGCCCGGGAAGACCTCAGGCCTCACAAGGTCACAGATGACTTCAGGTCCTGCCCAACATCAGAACAGAAGTGCAGATCAAGTGGGTTGGGATGCTGAGGAAAGAGATGCCACTTCCCACCTGGGGCTTAGGGAAGGCCTCAGGCAAGGGTGACTTCTGAGATAGGCTTGAAAGTATCTGAACTTACTGAACTGCGAAAAAGCAATCAAAAAGGCCTGATTTAGCCCATGGCCTAGAAGTTATATCTTTCAATATTTATTTGAGAAACATTCATATGGCACTTACTATATGCTAGAAAAATTCAAGAGCTTTGCAAATGTGAACTCATATCTTATTCGCAGGGAGTGTGGAGGTTCAGAGGATGTTTGTGGGGATTTGGATGCCTAGAATCTGACCTTGTCCTCTTTAGGAGTCCCACCTGTTCTTTCTCTAGTAGCAGCTAGGATGTGGCTGCACCCGTGGGGTGCTTCCCTCTCCAAAGAAGCAGGAGAGCCAAAGATTCCCTCTCTACAAGCAGTGGCTTAAAGATCTAGTGCCCAGAGTCCAGGTAACCAGTGGTGCTCCCATTTTGACTATGCCTCTTCTGGCCTTGGCCCAAGCTGCCTGATTTTCTTGCTTTCTGCCCATTTTCTCAACCTGATTTTACAGGTAACTCTGAGTCCTTTTACTGTTAGGGTTCATCAGGGTTGAATCCTGTTTTAGCACCCAGAGTCTTGACTGGTTCAGAAGAGGAAGCTGGGAGATGAGGCCAGAGAGATAATTGGGAGTCAGACCAAGGAAGGTCTTGAATACCAGGCTAAACATTTGTGACTTTATCCTTCTGGCTAGTGGTTCTTAACCAGGGGTGTACTTCAGAATCACCTGATGTATTAGTTAGCTATTACTGCAATAATGCTGTGTAACAAGTGACCCCTGAGGCATACAACAACAAAAGATTTATTTTTCTCACTACAGGTCTGCAAATCAGCTGGGGTGACTCTGTTGAACTTGACTAGAATTCGCTGAGCTTGAGTCCACACTGGGGGTTGGATTGAGGTCTGTTCCGTATGTCTCTCATTTGGGTACCCAGGCTGAAAGGGTCGCAGCTATCTGGGGCATACTCTTTCTTGGGGAATGACAGGAGTGCAAGAGGGAGGAGTGGAAATATGCAGTGTCTCTCAACGCCTTGTCTTGGAACTGGCACAGTGTTGCTTCTGTCCATATTCAATTGGGCAAAATAAAAAACATGGCCAAGTCCACTGGTGTGGGAGCATTCCCTCTGCTCACTGGTACAGGTAGGCAAGGAAGAATCATTGGCAAATAATTTAATCTACCACACCAGGGGTGTTCTTTCACCATCTGATACCCTGATTCCAAGCCTTTGAATGAAATATCTGTATTTTGGTAAAGATGCCCTGGTAATTCTGACGTGCACTCCCAAGGGCTAAGTACTATTGTTATGGCCAGTGAGAAGCCGTTGAAGGCTTCTGAGCAGACGAATGACACCCTCAGTCATGGGTCTGGAAAATAGCCTTGGGAAATAGATGGGTGTGGAGGCTGGGAGATCAGTTAGTTAGCAAATGATTCCAACAGGAAAGATGAAAGCTTGATCCTGGTGTTCAGGTACTTATTGCTGTGAAACAAACCACCAGAAAACTCAGTGACTTAAAACAACCATTTTATTACCTCTTGTGATTTTGAGGGTTGAATGGGCTCAGTGGGGTAGTTCTTCTGCTCATGTGATGTCGACTGGGACTGCTGTCATCTGGGGACTCTTTCATGCTAGACGGCCAAGATGGTGCACTCCCATGGCTGGCAGTTGTTGCTGGCCGTCCGCTCGAAGCTGAGCTGGCGCTGCTGACCTGCAGAGATACATGACCTCTCCATATGGCTTGGGCTTCCAGCATTGCAAATGGGTTCTGAGAGGGAATGTTCCAGAAGTGAGCGTTCCAAGTTGGAGAAAACAAAAGCTGCCTGTCCTCTTAAAGTCTAGGCCCAGCAATTGCAAGGCTCACTTCTCCCACACTCCATTGGTTCAACAGTCACAGGGCCAGCCCAGACTCAAAGGGGAAAATAAACACCTCTGTTCCATAGGGAGAGTGACAGATCATGTGTGACCATCTTTAATCAGTCACACCCGGACAGTGGCAGTGTGGAGGGAGGGGATGCAGATCTAGGGGAGATTTCAGAAGAATGCACAGGAGCTAGCACCTCATTGGTCATGGAAGGAAGACTTGGGCTGCTCAGAAATCCTGGCAATGAGGATTTATTGGGGTGGCCACTTCAAACCCTAGGGCCAGCCTAGGGAACAATCCCTCAGTCATGTATTAAGTGTGTCCCCTGGGAAGGAAAGGTGATTGGCACTTTTACCCAGGACACCTACAATCATTCCAGTGGCATCAGATAGATTAGCCGGGCTCCTTGTAGAGCAGTAAATGAAGAGGCCACAGGAGAGGTAAGTTTGGATAGCAATAACATAGGAAAGGAAAAATACTGGCTGCTCTTGGGAGAAGAGGGTTGCAGAAACCAGACTAAGATGTAGTGTGAGCAGGTCAGGAAGAGGGACAGAGACTGGCCTCTGATTATTCTGAAGAGTAAATTTCTTGCCTATATCATCAGAGACTGAATTATTTGCCCTCAAGGGTGGCACCTGGCTTCCTCCCGGTGGTGTCAGTTGACCCAGGTGATCAGTCTTGATGGCAACGTCCACTTCATCATTTTCCTCCATCTCTGGAGGCCCATGATCATCTGGAGAGGAAGGGCTCATGGTTCTACTCAACAGGAGAGAATCCAAAAATCCTCTTTCTCGACATCGAGACCAGGCCTCGGAGGGCAGCCCTGGGTCAGGTATGATATATATTTTTCTATCCTTTTTTAGCTGAAGTATTTTTTTCCCCTCTGGTTCCCTCACCAAACCAGCTTTCCTTTAGACCTGAGGATTCTGGTCTCCAAGTCACCTGTTTCAAGGTCAAGGACAGCTGCTAACCGGCTCTTCAATTTGCTCGGTCTCTCATTCCTGTGTCTCTACTGTCTTCCCTCTTGCTTTCCCAGGGGTCAATTTCAAGAGGTCGAGCTCACCCATTTAAAAACATTTCCAAAGATCAAGCTTGGTTCTGGATGCAGCTGGACTAGCCCAGGCAGGCAGCCAACTAAGTTGGGGAAACCTGAGTGCCTGTGCGTGGTCAATCTTTCTCTTCTTTCTGAAGAAAGAAAGGGCTTAGATGTGAGGAAAACTATGGAGGCAGATGTTCCTAGACTGAGCCCCCGGGCCACCACTTATAGATCATGTGACCTTGGGCAAGTTATTTTATAGATTTGAGACTCACCTTCCCCATCCAATCAACTCCATCTGGCCAAGAGGTTGGCCATCGGACTCAAGGTGGACCCACCAAACTCCTCTAGTGATTGGTCCAGGAATGTGTACATGACCCAAGCTAGACCAATCAGAGTCCTTCCCCAGGATTTTTCTCATCTGAGCGGGGGGAGAATAATTCTTTTTTCACTCTAACCCAAAGTTGTCAGGTTATAAATTGAAGCTGCCCATGATCTGTCCTCCCAGAACCTGGGTTATGTGAGCCCATAAAGTTCCTTTTTGCTTGGATTAGTTTTAGTGGGTTTCTGTCCCTGTCACTTACAACCAAAAAGTCCTAAAGAAAACATTATTTTTTAGTGTTCTTATAATAATAATGATGAGATCCCTTTTACCACGTGTCTGCTATTTGCCAGGCTCTGTGCTAAGCCTTCCCATACCTTAGCTCATGATTCACCTCCATCGATGCTATTGTGTGCTCATCTCCCAAGGTTGGGTTTGTCTCAGCACTGCCTAGAGCACCCAGCGTGGTGCCTGTCCTGCACTGGGTGTAGGGCAGCCGGATGACAGCCCCTCAGTGGATCACCTTGAACTTAGCATCCAGTGTATGGTGGATGGGGTGGTCAGTGCAGACAGTCTGTCACCACACGGGTTCCACAGGCTACATGGAGTTGGTCCTCTGGCCAGGGGTTGGTTTGGGACTGATCTTCGGAGGGTAGCTACTTAAACGTGGGATGGATCCCCATCCTGCGAGCCCCAGCCTCGGCACTTCCTTTCTGATTAGTATGTTAACAGCTGGCCCCAGAATTCCATCCGGGGGCTGCGAGAGTTGGGGATGAGTAAGTGTGTTATTAAGCCACTTGGGTTGAAGGAACGAACTCCCCAGGGCTCCAGCTGGGGACTAAGACAGGAGAAGGACTGCTGGTTTATAGAGGAAGAGGTGACATCAGGCTGGGGCTGAAGGATGAGCAGGAGGCCAGAGCGGGGAAAGCAGTGAGTGGGGCGGCAGCGAGAGGACAAGGTCAGGAGGCCACCTGGGTGTCTGAGGAGCTGGCCAGAGGCTGGAGCTCAAGGAGGCCTGGGCAGATGAGAGGGAGAGCGGGCATCCCAACACTTGCTTCCGACATGCCGGCACATATCGCTAATTTTTAAGAACAGAAAAGCTGGCATTTTTCTTGGCATTTAAAATTTTTTGAAATCTGAATGATTTTCATCTGAAGTTAGAGATATTCGGAATGTTACATGTGCATTAAAATGTTGACTTGTATAAAGGGGGCACTGGGTTTGAGAAGAACTACAGCTCTCCTCTGTTGAAATCTCTTTCAAGATATTTTATTGCTGTTTAGCTCCCATTCTCCAGGATTTTAGTGAGGCCGAGGAGCTTTTTAAAGGTTTACTAGTCCTCTGCATGTTCCCTGAGCCATTTGGGCCCCCGAGAGCATCCTCCTACAAAGAGGGAGGTTAAGGGTTTAGGGGAGGAGCAGGGAGCAGAGGGTGAGGGGTTTCCGGGCCCAATTTTCAGCCTTTCCCTCCTCTCTCCTTTTCTTTCTGAGGCCAGTGGCCTGCCCTGCCAACCTTGGATAATGGGTTTTGACCGGCCCTCCTCCCCAGTGTCCTCCCTGGAGAAACCCAAGGCAATGGATGGAGGAGCCTCAGCCCTTGCCCCAGCCCCCCTCTTCAGGAGAAGAGCACCCCAGGATGGAGGGCAGCTGACACGGCAGGCCCCATCCCACTTCACCCTGTCTGGGAGCTCCGTCACGTGACTCCTATGTTGCAAACGTGAAAGGTCAGCTGTGCTGTGCGGCCCAGTGAGTTCTTGGAAAGCGTTGGTCTGATGCCTGATGGGAGCGGGAACCATGGGATGCTTTTATGCAGGAGGGGGGCATGGCCCCCCCGGAGCATGGTCCCGGTGGTGGAAGGTCACAGAGGTGATGATGATGACAAAAGTTAGGCAACATTAACGATGGCTGATGCTTACCGAGAGCCCACCCTGAGCCGGGCGCTGTCTGCCATTTTACAGATGGAGGAAGTAAGGGTAAGCAGCAGGTCAAGGTTATCCACCTGGCAGGTGAAGAAGGCAGAGCTACCTTGTTTAGCCTAGAATCCCTCTCCGGTTGTTTCAGGGATGTTAGAATTACTTCCTAGCTATAATCTCCATTTACAGATGAGAAAACTGAGGGCAAATATTGGAGCCAGGAAGTGTTAATGTTCTGCTTGGCTTCTTTCAGGTACCCATGGAAGGTGGAAAGTCTGGGCAAAGGAGGAAATTTTTTCTTCTCCAGGAGCAAGATTTGTGCTGGGAAGAGGTTCTCAGGGGAGGCCCCAGCCTCAGCATTCTTGGGCTTTATATATACTTTGATGAACACTTAATTTGTTGTAATTTGTCTGTTCTACCACAGGGTTGGCATGTACAGTTGCACAGGTTACACACTGCACAGCACCAAGAGTTATGTGGCATAAACCTGGGTGATCCATCTTGCAGGTCAGTGTATAGTAGTGGCCACAGGCAAGGGCTCAGCTGGCAGGCAGTGGGGAACCTAGTCTTTGTCACTTTGTTGAGAAGTTTTGTTATTCTTCTTGAGCTCATTTCCTCATCTATAAAGCAGGGATGGTAATCATAGGTCCCTCCTCCCCAGGGGGTTGTAAGGATTCTGTGAGGTAACAAAATGCATACAACCCTTCACACAGAGCCTGGCAATAGTGAGCCCTCAGCACAACCTAGCTTGCCATACTTCTGTCTGCTTGCCTGGACTTATAAAGTCCTTTCTGATTCGTTCCTGTATCCCCTGCACCCAGCCCAGTCCTGGCACATTGGAGGGACTTGGTACCCATTTGACGGGAGATTGGAGGAATAATGCTGATGGCAGAGAGGGTGTTTGGGGGACACTGGGGCAGGAGGCACCACTCTGCCATCATCTCCCCTCTTTTCCCCTTTTGGAGAGAGCCTGGGCCTGGTCTGAATTATTGCCTTCCCCCCACCTTGCCTGTCTCCAATGTACATTTTCTCTGGATGAATTTACCTAAGCAGAGGGTGAAACTGGTGCCCAGGGGCTGGATCCTAGGAGGAACACATGTTTCATTTGGCCTACACTATGATCTAAAAAATTTTAAGTTAGCTGCCAATATTTTAAAATTTGGAGATTTCACCTAGAAACCTGGATTTGCAGCTACTCCTGAAAATCAAAATATCCAGCAACTATGGACCCTTGGGCTGGCGTTGAGCTGCAGCTGTCCCTTTAGACTAGGCAGATGCCACCAGCTTTACCTGTCCAAACCCCTCCTTTGTGTTTCCTGACCTTCCCCTGGCGAACCCGTGGCCGCTAGCTCTGTGGAGCTCCTGGGCAGTCCCGGTGACCTCTCAGGTCTGGGTTTGGCAAATCATGGCCGTGCCAGGGCTTTTGCCCGCGTAACAAGTGTACCTCACCAGACAGACTCAGCAGAGGTTCTCTCCAAATGTGCCAGCCAACGTGCTGATGCTCACGGCCAAGCCTCCACTGTAACCATCCTGCTGACTTTCTCTTCCTCTGCTCCCCGCCCCGCCCCCCCACCCCAGCTCCATCCATCCAGCGAGGCTGCTGCATTGTTTTGGGACACAAACATACACACGTTATTAGAACCCCAGATCAAAGGCGGCGTCCCACGGCCTGCCTCTCAATGGTCCCTTTGTGCAGACGGAAGCCTGTGAGAAAGAATCAGAACCAAGGGAGAGAGGGAGGGGCAGAGGAGGGGGGCTCAGTACAAAGATACTTGTCACCCAGAGAAGTCCGCAGACAATGATGTTAAAAGAGGCACCAGGTGGAGATGTACCCCAGCTCTCTGTTGGAAGATGCAAGTGGAGAATTCTCCGTTCTGTGGAGAAGAAAACACTCATCCCAGTGGTTTCAGAGAGATGGGATGATGGTGGCGGGGTGTCTGAGCACCTCCGTCTGCCTTCCTGCCTTGGCTGGGGGTTGGTGTGATGCGGGTGAAAGCTGCTTGGAGCAATAGGGAGGCAGCGACCTTCTCTTGGGCACCGAGTCAGAAGAAACAAAAGTGACATGGGAGGGGGTTTTGGAGAACTCCGGGAGATGCCGTGGGAGACGGTGTCACCTCTGGTCAGACGGGCCCGTTTGCTCAGTCATTCCTGCCTACGGCGAACATTTCTAAAGCCCCTACTGTGGGCCAGGCCCGCGGTGGTGTGAGGCAGGCGTAGGCATGGCTAACTTGGGGAGGGCAGGGTGCTCTGCTGTAAGCGCCTCATCAGAGACAGCTGGCATCCACCGGGTCCCGAGCTGGACGCCCGGAGCGCTTCACGCACATTGTCTCGTTTATCTCTAGGGCTGGTTTGAACAAAGAACTGCTTTGAGACTTGAGATGCTGAGCCAGGAATCCTGCCTGCTCTGGGGAGCGGGGGGTGGGGGTAGGGTGGGGGGGGGATGGGTTAGGGCTTCAGGGGTGGGGTGAGCAGGTGTGAGAAGGATTTACTGAGCAGGGGGTTCTCTAGGAGGGCAGCCCATGTAAACTGGATGGGGGTCAAGAAGTCGCGGAGCCACTGAGATTCCGAGGAGACGGGCAGATACTTGCCAGTCCCTAAATTTGCTCTATCCTTGGCCCTCTTCTGTTCTCTGTCTGCACTCATTCTCCTCACTGGATCTCATCCAACGTCAGGCTTTAAATTCCCTCTCGAGGTTTAGGACACCCAGGTGTAGCTCTCCGACCTGCAGCTTCTGAACTCCAGGCGCATGGATCCAACTGCCTACTTGATCTGGCTGCTCGGACACCGAAAAGGCCTCTCAAAGTAACGTGTTCCAACTGAGCCCTGAGCTTCCCTGCTCTGCAGAGGGCTCCCCGCGCAGGCTTCATCATCTCAGTTAATGGCAACTTCCTTCTCCCAGTGGCTCAGGCCAATGATTTTGACAACTTCCTTAACTCTGCTCTTTCTCTCCCACCCCATGCCAGTGTATTAGCTACTTGTCGCCACTAACTTCCAAATGCATTCAGCCTCCGACCTCTCACCTCCTCCACTGCCATCACCCTGGTCTAAGTCACCATCATGTCTTGCCAGGGCTGCTGCCATCTCCTCTTGGCTGGTCTCCTTGCCTCTGCCTGGTCTCCTGCCACCAGCTCCATATCCACATCCACACTCTGCTCTCAACCCAGCAGCCCCTTCACTCCTGGCCACAATCCTCTAACGGCGCCTATCTCCCTCCAGTAAAAATGAAGCCCTTGCCAAGGCCCACAGGGTTCTTATGATCTACTCTTGTCACCTCCCAACCTCATCTTCCCCTCCCGCCCACTTTCTCTGCTTCAGAGCCACTGGCCTCCTTGTTCCCAAAATATTCCTGGCATGTCCCCACCTCAGGACCTTTGCACTTGCTGCTCCCCCTGCCTGGACCTGCTTTCCCCTGGCGTCCTTATGGTTCCCTTCCTCATTTTCACATTTTTGCTCAGAGGCTACCCTCTGACCCCTCTACCTAAGTTTGCAACCCCTCCCCTGGTGTTTCATCTCCCTCTTTCTTACGTGATTTTTCCCATAGGCACACTGTATATTTCACTAACTTATTTTTGTCTGTTTTGTTAACATAACAGCCTAGTATAAATTAGGCCCTCAACAAATCTTTGTTGAATGACTTAATTAATAACAGAGAACACCTTTATTTCTCAGGTCCCTCCTCCCTGACGTCTGTCTCTCCTTCTCCTGCCCAGTACTGCTACTTACTCAATGAAGAAGCAAGTTCTATAACCCTAGTAGCTGCTGAGAAGCCTTCACTTTCTAGAGCCTCGAATGCAGTCTACAGACCAGGAGCATCAGTCTAATCTGGGAGCTTGTTAGAAATGCAGATTCTCAGGTCCCACCCCAGACTGCATTTTAACACAATCCCAGGGGATTCATATGCATATTAAATTCCAGGGAACCTTCATCTTGGTTCTTTGACCCCAGCCTAAAACAGAGGGACCAAGGGTCTCTCAGGGACCCAAGATCAGAACAGAACATACAGGCAGAACTAACAAGGAAGGCTAGGAGATGGGAACAGGTAGTATCAGGGACCAAGACAGTCTGTGTGTCTGTCTGTCTGTGCATCTCTCTCCACCTGGTTTACTGTCTCTGCCTGTCTCTGACTGCTCCTACTCCTGCTTCTTTCTGCTTGTTCATCAGCCCACATGGACTCCCAAGCAGCTGCTCCAGCCTCTGGGATTACGGAGCCCTTCAGCTTCAGAGACCACCAGCAAACAGACCCCAGGCCCTGGGCCTTGCTCTTCAAATTCTGCAAAAAGATCCTGATTGGTCAGGCTCATGGGTCAGGCATCCAATCAGCTGTGGCCAGGGAATGAAGAGGTCATGTGGTACCAACATGGCAGCAGGGCCACCCTGAAGCTGTGCTCTGTGGGATGGAAGGAGAAGGTGGCGGTGGTGATGGAGACCGAGGAGGAGGAGGCGGGAGGGGAGGCTAAGCTTGAAGGGAAAGCAGGTGAGGCAGGCAAACTGACCATGAGCTTTGTAACAGTGATGCTTTTCCTTCTTGCCTTGAGCTTTGGCCTTAAGAAGCCCCCCATGGAGCCTCATGCATGGGAGGTGTCTGATTGCTCAGAGGCCTGGGGGTGGACGTATGCATTCTGAGACATGTTAAATGCACATCATAAACACGTGGGTGTACTCCTTCAGGGAGCCTCCCCACACTGGTTTTGTCCCCAGTGAACTTTCCTTCCTGTCACCCTCCTAGGCTAGGTCCCTGGATTTAGTACTTGGAATTTCAGATTAGAAGGAAACTTAGAAGTCACCTAGTCCAGCATTTTCCAAAGCATGTTCCATGAACATCTGTTTTCACTTGCACCTCTTATAAAGGATTCCCCGGTCCAGTGAGTTTGAAAAACACTCCTTAGGATGCCCTCCTCTTGGAGAATCACAAAGCTTCGCTACTCACTGAAGGTTCTGACAAGTCCTGCAGAAAAGGAACCTGTCTCCGTTTGCTAGGCCAGGGCTGCCCAAAGTTTCCTACGGAGCCCTTTCTTTCACATAGTAAGAGCATCTCACAACTCTGGTGTTCAGTGGAACCCGTTTCAGCAAATAGTGAATAGTGCCGGACGCTTCCTTCTATTTTGTGGATGTGCAGACTGTGTGCATCCGGGTGATTAGGCCCAGATTGTAACTGAAAAACAAAGTCTTAAAAAGATGGGAGTTTCTTTCTCCCTTTTGTGAAAGAAGTTGGGAAGTAGACAGAGTGGTGCTGTGACTGGAAGGGCTTCTCAGAGGAGCCTGGAGAGAAGCAGAGAGGCAGGGACTGGAGGAGAGCAGGGGCAGGATGAGACCAGGCTGGCTCTCTCCCTCCTCCGAGGTCACCTGGGAAGCCTGCATTCTGAACTTGCTGAAACACCCTTGACCTGGGAAGTGTCGGCGGCACAAAAATGCAATTCATTTAGGCTCAAGTAGCTGTCTTTGGGGAGTCTTTCCTCTAACACCTGAACAGAGTGGCTTGAGGACCCTACCCCTTGTCCTGGGGGAAGCCCAGCCTCCCCCCACCTCATCTCCAAGGACTGATGCTGGGGCTGGCATTCCCCCCGGCTGCCTCTTGCTCCCATCTTTTCCTCCTGATGAACATCTTCACTCGGAAGACTGTCTGTGACCTGTTGCCCTACGAATGATCTATGTTGGGCTGTCTTTCTGGTTCCTTCATTCTGTCCTCTGCCACTACCCCAAAGACGTGGTTAGGATTTTGCCAAGATTTGGAGGGATGAAGGGCGATTACAGAACAAAGCAGAGCAAGTGACAACGGCCAATCACATTTTAGACTTCACTGTCCTGAAAATGAATCGGCTGCCCTTATCTCACTGGATTGCCCCCTCTTAGGCACTTATATTCATCACTCTCTTCTCATACTCCTTCCCTTGCCACTCTTTCCTTCCCTTTCCTGGTTGCCATCTTGAAAGTTCCTGTGACTTTTTCATGCAGGATAGTTTAACTCTCCTCTTCTCACCCAAACCAGGTTTGGCACTTAGCAATGCCAAAACTCACCAGGGACCTGTGGAATGAAGCAACGCCCGGGACCTAGGGGGAACCAGCAAAATTTGGGCATTCATTATTTCTTCAGTATACCCCAGATCACATTCTTGGAAGCCCTCCCACCCTCTTAGTGATCACAACGCGTCACAGGGTAGAGGTGGGACTGGGCCGGTTCCTCTTGTTTCATATAGAGCACCTCCTATGGGCAATGCTGGGTACTGCATCTAGAGATGTGAGTCAGACAAGACCCCACCTCAAGGAGCCCAAACTCTAGGAGGGAAATTTAACTCCATCCTTAAAAAATAAGGAGTGCCAAGTGGAGAGAGAGGGGAGGGGACCTTGGCTCTTTCAGAGTGGTCAGAGTTCTTCAGATGGGAAGGTCAAGGAGGGCTTCCTCTAGGAAGTGGCATTTGAAGGGGGCCAGAGCAGATGGCTTATCTTGGGGATAAGTGTGGGGCAGCCAACCAGGGTGATTTTTTTTTTTTTTTTTAAACCTCCCAACTCCACGTCTAACAGATTTCACCTAAACCAGCCTTGCTAAATCTCAAGCCCCATGAAACCCGTTTCTGTTATAATCTCTCTCTTATCTCTTCCTTGCCTTCCTTCCCCATTCTCCTCCCCTACAGGATGGGAAATCTTCAAAGAAAAAGATGTGTCACTGTAAGTATACAGCCCAAGAAGTGGGCCAGATAAATTATTAAAACACATAAAAAGACAGTGAGTTGTGCGGCAGGAAACTGGCAAAGGCCGAATAGCCACCCCAGGTGGACACTGGGCTGGTGGTCCCTGGGGAACCCCTCCTCAGAGCCCTGGACAGGCTGAGGTTTTACTGCCAGGCCCACCTCTCCTGTGTCTCTCCCCAGGGCCAGGTTGGTGGGGGTGGGCGTGTCACGATTCCAATAGCAGCGAAGTCCCAGGCGCCTGCTGGGCTGGGAAGGGCTAGGCTGAAGGTGGTGGGGGGGCCTTTGCGTCTGGGCTGGACATTTGGGATTTACTTCCCCCAAGACTTAAAACTGGTAACTGCAGAGTTTTAGTTCTTGCTTTTATCTCTTTTTGAACTGTAAAAAGAAATTCCCAAGGGGAGGAGGGGATACTTTTTTCTCATGCAAGAAGAAAGCCATGACCGGTTTAAGGAAGTAACCAACTTTCTGAGCACTGTGAGAAAGACCGCTCAGAGTTTTGCTTTGATTTAGATGCACCCTGGCGCTGGCGGGGGGCGGGGGTGAGAGAGACAGAGAGCACCCCCCAACCGAATTCCATTTCCTTTGGAGGGGTCTGCAGGAAAGCTCCTACTGGAACTCAGACACACAGAGCCCCCCACCTCCCTCCTACTTCTGAGGCCTATCATCCTGCTCTGCTTTTCAATTTTCCTGCAGTTCAGGAGTTCTCACTTTGGCACTATTGACACTTGGGGCTGGATCACTCTTTGTTTTGGGGGGCTGTCCTGTGCATTGTAGGACGTTTAGCCGCAACCCTAGCCTCTACCTGCTAGATGCCTTCAGACATTGCCAAATGTCCCCCAAAGGGCAAAACTGCCCACAGTTGAGAACCACTGCTATAGCTGGTGATGCCTTCTAACTTACCATACTGTTTGCCCGTTCAATTATGTTTATTGTTTCTTCTCTGTCTTCCTCCCGGTAGAGTGCAAGATCCGTGAGAGTGGGGATTGTTTGTTTTATTCACTGATGTATCTTACGTGCCTAAAACAGTGCTTGGCACACAGCTGGCACTGAATCAGTATTTGTTTCCAGATGGGTGAGTCTGCCTCTAATGGTGGAATGTTAAGTTTGGACTGTGTTGGGACAGCCTGATGTAGTAAAAACAACATGGGCAATGGAATCAAGAGGCTTGGGTTCAGTTCCTAACCAGGTCATTGACTAGCTGTGTGACCTTGGGCACGTGACTTCACCTCTCTGAGCCTAGTAGTTCCCTCCTTTGTAGAATAAGTACGAGCCTGCATCAAACAGTGGTTGTAAGAGTTATACATGACTTAGGACAATGGCTGACACACAGTAGGTACTGAATAGAGAACTGCAATATAACATGGACAATAATAATGTTTTGGGGGGTCCCAGCACTCCTCAAATGAAACCAGCCTGCTAGGAGCGTTAATGTACCTGCTTATAAGATTAGCCTTCATTTCCACACAAATGGGTGTGTAGAAAGCAAGTTTGGAGAATGGAAGTAAGACACTGTTGGGTGAAGGGATTTATGACTCTGGAGGGCCACGCAGTTCCCAATATCCTTTTTTTTTTTTTTTAACAAGCAATTATAAATTTATTTATTTATTTATTATTTATTTTTGGCTGTGTTGGGTCTTCGCTTCTGTGCGAGGGCTTTCTCCAGTTGCGGCAAGCGGGGGCCACTCTTCATCGCGGTGCGCAGGCCTCTCACTGCCGCGGCCTCTCTTGTTGCGGAGCACAGGCTCCAGACGCGCAGGCTCAGTAGTTGTGGCTCACGGGCCCAGTTGCTCTGCGGCATGTGGGATCTTCCCAGACCAGGGCTCGAACCCGTGTCCCCTGCATTGGCAGGCAGACTCTCAACCACTGCGCCACCAGGGAAGCCCCCCAATATCCTTTTGAGACACGTAGATGCTCCAGAGTTATGATGTCCAATACAGTAGCCACCAATCACCTATGGCTATTGGTCACTTGCAATGTGGCCCGTCTGTGTTGAGATGTGCTCTAAATATAAAATACACACCAGATTTTAAACAGTGCAAAACAAAGAATGTACAATATCTCATTATAAGTTGAAATTAAAGCATTTTTGATATATCAAGTTAAAGAAAATATATTAAAATAAGTTTAATGTTTCTTTTTTACTTTTTTTAAAAAACGTGGCTACTAGGAAATTTGGAAATTACATATGTTGCTCACATTATCTTCCTTTTCGGCAGTGCCCCTCTAAGGAGTTGGCAAGAAGGGCAGAATTGAGCCTCCATTTTACAGACCATAAAACTGAGGCTCACACAGAGAATTCAGTCCTAGCACAGAGTTTTCTTTTCCCATGCCTAGGCTACCGAGTACCAGGACGAACTTAACAGGCCCACAGCGTCCCTAGAAGAGCAGGCGTTCTGAGAACCACAAAGGTGGAGGGGAACCCCTTGATGTCGCCCTCCCCTCCGCAGAGACCTCCCCAGACAAAACAAACAAGCCCTTGGTCTGGCGAACTGCAGCGGGGAGCGGAAACCAAGGAAGATCAAAGACCCAGCGGTTACCCCCTTCCGGGCTGCACAGCTGGCAGCGCGCCCCGACCCCCGGCGGGCACCCACGGGCCCCGGGATGCGGGGACAGCGATTGGCTGGCAACTCGTGGCTTTCGGACACTTGTAGCCGCCGGGAGTTGGCTGGGTCCACAGCTGGCCGGAGGCTCAGTGGGGGCTTCTCCTGCACAACCAAATCAAAACGTAGAGAGTCGGAGGAGAAGGTGGGCGGGCACGGGGCGGGTAATAAGCGAACACTTTCTGCAAAAGTCCGATCGTGCAACGGAAGGGGCAACGCTGCGGGCGCTCCAAGCAGCGTCTCTTCTCCGACCTCAGTTTCATCACCTGTAAAGTGGAGCCGCTGAGTCCTCCTGCCCGCTGCCAGGAAAAATAGAGCGGAGGGAACGCACAGCCCCGTGAGCCAGAGGAGCGGTTATTGTAGAGCGGGCAGGACCGTGTCTGTTCCAATACTCCTCCTGGCCAGAGCTCCTCCGCCTCCCATCACCCCCCCACCCCCGGTCCCCAGTCCCGGGTCCCCAGCCCCCGGCCCGGGTCAGAGACCGCAGCCTGGAGGGGGGCGCTGTGTCCAGCCCTGCAGCGCCTCTCCACGCCCCGCCCACAGCCCGCCGGCCCCGCCCACAGCCTTCTCCCTCCGCGTCCCGCCTCGCCTTTGATGCGCCGCGCCCGGCCAATGGGCGCGCGGGGAGGCGCAGGCTGCGGCGGCGGGCTGGGGGTTCGGCGCGCCCGGGCGTCAGTCCGGCCGCGGCGACGGCGGCAGGATCGTGTCGCGGCGACCCTTCGGGCTACGCTCGGCTTCAGGGCTGCTCCAGGAGGAGGAGAGCGAAGCGCGGCGCGGCGAGCCGCAGGGCCCGCGGGCCGGGCGCATGGCTTAGGGACGCCCCCTCCCGCAGCGCCCCCAGCATGGGGAAACTTCACTCCAAGCCGGGTCAGTGTCCCCGCCCGCGTGCCGGCCCCCTGGTCCCCGCCGCCCTCGCCCCCGCGATTGCTAACTCTCTGCCTCTCCTTTCTTTCCGGCTCCCGCCGCCGCCGCGCGCGATGTGCCTGCAGCCGCCGTGTGCAAGCGCAGGGAGAGCCCGGAAGGTAGGGGCGCGCGGGGCACGGACCGGGGGGGATAGACTGGGAAGCACCGCGGACGGCGGCGGAATGGCCTAGCCCGCGGATCTTATTACCAGGGCCACCCCCACCCGCTACTCCAGTCACCAGTCCCACAAACCCTCTCCTTGGAGCAGACTTTGTGTCCCCTCCTCTGTCCATCCTACCCCCTCCCCGCTATCCTCTGCTCTCTCTTCTGACTCTCAACCCCTCCTATTGCGGTACCCCGACCCCGCACTCACTGCACCCCCTTTTCAGGCTCCTAAGCCCCTTCTCCAAGAGCCTGCGCCCTCTCTTTCTGGCCCTCAGCCCCCTCTCCCGAGATCTTGGCTCCTGCGCCCCCTCTCCTGACGCTCAGTTCCCCTCTTCCCCTCACCCCGTGTTCATCCCTCCCCTCCACAGTCCTGGCCTCTGGCGCTCTCGCTCTTCTGATCCCCAGACGCGTCTTCCTGGGGTCCTGCTTCCCCCTTGGCTCCGCTCTGGATCCCTGCTCTTGGGGCTTCGCTGAACTACCTTCTCCTGATTACCTGCGTCCCTCTCTCGGGTTGTGCGCGGCTCCCAACACCCTCCGGGTCCCTGCTGCCTCTGCCTCGCCCACTCTTTCTCTCCTCTCTCGGGTAACTTTCAGCCTAGGGGCCAGACTCAGGGGCTTCGTGTCGTCCCCGCCTCAGGTGACAGCTTCGCTGCGAGCGCCGCCTGGGCTCGGAAAGGCATTGAGGAGTGGATCGGGAGGCAGCGCTGCCCGGGTGGCAGCTCCGGATCCCGACAGCTGCGGGCGGCTGGCACCGTTGGCAGAGGAACGCGGGTACGATCCCCACCTATGTCCCTTTCAACCTCAGAGATGCGTCTCCATACCTACCCCCCGCACCCCAACTTTTAGCACCCTCTCGGCGCAGCTTCTAAGTCCAGAAATCCCTTCTCAGCTGCCCCTGCCCCACCAATATGACCCTGTACAACCCCTGCCTTGGGGAACCTTATTGGTGACACAGGTGGCAGTCTTCTGTTCAGTTGGGGGCAGAGGGCTGCCCGGGGGGAAATGTCCTAGGTGATGTGGTGGTGCAGGTCCAGTTGATGGGGAAGCTTGTCTGTGCTGGAGGGACCTGGGGGGGCCTGCTCTGACTTCTACCTTGTTTCTGTGGCCAGCATTCAAAGGTGGATTTGGAGTTGGGGCTAGGGAAGAGGGAAGGCATCTGGGGGTGTCTGGATGGAAGGCAGGACTGTGCCGGTCTCCGAATGTGTTCCAAGTGTGTGACGTTCATCAGTACCATCTGCCCTGCAGCCCCAGTAGAGCCGGCTGTGATCTGGTGGCGGGCAGAATTTGGGGGTACTGAGATCTGGGAGACCCCTTGGCTTGGCCCACAAGGAGAGAGAGGGCCTCATTCTGCTATAGCCTGGGCCTACCCCTAGCCTTCCCCCAGTGGGTCCCTGAGGTTGGAGTTGTTCCTAGGGGAGCAGTAGATGTGACAGGGGAGTGAGTGAGTCCAGCCTCAGCTCCTGGCCTGGCACTGGTGTTCACAGATGTCCTATGGGCTCCAGAACTCTGCACAGGGCTTTCAGATGGTCTGCGTGGAACTCGAGCAAGCCAAGGATCAAAGGATGAAGCAACTTTTTGATGTGACATTTAATTTTTTTTTTTTTTTTTTTAACTTAGAGGAGAACAGACTGAGTCTCAGGTCTGGTTAGTTCTTTGGTTTTGTCCATGGGGGCTGGGGAGGGGCCAGTGGACTTTTCAGATGTGTGTGTGTGTGTGTGTGTGTGTGTGTGTGTGTGTGTGTGTATTTGGTGGTGGGACCTGGACTGGGTGCAGCCCGTTGGAGGAGGTGAGGCCTGTGGATAAAGTCGACTCTTGTGCACGTATGAAATAACCGCTGCATCTGGAAGAAGCTCCCATCTCCTCCTCCACTGCCACTGCTGAGCTGGGGGCCTTCTCTTCTCCATTTCTCTTCATCTGTTGGCTGGGTTAGAATTGGAGCTGCTGTCCCCTGGGAAAGGCCAAAACTTGGTGGGCGGGGGCACTGCAGTTGGGGCCCTTTAAAAACAGAACTACAAACTTCCCTTTCTTCCCCTACCATTTCTAGTTTTTGATCTCCTTATTTATTTAAAGCCCAATGAAAATGATCCGATTTAGCCATATGAACAAATGCATTTGCAGCTGAAGACAGAGGCCAACTGAGTGGATTTCCATTAATCAAGTTTTGGGTTTTTTCAGCCTGTTTATTTTTACAAAGTATTCCTGCAGAATGACATTTATTTGCAGTCCCCCCCGCTTTTTTTTTTTCTTTCCTAAACTGCCAGGCAGCTTGCTCCATGCTTTAGGGGAAACTTGAAATACAGCGAGGGCTTACTTCAATTGACTTTTATCTTCAAAGCCATAACAAATGTTACCCGCATGTTTTTGGTAGGTCTCCTTGGCATCCAGTCCTGGAGGATGGGAGGGAGGAGGAAGGAAGGAGAGGAAAACAAAAGTCTGTCGTTTTTAATTAAATAGTAGTGTTCCCAGCAAGAGGAATGTGAGCCAGTAAAAGTTGCCATTGGGGGAAATGAGGGAGGGTAGGGAGGGGGCCCCAGCTTAAGACTGTGGCTTTGGTAAAGTCACGGAATTTTGTTGCCTGGTTTCTTCCCCCAGCTGAGGACAGCATGGGATGGTGCTTGCCCCCTCCTTTCCCAGCCCCCTCTCTCAGAGAAATGCTGAGGGGTCATTAGTGTTTGTTCAAAGCACTTTTGAAGATGTGAGACACAGAGCCATCAGCATGACATATGTTGGGTGGTGGAGCGTGGGACCTGCCATCCAACATATTAAGGGGAGGGAGTCTCTGCTGCCTTGAGAGTTGTGCTTGGTGACTGGGACCTGGGGGCCTGGGTTCCCACCACCGCTGGCCTCGCTCCTGAGCCTGCAGAGGTGGGGATGGCCCAGGGAGAAGTCAGGGTGAGCCCAGGGTGTGGGGCTGCACTGTGGAGGCCTGTGAGGTGATTTCAAGTGGTACCTGGAGGAATATTTCTTATCTTAATAGTTACATTTTTTTTTTTTTACCAGAAAAAAATAAATAACTGGGACATAAAACCCTTGAATTCACAGATATCATTGCTTAGGAGGAAGCTAAGTGGAAAGAGATAGTCTAAAGTCAATTCTGAGAAAAATATTAAGTACAACTGGTCAAAATTGTGAATGAGAACGGAATGCCCCAAATTTGGGAAATGTTGAGATACTGAACAGGATAGCAGTAGGCAACCCTCGGTCTGTTTAATTTCTGTGATTTCCAGTGGCACGGAAAGGGTGGCTCCAGGTTCTTCCATTATCTCATCAGGATGTAGGAGGGCGTGGGCTCAAAATTGTGTTGAGTTCCAAGGGCTGGCAGAGGTCCCCTCACCAGCCCCAGACCCGTCCTGGGGTTGGCCTCTGTGTCCACTCGGTCACCCGGCCTTTCACCAAAGTGGCGGGGGACACATTCGTGGCTCATCCAACCAGCATGTTTATTGCAACAATAACTACTATTTATTAAGCGCCTGTGTGTGTCAAGCACTTTGCTTACATTATCTTAATCCTCCTCCTAACCCTGTAAAGTTGCCAGCCGGCTGGTGTGGACGCTGGTTTTCTCCCATTCTGGAGTACTTTCTAGGACAGTGAAAGCCATGTGTGGTTAAGTTCCACACCAGAACATCTGCCTGGAGGGGGTCGCACTTATTCATTCCTGAGAGGTGGCACTCTGGCCGGCTGCCGAGTACTTTGGGATGAGGCAGGTTGTGGGGCAGGCAGAAGCATGAGGGGCCCCTGCTTGCCCTCTTCCTCTCTGAGGGAGCCTGAGTAGCTTAGTAAATGTTTAAGTTGGGTCTGAGTTTCATGCAAGATCCTGGGATATGAGAGGGTGACCTCACCGGCAATTAACCCACGCCTGCCCTCCCGAATACAAAACTAAATGAGGTCAGTCTTGGCCACAATAGCTTGTCACCTTGTATAAGCCATTTTACCTTTGTCTACCTTAATTAGCTCCTCTGCAAAATGGGTATAATAACATGCTCATCCCTGGCAGGGTTCTGGCAGATAACTCTTCACTGAAAGTAGAATGTGGGGAGAAAGGTACTGGCAGGTTCCTGAGGCCCTGGGAGAGGTGGAGGTGGGGGCCCATATTATGAAACCAGAGGCTCCCCCTCCCCCATACTCTGTAGCCTCACTTGGAGGGACACAGGCTCGGGCTTCTGCCCTTTCAGTGGATACATGCTGAACTTCAAGGGAATATGAGCTTGGAGGAGAAAAATAATGAGAAATGTGAGCTGTACAAGTACTGCAGAAGATGACTGATAGGTGAACAATTTGTATGCCAGACAATAATGTGCTAAACAATTAGAAATTAAAATAAGCATAATAATCTCAGAGATAAAGGACGATATTAGAAACATGAAGCAGCAACAGGCAGTTACAAAAGAAAACCGATTGAAAATGTTGGCTCTGGAAAATATAATGGGTGAAATTAACAAGTTTAGTAGATGCATGGAGTAGCGTAATGGACACAGAGATGCTGATAGGAGAACACTCAGAGAAGCAGAATCTGCGTGTCTGTGTACGCTCCTGCAGCGTGTGCACACGTGTGCATATATGAATGTGTACAAGTGGATTTAAGACCATTCCCCTCCCCCACCCCCCAGTTTGGTCCTTTTGTTCTTTTATGGCAGAGCCGCCTGAAGAAACAGGCTGAGAGCTTCGGTGCAGGCAAGTCTGCCTCTGGATCAAAGGTGGCTGCCAGGCGGTTTGGTAATTTGATTAGGGGGCACCTAGTGCATTTTGATGTTTGGGGAAGGTTGGGAGGGTGCAGGCCCTGCTGGAGCCTGTGGGGATGTATGGAGCTGGGTGATGAGATTGGAGGCCGGCCCAGCTGCTGCCTGAGTGCCGGATTCCAGGGGAATTACCCTTGAATGATACCAGTTGGCACAATTAAAAGGCCCCATGTCTTCACCATATGGAAAGTGTTAGGCCTCCTTACGTGGTTTCAAAGCTATGTGCCGGGAGGTGGACTTGACATTTGAGGTAAAGCATAAATTAAATATTTGGTGTTTCAGAATTAAAAGATGATTTGCTTTGAGGCTAGTGGAGGCGTTTGGACCTCAACTCACTGGCTTCTTTGAGTTCTCCACGGAGGGTGCCCTCTGCCAGGCCAGCTTCATAGCCCCACCTGGCAGCTTTCTGGACCCCTGGGGAATGGGGAGGAGAGCTGGGGCAAGCTGGAGCTGGGCAGAGTGCCAGGTGGGGCTTCTGGTTTCTGGTAGGTCTGGATCCCTCAGGAAGGTGGGAGGTGGGCAAGGGTGTCATTCTGGGTACTTTAATGCATCTCTGTCATGGGGTCTCAGGTAGAGGTTTCGAGGAGTGTCTTATCCTCCCTACGAAACTTTTCTTCTTTGAGAAGGACACTGGTTCCCCGAGTCAGGCTGTGTGTGTGTTGTGTCCCTCGAACTCAGGAACAGACCCTCTACATTCATATCTTGTACAAACTGTCACAAACTGAGGGGGAAGCTAAACCAGGAGACAACCTCGGCATGTCCCACAAGCTCCTAGCCTTGGGGAATGTTCCATCCCCTCACCCAGTGGGAGTGTCAGAAGTGAGGAGAGAAGGTGGGTGATAGACAGAGTAAATTCCTCCTCATAACAGGAAGCTTGGGCCCCTGGGCTCAGGGGCCAGACTGTCCCTTTGAGGGCTTAAAGCAGCAAGGCTGAGCTGTCAGCAATGGAAGAATCACTTTCTGAGGAGTCCATCTTCCTCTGGCAGCCCTGGGGCACGTGGTGGGCTCTCATGATATATTTGCTGAATGAATGAATGAATGAATGAAGATAGATTAAGTCCCCATCCCTGCCTCTTCCTCCCCCAGATTCTCTTCCCCAGCCAGGTGGAGCTGGAAGTAGGAATAAAAGGAAGAGTGGAATCAGGCCTTTTCTTTCAGACACTCAGCTATTCATTAATTATGATCAATAATGAATTGTTATTAATGATGGATTCCCTAGCTGTGCCGGGCATTGAGGCTACAGTGGCAAATCACAGAGCTGTGGTGCCTGCCCTCCTGTAGCTTCCAGTCTAATAAAGGAGACAAAGTATAAGCGTGGCCACAGGCACATTGGCAGACAGTAACACTCCTGAGAAGCTGAGGCAGTGAGGAAGAAAGTGTGGGAAGAAGGGATGGGTTTGTGCAGTGGGAGCTGGGGGAGACCCCTTGCTCGCTAGTGTCCGTGGATAATGCGTGGTGCTTGGGTTGGGCCCCTGAGAAGGGACTGTGGGCTCCAAGTGGCTCTGCAGCCTGTGGGGTCTGGAACTGTCTCTGGTGCTCATTCTTTCTGCAAAGCCCCCCATGTTAGTGGCTCTTGGCACGTGTGAGCTACCTTTCCCTCTGGACAGGTGAGTGGGGTGGAGCCAGGCGGGCAGCCAACCTGCTGCCCCAGCCGCCAGCGCGCTCTGCGGGGCTGATTCGCGTGCAGCGTCATGCACAGGGACTTGGGGGCATTACTCCAGCTGTTTGGGTGGAGGGGCGGCCCCTGCTGCCCTGCGGGGGAGGAGGTTCAGAAGCCCAACCGTGGTGGGATGTGGCAGCCTGAGCGGTGGGATTGGCAGAGGGAGGCACCCCAAGAACCAGGGGGCAAGAGGCAGTGACAAGCCAATCCCAGAGAGAACCCATCCTGCCCCAGAGCTGCTGTGAGCCTGTGCCTGAGGGAGGAGGGTCTCCTGCCTCAGTTTACCAGATGTGTCTGAGGAAGGGGCATGCAGCCTGACTCTCTGGGCAAGAGGCAGGGGCCCACGAAGAGATCTGCAGGCACTGGGGAGTCACGGACCCCCCAGTCCTCCTTGCTGGGGGGGTTCTCGCAGCCTCACTCACTGGCTGTAGGTTCACAACTTTGGAATTTTTAGGTCGCTCGTTGGATTCCAAAGCAGGAACTTCCGGCTGCCTCCCTGACTTACCGCTCTCTTTTCCACTCACGCATGTTCTTTTTGTGGCTCTTGTCTCTCACAGACATTCTTTCTCTTCCTCTGGCTCTCTCTCCCACTCCCTTCCCCTTGCCTCCTCCCTCCCCACCCCCTCCCCCAGGAAGGAAAAAATTCAGACTCTCACAAACAAAATATCTGCCATTCCATCCGAGGGAGAACTGAGGCAGAAGCCCAGAATATCCTGGAAGAAACGCCAGAGAGAGCTGAAGGCCTCAGTTGTTTAATCTGGAAGGCAGTCTTTGATGTCACCGTGCTCCGTTTATCCTGGGAAGCTGCCTGCTTCTTTATGGCTGGCTTCAGACTCTGTGCATGAAAAATGGCCGAGTTCCTTCAGGAGCTGGAGGGAAAGCCTGATCCCTCCCCAGAGGGCAGGCCTGGGGATGCTGCCTTTCCTGCCAAGCCCAGGTGGGCTGGAGAACCTTTTCCAAACAAGCATTTCCAGAGACATAAGTAATTCTTTGATAACTTCCCGGGAAAGCAGAGGGGGCTCTTTATTCATGTGGGTACCCGTCACGGGGCTTCGCGAGGGAAGCCTCAGGTCCCTCCCCTGAAGTCATCCTTAGACCCAGAAGGGCGGCACACAGGAGCTCTCACCAGGCAGCTCTGCCCTCCAGGGTGCGTCCTGTATGTGTGTTTGTTTAGAGGGCTCCGAGGAATTGCTCTGGGCTTCACTTTCCTTACTTGTTGAGCCATGTGGGCTGCGGTTTGTGTGTGGCTGACGCCTTTCAGAGGATCCCAAGGTAGTGGGTGGGCTTCACAGCGGTGTGGCATCAACTGAAGGATCCCCCCCACCCCTTCTCTGGGCCTTGGATCTTCTGGCTGAGAAGTAGGATAAAATCATTTATTATAATTTAGAAACTATGTATTAAATGCATTCTATTCAAGTCATTCATGCATCTGTGCAATAGAAATTGAGTACTTACTTTAGGCCAGGTATACATTTGCTCTGTCAGTAGAGCGTGGTCCTGGTTTTCATGGACCTTACACTCTAGTAGGAAAAGATAAGTATTTTTAAAAACAAATTACACAACCTAAGCTGTGATTTATGCCTCAAAGGAGAAGTGCTGGGTGCTTTGAGAACATTTAATAGGAATCAGACCTAATCTGGGTGGCTGTTCATTCTACAGATATTTGAGCATGCGTAGGATGTTGTAGAAACTATGAGGAATAGAACATAGTTCCTGCCTCATAGAACTTGGAGTTTAGTGGAACTAAACTTTCATCTTTGCCTCTCATCTATTTTTCTTATCTTATTGCATTGGTTAGAATCTCCTCAACTGATTAATAACTATTAAGTATGATGTTCATTGTTTGTCTAGTTAAGAAAGCTTTCTTCATCTCCTGGATTGCTAGGATTTTTAAAACCAGGAATAATTTTTGAATTTTATCAAATGCTGTTGGGGTGTTGATGGAGCTGGTGATTCTTTGCTAATATAATGTATGATTTGTATGCATGATTTACATAACTAGATTTCCTAGTGTTCAACTTTCTTTGCACTCCTAAATTAAATCCCTCTTTGCCATGATAGACTGCTGCTTTAAAATGTTGCCGTATTTGATTTGCTAATATTTTACTTTGCATTGATATTCGTGTTTGATTGGCTCATGGTTTGGGAAGGTAGCTCTTGAATAACGAAGACAATGTTCAGGGAATGTTAGAGGATGCTCTGGGGGCTCTAGAGCAGGAAGTACCTACTGGTCCAGGGTCAGAGGTAGTGTCAGAGGAGCTGTAATTTAAGCCCAAAGGTGCATGGGGGGAGGGGTGGTGGTGAGCAAGACAAGGGGAGAGGACATGTAATAGCCATGAGTGTTTGCCGGACAGACCGGCCACATGTGAGAAAGCCCTGTAGAGAAGAGGGTGGTTCATTGGAGATGCTGGTTGAAGTTCAGTTGGCGGAAGAGAGGTCACAGCCTGGGCCTGGGGGCCTTCTCAGCCATGTTATGGAGCTTGGTCTTTGTCCAGAGGGGAGACAAGTGTGTGAAGGGCCTGTGTGAGGGGCCAGCAAGAAAGAGGTGAGCCCTGTGATCTGGGGGACGAAGGAATGTGGGGATGGGCTCTCCCTTGTAAAAATACTTTGGAGGATAAAGAGGAATCAAGTGGCTGTATTCTGTGCGCTCAGTGAGAGATTCTGGAAGGTCTGCATTGGTCCAGGCACAGTGCTTGGTTCTCGAGTGTCACCCAGGGGACTCTTGAGGAGGCCATAAGGAGGTGAAGGACCAGGAGAAGTAGATTAGGACATCAGACGGTGTAGGGTGGTGCTTAAAGAGCGAGAACTTTGGAGCCCGATGTCTTGGGTTCAGATCCTGCTGCACCATTTTCTAACTGTGTGACCTTGGGCATAGTGTCGAACCTCTGTCAGCCAGGGGTCTAGTGGGAAACAGATGCACTCCAGAGAGTTTAAATGAAACTAGCTTCCAGAGGTATGGGCAGGGTTCAGGGATACTTTATGGGGGGTTGAGGTACCCAGGGACTGATGGTCCCTGGCAACAGTGGGAAGCTGTTACCACCCCTAAGGTAGAAAGGGCCAGGGGAGGAAATGTTGGATATTTTGCATTGGATCCCTGTAGGAGCCACAGCTGATGATGGGTGGAGACCAGGCAGAAGCTATAAAGATGGAGGATTAACCACAGTCAGAGACACGGGACAGAAGTAGTGAGGGAGTGGAGAAGAAGTACCCAAACTCCCATCTCCTCGCATCCTCCCGTTTCCTGCCGGGGCCTCGCATTGGCTGAATTCAGAAGCCAGAGGCCAGAAAGCTCCAGTGAATTGGTCCACAGGGTCAGCTTCCTGGGGGCACAGGGCAGTACAGAGAGGGTGGGGAATGGATGGGGGTGGGGATGGCAATAGAATAATCAACTCTGCTTGTGTTTCCTCATCTGTAAAGCAGGGATGACAATAGTACCTGCATCATAGTTGTGAGGACTCAAATTGTAAAACAGTTGTAATGTCAGGCGCACCGTAAGTGCCCAATACAAGTTCGCTCTTACAGTTATAAGACCAGGAAGAGACACAGGGTTATGGAGATTCGGGGAGGTGTTTTTGAAGGAGGTGGCATGTCAGTATAGCTCTAAGGACGGTAAGACTGGGACCAGGGGTCAGAATCTAAAGGCCAGAGAAGTCATATTCATGAACGCAGCAGGCTGGGAGGGAGAAACCTGGGAGGTGGGGGGACTAGGGTGCCCTGGGGAGCACATGCCCTGAGTCAAGAGAACAGCGTCCCTCAGCCCCAGCCAATTGTTGTCATGTGGGAATGTGGCCCTGGTATTGCCACATCTTCTTATCATTAAGAGAACCCAGCCATCTGGATTTTTATGTGAAGTTTTTCTAATTAAAAAAATTATCATCAACTACATAAAATTTTTCAAAAACACTTTTTTTGGGTGGACCCAGACAGCTGGATTTGGCCTGGCTTGTGACTGTTGATTTAGACCTACAAGATTTTGGTGGGGTATGAATATGTTAGTGATAATAGTACATACAAGGGAATATTAAAAGTGTCTAATGCTTTACATGCATTCTTTACATGTATTATTCCCCTGTGTACAGATGAGGAGACGAGCTCAGCAAGTTAAGTCCTGAGCCCAGCCAAGGGAGAGCGGATTCAGGCTGCCTCCAAGGCAGAGGGTACAGCCCAAGCTGGGTGCTGGTGAGTCATGGATAGTATGTTTCAGTTGCCGGGGAACAGGATGCGAAGGCAGGTGGGGTAAGTACAGTATAGATGTGGTTTGGGCCACTTTATACTGAGGCCCAGCGTGTGCACGTAGTAGGTGTCAGGAGTGTGTTTAGAGCTTTCAGAATCAGACTTCCTGGGTTCAAGTTCCCACTGCACCTCTCCCCAGCCGAGTGGCCTTGGGCCATGTGACGGCTCATTGCTGATCCTGAGCTTTCGCATCTGGTGGAATGGGTAGTCCTCATGGAGTTGTTCGAGGACTGAAATGAGTTCATGCTGGCAAATCAGGGAGAATAAAGCAGACGTCACCCCTCCTCTTGCAGCTTTCTCGTGTGGTTAGCTGATGATCACCCAGATGTGCGCTAAATGTGATGAAGGGGAAGAACAGGGCATGGTGAGAGAGAATGAGGAGGGTTCTACTATGAACTGGGGAGTTAAGTTGTTGAGACCCAAAGGATAAATAGCCAGGTGATGAAAGGTTTAGTAAAAACATCTCAAAGGGTTTGGGAAGTGCAAAGTCCAGGAGGCACAACTGGCAAGTAGAGAGTCTTCAACCCACTTCTGGGTGTCTGACTTAGGACAGAACCCAGTCTCTGAGTTGTTCAGGCAGAAATACGCGGTCCAGCACCGGGGGTGGGTAGCTCTTGAGGGTTGCGGGACGAGATGCTATATGTTGCAACCTGTTTTGGTTCTTTGTCCACCTGCTGCAAATCTTCTCCCACAGTTTTATTTTTATCGATGTCCGATCGCTCCAGCTTCTCTCATTTCTGGCTGGGTGGGAGGTTGGGGAGAACCTCCTGGTCCCATGAAGTAGTGTCAGCCGGGAGCTGATTGGCTGGTCTGCCACGTGCTGCCCAAGCCCCTGGCCTTGAGCTTGAGTACAGAGCTGGGGCCCTGGAGAGGGTAGGGCAGAGCATAAAAGTCCCTGTCAGCAGCAGGATGGGCCTGGCCACCCTCAGGCTACAGGTGAGGCTGGGGAAGACCAGAACCTCCCAAATGGGCTCAGGCCCAGGGTGTATCTCTAACTGCAGAAGTCTGCGCAGGCTGGTGGGCCCCCCTCACGGAGGCTTTGGCTGACGGCGGCTCCACTGTGTAGGTTTGGGCGTGCTACCTTGGGGTACTGAGGCCACTCCAGGCCTGGCTTCCAGAGGTAACCTTGTTACAGGGCAGTTTTTGACCTTGACCTTGTTTTACCCTTCTTTCCCCTAGGGATCTAGATAGACTTCAAAAGCAAAAAGATGATGTCAGAAAACTATTGCAAACCAGGAACGAGGTTGCCTTTTCAGTGCATGCTGGGAGCACTTATCTTGCTCCCCTGCCCTGGAAATCCCGAGGAGCCCCTGCCCCGGTCAGTCTTGGGTATGTGCCTCCTTTCTCAGTGTTCTGTGATGGCAGCCTCAGTGTGACTATTAAGTGCCTGCGTATGCTGAGCCCTGTGCTGAACCATAGGTGCAGCATTAAGTATCTGCTGTATGTCAGGCTCTGGGCCCAGAGCTGTCCCTACCACGCAGTTCTCACAACACCATTATGAGGCAGGTACTATTATTATCCCCATTTTACTGCTGGGGAAACTGAGGCTTTTAAAAAATATTTATTTATTTATTTATTTATTTATTTATTTTTGGCTGCGTTGGGTCTTCGTTGTGGTGACCAGGCTTTCTCTAGTTGTGGTGAGCAGGGGCTACTCTTCATTGAGGTGCGCGGGCTTCTCATTGCAGTGGCTCCTCGTTGCAGAGCACAGGCTCTAGGCGCGTGGACTTCAGTAGTTGTGGCTCGCGGGCTCAGTAGTTATGGCTTGTGGGCTCTAGAGCGCAGGCTCAGTAGTTGTGGCACATGGACTTAGTTGCTCTGCAGCATGTGGGATCTTCCCAGACCGGGGATCGAACCCATGTCCCCTGCATTGGCAGACGGATTCTTAACCACTGTGCCACCAGGGAAGTCCTGGAAACTGAGGCTTTAAAGAAATCTACCCAAGGTCACTTGACTTGGAAGTGGAATCTTGTTCTAGCAAGATTCAAATTCAGATCAGTCTGATTTTAGAGCTATCTTAAATCATTATAGGTGAGTTTTTTTTTTCCTTAAACAGTATGTTATAACCCCATTCATGGCTTATGAAATCCATGTAGTGAGCAGCATTAAAAAAAAATGAAATAGACAAAAATAAAAATATGAGAGAATATCCTATATAGTAATAGTAAATATTGCTTTATGTAACTTTCTGTTTAGTTTATAGGTGTGGATAACCATGTCTATAGATGATTGATAGATAGATATGGACATATAGACATGGGTATCCATACTGATAAATAGATAGATCTATTTATAGATAGATATGTGTATATCTAAACACACATCTATACCCAAACCCATATATACAGAGGCCCATTATAAAACATAATTCTTATTGTGGGTCACTGTCAAAGTGTTAGAAAACACTGGTGATTGGTCACTGGTCTAGACTCTGAGTCTGAATACCTGGTTTCAGGATCTAGCTCTGCTTCTCACTAGCTGTGTGACCTTGGGTAAGTTCCCTAACCTCTCTGTGCCAAAGTTTTCTTTCTTGGCTTCAGGGCCTTTTGGTTTGTTGACTTTTTGGTGAGAACAGATTCTCCCAGGATTGCCATGGTTGCTGTCTTGTTCATCAACTCCATTTGCTTAGGGCATGAAGAGGGCCCTTGGGGACCCCCGTGTCCTCTCACCTTAGAAACTAGCCTCTGAACATGACAAGCAGCAGCTGCACCCTGGCAACTAAATCTTTCTGGACAGAATATTGTTTTGGGAATCCTGAGCCTGGGGGTGGCCGCAGCTTAGCTATTAGGTATCTATTGTGATCTCTTCTGCCCTTTGCTTCCTCCTCTCAGAATGTAGTAAAGAAAAGGTGGATGTCTAGGTTATCTTTTGCTGTGTGACAAATTATTCCAAAACTCACTGACTTGATATTTTATGATCTGCTTAAGATTATGCAATTTGAGCAGGGCTTGGCAGGGGCAACTTATCTCCATCTCCATGTGCATAGTTGGGTTGGCTCAAACAGCGAGGGGCCACCTGCCACAGATCCACTTGGCTTATGTGTCTGGGGCCTCAGTTCTCTTCCAGGTGTCCTCAACCACTGGTTAGCTTGGACTTCCTCGTAGTATGGCGATCTCAGGGTAATCAGACTTCTTACACGGTGGCTGGCTTCCCAAGAGTGCAGAAGTGAAAACTGCCAGGTTCTTTAGGTTTAGGCCTGGAATTGGCAGTGCCACATTCTCTTTGTTAAAGCAAGTCACAGGTCCAGCCCAGGTTTAGGGGAAGGGATTACACAGGGGCATACATACTGGGAGGTGTGATTGATTGGGGGCCATCAAAGTAGTGTCCCAGAGAGGATGTGGTCTCCTGGAGAGAAACGGCTGAGAGACTGAGTAAGGAAAAGGACTGAAAGGTGTCCATTGGATTTAGGGTCCTGGTGGTCACCATCCGGTTTGACAGGAGCTGTCGTGGTGGAATGGCAGCCGAGGTGAGACTGGCATGGGTCCTGAAGGGACTGGGGAACACTTACACGGGAGCAGATGCACATACTTGTAAGAACATCCATGGCTACATTATTTGGAAGAAGGAAAATTTGTAACAACTCAAATATTCATCACCAGGAGACAGGCTAATAAACAGTGGTGTAGCCATTCCATGGATCTCTCCGCAACTGGTAAAACCAGGTTGAGTGAGGGCCACAGGCTGATCGGAAGGAGGCCCTGAGATGCTGTTGAATGAGCAAAAGCAAGAGCAAAACATCAGTGTAATGTGGCCCCGTTTTCTGCACTATACAAAGGTCTGTTCAGGCCTATGTCTCTATATATTTGCAGGTGCACATGGAAAGATCTGGAATAATACACTGTCAAAGTCTGTTTCCCTGAGGAGTGAAGTGGTGGGAGGTGGTGAGGAGAGAAGGAATTTCACTTTTCACATTATATATTTCTACATTGTTTGACTTTTTTTTTTCTCAATGAGCATGTACTACTTTTGTATTTTTCAAAGAGCCAATACATTTTATTTTTATTTTTATTTTCTTTAACATCTTTATTGGAGTGTAATTGCTTTACATTGTTGTGTTAGTTGCTGCTGTATAACAAAGTGAATCAGCTATATGTCTCGGGACAAGCTTTTCTGGAAGGGGTGGAGAGAGAAGCCGGTGGCTGGAAGGGGACGTGGGGCTGGGATGGACTCAGGGTACGGCCCGAGGACCACCTACATCTGAAGTTCCGAGTGCTGTTTAAAATGCTGAGACCTAGGGGCCCCTCCCTCTGCAAGCCCTCTGAATCAGAGCCTCTCTGTGTTGGGCGACCGGACTCTGTAGGAAAGGTGACGGTGGGAGGGAGCTGGAGGGGTTAGGGCGGAGGGAGGGATGGTGCTTCCCATCTGTAGAAGGTTGGGGATCGAGTGTGTGGCCCAGTGGAGAAGCCGGCACAGTTCCTGACTCATGACACGCTCTCAGTCAGTGATTCTGTCTCCTGCGCAGTTCCCTATGGCTGTGGATCCTTACCCCCTATAAGTGGATTTGGAACTTTGCTGACAGTTATTGATACCTGGCCTCTTTTTCAAGACCGGCCAGGCCCCTCCTTTTATAACTGGAAGGAGGGAGATGTTAAAGGGATATCTAGCCTAGCGATAGAACTTTCTGTGATGATGGAAATGCTCTATGTCTGCACTGTCCAATATGGGAACCATTAACCACCTGTGGCTACTGAGTGCTTTGAATGCAGCTACTGGGACTGAGGAGCTGAATTTTAAGTATATTGTATTTGAGTTAATTTAAATGTAAATTTAAATAGCCACGTGGGGCTAGTGGCTTCTGCCTGGATAGCACAGCTCTGGACCAGCGGAGGAGATGTAGCACTGCAGTGCATCAGGCTAACCCCCATCCCGAGGCCGGTGGAAGGAGCTATTTGCAGCAGGTGATGGTGGAAGGCGAGCTCTGCGCCCAGGAGGCACTGGTGAAACCCTCCCTGGGGCCTCTCCAGACCCTGCTCCTGGGAGGCACAGCTTCCCTTGAGCTTGGAGGGAGGAGGCCCAGGCTGGCCACTGCTGTGGTCAGTGATGGGAAGGATGGCGGGTCTCCCAGGTAGGTGGATTGGTGCACCTTCTCCTGGTGTCATAAATTGGGGCCTTCTTAGCCTTCTCAACCTTGGAGGGCCTGCTTGGCATTTGCCTCTGGGGTTCGTGGGTGAGGACTTGTCCCCTTGGCTCTGGTCTGAGGAGCTGGAAGGCAGAACCCGTTCGTGGGGCTGGGGGTCAGCACTGAGTGGGACCAGCTTTTCCCCAGGAGTCAGAGGCAGCATTCATCTCGAGCTTTAAGGTTGGCAAAGCCTTACTCACAGTGATTTGTCAGGCATTTACTATTTGCAGAAACCTGGCCAGGGTCAGTATTAATACTATGGGGAAACTGAGACCAGACTGCAGAGTCCATGGGGCAGGCTCTGTGTGTCTCACTGCTGCGTCCTCAGGGCCTTTTGCACTGCTTAGCATGTGGTGGGTGCTCAAGGAACACTTGCCTGGTGGATGAGGCTCAGGGAGGCCTAGCAGCTTGGCCAGAGGGCACATAGCCTCTGGAGGTCCCGTCCCTCCAAATTCCACCTCCTTTTGGCCTTTGAAGAGAGCCTCCGCTTGCATCTCCCCTGCCTTTCAGAAAGGGGCCTCGCCAGTTTTCTTTTGGTAAATAAAATCATGCACACGGTGAAAAACAAAAGGAAAAAAATTCAAAACAGTACTAAAGGGTATGTAATAAAAAGGAAGCCTTCTTCCCACCTCTGCCAATACCATTGGCCTCCCAGCACCCCTCTCCCAAGGCATCTGCTTTTTCTGGTTCCTGGAGGTGCTTCTAGCCGTGCTCTGTGAGTATGGGCCCTTATCCCTGCACAGACAGTAAGCAGTCCTCTTGGCCAATAAGACTGGGAAGCATTGGTATTTGTAGGTTAACTGAAAAATTCATTTGAGGTGGGGATCCATAAAAAAGTGATAGAGACTTTATTTTCTTTTAACCTAAGTTGCATGTTATAATCTCGTTCTGCACCTTGCCTTTTTAACTTAACAGTGTATCTTGGAAATCATTCTATATCAGTGCATATAATCTAATTGCCCTTCGATCTTATTGTTCTTCATGGCTCTCAAGGCCTTCCATTGTGGGGATGGACCATACTTCATTGCACTGATTCCCTGTTGTTGGGCATCTAGGTTGAATATGGGCTTGTGCCTATAGTCTAAAGTAGACTATTAGATCAATGTGGTGCATTTCTGTAGCTGTGCTTCTGCACACACCCCTGCCACCCCAGCACACACACTGCACACCCGATGTGAGCTCCAGGCATGGTTCTACTTCTTTTCTGGCAAAGCCAGAGTTTCTCCCGCAGGCCAGGGTCTTCAAAATCCAGGAGGGCAGCAGCTTCAGGGGGGTCTGTGGTTAAGTAAGTGCGACCTTTCTCTGTGTGGGTGAGTCAGAATCCTTTGGTTTTTAAGCCCATCTCAGCTGTTTCGTACAGAAGCACGTTATTGGCCTGTGTAACGGGGAAGTTGGGAGGGTGAATTGAATTCAGGGACAGCTGGGCCCCAGCTCCAACTCTGCCCTCAGCTCTGGTTTCTTTTGCGTCGGCTTCATTCTTGGGCAGACTCTCCCCAGGTAGTGGCAGTTCGACTCCCAGCGGTCTGGGCTTCCATCTCCAACTAGAAGAGAGAGTTTCAGCCAAAGCTTAGTCTGGCTCCCATTGTTTTGACTTGAGTCACATGTCCATCCCAGAACCAAAACCTCTGCCGGTTCTGGGTCATGCGGCTACCCTCGAGTGGGGGCTGGGATCAGCTCCCCCACACCTCAAGGGCTGGGAGTGAGGGGGTGGTTCCCTAAAGAAAAACCACCTGTGAGGAAAAGGCTGCAGAATGCATACTGGGTGGACAGAACCAACATCTGTGCGTTGTATAAGACTCACCGACCGCAGCTCCAGTCAGCAGCTGGCAAGCGTGGGTGGGAACAAGGCAGTCTGACAATTAGCTGACTGTCCCGGGAGAACCACTCCTTGCCACTGGATCTTGGAAGAGCCTGGGTGATTTGCTGCCTCCTCCGTGCAGCCCACATGGGTCACAGCTTTCCTTTCAAGCTCCTAGCCTCTCCATTATGATCATAGGTGAGTCTTAACCCTTAGGGGGTAGGTAATAAGACCCTTTTGGGAATCTGCTGTATTGGATGGTGTCTTTCTCCTCCAATAAGTGCTCTTACACCTTACCCCCAATTTCAGGGCCCCCAGGTTAAGAACCTCTGCCTCAGTTTGTATGGATATTTTTAAAACCTCATTATTTAACTTTTTTTTTTTTTTTTCCTATATGGGTCTTATCTACTCCAGGGGGCACAGAGCTTTGGACCTGGTCTTCAGATCTGGGTTTGTACTGAACTGTATTCACTGTGGGCTTTAATTTTTTTTACCTGTAAAATGAAGGAAAAAAGTATCCATCTCTTGGAGTCATTTCAAGGATTAAGTGAAATAACTTATGTTGTGATTTAAGGCTTAGCATGCAGTAAGCACTCAGTAAACATACTCAGTAGTCCGATAAGGCCTCTGGAGCTGCTGATACATTCTGGAAGATTCCCAGTGAACCCACGCCATCTCTCTGGGGCCCATGACAGCCTCTGGAAGGGGCTTGGTTGCTGTTTGATGGATGGAGAGGCTCAGAGAGAACATCTTTGTTCACTCAAGAGTTCCCTGGAGTGATTGTTTGCCATTTCCAGGTGGGCAAACTAAGGCCAAGGAGGTTTCAGTGACTTATCCAGGCATCTTGGGGTTAGTTTGGGTTAGTTGTGAGCACTTTTACATCCTGATCTTAGGACACCCCTCACTTATTTTATAAACTGTGCCTCCCGCATGGCCATGGACAGGCCACAGGTGACAGCTAACCTTTGCATGATGCCTGCCTGCAGGAGTCCCCTGATCTCAGCAGAGTCCTTTCCGGCCCCTGAGCCCCAGCCAGTGGCTCCTCTGCCCGCCTGGCTGGACACCAGGTCTCGGGTGGTGGGTATTGTTCTGTAGAAATGCAAACTGGTGCTTTGAGAGTATTAAGACACAAAGTCCCTGTGGTTAACAGCCAATTAATCACAGCGTTAAGGAGGGAATGTCTGGGTAGACGTGACTTCATGAGCTTGTCATAAAGTCTGTCCCTGCCATGTTTCACTCTCCAAGATTTTTGACTTTCAGAAAAGGAACCACAGATAGAGTTACCAAGTTTTACAGAAATATTTTTACTGGGCAGAAGATTGCTTTCTGGTGAGAGCCAGTTATTTCAGGAGACAAGCAAAGAGCACTTTATTCTCACGTTCTGTGGGAGGAAAATATTATGCTAGGAAGCCCGCTTCTTGGACGGGCTGTTTGAGAGGCTGGGCTGCATTTCTGGAGTTGGGAGTGGGTGACATGAGATGGTGTGGGTGCCTGGGGGGCTGCTGGGTGTGCCTCCCTGGGGATTTGGGGCTCGTTGTACGGGCATAAGGGAGCGTAAGCTATAGAGCAGGGAAGGCAGGTGATCAGGGCTTTGACCTGGGAGTGCATGGCGGAGAAAGGAAGAAACAGGGTTGTACGCCAGTGTGGGAGCCCCCCAGCTGGAGAGCAAGCCTGGGGTCAGCTGGCTCTGCCATTTACCGGCTGTGTGACTCTGGGTCCTCACCCCTCTGAGCCTCCATTTCCATCTGTAAATTGGGGATAACGAAGTTATCCACCACACGGGCTTGTGTGAGCGTTAAGTGCGATCATCTATGTCAAGCGCTTTCTTATTTACTCAATCTGTGATATCCAGTGGTGATTGTCAGAGGGAGGGAGATGGGCCTTCCTCCTTCACATTCCAGACCAACTCATCCTGTAGCTCATCCTTTGCTGGTGCCTTGGAGTGCAGTGGGCATGTTTCCTGGTCCCAAATGTGACTTCCGGTTGGATACTGTGGTGGGGGATTGGAAATCTGGGTCACTCCAGCAAACTGGAGATTTATGAGCCTCATTCCTTGAGCTCTAGTCTGTACTTCAGCTCATGGAAGGGACTGTTTTCTCCTGGAAATTAGGGGAAAACAATATGGGCTTGATTGTATTCAAGGAGGATGGGTTTGACCTTTGCGTATTAAGACTTTGTTCTCCCCTCCCCCCATGATGTGGAAGAAGGATGCCTGCCAAGAGTTTTGTTTGTGTCTGGAGCAGCCATGTGTCTGATAAGGAGACGGCATCCTTGCCCTCTTCTTGCTTCTGAGCGTAATCCCTTTTAAGTTGGCCAGTTGGAGAGGGTTGATTTATTTCGTTCTCTTCCTCACCTCCCTGTCATTATTTAGAATGTGAGGGAGAGTTTATCTTGTTCTCCGGGAGATCTATCGTTTCAGCTTTGGAATGGTACCCAAGTTTATAGAATGGAGTCTGGTGCCCAGAGCCTTCTGGTAAATATTTTGGGAAGTGGGATTCCTCTGACATTATGGCCCGTGAGTTGGGCAATGGGTGCTTTTCCACGACTCGAAGATTGAACTTGGCCTCTTCTCATACAATGCCCTGCACATGGGCTACTGGGGGCTACTTGCTAAGGCATCTCAGCTCCCAGAATTCCTGCCTCTTAGGGGTCCTCTTGTTCTGTGCCTTCCGCCAGGAATCCATGCATTGCTTCTTCATTCCTTGCAAATGCACATGCCCCTTCTTTATCCTCAGAACCTGGCTTCCTTCTTCCTTCTCATGTAGCCTCCATTGTTCATTCATAACCTCCCCAAAGCCTTCCCTCAAGGCTGCCCTCCTTGTTGCTAAAAGCCTTTCCATTGCTTTGCTGATACCTCCTGTGTTCTGCCCTGGGTTGGCCAAGTCAGATAGGAGGGCCCTGGACGAGATCCATGTTCTCTCAATCTGTTTCCTCATTAATAAAATGGGATGGTAATATCAAACCCTGCCCACACCCCCCAGGATGAGTGGAAGGATGAAAAGATAATACGTGGGAAACCTCAGGGCCTGGTGTGCAGTAGGGTTTGGTAACTATTTCGCTCCCCCTCTTAAATTATAAGCTGCTCGAGGGCAAATGCCAGGTCTTAGTCATCTTCATATCTCCTTGAGAGCATCTTAGCCTGGTGTCTTGTTCATAGTAGGCCTAAGGACACAGTAGGTATGACCCACTGGTTAGGAGTGGTGGTGACTCTCCAAAGGGTTCCTTGGTTGAGAAAGTCTCTCAGAGCAATCATTTTCAAGGCTTTGGGGAAGGTAAACAATATTGCTTTAGCTGAGTGGTTAGGGCATGGGGGTCACCATCCACTATGTGGCCACTAGCCTCACATGGCTGTTGAGCATTTGAAATAGGGCCGGGCTGGGCTGTAAATACCCAGCAGATTTCAAAGGCTTCGTGTTAAAACAGAGAATGTAAATTTCTCCTTAATAATTTTTACGATGATAACAAAGAATGATGATATCTTGAAATGGCAAGATTTTTGATATTTTGGCTTAAATAACATTATTAAAATTAATTTCACCTGTTTCTTTCTCTCTTTTTTTAATGTGGCTACTAGGAAATTTAAAATTACACATGTGGCTTGCATTCTGTTCCTATTGGGCAGCACTGGTCTAGATTCTAGTCCATTCTCAATGGTGATAATATTGCCCCCAATATATGTGTGTGTGTGTGCGTGTGTATACACACACACACACACACATACACACAAATAGACAAACAGTATACCTATGGTATACCCAAATTTCATGTAGGGGCAGATAATAAAGAATGAGAAGTGCTCCAGAGACAGCCAGACCTGATGCAGTTGCTGGCTTTGCCACTTACTAGCTGTGTGACCTTGAGCAAGTTCCTTAACCTCTCTGTGCCCCTGTTTCCTTATCTGTAAAATGGGAGGAGAAATGATACGTACCCCACAGAGCTGTTGTGTAGATTGAGAATGCCCGTGAAACACTTAGGACCTGACACACACAGAGCAGGCAATCAATAGGGCATTTATTACCGTGGTTCATATTGATATGTAGTAAGCGAGCCCTCTGGAGGCAGAACGCAGTAGGACTTCCACTTCCAGAATTTATAGTGACCATAATGTTTGTTAGCCTCGGTTTTTCCATCTGGAAAATGTGTTGCTGCCGGGGGGACTGTAACATCTGTGCAGCACTGAGCGAGGAGCATGGCGGCAGAGTATTTGAATGATGTGTTCCCCCTACTCCCAGCCGTACCAGCACCGTGCCAGGCACTGAGGGATTTCACACCGAGGGCTGGTCACCGGTGGTCCTCTCTGGGCTCCTGGCAGACCCTTCTGGCCGTGCGGGCATGCAGCTGTCGGGGCTGGGCCACGGCTCTGCTGGGCAGCTCCTCCCTGGGGCTGCCTTCAAAGGGAGAGCTGGAAGGAAGGTGGACGGGGAAGGAGGGGCTGCCCATTGACTGCCTGACACAGACAATTGGATTAAAGGTCCCTTTCAAGGCCTTGGAAATTGTCAGTGACACGGGCCCTGGCTTGGGGACTGCAGATGGCAGCCTTCCAATAACTAAACCAAGTTCCCTCTTCTGAGATCATGATTTGAGAGACACGGTTGCTGAGGCTCTGCCTTCTGTGGGAGGAGGTGATGGAGAGAGGCCGGTCAGCAAGGCAGCTAGGATGAGGATGACAGCCGGCTGCGCGGCTGGGTGGACCCAGGCTGTATGTACGTGGCGGCTTTGGGGGTTGCGCGGGGGCCTTGGGAGTTTCAGGTGGACTGGAGACCTGGGTACCACGGCTTGGTACCTCCTCTCTGTGTCACTCACACATCCAGACATAAGCTGTCTGAAACTACCCTCTTCATCTTCCTAGGGAACCTGTGAAGGTTCCTAGGGACCTCCCTGGCCCAGTGACTGGCACTCTGTTCATCTGCTGTTGTTCAGGTCAGAACCTAGAGGTCATTCCCAACTCTTCCTCCCCGCCCTCACCTGAATAGCCAACAGGTGGACAACTTTTGTCAATTAACCAGTGCTTTTTCTTCCACCCTACATGTTATTTGGGGGCAGGCTGGAGGTTGGGTGTTGCAGGGTCATGTGCCCCACCCCCTTCCTTAGTGCTCTAGCAGGGCAGGGGCTCAGGGGGTCTGCAGTGGGACCGTGGAAACAAAGAAATCCTCTGTGCACAGCTAGCCCATCCCTAAAAATGGGTGCTCACCGCCCCCTCAGTTCCTCTTAACCAGCTTAGCAGCAGCATGGTGTTGGGGCCCAAGTGTGCCTCTGAGTCAGGCAGAGCTGGATCCAAAGCCAGTCTCTGCTGAGCCCAGAGGATGTGGAGGTTAGAAGGGGTGCTGACGTGCCCATGCAGAAGAGGGTAGGAGAGTGGGCTCTGGAATTGCATGAGTTTGAATCTGGGACCTGTTACCTACTAGTTGTGTGACCTTAGGCAACTTTCCTAATCTTTCCTAATCCTCAGTTTCCCCACCTGTAAAATGGGACTACCAGTTGACCCTCCCTCTTGTGGTTGGTGTATGAATTCAGCAAGGTCATGAACCCCCGTGGTCTGGCATAGATGGTGCTCAGTAAAGCTGCTCTTATTATAACTACTAACTATTCCCTTCAAGATTTCTTATGAGGGAGAAGGAGATAGAAGAAGGAAAAGTCTTTCTGGAAGTTTTTTTCCCCTCTGGACAAATGTTTGTTATTTCCCTCCTGTCTGGAAAAGCCCCAGCCCTATCCTTCAGTACCACCCTATCGCTGTCCCGCCACTGTCCCCCTGCACCCTGTCTGGTCACCAGGTAACTCAGTTTCTCCAGCTGGAGGGTTGCTATGGAGACCTCCTTATGCTGAAATTGCCCTGTGGCAGGGTGGATGTCCCCAGTTTCCCCTCTCAGGCCTAGGGGCTATGGTCAAAGGTTCAGGGGACAAGGGAAGGCTCAGTTTGGAGACTCTGGACATCCATCCTTCCCTTGATCTGCTCTGGGGGGTGAAGGCGGATCATGGGGGGAAGAGCCAGCGAGTACTTTCTCAGGTCAGATCAGAACTCTGCCTGGTCTCTGCCCCGCAGGAGCTCCCCTCGGGGACTCTCATCTTGGCTCAGGTCTGGGAGAGGGTCCCATCCTGAGAGCCCTTTGGAATCTGAGACCCTTTGCAGATGTGCAGCTTCCTGGGGGGATTAACACCCTCTATGAGCACAGCCTCTGGGCCGTCTTAAGTTTTTCTGGCAGCTGTTCCTAAGGCTTCCTCTTGTGCACCTGGGGAAATTAAACAAATAAGTCACTTCTGGGTTCAACCCCTGGCAATTCTGATTCAGTAGGTGTCTGAGAACCCTTCTGGAAACAGGTCAGGCCCACAGCCACAGGGATAGAGAGAGAGGAGGCAGCAGCCCAAGGCGTGTCAGGGTGCTGTTACCCCAGATGGGGGAGGGGTATCTGGCCATGGGAAGGACAGCTGTCAATCCTCTATATCTGGGGTGCGGCCCAGGAATCACTTTTTAACACATACGTACATACATGTGTATGTGTATACATATACCTCTCCACATTTTATTTGTGCCTTATCACAACTTTTTGAGGGAAGCATTCTCACTCCCATTTTACAGATGGTAAAACTGAGGCTCTGAGTGACAAGGCGCCTTCTTCCAGGTCACATGGGTACAGCATGCTGGGACTGTGTATTGGATCCAGCCTCAAGACTGCCCATGTTCATTCTGCCTCACCACTGCCTCTCTTGGGACTCAGTGTTCCTGCCTGTCAAATGGGTATCCTACACTGACCTTGACCACCTCCTGGGCAGGCAGCGCTTGGAGAGTGGGGCTGGGGATTGGAAACTGGCGTGTGTGAGTCAGCCCTCCCGGCTGAGTGTGAGCTCCTTGAAGTCAGGGCTTGGGGCTGAGGTGTCCAGGGAGGGCCTGTTTGGTTTGGTTGACGTTTCTGAGGGATGCTGGGCCTCACTGGTGCTCTGGCTGAGCAGACACAGCCGTCTCCCTCCAGGGACTAAAATTAGGATTCCTCGGCTCTTGGCTGGGCCTCGTCTTGTTTTTGGAAAGACTCCATTTTGTTCCTTCTGCTGCCGGCGGCCGAAGCCCAGCCATGGCCAAATGACTGTCCTGCCTGGTCTCCACTCACACGCTCTGGCCTGCATTGATCTTGTTGGAGTTAATTAGCAGCTGGCCCCACAGGCCTGGCCTCCAGCGGGCAGGAGGAGCCGGCGGGGGTGTGCCAGGACCAGGGGGTCCCCTCCCCACACCCCTGCCTCGCAGCCGCCTCAGGCAGAGGCCCTCTGAGGGAGGCTCCGGGGTTTTCTTTGGCACTCAGGGAGCTAATGGCTCCCTCTCCCTTTTCTTTGGAGCCCTGTAAAAATAAAAAGTTAAAAGACCCTCAAGTTTGAACAGGAAAACCAAATACATGAAACCAAGCTGTTTCCACGTGGGGGCCACGGACTGTGAACACCCAAGTTTGAAACTTCCTCTCGTCGGAATTTATGGAAGCCTTGGAAACTTTTCCTTTTCCCTTTAAACATCAGAATTGGCTCAGGGCATTCTTTAAAAGCATAACCCCGGTGCTGCTCACAGCTTGATTTAATACAGCTTGAATACAATAGTAACTTCTGAACCCGCTCTCTTCAGAGAGAGCTGGAAAGTTGTTTCATGACACCAGTAAGTAGGGTTTTTTTTTTTTTTTTCTTTTAGCCAAAAAGTATATTCTAAGATTTATTAGATTCTCCACTTCCCTCCCCCTAGTAACCCAGATTTTCACTCGAAGTAAAGGAAACTTGCTTAGAACAAGTTCTTTAACTAGGGGCTACAGAGCCTGGTCCTCTGGGGGAATGTTGGCACTAAAAGATTCACCAGTGCCCAGAGGCTGGCTGTTGTTATAGGTGGGTGGTTCACAAGTATCTGCTTCATAGACCAGAACCACACAGGGCCTGGGCTCTAGAAACATCGGCAGGAGGGTAACCGTATTTTGGGGAGAGGGGGCTAAGTCGGGGGTAGGGACGCGAGTGAGGAAATTCTCTCAGTTTTTCTGCAAAGGGAAACTGTTCTTCTGGGGATGGTTTGTCAGTCTGTGTTCCTGGGAGAGGGTGTTTGCAAAGCGAGTGAGGTGGTGACATTATTCCCCCAGAAATAACTCGATTCCTTGTCCATCTCCACCTTTGGAGGAGGAGGAGGGCTCTTCCAGGCTGTGGGGTCTGAGCTTGGCTTGTCGGGAGCTCAGGGCCTCCAGTGTTGGGAAGTGGGTTATGTCCTTTCTCGCTGTCCTTCTAGACTTAGCAGAGGCTCAGCCGGTGACCTGCACACACGTTTTTTGGCTCTCACAGCATAAGCAGATTCTTTTTAATTAGTTAGTTGCCAAAATTTAAACACTGGGACATTTCACGTGAGAATCCAGGTATGAGAAGATGGAAGATCTGAAAGCACGAGGCTTAAATTTTGGCCTGGCCACCACTGGTCACAGCCTAATTTAGAGCAGCGTTTCTCAATGGGATCGCGGACATTTGGCAATGTGTGGAGGCGTTCTTGATTGTCACAGCTTGGGTGGGTGTTGCTACTGGCATCTGGTACGCAGAGGCCAGGGGTACTGCTAGACCTCCTACAGTACGCAGGATGGTCCCACAGCAAAGAATGATCTGGCCTCCATAGTGCCATCCTGCTGTAGGGGGCATGTGGGCTCCACTTGGCTGCAGAGTTCCCACCAAACCCACCTCTGGCTTCTAGACAATTCTGAGTTCCTGAGATTGGTCACTAGCTTCTGGGCTTATTCCTGCCTTTTGTTCAAAGTTGGAACTATGTGATAATTTGCCCTCACTCCCCCCAGGGCCCTGCTCCGGCCCTGGGTAAATGGCTGCTTGGTGGCTGGCAGATGTGTGTACTGCTAAGCATGCCCCAGAACTGCTGGGAGGAGCAGCTTTCCCTACCCCCCACGTCAGATCACATGAAGACAGCTGGCCACTCACCCCTCCTCCCCTCCCGCAGCCTGCAGAGAAGATGCAGACCCCCCACCCCAGTGATAATAATGCCTGGTTTAAATATTGATAACTAGTGACTAATAAGATTGTTGGGAGAGCTGGGTTAGAGAGCTAGATTTGGATGTGAGCCTCCCAGGTGGGCTCAGGAGACACCAGAATTTGGCCCGAGAGACTGTGGGTTGACACATGACTCCCAGCAGTGACTGTTGAGGGCCCCCCTGAGCACAATGAGGCTGCATGAGGCACGGCCTCAGCGTCCCCTTTAGGAGGTACCAAGTGTGGTGGGAGGTGCACAGAGTGAATTGTGGGAAAAGGTGTGAAATACAGGAGGGCTTGACGGAAGGAACAGGGGCTTAGATCAAAGCCCAGCTCTACCTCTCCCAGCTGCTTGACCTTGGACCTGTCATTGCATCTCTTGACCCCATGGTCCTCACTTGTCGATGGAGATGGTGGGAATACCCTTCCAGCAGGTCATTGGGTGGGTGGGCTGAATACACTCGGAAAATAGCTATTGTTTTTTTCCAAAATAAGTTTTCATAAGGCATTCTTGATCAAGGTAGTAGGTGTAATTAAGCACCCAGGGGTCTTAAAGTTGACCTGTATTTGGGGGCTTTCAGGAGGGCTGCATGTAGGAGGAGGTGGCTGATCTGACTTAGCAAGGTGAGTTTTTTCTGTATTGCTTTGGCCTTGAGCTGCTCATCCTGGTGAGGATCTCTTTTCTCAATCCACGGCATTTTCCTTTCTTTCTTCCTCCTGGTTTAGATGGGGTAACCTTAGTTGTTGTAGCAAAAATGTAAACCTTGATAGTTACAGTGGCTTAACACATAAGAATTTTATTTAACACTCATGTACTAGTCAAAAACAGGTATCTTAGTTAGAAGTTGACTGTCACCCATATGGTGATTCAGTGGCCCAGGCTCCTTCCATCTTGTGGCTCATTCATCTGCTTCTCTGGTCCTCTGCTTCCAGCTAGTGACAGGGAATGAGAAAGTGGAAAACTGTACGCACTACTTAAGATCCCTGGCTGTGAGCTGGTGCGTCATCACGTGGTCCCATGATGCAAGGGATGCTGGGAAATGTAGTCCTGTCTGGGCAGCCACCTCCCACTGACAACCCCACACTGTGGAAGGGGGGGCATGACTCTTTGGGCACAGGTGTCCATCTCTGCCACCATCCCAGCTTGAGTCCTGTGCCCTTTGCCGGGGCTGTTTGTGCCTGGGCCTCCTTTTCTGCCGATTTCCTCACCTGGCTGTGTCTAGCTCCATGCTCCAGAATTTTCTGCCTCTTTTCCCATGTGGAGTGGTGTTGCCCCTGGGGGGCTGCTAGCGCTTTGCTGAGAGACTCACACTCAGGTTCCAATTGGATGCCCACTCTGCATGCATTTCTTGCACTGCTGTGGTTGTCCGTCTGATTCTGAGAAATGTATGAGACGAATATACCTTCCCTTATGGTTCAGAAAATGCCCAGGAGGCCTCCTGCAGGCCTGGGTCCTCCTGGGCAACTTGGGGAACCAGGCTGGTTGCAGCACAGGCTGTGTCTGGTCACTGCTTTCGTGACGCCTCCACCCGTTGGGAATGCAAGAGTTGCCACGTCCCTAGGGAAAAGTCATTTTACATCCATGGGCCTCATCTGTGAAAATAAGTAAATAAGCATTCAAAGAAAGCCCTGGCTGTGTTATCGCATGGGCCGTTCTGAGGATCCAGCAAGCTCGTGGTTGTGCACCTAACTCCTGTAGTCTGACCTGCTACACCCAGGTTTTCTGCCTGTCCCCTGAGCTAAGCCTTCCTTTGTTAAGTATTTCCAGGTGGGCTTTTTGTTTTTATTTTTGGTTTGAGAATGGATCCCATTTCTGGAAGGGACCTTAGCGTTATGATGCCATGAAGGGTCCTCTTGATGGCCCGGCCACTCTGGGCTCCCACTGTGTGCTGGGCTCATAGCTCACCCTTGCCGCATATGTCAGGGTGAGCCCAGGCAGAGGAGAGGGCCCAGGGCTTGGGGTGGAGCCTTCGCAAAGGCAAAGCCCACATCTTTGGGAGGCCTTCACTGCATCTGGCATAAGAGCAGGTCCACATAGGGAATGCAGTACACGTGCTGCGTGAACACAAGGGACAGCACCCAAGATGGCAAGGACAGTCAAACCCTACAGCTCTGCTTCCCAAGGGTGCCTTAGCCAGAGAAGCTTGGGAAGCAGGTGATAGCACCAGGTTAATGAACATTTTACTCTCTTCCTTTTGGCAGAGATTGCAAATTGGTGGCCCAAATCTAGCCCCCAGGAATGTTGTATTTGACCCACTCAATTAAAAAAAAAAATAGAACCAACATCTAAAAATGGGGGATTTCACTTAGAAGTCCAGATTTCTGACTTCTTGTTATTTTTTTCACTTTTTAAAAATTGAAGTATAGTTGATGGACAGTATTACATAAGTTAACAGGTGTACAACATTGTGATATGGTGACACTAGCATCAACTTCTTAGCCTGGCAACATTCAGCTGGAGCCGAGAGTGGCTGGGGCTCTGGGGGGTGCACGCCAGAGCCCAGTAGCGCCCACCAATCCTGTTTCTCTCTCTCTTGCCCTTTGTCGCTGCTCTTGCATATGTTTTCCTGTAGAGATATGTTTCTTTTCAATAAATATTTCTATTTCTCTCATAGAAAACACATTTCTATCAGAGATGGGAGGCAAAGATGAACCAAGATGGTTCTTTGTTTTAAGAAAAATGAGAGAGAACATATTTCACCTTTTCATGGAGATGAAAGTTTCTGTATGTTTCTCATGCAGATATTAAACCTGGCCCACTTCACTTATTTGGATAACTGAATTCCTATAGGATTGTGGCTAAGACATCTGCCCTATGCTGATGCCCTGTGCTTCCTGTAGGACAGTATTTCCCAAATACAGTACCCCACTAGGGTTTCTGGGGGTAAAAAGATCCTGTGCTAAAATAGGTTTGGGCAACAATTGATACAACAACCAATTAAACAAGTTTCTTTACTGCAGGACTTTTCAGAGCCTTTGTTGTGCTAAGGTGCATTGTGAATCTTGAATATGGGGTTTTAGTATAACTCAGTGTTCCTTCAATTTGGGGACCAGTTTCCCAAGCTCCCCGCTGAGATTTCGAGTCCTCCTTGCTATGTGCGTTCCCCAGCCACTTGCTCAGAAGCAACTTGGATTGGGCAAGCTGGCTGAACAGCCAGTGCCCGCTCTCTGTGGCGGGTCTGTGGCTCTGTGTACTTTGTGGGCTTCCACAGAGCTGGTGACTTGTTTTTCTGATCCACGATGATGTTGGGCAATTTTGCAACAGCTCTCGGTCTCTGTGAGCCTACAGGGCCGGAGGAGGGGGTTCTGGGGAGGGTGGAATCGTGGGGGTAGGGAGATTGCCTGGTTGACCTCCCTGAGCTATGCATGCTGTAAGGTGTATTTCTTGCCCAGTAATGCATTTGTCTCTTTGCCCAGCCATAGTAAGGCAGCTCGTGGACCAGATGCCAGCCTTGATCTGCTGAGTTCCCTGGGATGTTTCCGAGAAGGCCAGAGTGCGTTGCCTGCCCAAGGATGTCTCAACTAATTAGTCCATTTGCGCCGATGGGCCTCAGATCATGAATTTGGAGCTATCTGCTAATTATGCCTCAAATGTGATTTTAGTTAAACGATTAAGGACTCTCCCGGGGCGGCCCTCCCTACAGCAGTCCTTCAGGCCTCTGCCTAGAGCTCTTGCCAAGATGAGATTCTTTTCTGTCCCAGGGCTCGAGGGAGGCTAGGTCTTGCAGGTACCCATTTCCAGACTGAGGTCTTTGCAAAGAACGTGGTGGCCTCACACCTTCCAGATGTCCCCGTGTGTGTGCAGGGATGGGAACAGCCCCGTTCACGGGTCATCTCACTCATTCATTCTGGACAGGACCTCAGGGGCCTCCGGTGACCCAGCAGGGATTCTGGGGTCCAAAGCCCGCTGCCTTCGCCTTGGTGTTCTTTCCAGACCTGCCTGTGGTTCTGGTGGGAATGCCCATTTGCTTATTCAATGCATATGCTGCAGACCCATCCCGGGCCTGCTGCCTAGTGTGGATGAAGGTATAAGATGTGTGGCCGCTGCACTTCAGGATGTGGACTGCTGCTGACCTGGGTGTTGGGCTGAGTGGGCCGCATGTAGGAGGTAGGAGGTTGTGATGGATGAAAGTGGCTGCAACTTCTTTGTCACCCGCCCCCCGCCCCCCGACAGTTTATTCTCCTACCTTGAATCTGCACAGGCCCTGTAACTGCTTTACTCTGTAGAAGGCACTGGAAGGAGCATCTAAGAAGGCCTGGCAGCTTCTGCTCTCGTGCTTTAGAGAGCTCCAGGCTGCCCTGTGAGAAGTCCAGCAGCGTGGCTGGAGAAACCACGTGCAGAGGTGACACAGAGAGAGTGAGGCTCGGAGGCAGAAAGGAGCAAGAGAGAAGGCCGCTCTCCCAGCGTCTCAGCTGAGCCTGGCCCTGCAGCCATGCCTGCCAAGGGGCCAGACACGGACTCACGGACTGAACCCTTTTACGTGCTCCAGCCCAGCTGATCTCCCAGTGACGGCAGCCGCAGCCTCCATCTGCCGGCAGCCACGTGAGAGACGTAGATACGATCAGCAGAGCCGCCTGGCTGAGGGCTGTCCACCTACAGCATCATGAGAGATAAGGAACTGGCAGTGTTAAGCTACTACGTTTTCGGCAGTTTGTTACACAACAGAGAACCAAAACAGAGTTGTAGCTTAACATCAGCTTGCATGGGAGAAAGCTGATGTGTCCCCTGGCACGTGCTAGAGCATTGCCTCATGAGTGTGGAAGAGAGCAGGGGCGGGGCAATAAATGGTTCCACCTAGGGGACACGGTGCACAGGTGTGATGGAGTGATGAGGGTCTTGGCTGCAGATGTGGCCTGATCCCTTCATGGGTGTTGTCAAGAGTTCTAGGCTCATCTAAAAACAGAAACTCATTGACAGTCCCTCATTTAGCATCAACTCCTTGATTTAAACGGGTTTCTCATTCATAATACCATCACTATTCACTTTGTTAATCTCAGGAGGCTTTTTCCCTTTGTCAAAGAGAATAGGCAGTAAGAGAGAATATGTATGTGTGCATATATATATAGTGAGCTATTGCTGTGTAACAAATCACCCTAAGACTTAGTGACTTAAAACAAACATTAGTTATTCCTCACACATCTATGGATTGGTTGGAGCAGTTTTATTGATCTGGGCTGGGCTGGGCTGATCTGGATTGGGCTTACTTGTGCTTCTGAGGACAGTTGGCCGGTTGACTGGCAGCTGCCTGGTCTAGAAAAGAACTGTATGGGACAAGTTGACTGTCCTTCACGTGCATGTCACATTCCTCCAGCAGGCAAGCCCAGACATTTCTCATTATAGTGACCGGCATCTAAGAAAGGAAGTGGAAACACCAAGGGCCTAATCAGGTCTTTGCTTACATCATGTTTGCTACAGTCCGCTTGGCCAGAGCAAGTCACATGGCTAAACTTAGAGTCAGTGTGGAGGACACTGCCAGAGGGGGTGCATGCAGGGGGCTGTGAACAAATCGGGCCATTAATGCAATCAGCCTGCCACAGCTGGGCTGAGGGGTCTTTTCCCTGCCTACAGGCCCTGGAGTTGCCACTTTCTAAATGTATGTGTAACTTTTGTCATTATTCAGCCTGTGTCTCAGGTTTTTCATCTATAAAATGGGCATAATAACAGAAGGGATGTTGCAAGGGTTTAAAAAGAAGGTAAGTAGAAAGCATGTAGCACAGTGCCTGGCACACAGAGTAAGCACTTAGTGAATGTCAGCAATTATCATAATTATCGGGCAACTTAGAAGTAACCCTAGGTCACAGGCACATTGTAATTGGTAGCGACTGGGGCTGGTTGGTTTCTCATCTTTGACCTCCATGAATGAACGAGTGGTCTGTTCCGCCTAGGGTGGCCCCCGCTGAGCCCATCGGTCCCTGACTGTGGATGGCAGGGGCCTTGTGACACCCTAGCCCCCATCCTGCAGCCCCTGTATCCCTGAGGGCTCTGGATTGCCATCTGTAGATGGTAACAAGTCCCAGACACCCAGACTGAGCTCCCAGACATGGGCCTGGGTGCACACGGGCTGGCGGCACAGAGCCTCCTGATGAATGGACCTGTGGTGGGACCAGGTGGTGGCAGTTTCTTTGGCTCCCTTGAAGAATCACGGACAGTGGTAGATTCAGGCTCCTGCTCTGGGTAACAGAGAGGGTTCTTTTTTGTTTCTTTTTCCTTAAAACTTGGCCTTTCATGGGATTTTGTTCCAGGGTGGGGATACCTTTCTTTAGATTCTGACTTTGACCACACGGTGTCTGCCACTGTAAAGGCACTGAGGGCTCAGGAGGGGTGGCCAAAGCCCCTCGCTGGCGTTTGTACCAAACATGTGGCTGAAGCGGGGCCTGGGGACACTGGCGGTTCCAGTCCCGTCCGCTCAGGAGCTGGCGGGACCTTGGTGGGAGTGCAGGAGAAGGCGCCCTAGCAGCTGGGCTATGTCAGCCTCGTGGAGGCGAGGTCCCTGCCGGCCAAAGAATTCTGGGCCTAAGTCTGAGATGAGGCTGCTTTGGAAGCACATCCCGGGCCCTGGAAGAATCTGAGTGCCCTGGGCAGTGGGCCTGACTGGGGACTTAGGGCCGGAATGCCGGGAACTGAAAGCTGGCCTGACTTCTAAGGCCTGAGGAGCTGGCTCTGTGGAGGCCTTACTGCCTCCAAGATCCAACCGCCCAGCTCTTACCCAGGCAGGGCCTTCCCTCCTCCCCGCGCTGCCCTCCTCAGCTGTCAGGGTCTCCCATCCTTCCTGTCTGTGACCCAGCCCCCTGGGCTGGACACTGTGATCTGTGTCGACTTTTTTTCTCTTCTCTCCTTCGAATCTGGTAATAGTAATAAAAATGACAGCAGCAGGATCTGCAGTGGTAACAGCCACCGTTTACGCAGAGACTTCCGTGTGCCCCGACATGCCAAGTGTTTTTGTTCGTTATTTCACTGAGTGCACTATTTCATGAACATACCCAGTAAAGCTCACCCTTCCTTTGTATTACAAGGATGTGTTGGTCCACTTTTTTGTGTTTGTGTTTCAACGCATTGCTTACTGTGTGCCTGGCACTGTGCTAAGTGTGTTTCATGTGATAGATGCTGTTACTATCCTCATGTTCCAGACAAGAATCTGAGGCCCAGAGTGGTCCATTCACACGGGGAGCTGTGACTTCAGCTCCAGCGGTCAGGCTCTGAGCCTCGGCTGTGCTGCCTTCAGGCCAGGTCTGTGTCCCTCTGAAAGATTTCCATGCTCTGACATTTTTAGAAGATAAGTTCCCATCAGGGTTTAACATTTTCACCATGTTCTGTGAGCCAAGTCCAAATTGCAGTTACTTGAAGATGCCAGCGAGTGGGGTCTGCTTACCTACAGCCCTGGCCCATGGGTGAAGGAATGGGGGCTTCTTTCCTGGGTGAAAGCTCGAATCACTGAGCCACAGAGGTATCGCCTTGCTTCAGAGTAGGGGTAGGGTGTCTCCCCACGCCCCCTGCCATCCCCAGCCAGGGGTCAGTTAGCTCTACCTGCTCTCTGAGGACAACCAGTGCCACATGTCTGGGATCCAGGATGAGGAAGGTGCTTGGGCCAGAGGGGTAACAATAGGCCCCATCATCTGTTTGGATTCATAAGGCCACAGAGACTTCCTAGGTTCCCATGGATCATTATCCACAGCCAGCTGTTGGTGGGGAAGGAGGGCATTCTCACCTTCCAGTTCTCCAGCAAATTTAGGAAACATCTTCCTGGCCTTGGGATTAAAGAGGAAAGTCCAAGCCATCAGACTTGACTCCTTCATGAAGTAGGAATCCTCTCCAGTACACTTTGGACAGAAGGCCACCCAGCCTCTGCTTGAATGCCCCCCTGTGATGGGGAGCTCACCACCTCAAGTAGCCTCTTTCTTTGTTGGATGGCTCCAGCTCCTAGAGGGATAGAATGTTTGAGTCCTTTCTGCCATGAGTTCTGCTCTGCCTTCAAGAGGCACCCAGAATTGACCTTCTCCCTCTACTGAAGGGAGGAAGCCAGACTCTCCCACCCTCTCCTGCAGGTCAGCTTGAGTCTCCACCTCTTCACCATTGTGCTGTCAGCTCTGTCACTCTGAAGCTGTGTGCTCTGGAGTAGGTTACTTAGCCTCTCTGAATCTTAGTTTCTTTATCTATGAAATGGGGATTGCGATAGTTCCTACATCAGATGCTTGTGAGGATTACTTGACTTAATATTGTAAAATACTTAAAACAGGGCTTGGTACCTGCTGAGTAAATAAATATCATCTCTAACTACGCAGTCATCTTTCTGGTTATCTTTAGACTAGGGCTTCCTGAACTTGAAGGTGCATATGAATTGCATAAGGATCATGAAAAAAATGCAGATTCTGATTTAGTAGGTGAGGTGGGACCTGAGACTCTGCATGTCTAACAACTTCCCAGACTGTGTGGAGACTGCTGGTCCTCAGGCCACCCTTTGACTAGCAAGGCTAGTGTACCCATTTCTTCACATATGGAATTTCATTTTCCAGGCAGGGTCTATCCTATTCTAGTGAGAGTAGAATCATCACCTCCAATGATACAGAGGTAATACTTCTATTAATGCAACCTAACATTGTATTATGTGGGGGGGGGGGGGAAAGTATTATCTTGAATATCAAGATGGCTTTAGTCCTCTGGCTTCTGAATCTGAACTAGTGATTTACGGAAAAATTGTCCTGCAGTTTGCATGTATCTTGATGGATCTGAAAGAACCTGAGGATCTCTGAGAGACATGACTTGCTTCTGGACATCCTTTTGCTCCTGGGATGTGTCATGTGACTAAGCCCAAAGCTGAATCAGTAGAGGGAGTCCCAGAGTGTCCAATAGAGCAGATTTCCTCAGGGCAGGGGTGGCCAACTCAGGCGGGTAGTGAGTGAAGCAGGCCCGGTGTGGGTGATGGGTCAGCACCCTGGTGCTGATGGGATTCCCTAATGTCCCCATGACTTGCGTGCATGGAGAGGGGGCACCTACGCCCATTCATACTTTTACTGCTCAGTTCATTCAACTTACATGTCTAAGCGAGGAGCCAATTTTTCTTAAAGAATTAAACGCTAATTTCAAGTTGAATTCCCATAAACAAGCGGGGCTGAGAGTAGACAATAGAATGACAGATCAGATACCCTAATAGTGGATATCATAGTTACCAAATTTTCTCTGCACTTAAAATGAAATCCGTTCCAAAGCTATGGTGATGCTACAGCTTTAACCCATTGTTGTTTCTATATCTGACCTTGCTGGACCACGATCTGCTCTGGGCTGACATGGAACAGCAGTTCAGTATGGTGGTTAGAGCACAGCCTCGTGCACCACGTGGCCTGGGCTGACACTTCTTAGCCACTTGCTCAAGTTTCTTAACCACTTCAGGCCTCAGTTTCCTCACCAGTAGAAATGGGGAAGTAGCAATGTCTACCTCACGGTTGTTGTGATGGTTAAATGAGTTAGTCAGTGTGAAGCTCTTAGGATGGTGTCTGGCTCATAGTCAGTGCCGCACAGCATCTAGCCCCTCCTGCTTTGCTGTGATCTCACTGTGCCTAAAAGAAATCTAGCATCTTCTTAGAACCCAGCATCACAGGACCTTGGTTGTTGACTCACTGTTGCCTGGTGAGCCTTGGGCCTGGCTTCTTCTCCCAAGAGGATTCAAAGTCATGTTCTTAGTCTTCAGGCTAAGCTGCCCTTCCTCCCAACCTCTCAAAAAGTATTCCTTACAGAAAATTTCAATCATACACAAAGTAGAGAGAATATGGAAATGAGTCTCCTTGAACCAGTCACCCAGGTATACCAAACAGTTAACTTTATTGACTTCCTTTTTAAATGTTAAACTTTACCTGTGGCTTAATAGGGATTTTTAAGGGGTTTTCTTATTTATTTATACCTTAGACAAATTTTTTTTAATATTTATTTATTATTTATTTTTGGCTGCATTGGGTCTTTGTTGCTGCGCGTGGCTTTCTCTAGTTGCGTCAAGCGGGGGCTACTCTTTGTCGTGCATCTCGGGCTCTAGGTGCATGGGCTTCAGTACTTGTGGCTCGTGAGCTCTAGAGCGCAGGCTCAGTAGTTGTGGCGCACGGGCTTAGTTGCTCCGCGGCATGTGGGATCTTCCTGGACCATGGATCGAACCCGTGTCCCCTGCATTGGCAGGTGGATTCTTAACCACTGCACCACCAGGGAAGCCCCTAGACAAATTTTTAAATTTTTATTTTATTGTGGTAAGAACACTTAACATGAGATCTACCCTCTTAACACATTTTCAAGTGTCCCATCATACGTTTCTGTTGACTGTAGGTACAGTGTTGTACAGCAAATCTCTAGAGCTCATTCATCTTGCTTTACCGAAACCTTATGGCCATTGATTAGCAGCTCCCCCTTTCCCCCGTGCCCCAGCCCCTGGCAGTACCATTCCACTCTTTGATTCTATGAATTTGCCTATTTTAAGTACCTCATATAAGTGGAAGCATGCAGTATTTGTCCTTCTGTGACTGACATTTCACTTAGCATAATGTTCATATGTACGGCTCATTTGTGTTGTTGCATATTGCAGAATTTCCTTCTTTTTAAAGGTCGAATAATATTCAGTTGTATGTATATACTACATTTTCTTTATCCAGTCATCTACTGAAGGAAATTTAGGTTGTTCTGCATCTTGACTACTGTGAATAGTCCTGTGATGAACATGGGTTTGCTAATATATCTTTGAGATCTTTATATATTTAAAGTGCTGAAGGAAAAAAACCCCTGTCAACCAAGAATGCTATATCCAGCAAAACTGTTCATCAGAAATGATGGAGAGATAAAGTCCTTCCCAGACAAACAGTAGCTGAGGGAGGCCGGTAGACTTGCCTTATAAGAAATGCTAAAAGGAGTCCTTCAACAGTGACACCATAGTGTAAGAAAGTATAAAACTCGTTGGGAAAGATAAATACATAGCCAAATGCAGAATACTGTAATGACAGTGGGTAAGTCACTTTAAATTCCAGCACAGAAGTTATAAGACAAAGTATTAAAAATACCTATCACTAGAAAATATATTAATAGATACACAATATAAATAGATGTAAATTGTAACAACCACAATGTTAAGTGTGGTGGTGGTGGGGGAAGTGTTGAGTTTTTGTATGCTTGAGTTTTCAGCAACTTAAAATAGACTGTCATAACTGAGATATTCTATGTAAGCCCTCTGGTAACCGCAAAGAAAATACCCAGAGGAGCTACACAAAAGAAAAAAGACAAAGGAGTACAAGCATAACAATACAAAAATTCACACATAAATTCAACAAAACAGGAAAGAGGACAGCAAGAGGGGAAAAGATGGGCAAAAGAACTGTAAGACTAACAGAAAACAGGGAACAAAATGGCAATAGTGAATCCTTCCCTTTTGATAGTTACTTTAAATGTAAATGGATTAAACTCCTCAGTTGAAAGACACAGAGTAGCTGAATGGATTAAAAAAACAAACAAACAAACAAAAAACAAAGAAACTATGGGCTGCCTGCAAGAAACTCCTGGGGTTTTGTTTGATTTTGCGTTTCTGTGGTCCAGTGTGCCCAGTAGCGCTGTGTGGCAGAAGCCCCTTGTGGCTGGGGCTTGCAGGCCCCTCCCCTAGCCTTGCGGAATATCAGCCAGGTCAGGGGCACTATGAAGGCAGGGCTCTGCCTTGCTAGCGCCATCCTGTAATTAGTGGAGCTACCTTGAGGGTTCATCTGGGAGGTGGTGGCTGCAGTCTGGGCCGTTCCTGCTCCCCTGTAAAGGGATTGCACAGATGGCTCACGTGGGATCCCTCTTTTGACCCTGGCATTATAAGTAACCTCTCCTGCCAGTCTAGCCTTCCTGTTTCTGGAAGAGGCCCAACCTTTTCCAGGACTGTTGGGCCCAACCTCATCTCCCCATATCGATCCTTTTGTGCTTGTACAGATAATACAAGAACATATCAGTACCTCATGTAAGGCTGGCATACACCCAACGGAAGAAGCAAAATTATCCACGGACATTTATACCTTCCTATACGTCAAAGCCAACCAATGCTAAAGATATTCACAAACAGTCATCCTCTTTGGTGGGGAGGGGAATCATCCTTCTTTTCTATGACGAGTACCTCTTTATGTATTTTATTGTAATCTTTAGTTTTATTTATTGAACAAACCTTTATATAAGAGCTTCTGATGAGCCAGGCACGGTTTTAAGTACTTTACAAATATTACTGAATTTAATCACCACAATGACTGCCTGAGGTAGGTATTATTATTATTTCCCTATAATTCAAAGGTGATAACGGAGGCACAGAGAAGGTAACAACTTCCCCAGCATCACACAGCGGGTAGGTGACAGAGCCAAGACCCAAACCTGGGGAAGACTGGGCCAGAATCTGGGCCGCACCCCACTCAGCGATGCTGCTGGTACCTGTGGCACCGTCTGAGCTCGTGGCCATTAGGACTCAACCTACTGTGAGATTAACCTTGATGAGTATTATTTTTTGAGGTGCACGTAGGCTGAGCTGCTGGGGTCCTGCCTTGGGTGTTTCACGTGTTTGCTGTTTCTCAGGCTGTGAGCTGTCCATTTCTCACTCCTGGGGCAGGATATGTGGGGCTGGGGGAGCTACGTGCTGGGCTGATCCAGAATCTGATTGAGGGAAGCATTCAGATCCCATAGATCTCCTTCCTTCTCCTCAAGGCACTTTTGCTCCTGAGAGAGACGGTCCTGAGAGCTGACCAGTGGCTTTGCAAGTGGACAGTAGCCCTTCATGGTGGCCTGAAGAGCAGAGGAAGGACGGAGGTCAGGGCCTGGCTGGATGGGCCCTATCGTGAGCCCATGGAATCATGGACTGTTGGAGCCCCCTTTGTACAAATGGGGAAACTGAGGCAGAATGCGCAGCTCCCAGGCTAGTATCCCCCCCACGCCCGTAACCACTTGTCTCCCAGTGAGCAGGACTGGGAAGGTAGGGCAAGACTACAGCAGGATTTGAGTTGGTCAGGAATAGGGAGCCATTGAGGGCTGTAGAGCAGGGAGAAGGAGCCTGTGAAAATAAAGCGGTGGTGTGCCATCTGAACGGGGTGTGAGTCAAGGAGCTAGTGTGGCAGTGTTCTCCAGGTAGCTGACCTCAGGCTGGGAGCCTGGCTGGACCAAGAAATCAGTGAGGAGGCTGCCCCGGGGTAGGTCCGGATTGCTGTGTGGGAAGGGGCTGAGAAGCCCAAGGGGACGCCGTCTGCTCATGAGTGGAACAGTCCGGGCTGTGTGTGGGATGTCACGGCCTTGGTCCCTGGTTGGAGAGGCCCTTTGCACCTGCCCAGTTTGCATTCTGGGCAGCGACTTGGCTGTCGCTGCCGAGGACAGAGCTGGCCGGGGCTGCGGGGAGACGCCGGGCCTGTGTTTTGAACAGGAGCCAGGGCTGGATTTCTGGAATAGGCACCCGGCCTAGGTCCAGTCCTCGCTGGCCCCAGATCAGTGAAAGCTGTCGCAGGGCCAGTGAGCTGCCGCCGCCACCGCCTAGGGGCTGCCGAGCTGGGCGGGGCCTCCTGGGACTGCTGTCCCCAGAGTCCCTGGCTCTGAGATCATTATTAGCATGTCCTGGCCGGCTGGGGGTTGGCCGTGCCCCTGCCCTACACTCTCCCTACTCTGTGGTTCTAGTCCCATTCGGCCCTGCTTGACATCTCACCCAGGATGGTTTTATCAACGCGGAGAAAATACAGGATCTGCAGAGAGGAGGAAAAGGAGGGTTAGCTGTTTACTTTCTTGGCTGTCGTTTTATGTGTTCCAGGCACTGTGCCAGGTCCGTAGGGCCTTCAGTAATGAGGAAGAAATGTGCAGTCCCTGTCCTTGATGGGTTTAGCCACGAGGGGAGACTGGCCATCCACATGTAGTAGTCATACAGACCACTAAGGACAACGAGGGCATCACAGACGGCCGGGGGACACAGAGTGGGGGACCATACTGAGTCTGGAGGCCTCAGGGTGGCTTCTCCAAGAGGGGACGTTAAAGATGAGGCAGAAGTAGCTAGAAGGAGAGAGTGGGGGGAGTGTCCTGGGCAGAGGGGAGGGTGCACAGGAGGGAAGGCGTTGACCGTGGGTCAGGTGGAGGTGGGTAAGGTCAGCTGTAGGTCAGGCTACCACTGGCCTGTCTACCTAAGACAGTTCCAACCACTCCAGTTGTCCTGGCCTGGTTCTTAGAATTGCCCCCTTTCACTCTCAAAAGTGTCCTGGTTTGGGCAGTGAAATTATATGGGCATGGCAGGTATAGGTACTAGTATCTTTGTTTTACAGATGAGGAAACTGAGGCTCACGAGACTTGAGTTATTTGTGCAAGGCCCTGGAATGAGGATGGGACAGAGCTGGGATGGGAAGTGAGCCTGCCTGACTTGAAAGCCCAGGCTTTCCCATAATCCCACACAACCTTGCACAGTAAGGTGTAAGGTTACAGACATATACAACTGAAATACTCTCTGATCATGGGCTCTGTGCCCAGCATTGTGCCAGGGGTGGGTAGGGTGAGAGGAGGCTGAATTGAGCAGGACTCATTCATGACGGAAAACAAGCTCAAACTGGCTTAAGCAAAAAGGGGAAATTTAGTGGCTCATGTAACTGAAAGTCTAGGGGAAGCACTAGCTTCTGGCATAGTTTGATCCAGGTGCTCAGACAATGTTGTCAGGACACGTTTTCTTTTGTTTCACCTCCTGGTTCTCTTTTCCTCTGTGATGGCTTTTTTCTTAGACAGACTCTCTCTGTGAAGAGGTAAAATGTTTTCCTCCATGTCAGATCCCTACCCTCACATCTCATTAATGTCACCAGAAAGAGAGCAGATGTTCTGGGCAATCCCAGAACATCTCTCTGGCCTTCTTGGGTCATGTGCCCAGCCTTGGCCAATCCCTGTGGCCAGGGATGTGCAGAGTTCTCATTGGTCAGGCCTGGGACATGTGTCCATCCTTGTTGGGTTAGGGGGAGAAATCAGCCCTGTCCACACCTCTTGGATGAAAATGGTGGAGGGGTAGGGTTTCCAGATAAAATATAGGGTGCCCAGTTCAATTTGAATTTCAGATAAATAGCACATTTTAAAAAATGTAAGTATATCCCAAATACTGCATGGTACATACTTATACGAAACAATTATTGAATCTGAGATTCAAGTTTCACTGAGCGTCATGTGTTTTTATTTGTGAAATCTGGCGAGCCTATGGAGGCGTGCTTCTCCAAGGAAAATCAGAGTGTTGCCAGAAGAAGGAGGAGTGGATGCTGAGGGGAGGGGGGGAGGTGGTTCAAGTCACAGGTGCCCAGTGCAGAGGTGATGAAAGGGACGAAGAGCTTTCCTTCAGCCTTGGACTCCCCCTGAAGGTACCATCTGTGAAGGCTGCCCTGAGAGCTGTGGGTAGTCAGCAAGAGAAGTCCTGGGGGGTGAGGTGCTCAGAGAGGGCTTCCTGTACTTGAATTAGGCCTCAAAGAAGGGGAGGCTTTCTTGAAGTGGGGGTGGGGTGGGTGGTGGGTGGGAAAAAATGTCTGTCCTCACCTGCCTCCCACTCAAGTCTGAACCCTGACATTAGGGCCCCTGGTACTTGACCTTGCTGGCCTGGCCATGGGGTGATGCCTTTGTCTGAGACTAACAGGCCTGTCTGCTCTGTGTGAATTCACCAAATGTGTCAGGATTCCTCCAACTACCCAGGTAGTTCAGTGGAGAGATGGCTTAGGTCCACAGGTACCACGGAAGCAGAGCCTGAGACGAGGATTGTGTGCCAGTGATTCATGGAGGCCTGTTCTCTGTCACTCCCAGGACAGACCAGTACGGGAGGGGAGGAGACAGGGCAGAGAAGGGGAAGAAGGCAAGCAAGGTGCAATTGCAGGCAAAGTCTTGGTTTTAGCCTGACCCTGTGGGGAGCTCTGGACTATAAACTGTGGCTCAGAGTCAGTCCCCACTGGAGGTGTGGAAGCTGGGCTTTCATTCTGCTCCAGGCGGTCACTGGCGCAGGGCTACCTGGTGGGGGCAGGCTGTGGGGTTTGGGATTCTTTGACCCCACAGACAAAGCCCTAGGGCTGTTCTCTGAAGAAACCTCCCAGGTGTGGGCTGATGGTGGGGACTGCACAGTGGAGGAGAGGGTTGGGGGGTAAAAGAGACTGAGAGGTGAGCCTACATCAAAGGATCTAGAGAAGTCGGGGAAATCCCGCATGTGGTGGACACCTTGAGGGGGTTCCTAATGCAAATAGTCTATAAAGGCTTGAGAAGTTCCCCAGCAGAACCTAGGATCTTCCCCAAACTACATGGACCATGGAACCCGGCTCACGGAAATGCTCACTCCCCGGCCTCCGGTGGAGTTGAGGGGCTCTGGTCTTTATTTCTGGCCCCTGTGGGGGCTGATCTTTTGCTGCCTCTTTTGCTGCTGGTTTTGGATGCTCTGGATCTGATCATGGCTCTGCCACTCTTCAGCTTTGTGACTCTGGGCAAATCCTGTCACTTTTTGAGGCCTCAGTTTCTCCATCTGTACTCTGAGAGTCCTTAACCTAAAGTTCGCAAAAAGGTTCAATGTGCAATTTTATCTGTATGGAGTTTTTCTGGGGGAACATTCTTAGAGGGGTTTGGACCTTTCTGAATGAGGGTTCCAGTCTGGCTCCAACACCTGTGGACCAGGAGGCTGTGTGTGTGTGTGTGTTGCAGGCTTCTCTCCCGCTACACACAGGCACACACCAGGTGTCCTGTCCCGAGAGCCTTCCTCCCAGGAGGTCCTGTACCTCCCAGCTGCTCACGTTCTCACCTCCTCTCCCAGAGCCTCAGTCTCCTCATCTGTAAAAGGAGGTGATAGCTCCGTTACTGACCTCCCAGGGTTGTTGGGTGAGTCAGAAGACCCAAAGGCTGCAGAGGAACAAGGTACAGGTGTGATGGATGAAGTGACTGCCACGGATGCCTTCTTGTCCCCAGACCCAAAAGCATCCTCAGACCTTGAATGCTGGCCACACAGCATCTTCCAGACCTCCGTGGACTTCCCAGAGGACCACTCTGTAGCGACAGTAGTCCTAGACGTGGGTTGCTGACCAGACCAGCAGGGGCTGCCCTCCTGATCCCCCATACCTACATTTTCCCCTCCCTCCCTCCTGCCCTCCCTTCCTTGCCTGAGAATGGAAACAGCAGAATTTGGTGTTCAGTGGTTGGGTTGGGAGGAGGGAGCTGCCACCCTCCCCCACTCCCAGTGACAGCCCAGTTTGACATGCTCAGCTGGCCTCATGCCATTTCTGGAATCAAAGCCTTGTCTGCATTACATGACCACAAAGAGGGGTCTTGCCAGCCCCTCGGCTTCCTATGTGTGCGCAGCCTAAGGCAGTGGGAAGTGGCGGTTTTCTGGCAATGGTCTCTTCATGGTCGGTGAGCGTGGCGTGGCTGGGGGAGGGAGCGGTGGGGTCTGGGGTGCAGAGAAGCCCAGCGCCTCCACCTTCCCTCCCAGCTAGGACCAGAAAACCACCCAGTTCACTGGAGAGTTGCAAACCTCACCATCTGCTGGGGCCAGGACGCTGCTGGCGCACTTCCGTGTGCCAGTCCTTCTAGAACCGGCTCGCGCGCCCATTTTTGTTTGCTTTCATGTGCTTTCTTCCAAATGCCTTGCTATTTATTACTTCTGATCGTAGAAGTCCTCATGCACGTTGATGGCAAACAACTGACGACCTTGAATCCGGCACCCAGGAACAAACCTCTGGGAACGTTCTGGTGCCTGTCTCTCCAGATGGGTCTCTCTGACTACATTGCATGGAAACACGTGCAGATAATTTTAGCAGATGCAGTCGGGTTCTCTCTGCTCTTTGGCAAGTGCTTTTCTCTTTCAAGAAAATGCGGGGAATGTCTTTCTGAGTCAGTAAATATAGAGCCGCGTTTAGTCGTCAACACGTATTCGTTGCACGCCTCCTGTCAGGCACTGATGTGTGTGTCAGATGGTGGTAAGTGCCCCAGAGAAAACCGAGGCAGGGAAGAGGGTGAGGGGGTGGAGGGGGCGCTGCAATTTTAAATAGGGGGGTTTGGGACTTCCCTGGTGGCACAGTGGTTAAGAATCTGCCTGCCAATGCAAGGGACATGGGTTCGAGCCCTGGTCCGGGAAGATCCCACAAGCCACGGAACAACTAAGCCCGTGCGCCACAACTACTGAGCTTGCATGCCACAACTACTGAAGCCCGTGTGCCTAGAGCCAGTGCTCTGCAATAAAGAGAAGCCATGGCAATGAGAAACCCGCACACTGCAATGAAGAGTAGCCCCTGCTCGCCACAATTAGAGAAAGCCCGCACGCTGCAACAAAGACCCAATGCAGCCAAAAACAAACAAACAAACAAACAAATAAATAGGGGGATTTGGAAGACCTCACCCACGTGATGAGGTGATGGTGACGAAAATGTGAAGGAGGGGTGGGAGGACGGGATATTTGGCAAAAGAATTCCAGGCAGAGGGAACAGCAAGTACAAAGGCCCTGAGGTAGTGCCGAGCATGTTTGAGCAACAGCAAGGGGGCCTGGGTGGCTGGGGCAGAGTGACAGGAGAAGTAACAGATGAGGGTAGGGAGGTGATGCGACAGATTAGGTGGGGCTTTGCGGGGCGTTAGGAGGACTTGGAGAATGGGGTGGGAGGTGGGTGCAGAGAATAGAAAATGATCGTCATCATCCTGGCGAGGGAGGACGGCCTCTCTGCATGGCCTGGAGCACGGGGTGGATGCGGAGGAGGTGAGGACCTGGTGTCAGGGTACCTTTTGAAGGTAGAGCCAACAGGATGTACGGTGGATTGAACAGAAGGGTTGGAAGAGACGTGGCAGGATGACTCCCGGATTTCTGGCCTGAGCAACAGGAAGAAGGAAGCTGCCCCAGTTGGACACAGGGAAGAAATCGGGGGCAGGGCTGGGACACGTGAGGTCTGAGATGCTGGCCCAGCGGCTTGATGGAGCTGTCAAGTAGGCAGGAGAGCCGAGGCATTCTTCTTCATGGAACAAGTTTAATTTCAAATTTTAATTTCTTTCTAATAGAAAAACGTCGCATGTAGGGAATTCCCTGGTGGTTCAGTGGTTAGGACTCTGCGCTTCCTCCGTAGGGGGCACGGGTTTGATCCCTTGTCAGGGAACTAAGATTCTGCAAGCCGTGTAGCATGGCCAAAAAAAAGGAAAAAACCCCAAAACAAAAACAACAACAAAAAAACATTGCCTGTTCTCGGTTTAAGAAAGAGAAAGAAGAGAGACAATACAAAATCCAAACAGTCTAGAAAGCTGGACAGCTGGAGGGACGGCTCCTCAGCTCCCCAAGAGTAGCCACTACTACTGCGTGTCCTTCCGGAAACATTCCGGAGAATATGCCTCTTTTCTTTATAAAGACAATGGGATCAGACTCTAGGCTGTTCCTCACCTGCCCACCCACCTGACAGCACTGTGGACCCTGGGACCCCTCACTCCCAGTGTCTTTAACTCTTCTGTTCTTTCATGGCGACCTCTTGTGTGACCCTCAGGGCACTCCTGGGTCACAGGCCCATTTTACAGATGTGGACACTGAGGCACAGATTGGGCGACACATCATCAACTAAGATCCTGAATGAACTGAGTCCTCTGGGAGTCCAGAGGGGTGACCCTTGATTCTGCCCCAGTTCGGTGGAGCGGGGATGTTGGGAGGCAGCAGTCACACCAGAGCGGGGCAGGGGTAAGACTTCACCCGGCAGTCAAGCGGAGAGGGCTCTCCCTGCAGAGGAAAGAGCATAGGCAAGGTTTGGAGGCCCCGAGGCAGGCGGTCCAGCTGGTGAGAGTGATGGTGAGGGGTCGTCAAAGCTGGGGTATGGGGGTGTGGTGAGGGACCAGGAGAGAGGAAGGCAGGCCTGGTGTCAACTAGGATCAGAGGGGCAGGAAGAGGACTCCTGCAAGAACTTCAGGGCCAGATTGGGTGGGCTGTGTGTGTGTGTGTGTGTGTGTGTGTGTGTGTGTGCGCGCCTGTGTGTGTGTAGCAGGACGGTCCCAGAGTCTGGCCCAAACCATTGTTCTCTGGTTCTCTCATGAAGATGACGAGGACTCTGGATATTCGAAACAAGAGGATCTTATTCCATCTATTTATTTCAATTAGCAGAAGCAAGAGCCTAAGCGTCTCACTCTCAAGGCTGAGAGAAATACCACACTTCCCTGGGTCCCCTGGTCACACGGGGCCCCCGACTGGGCTGGCCTTGGCCCCGGGCAAGGGCACACAACCTCTCCCCACAACGAGTGGCCCGTGGTCTGGGGAGGCCCCGTTTTCTGCTCAACAGACGACAGCGCCGTCTGTCATAAGCGGCCTGGCTCACGGCCACCCTGCTCGGCAGGGCACACGCGCTGGACCCTGGCAGCAGACCTGGGGCCTGTCCCAAGGCCAGGAGCTGCTGGCAGAGGCAGGCCCAGCTGCTCCATCAGAGGCGCACCCCAGCCCCTTTGGCCTCTCCCGTTATCAGCACTCGGCTGCGGGGCGCGGCAGGCCAGCGGTGTGGCAGGCCAGCGGTGTGACGACCAGTGGCATGGCCGACCAGTCGCGTGGCAGGGTCAGCTGGCGGTGGCACGGCTGGCCAGCGGCCAGGCAGGAGGCAGAGACTCTGAGAGGTGCTGAGTGCAGGCAGCCGGCCGGGGATGCTGCTTGAAGCCTCGTAGGGTGATTGAGGCCCTGCTGGGTCCGGCTTTGATCAGCTGTACGGCGTCCCGAAGACAGCGGGGGTGGAAGAGGATGGGAGGGCAGAGAATGAGAGAGGGGGCCCAGAGAGAGAAGGAACAGCTGTGTTGACGACATGCTGACCGCCTGGCGTGTGTGTGCTCCCATTTCCCCTCGGCAGCTGCCCCGCCAGGCGGGGGCCGTCATTTCCATGTTCAGATGGGGAGACAGAGGCACAGGCAGGTGAAATCATTTGTACAGAGTCACTCAGTGCACAGCAGAGGAGCCAGGGTCAAAATCAGACCGTCCAGTGAGTCACTTAACCTCTCTAAGCCTCAGTTTCCTCGCGGCTGAAGTCGGGCGACGACGGCACCCAGCTCGTAGGGCTGTTTGGAGCATTTAGCAGCGCACCTAACGTGCGGAGCAGAGCATTGGCACGTGCCGGGCCCTAACCAAAGATACGCTGGTTATGATTATCACTGAGTCCTTTATATTCGTGACCTCAGTTACTCCCACGCCCTGACAAGCCCGTTGGATCCTGGTTTCCATTGTAGAAACTCCTTTGAACGCTGACTTGTAGGAAAATTCCAGTCACGCAGCAGCAAGCCCCGTTCTCCGCCCAGCCTGGACAATCTGCCTTGCATTGGGTCATCTCCTCCGAAGAGCTCTGAAATCCCGGGGGCCGGAGGTTAGGGCGCGTTCTGGGTCATGCTAAACTCTGCCATTTTCTGCTGGCGTCAGCCATTTTCTCCATGTCCAGAAATCACATTCCAAAAGCATGAGCTCTAGAAGGAGGGCCTGTGGTTGGGGGTGGGGAGGAGCATCTCTTGGGCCGTGAGAACCTTCTTTCATCCAACCTCACCAGCTGCTTGCCTCGCCCGCCCGGTGCCTCCCCTCCTCCCACCTGTCAGAACCAGCCTGATCGCTCAGAGTGGAGGTGGGCAGACGCTTCAGCTTTGGGCTCCTTAAACCTTGTGGTTCCCGGAGCACGTTCCCCATTCTGCTGGGGGGATGGGACTTGAGGTCAGTGGTGGACATCTTGTATTTCAATGGTCCTGTATTTGTTTCATATGCGTGATATCTTTTAAAACCCCAACTCTAACTAGGACATCACACCCACGATTTTATTGATCTTCTTGCTTACGGCAAGACGGGGTTTAAAAAAAAAGAGAGAGAGAGCCAATTTAAAGAAAAGTATGAAGTTCTCGTGGTAGCCCAAGTGGGACCCAGTTCCGGGGGAAGATGGGACGATGGCTTATGGATGCTGACAGCTCGCTGGGGTGACAGCCCAGGGAGTGGACTTTGCTGGCTGTTTGCTGCCTGGGGCCGGCCGTGTCTCCAGGACGGGACAAACCCATCTTCGGGGATTATTTGTACCCTGTAGGGTCTAGGACCTGGGGCTCAGAGGAAGGGGATATGGTGGCTCCAGAGTCTGGCACCAAGGGTCAGAAGTCCTCCCTGCCGTCCCACTCCCTGCCCACCGTCCACCTTCCCCAGAAGCAATCCTTCAAGTCCAGGAAGCAAGCTCAGGCTGCAGTCCCTGGGATGTGGGCCCAGGGATTACACCTCGAGCAGATTAAAGGCAGCCAGGGAGAAATCTGAGGAATTTTAATTACTGCCTCACATCCCTGGAGTCCTGCAGTCCTGGTCCTCGCAGGCCAAACACGCCGCCGGCCAGCTCTGCGGGCCCGCCTTCCCCTCCTCCACCCAGCTCGCTGGGCTCCCATGGTGGGGCTGGGCTTGGGGACACTCGTGGAGGTGCTGCAGCAAAGCAGGTGGTGGCAGCTTCCTCCCTCTGGCTTCCAAGCTTGGCTGGGAATCTTGGGCTCAGGTTTTAGGAGACTGTGGCTTCGTGCTGGGGGTTTTGGGGGTCGGAGCTTCCGGCTGTAAGTAACCTGAATTGGTGTGAACAACGAGGGCAATTTAGTGGCTTCTGTAACTGTCCTTCACCAGGAAAGGCTGGTGAGAGTGGGCCTGACTCAGGATTCATCCAACAGATATTTATTATCTACTATACATCAGGCCCTGTCCTAGAGCAAAACAGACCCGGATTCCTGCCCTCGGGGAGCCTACTTGTTACAGAAGGCTGGGCCTGAGGCCGTGAGCGAGCGCCCTCTCCCAGCCTTGGCCTCTCTCTGTCCCTGTGGGAGCTCTCTCCTGGGGTGGGCCTTCTCCCGCAGCTGGAGAGGAGATTAGATGCAACCTCGGCACCAGAGAAGACGTCTTTCCCGCCAGCTCCCGTGAGAAAGATCCCGGGATGACTCCACTTGGCTTAGCGGATGCTGGGGGACAGGTGCTGGGCCTGTAGCGCCCACGGGTGACCTGTGACCACGGGAGGCTGCGGTGTCCTCAGGGGAGTGGCTGAGGGCTCTGCCCCATTTTGCTCATTTGAGAGGAGGGACCATTTCTCTTCGGAAGCTGCCCCTTGAGATCTGGGTTCTGCTGAAATCAGGTCTAGGAAGAGTGAGTCTGTTTCCCTTCCATCCCTGGGGAGGAGGGAATCCCCAGCCCCTGACACTGGAGCCAGGGCCCCCCAGAAGTCCCCCCTAATGCTGCTGCCAGCACCCTCTATCCCTTCCCCCCTCCCTTGTGGGTAGAGCAGACTTGGGAGGCCAGAGAAAGCTCTCAGGGGCAGAAGTATAAAAGGTCCACAAGTTAGAGGCATATGTTGGAGTTGGGGACGTTGAAGCCCAGAAAGTGGACGGCCCTGGTTTTCCTCTCACTCTTGATTCCTGAGTGTAGCCCAGGAGAAGGAGCCGGCCCCCTGCTGGGGGAGGGGGCTGGAGCCCCAGAAGGTCTGTGCTCGAGGGGACCACGAGCATCGTCGTGGCCTGCTGCCCCATTCTCAAGACGAGGAGCCCGGGGCCTGGGGGCCCTAACCCAGCCCTGCCACTTTCTCTCCTTAAGTGACCTTGGACCAGCCACTTAATCTCCTGGCTGATCCTCAGTTCCCTTTTTTGTCAAGTGGGTTATTGTGCACGGTTTTGTTAAAGTAGGTTTTAATGACCCAGGTGACACATGAATATACTTATCTTAAAAATTAGAACAATTCTGATAAAGTTGAAGTTTGTGACTCCTATTTTCCTCCATCTCGTCTCGTTCCCCTCCTTGGGGGTAGCCATGGATGTTGGGTACCATGGGATATTGGGATGTGGGTGACCTCATGGTACATGTGTGTGTTTGGTGTTTTCCTGGGTATGCAAATAGCATCATACCCTGTGTGTCTTCCATGTGGCGTGGGCTCTGTGTGTCAGTGTGTACAGGTCTGCCTGGCTCTTTTGAGCCGCTACGTGGTTTTCCACTGCATAGATCTAGCATACTTTCCTTTGATGGGTGTTCAGCGTGTTTCTGACTGTGGGTTAATAGGAACAACGTTGCCCTCAACATCACTGATCTTGAACATGCCTCCCTGGTGCACACACGTGAGTGTTGTCTCAGGGCGGACACTGAGACATTGAATCACTGGGTATTAGGGTTTGGCAAAGATAAAATATGAGACTGTCCTGAGCACGTGGCAGGAGTAGGGTGCTACAGAAGGAGGAGAGAAGTTCATGCCTGTGTTCCCACCTTTGCATCAGACACCGTCCTAGGTATTTTGTCTGCGTTTTCTTACGGAGTTCTCTTTGACATCGAAATCCCCGTTTTACAGAAGAACAAAATGGGGCCCAGAGGGGTTAAGTAGAGCATCTGCTATCGCTCAGCTCCCCAGGGCGGGCAGGCAGGCGCCTGCCTCCCAGGTTCGGCTGGGCTCTGGGAATGGAGCACCCCTGCCCTGACCGGCCAGAGCTTGCTCTCCGAGGGGCCTGCCCACAGCAGCGCCGGTTCCCCAGGAACTCTGCCTCTGTGCAGTGTGCTGGGAAGAGGGAGCTCGCCAGGAATTTCCTGGATCAGGTCCAGGCAGACTGCTTGGATCTAAGGGTTACAGGGTGGCTGGGTCCTGCCTCCCACCCTTCTCTTCCCCCGGCATGTCCCAGCCCTGTGCATTCTTGGAATCTATAAGTTGTGCCGTGTTCTGTGGGCACCAGGAGTTTCCTTTGAAACCCCGTGGCACCAACATCTGTTAGCTCTTAGAGAACAGAAAGATTGACAAAGAACTGCTGGGGCAGGCGATGGGGAAAGATATTAAGCTCAGGGGTATGAAGTCTCAAAGACAAAGAGGAAAAACCCCAACCGAACTCCAGCCCGCTCCCCAAGGCCCTGTTTTGATGTGGGTTCCCGTCCCCGGAGGCCTTATAAGGCATTGTGCCTGCAGTTCTGGGCTCTGGGCTGGTGCTGGCTGCACTCTTGGCACCCGGAGGAGCTGCCCTCTCTTCCTGGGGCGCAGCGTGGGGCAGAGGAGGGGCAGTGCTGGGACTTGGGAGGGAGGTAGGTCCGGATCCCATGGCCTGAGAGGCCACCAAGCCCAGCCACTAGGCAGGAGGCAGCCTGGCACCAGGCTGGGCGGGGCAGGAGGTCTGGGGATCCAGGAAAGTCTTTGATGAGAACCTGGAGCAGAGGCTGAGTCTGACTGTCCTGGAGGCCAGAGCAGAGGGGGCCTGGCCCCAGGGGGCCACAGCACAGGGATGGCCGAGTGGACAAAGGGAACAGTAAGGGAGATCACTGCATACCATGCCCCGAGTGTGGGCTTCCTATAGGGCAGTGGTGAAGGGTAAGGGTTTTGGAGCCAGGCAGCCTGCCTTCAATCCTGGCTCTGACACAATCCTAGCTGTGTGACCTTGGGCAAGTCACTTAACCTCTATGTGCCTCAGTTTTGTCATCTGTAAAGTGGGGATAATAGTGGTTCTACCTCAAAGGACTGCCCTGGGGATTAAATACAAAGCACTAGAAATGTGCACCAGGCAGGAGAAGAGAGTGTTTCTCGGTGTCCGCAGGGGCACTTTGGGTCTGGTGAGCTTTGCCCAGCAATGTTCTGGTAGCCATTTGACAATAAGAGTCGGAGTAATAAACAGTAAATACTGTCTGTTGAGCCCCCATCGTGGTATCAGCTGTAATGCTAAGTACTTTCCGTGAAATGGCTTGCTCGATCTTCACACCCACCCTGAAACAATGTGACTGCTCTCATCCCTGTGCACAGATGGGGAGACTGAGGCACACTGGAGATAAAGCTCCTTCCGCCAGATGACCGGCTTGTGTGATGCAGAGCTGGTATTTGAACCAAGGTCTGAGCAACGCCACTTCCATGCCCTGCACCCTCCGTGCTGGGGCTCCCACTGGGGCTCGTGGCTGTCGAGGGGTACAAGTGCCTTCCTGCAGGATGGTCCTGAGGGCCTGGCCCCAAACCTTGCATGCAGGGCTCCCGGCTGACGCTTGGCCCTGTCTCAAATCTAGTGCGGAGGAGCCGTGGGGCCTTTGAGTCCTGCAGGACAGATGGGAGTACTTGGCCCCTGACCCACTGGAGCTGCTGGCTGGGCTGTTTTCTTGCACTTCTTTAAGCATGATTCTTGGTCCCTGGCAAGTGCCAGGACTCTTGGCCACCTCTGTCCCCATGCCCACGGGAGCCCCGATTCCACTGTACAAGCTCAGGCCAGGCCCTGGAAGGAGGTGGCTCAAGTCTCGGCTCTGCTGATGATCCAGAGCCAGTCGCCTGCCCTCTTGGAGACTTCTGCTCATTTAAAGCCAGGGCTATTGGGAACCCTGTTCTCCGTAGGTTCTGGTGAAGATTCCAGTTGGTCGGTGCCTCATACATCACGAGTGCTTGGTGATGTAAGTGACTATCATTGGCATCATTTTCCTGGCTCATTCCTTGAGGGTTGGGGCACTTTCTTTGTAGAAAAAAACAATAGCAATTATACCTCTCACTTTACAATTTGCAAATCATTTTTATGAGCATCTGTTCCTTGAGAGATGGAAAGAGCGGGGCTGCTATGATGATAAAGGGAGATAATATAAAGTGCCCGGCACATAGGAAATGCACAGTAAGTCTCAGCTGTCTTCTTATTGTTGTGGTTTATCACCATGCCCATTTTACAGGTAAGTAGATTGAGGTTCGCAGAAGGCAGTGGCTGGCGCCACATCCATGGCGAGGGCGGCCATGGAGCCAGGATGTGATCCTGTGTCTGGCTCAACATTTTACGTTGCCTCTGGCGCAGTGATTCAAAGCTTGAGGACCACAGACACGGCACTCCTCAGGCCCCGGGCTGTCTGGGTCAGTGGAGGAAATGAATTTTTGCCAGAGTTGGGCACCTGCACTGCACTGTGTGTCAGCGGACCACGGTGCTGAGGAGCCTTCGATGTGTTATACAGAGCAGGGTGAGGTTTAGCGGGAAGAAACCGACCCCAGAACTTGCCAGAACTCTGCTTTAATATGCAGAGACGTATCTTTAATATGTCAGAGAGCTGGGTCCTCTCAGCAGACAGTTCTTCTCAGAGAGCATTGAAGCCGTCATCAGAGTGGTGACTGTGGGTGCGTTATACACACCGCGAGGAATAGTTATAGGGCTTCCAGACAGCTGCTTTGCTGCTGGTGACATTTGGAGTCTTTAAACTCCTCTGAGTGTGCCAGTAAAAAGATGCAGGTGCCCAAAAGTTTCCATCTCACGGGTCCTGTCGGCCTTGCCAGGAGTGGTCAGGGTGGCACAGAGGTCAGCACCGGCTCCCAGCCTCCACAAGGCCCCAGCACAATCAGGTGTGTCGTCTCCCTTGAAGATGGTCGCCCGCTCCTGTGAGGAAGCTCTGCCTGCCAGCCTTTCCAGGGAAGCGGCATCCGTCTTCCTCTGGCATGAAAGATCGGCTTTAATTGGCTGCTGGGGCATCCCAGCCATCTAATGATGCCAGCCGAGTGCGGCCCTTTCCTGTCACCGTCTCCCAGTTCCCCTGTCAACTCCAGCTCTGTTAACACAAACAGCCAGTTTACAAGCCCAGGAAGTGTTTGGTGATTATAATAATTGGCAGAGGAGGAGAGAGAAGACATCCTGACTCGAGGAATAAAGTAGCCTGGTTTTGAAGTCCATGGGACACCAGGAGTCTGAATGACCACATTTGAACAACCTCTAAGAAAGAGTGTGTAATGCCCCAGAACGATTTGAAAGAAGAAAGAGAACAGAGAAAACCATCTCTAATCCATAAAACGTTAGCTGTTCATCTTTAAAAAACATGCATGCAAGAGACTTATCTCCAGCTGTGTCCAATTGATAAGATCAGCTATACAAAGCATTGTTTTTCCTTTGTTAATCAAGGCAAGCTCTGGTTTTTCTTTCAAGCATCTCCAGTGCAGGATTTTTTTTCTTCTGATTTTTCAAGAAGAGGGTGTTTTTTCTTTTTCTTTATACTTTTTTTCTTTTTTTTTCAAAAGGAGAAGTTGGTGAGAGCTGCTGAGTTTGGGCTTTTTTATTGCTTGCCTTTTTGTGGTTCAAGAAGCACTGCCATAGCATCCTGTGGGCATTAAAAAAGATAAAGCAGTGTGACCACCCCCCCCCCAACCTCATCTCTCCTCCCTCAAAGAGGAGCATTTCCCAACGTGGGTTCCTCAGAACACAAATCCCATGTGATGCTTTTGAAAAACAAAACTTCATGGTCTAAATAGGTTTGAGGGATGCAGCATAAGCTACTACTTAGATATCCGCAGCATCTGTTACCATAGTAAGTCCTGCAGTAAGGGATCTCGTTTACCTTTGTTTAAAACAATCTTTTTTCACTTTACTCCTCCTGGCAGAATACCAATAAATACAGAAGACGGTTTGACAAGCGCTGGTCTGTTCTCCTCTGTACCTAGAGTTGTCCTACTGGGGTGGGGTCGGATAGATGGGACCTTTATTGCCATCCCAGAAATTTCCCAGCCTCCCAGCCTGTGGACCAAACAAACTTCCCTTGCCAGCCTGACAACATCTGAGTGGCAGCCTCACCACTGATTGGGAGCAGCTCTGCTATGTGGGATGAGATACCGGACATTTTTAACTCATGCTTGGGGACCAAGGTGAGGCGTGTGCAGGCCAGTAGCTGGAAGGTGTGTGTGTTAGGGGAGATGCAGGAGGCGTGATTGAAGGTCAGTTGAAGGTAGAGCCTATAGCTTTCTAGATATTGTGCTGAAGAGTTTGGGTTTGTGTTAAGGGAGCCCGCCCTATAGCACACCAGGTCCTCTTTATAAACCCACCAAGACAGCCCACCTGGGACCCTCTAGTAGAGGAAGGATCCAAACTGAGGTCTCTTCTTGGGACCCACAGGGGTGGCTATGGTCCCGAGTCCATCAAGTTGGCTCAGAGGGATAGAGGAGGGACGTTTTCTGATCTCATCTTTGTCTTTTTCCAGGATGGAGGGTGGAACTCCCTTTCCGGGGGAGAAGCGTGGTCCTGTGTAATGTTTTGTGGCGGGCTATAAGCTGAGAATAACTTACTTCCTAAAAAGTAGTGCAGTAATTAACTTTTCAAGTGTGATAGGATCTACATAGTTGACCTAAATTCCAATCAGAACAGGGTCCCTGCTTCTTTGCGACCAGCCACACACACGTTCACAATGCCACCTTGACCGTAATGATGCCAGGTTCCTACCTGACCCCAATACCCCTTTAACATCCCTACTTTTTCTTCCTATAGGAGCTCGTGGGCGAAGTTTTCAGAGAAACGCTCAGCGAGGAGGAAGAGGAAGACTTTCGGCTAGAAGGTATTGGAGTCCATTGCTTTCTTCCCAAGGGCAGTGAGGTGGGGAAGGGCCATCTGGTCTACCTCATGCCCCAAGTACCCTCCAGAAAACCTGCAGACCAGGTGGAGGAGGGCAGGACTCTGACTCTCGGTGGGGATGGGTGGGGTGAGAAGCAAGAGGGAAGTGTAGCATCTCATAGGTCCACTCCGGGAGTGGATTTAGACCACCCAGGCTCACATCCTGGCCCTGCTCCGTGTTAGCCGTGGGGTCTTGAACAGGTTGTTTGACCTCAGCTTCCCCGTTGGGGGTGATCATAGTGACCACTCATAGGCCCCTCAAGCAGAATTAGGTATGTAGTAAGCACTGCATGAAGTAGCCCTTGTGTTTCTCTGTTTGTGTCACTCACCTGGAGCACGGGTATGTGCACACACACGAACACCCCCAGCCCCTCCCCGCTCTCCTCTGTAGCTCTCACTCCTTTCTTTCTTCAAGGAGAAGCACTGCACTGTAGAAAGAATTAGGACACTCGAGTAGAGGGCCGGCCAGCCACTGGCATGCTGATTTGACTTTGGGAAGCCATGTACCCTTTCGGAGCCCAAGTTTCCATGTTTGTAGAATGGGAACGAGGGCCTTTTCCTGCTTGATTCCCTGAGTTGGTGAAAGGACCGGATGGGATCGGAAAGCGTTTGCTGAAAGGGATAGCGTTTCCCTTTTTTACTCTGAATCAGAGGAGAGCATCACCAAACTGGGGCAGCCTTATGACAGTAAAGCCCTCTCTGCTGGGACCAGGACAGGCAGCTGTTAGGAGAGCTGGGTGCCCAGGGGTCTCTGGGGGGAATCTAGGCCTTGGAGGGCTTGTAGGGCCTTGAGAGGAGAGGAGACTGTGCCGGGAGGTTCTGGAGCGGAGCCTGGGCCAGACCCGAGGACTGTGGCCACGTGGGGCCTGAGAGCTGTGATAAATGTAGAATCCCTGGCTCCACCCAGGCTACTGAATCCAGTCTGTCCTGCAATAGGCTCCCCAGATAACTTGTATGCTCATTGTACTTTGACAAGCGCTATTTTGAGAGATTCATTCAGTAGCCCGGGAGTTGGAGGCTGGCTGGAGACCCAGATATCTCTCAGACTTTGCTCAAATTCGAGCAGGTCCTGAATAGAAGGGGGACAGACAGCTCTGTCCAGGCTCTGGGGTGTTTCCCTTGAGCATGTTTGCCTGTGGATCTGGTGGCTACACTCAGGGATTCAGTGGCTTTGATTCTCATTGTTCCCTGGGCTCCCCCGAGCCTCAGCTATTATCCTCAGCTCCAAGGAAAGATGCTGGGGCTTGGTACCTAGAGTAGATCTGGGGAGTCAGGTAAAGGTCTGCAGGATGTAGGGTCTGGAGGCTGAGGTGACCCCAGACATAGATTACTTGGGCTTCAGCACTCATTCCATTTTCTATTCATTTGCTCATTCACCTGGTAACTTAGCAAGTTCATCCTCTTGTTCATTCATCCTTCCATCTATTCCGTCCACCACCTATTCACTATCCATCCAAGCACCCACCTGTCCTCTCATCTATCTATCCATTCATCTACCCATCACTCACTCATCACCCACCCAATAATCCATGACCCACCCCATCCAGCACTCATCCATCCGTTTGTTGCTCCCCCTATCACCCAGCCATCACTGCCTATTCATTCATCTACATACTCTTTTGTCACCCATCCATCAGCTGGCCAGCCCTTATCTATCACCTACCCACCCATAATCCATCCTCTGCCCATCTCTTCATCATCCATCACTCATTCCTTCACCCATTTAACCGTCCTCCAGTTACCATCCATCTATCTCACCATCTGTCTATCTATTCATCATTTATTGGGTCCCTGGTCACTACCCCAAATGAGGCACTTCTCTGGCCATTGAGGCTCAGTCTGAAATCATGTAATTGATTTCCCATGAGGCATCTTTCCCTGCAGACGTGAAATGGCCTGCCCAAAAAATCCACCTCTCTCTGCTTTGTTTGATCTCTCTGTGCAGAGCATGAGCCCTGTTGTAATGAAGTAGGAAGAGCACTTGGCCTAGGAGCCCATAGCCCTGGCTCCCCTGCCAGCTCCTGCAGTGACTTGCTGTGGCTCTTGGCCAGGCCCCTCCACCTTGGGGCCCCTTCGCCCTCTGTGACATGATGCGTGGGGATGTGGACTCTGTGGGTGCTCAGAGGACGTGGGCACCTTGTAGGGAGGATGAACTGCCGTGGGGTGGTACTTACAAACATTGGTTGATGGATGGGGGATAAATAGGAGGTGCCCGAGGGTCCCAGCTCCTGTCAGGGAGAAGTGTGGAGATTGGTGGCACTTGGTCTGTCCCTGCGGCCCACCAGCTGCAGGTCGGGCTTTGCGGGTAGCCTGGGCACCTTGCCAATCACTCGTGGTGTCCAGGCACATCAGTGCCACCACTGACGAGGGGAGGGGTTGGGAGCCACTAGCCTGACTCAGTTTCCCAACTGAGGGGTTAGATCAGGTTGCTGGTGGTCAAGTTTCCAGCCCTTTTCTTCAAACAAAAGCTTACACAGAAGCACAAAAGGTAAGACAGACCAGGTTGCAGACAGATGCGATGTGTTATATTCAGTATGTTATCTTTTATGTAAAAAGGGTACCAGACAATACTCTGTATTTCCTTGTATATATGAATGCATACCACATATGTATGTATATTATTGTGTAGCTAGAGGTCTAGACGGACAGAAACAGTAGTTCCTTCTGGACAGGGGAGGAAGAGACTAAACTTGGAAAGGGTGGTCAGAGGATTGTAGTATTAACTGTAATTAATGTTTTAAGTTTTACGAGAAGAATGTGATCATACATTCCTTTGAAATGAAAGACTAATAACAGAATTAAAAAGTGAAAATAATAAGTAAATAAAGCAGTAGGGTGGGACTGCTCTGGGCCTGCCTGTGTGGCCCCTGAGACTCCTTGGAGGGGATGCTGGCCCCAGTGACCGTATGTGGTTCTCTGGCCGCCGTTGGCGCCAGGTCCGAGGTGCCCCCTCCCGCCCCAGGATGAAGGACATGGCTGTGGACGGCAGGCCACCCCACGGCTAGGCCTGGTGAGAGTAGTTCTCCGAGTCTGGCCACGGAGAAGCGTCCACCTGGCCTGGAGCTGGGGCTGCGGGTATCCCTCTGTGCCTCGGGCCAAGGGAGAGCAAGCTGAATCCTGAATCTCTTCTTTGTCTTCCTGTCGGCCAAGTTCATTGCCTCTTGGCCGGCTGGAGGGCTGTTAAGGGAAAAAAAGGCCATCTGAGGCGTGAAGATAAAAAGAAGTCTTTTAGCCATCCCAGGAGAGGATGGCTTTAGCTCCTGCGTTGTTATGTAAAGCCGGCCCTAATCCAGCGTCTTAACTGCCTTAACTGGCCAGCTGGGAGCTCGCGGGATGGGAGATTAAGGCTGGGCTTGGAGCTAGGGCTGGGGCTGTGAGCTCCTTTTGAACTGTGCAGAGAACAAAGTAAGCATGAAAAGTCCCGCGCTCCAGAGCTGGCCGGTTGTGGAGGGCGGGACCCGCGGTTTGGGGGCTGGGGGGGGTGGCGGGGTGGCCAGAGGGACCTTCCTCTGCTGACCCAGCAGGGCGCTGAGGACTGGGGAGGGTCTTCCCACACTTCACTCCAGTGCCCACCCGACGTCCCCACCTCCCCAGTTGGGCAGGACGACAGGTGGTGGCAGCCTGTAGCTTGTGGCCCGAGGTGGACATTGGTGTCAGGCCTCCGGGAAGCACTGTGTCTGGGGGTGTCCTCCCGACCCAGCAAAGACTGAAGTACTGTGCCCGTCAGGAGGGAGAGACCTGTAAATGGTCGCAGGCCCCTTCTCTCCAGGTCCCCTCTGTCTCCCACCCAGTGCTGTTCTCACTCCTGCCCAGCGTCTTAGCTCTCTCCTGCCTCTCACCCTCAGCCTCTGCCCTCTGAGTCTCAGTATTACACTCAGTAATCTCAGTATCTGAGTCTCAGTATCGTGGCTGTTTCTTGTCTTTTGACCTCTTTGCTTGGAGGTGACAGCGGGCAGAGTGCAACCAGCTTGGCGTCTTCCATAGAAAGTTGACTCCACGGAACCCAGTCCTGCCTTCATTAAGGACCAAAAGCCCCTGAGTCAGGCGGCCCTTCCCACTGGGGCCAGGCCCTCCCTCCAGGCTCCCAGTTGGCCCAAGCTGGGTTTCTCCTGGCAGAGTCCGTGGGGTCTCTGCCTCCCTGGCCCTGGTCCTGCCGAGCAGAGCAGTGGTGTTGGGACTGAGACCCGGACAGCTGAGTAGCCCGCCCCACTGTGAGTTCAGGGCCTGTCCCAGTCTGCATGGCTCGAACTTCGTCTTCCTGCAGCCCCATCGGAGGGCATGAGGGGCACCCTTCTGCCTTTATTCTGAAGTCAGACCCCAGATCCAGCCTGGCTTTACCACCACTCACTGTGTGACCTTGGGAGAGTCACTTCACTTCTCTGTGCTTCAGTTTCTTGTTGGGGGCAGTCATAGTATTCCTTCCTCAGAGTTCCTGTGAAGATGGAGAGGTTATATAAGCCCCAAGAACAGCCCTGGTTCAGGGTATGCCCATGTCGGTGAGCTGTCCTGACTCTTGTCTCGTGGGTTCCTCTTTCTTGAGGAGAAGTCAACTGGTGTTTGTTAATTATTTACTAGTCCAGATCAAAGAAGGCCTATTTTCAAAGCTTCTTTAATCCTATTAGACTCTCTGAGTGTCTCCTATCACTCTCAGTGCGCAACATAGCCTGGCATGCCATAAGTGCTCAATAAATACAGATCTTCCTTGACTTATGATGGGGTTACGCCCCAATAAACCCATTGTAAGTGGAAAATATCGTTAGTAGAAAATGCATTGCGTACAGCTAACCTACCGAACATCATAGCTTAGCCTTGCCCACTTTACGTTAGCCTACACTTGGGCAAAATCATCTAACACAAAACCTATTTGTAATCGAGTGTTGAATAGCTCCTGTCATTGATTGAATGCTGTACCGGAAGTGGAGAACAGAACGGCTGTCTGGGTACAGAGTGGTTGTAAGTGTGTGGATTGTTGACCCTCGTGATCGTGTGGCTGACTGGGAGCTGGGACCCACTGCTGCTGTCCAGCATCACAAGAGGGGTCGTGCCGCGCGTATCGCCGGCGCGGGAGAAGATCCAGGTTTGACATTCCGAGTACAGTTTCTACTGATTGTGTATCATTTCTGCACCATTGTAAAGTTGAAAAATTGTCATTGGAGGACTGACTGTGCTCACAAGAAGAATGAAGCCAACACCATGAAATCACTGGAGTCAGGCCCCCAGGCAGGCCCCGTGTGCCCCCCTCCAGTCCATCCAGGCTCCCAGGTATGAGATGTCAACCATTCACAGAGCAGAGGAGCCCTTGGGAGGCCGTTAGTCCCCTTCCTTTGCGGTAAGAAATCTGAGGCCCAGAGAGGGGATGTGACCTGTCCAAGGTCACACAGCAGACTGAGGACGGTCTCTTCCTCACTCAGCAAGTATTTACTGAGTACCTGCTGCAGGTGTGGGGCCCTGCTGGGCTCTGGGTTCGAGCCACCCATGAAGTCAGCGGACCTTGCTGTCAGGGTGTCAGCACAGGGGAGGCAGGGTAGTGGATAAATAAGCCAGGGGGTGAGCATGCGAGGTTCTGGGAGTGGCGCTCTGTGAAGAGGTGACACCCAGGGAAGGGTGGAGCGTGACAGGCCTCTCTGAGGAGGTGACATTTCAGCGGAGATGCAGGTACCAGGAACGAGCCGCCACAGGAGGATGTGAAGGGTGAGCCGAACCCCAGATGGGAGGAACGTGGGGTTTAGGGGAGCACAGAAGGGAGGCCCACGTGGCAGCAGGAGACCTGGGGGATGAGCATGGGGCCATGGGCTTGGGTTTCACGCTGCTTTTGGAGAGAAACTGTTGGAAAGTTTGAGGTAGGAGAGTGCCAGATTCTGACTTCCATTTTCACCAGTTAATTGTGGCTCCTGGGAAGGATGGGTCATTCCGAGGAAGGAAGGAAGCAATGAAAACAGGAGGTGATTGCGCTAGTGCAGGGGAGAGGTGATGGCCTTGGCCTAGCCTGGGGCTGAGGGGCTGGAGAGAAGTGGATGGGTCTGGGGGAGAGGGGGGAGGGCTGGGAGACAGGAGGTGGGCGGTCGGCGGGGAGGGAAAGAAAGGGATCCCGGGTACACCTTAGAGTTTTGGCTTAAGGAACTAAGGAAATGGTGCTGGCACTTCTGAGGTGGAGGTTTTGGCAGGTGACAGTCAAGGCTTTTGTTTTTGGATATGTCAGTTTCAAGATGCCTGTTTGACATGCAGGTGGGGATTCTGAGTAGACAGGTGGACACCGAGTCTAGAGTTCAGGGACCAGTTGGGGGAAAGAGAGACAGAGACAGAGAGACAGAGAGAGAGACAGAGAGAGAGGGAGAGAGTGAGGACTTCTCAGGAAGTGGCCACAGATAGCTCCATGGGAGTCCTGGGTGAGGCTTGTCAATCGGTGGGGCTGGCCGGTGGTTCCCATAAGTCTGGGAGGAAGGGGAGTTCACTGCAGAGCAGCAGGGACCCCCAGACAGAGGGGGCAGGCAGGCCACACCCCGCTGGCTTCTCTCCCTCAGTTCAGAGCCTGTCCTGCCGGTGAGTGTCAGTCGCCCAGACTCCACTCCACTGCAGTCCCCCCAGAAGCCCGGGCTTCAGCCGTGACAGCAGTTTCTCTCAAGTCTGTTCTTCATAAAAGCTCAGCTTGAACAGTGGAAATTCTGACTGGTGTCAGATACCGAGGAGGCTTTCATAGTTTCAAGTAGCTCGGGGTTAGATTTTAAAAGTTGAATTTCATCACATGTTTTAACTTGGGCGGGGATGGGGGAGAGTGGAAGGGACATGATATTTTTAGCCCAAAGAAGGCTTTTTTCCCTTTCCCTCTCCCTCTCCCGGCGTTTCCCCCCTCCCTCCCCCAACAGATGTTTCGTCTCAATCCTATTCAAACCTCAAAGCAGAGTGGCCATCAACCTTATGCTCTGATGAGAAAAAAAGGCCAGAATGCTATTTGTTGGGAAGGGGCTTTTTTTTTTTCCCCTTTCTTCTTTCCCCTCAGTCACAACTGGCCCTTAAATAAAATCTACTTACAGAAAAATGTAACCTGGGGAAGCAGGAGTGAGGAGAAAAAAACGCAGGAAGGGGTAGACACCTGCTGGTGGAAACTGCCAGAAACCAGCTTCTTCAAGAGTATTGCACTGGGTCAATTGTATGTTGTTGGTGGTTTTGTTTTTCCTGAAAAGCAAGGGCTCCAAGTGAGGGATAGTTAAGTCAGGATTCTTTGGGTTCTTTTGGATATGCAACCCAAACTCGCTTAAGATCTAGCTCATGAAATTGAAAAACTCTGGGGTAGATCTTGCCTAAGAAGGGCTGGTTGGATCCAGGAGCTCAAACCACGTCATGAAAACACACACACATACACACACATAGTTCATCCTCTCTCTCTCCATCATCTGTCCCTCTGCCCTCTGTTAGTCTCTCCCGCTAAGGTGGCCAAGATGACCACCCTGCTCTGGGTGCTCACATCCTACAAGCTGAGCCATCGCAGGTGAAAGAGAGCTCCCAAGTCCATTATTTCTTGCAAAAGTTTGATTCTTACTTTACTGGACAAAGTAGGTATAGGTTTTGTGGGACCCAAGCTTATCCAGTTTGGGGGGGTCTTCTTTAAGAAAAAGAAGACATGCTTCTCTTTCATAACTATGGACCAGTTATATACAAATATATGTATTTATATCTTACTATTTACAATATATTTCCCACTAAACCGAAATAAATATATCCCCAACTCACCCTCCCCTTAGCTTGATTCCAGAAATGCTCGTGTTCACTCCAATACCATGTGACACAAGGGGACGTGTGGGAAGTCAGAATGGGAAGAGACAGTGTTCTTAACCGATTGAGGATAAAATATCTAATTTTGAAAGTGCCACAAAAACAACCAAACAACCAATGTCAACACATCCCAACTTGGAAGAGGCCCGTGCAAGCGAGAGGCCCAGAAGCTTTAGCTTCGTCAGCTTCACAGTGAACTGTCCTTTGCCACTGAGCTAGGTCACAGGGCCATCAGGATGAAATAAGCTGGTCGGGTCTGGGTGCTGGGCGCATCCCGGAAGCTTGGAGTGGGATCAGCCCCTGGTAAACCACATGGATTGAGATGGGGGAGGGGTGGCCCCCTAGAGAAAACCCAGATGCTATTATCAGAAGGGGAGAATGGTTGTGGGACAGGCAGGAACAGGTGTTAACTATTGTTGTGTGACAGAATGGAGAGACCAGTGGCTGGGGAGGCAGGAAACTGGGATTTTAGTTCTGTTCCTACACCTTCTGCATTCAGATCTTGATTGTGCTGCTTCCTGTTGTTTCATTTTGATGATAATGATGATGAGACACTTCTATGTAGGGTGACAGGCACTGTACTGTATGTCGGAGCTGCAGCAGGAGTATTCAGTCAAATGAATAATGATACTAACAGTATAATCGGGGATCACTGAGCAGGGAAATCTAACCTAGCCCCTGAGGGCATGAGGGCATTGCTTCTCAGAGGTAGGGACATTTACAGTGAAGACCTGAAGGATGAACAGGAGTTGGAGAGACAGAAAGAGTGCTCTTGGTGGGGAAAAGCAGCTCTGTGGAGAGATGGGGCTGAGAGACAGCAGCAGGGAAATGGCTCCATCAAGTTTGCTTTTTACACTTAGTTTCCTCTTGTAAAATGCAAACGGTAACATACCCTGCATGGTGCTATTAAGAGGACTTAATGGAATAATGTGTGCACCCACTAACTTCACCAACTTCCACGTACAGCCCGCTGCTGTGTGCAGGGACAAACAGATTTGTACATCTCTACACCCTAGTTCCCCGAGGAGAGCCTCATGCAGATAATGCAAGAAACCATTTGGCCTGGAATGCACATATGATACCTTTCTCTTTTTACTGGCAGCAGATTTACCCTCCTAATTATATTTGGCATAGGCTAATATTAAAATTCATCTGCATTCCCTCTAACAGCTGCTTTTGGAGGGTTGGGGAGTCAGAAACATCCTGGCAAGCCACCCTGAGCCTAAAATATTTGTGGCAGATAATCTGGACGTGGACAATTGAGAAAGGCCTGTGGCTACATTAAGGCCAGGGTCCAAACTCCAGCCAGGAAGCTCTGGCTTGTGTTAAATCTTACTTACATTGTATCAACTGAGGAGAACTTGCCCCGTAACCAGGCTAAGAGAGGTGTGCACCTGGCATTTCAGCATTAGTATTTTCTGGTCTTTGGTGGGGCTGATTTAATCATACCATGTTTCAAATTTGTCTCTCCTTCCAAAGTTTAATATCAACCAGGCCTTTCTGGATTGTGTTAAAATAAGCTGGCATTTGCTGATATCATCCAGGGTTTGGATTTTAGCCGACGTCTGGGATTCAGGAATAGACCTACCCCTTTTAAACCACCCCCTTTCCCATGCCAGTTCGCAGCCTCAGTCACACCAGAATTCATGGTGTTTGTTATACAGCCTGCCTTCCGTCCACCTGTGGGGTTTGGCGCAGTGGACCTCGCTGGGATGGGGTATCTGCTCTGTGCACGTACGGTACGTGCTAGGCACGGTGGACAGCCCAGGAGGCAGCAGCCAGCAGAGCCAGCTCTCTCGAGAAACTTGCATTCTGGCTGCGTGGATGTGACCGGCTCCCGTGAAGCCATCAGGAGATCCCAGATAGGACTGCAGACTGAATGGGTTTAGACAGCCCTCTGCTAGCAACAAATGCATTTGTACAAATTGGAAAAAGGGGCCCCTCCTCCAGACATCTTTCTGCCATCTGTCCGAAAACTGTCACAAGCAATACACAAATCGAGGATGTCCGGCATGTGAACAGCGCCCCCTAGAGTTGTACCGTGCACAGCCGGCTTCTCAGAGCCGGTCTCGCAATGACCCCAAATGACCCTGACCCCAAGGCCAGGGGGGAAGAACCCGGGGGCGTTCCTCCTGCTCAGGAGGGTGGGGCCTCAGGAGGCTGGATCTGTTTCATTTCACAACCCTTCTTCTTCTCATGCTTGGGCGGCGCCAGCTGTCAACAGCTCAGGCTGGGTGGGCTATGCCATCCTGCTCCCTGGGTCACTGCTAAACAGTCCCGAGAACGTGACCGTGGCTCTCCCAGTGTGAGGTCCCAAATAAGCCTCGGATGCCTCCCATTAGGTCCCTGGGTGGGTGTCGGGGACCCATGATCAGAGTTGCGCCCATTCCGGCATCTTCTACTCTCCCCGGTGCTCAAGGGCTCTCCTCTTTCTCTCTCTCTTCCTCCCCACCCCCACCCCCTTTTTTTAAACTGGGGGAGGGGAGAGGGAAGAGACTGTCTTTGATCTCAGCGGAGGAAAAAAGTCTGTTCTGTTCAGGCTTTTGGCTAACACAACAAACAGTGTTTAAAATTTAACTTTGCTTAATTAATTAGTAATTCTGTTTAATGCTGTCTGATCTCCCTCCAAAAGGTATTTTGAAGCTTGAGAAGGGAACATCAAAGGGAGCCGGGTGAAGATGGTCAAGTAATGCATTTAATCTGGCAGTTGCTAGGGGTGGAGAGATGCCAGGTTGGGAGCTAATGTGGGACAGAGCCATCATCTGGTAAACACAGACGGCCGGCTGGCTCCTCGTGGCCGTGGCCATGGTGAGAGGAGGGATAGGGAACAGCTTCCAAAGAGAAGGCGCTCCACACGCTGCCCCAGAATTGTTTGAGCTGAGACCTGGTTTTAAGAAAGCAGAGTTGACATTTTCTTTCTTCCATGGCTACTGTGTATGGTTGGGCAGGTTGTGGACTGCACAAGGATTTCCAGTCAAGCAGGTGAGCAGCAGGTGAAGCCTGCACCCTGCCTATCAAGAATGTATCCTCGTAGGTGTGCAGAGCTGCACTTACCTAAGGCACAGTCCACATGCTTTACTGTAAAGGGCTGGGAAAGTACATGTTTTAGGTGTTGTGGGCATTAGAGCCTCTGTTACAGCTACTCAACTCTGCTTCACCATAGACAATGGACGTGAGTGTCTCTGTGTCCCAGTAAAACTTTATTTACAAAAACAGGCGGTGGGTTGGCTTGCCTCTCGGGCTGTAGTTTGCCAACCCCTGCTCTAGGTCACCAAGGGTACTTCATAGGCAAGTGAAAGGCTTTGCTTCCTCCTCACTCTGTCCCTTCCCTTCCCTTTTCTCCTACCCCTTCCACGGCTTTCCTTTCTGCTTTCAAATTAGCAGTGTTGTTACTGTTGCAATTGAAGAGTGATCAGAGTCTCCCTGAAACTATGCCCCACAAAAGATCACCTCCGGGGGGAAAAAAAACTGCTGGGCTGAACAGGAGTAAGAGACAGGGAACGCGCTTGGGCTCTGGTGCTAAAACCCATCTTGACAAAAATATCTCCAGTTGATTGGACCCAGGCAACCTGTGGCGAACCCCATTCACCCTTCTCCCACCTGCCCATGTGCCCGAGGACGGATGCACAGAGGGAGGGCGATTTGTTCTGCACAGGGGTGGCTGGGGCAGGTGGCGGTTTTTCGTTGTTTGGTTTCAGTGGGTTATGTGGATGGAGAAGCAGGGCCCCTGAGTCCCAGCCCAGGCCTCTGGCATTGGGGTCTGCATGGCTTTCTGACTGGTTATCTGCCACCTCTTCTGGCCACTGGGCAGGGGAGAGTGAAAGGGAGAAAGACTTTCTTTGGTGGGGACAAAGGGGCACTGACTGTTCCTGGCCCCCAGGCCCCAGGGCAGATGGCTCCAGTCCTACTACCCGCCTGTACCTGTCCCCATGCTGGGAAGGGGCCCCGGGTGGGTGTCCAGGTGGTTTTCTGAGCTAGGGTGGGATGAGGGATCGGACCCCCTGGTGAAGAAAGGACAAAGCCCTGGTCTTTGGAGAAGACGTACGATGAGGATAAGGGATGGAGGGGGATGTCCCCCTCCTCCCTGGGAGAGGAGAAAGGAAGGCAGGAGGGGAGGACCTGAGGAAGGACCGGGCTGTTTGGGTGTCAGGGGGAGGGGTGGTCCGGAGAAGGAGAGAGCAGGGACAGAGGTTTCTTTTCTTTGGGTTTTATCAAGTGGAACTTGAAAGGCAACATTGAACCTGAAGGTGGTTTTCTGATAACTTCCCTTTGAACTTGAAGTTTGGTTTCGATAAGCCTGGCCGGCTTGCATCTCCAGCCAGGACCTCGGCAGAGGGAGGCAGCAGCTTTGAAGATGGAGCTGGCCTTTGTTTTTCTTTCTTCTTTTTCTTTTTCTTCTTCCCATGATGGTGGCAGCTCTGGCCCAGCAGTGCACCGATAGATTTGAGATGGAGGGGTCAGGGTGGCGCAGGCTGTATGCTTGGCTGTCCTTGGGTCACTGGCCAATCTCCCACCTGACTTCCCTGGGGCTCGGCGTCACACCAGAGCGGGACAGCTCCTGGCCATGGAGGTGTTTGCTTTGGAGGAGCAGGGAGGGCTGGACTTGGTTTCATCCACTACCCCGGGAGCGGTCAGCACCAGTGACCTTCCCCTTACAACCACCCCAGTGATGAGGATGCCAAGTGCCCCCACCCCGGAGGAGCCGGATCTTTTAGGTTTATTCTCATTGGCCTCATTCTGTGAAACGACCAGGGAGGAGCCAGGGTCTGTGATCTCTAGCCAGAGCCCCTGACAGCTCTAGGGAGTTGTTGCCTTGCTGTGGGGACGTGCAGAGCTGGGGGCTCCCTGCATCCCACTGGGTGTAAAGAGAAGGATGGGGACACCCGGCAGTGGCTGCCTCGGCCCCCAGGCCCAGCCGAGAGGGGAGCTGTGATGGGGCCGGGTCAGCCACTGGCCGCCTTCCTGTCCCCGCCTGTCTGGCCTGTGACTGCAGCATCTTTATCTGTATCTCCTTCCTCCCTGTCCTGCTCCCCACCCAGGCTGATACGAGGCTTTGTGTCTGTTTGTATCCAAAAGCCTCAGTTTTTAAAAAGCTTAGCTGCCCACTTCATGATTCCTAAAAGATTAAATGTGTCGGGACGTCATTCCCCAGACTATTACTACTAATGGCTGGACCCCGTGTGCTGGCCCTGGCTGGGTCTTAGCCCTTTCAGTCATAGCTCCTTGAATCCACACAGGAATCCTCTGGGGAGGGGACTGTTTTCATCCCCATTTTACAGGTGGGGAAACTGAGATGTCTAGAGAAGTTATGTGACCTGCCCAGGGCCACACACAGTGTCGGGAGCATCAGAACCCAAGCAGAGACTATCCTCTCCCTGGGCTGGCACCAAGTCTCCTGAACCGAGCCAGGAATGGCGTGGAGTGGTCGAGAGCATGAGCCAGGTCGCTTGGGTTCAAATCCCAGCCCCGTCAATTAGTAGCAAAGCACTTAGCCTCTCTGTGCCTCAGTTTTCCCATCTGGAAAGTGGAGCTGATAGTAGTAACTGCCTCACAGGGTTGCTGTGGGGACCGAGTGAGTCGATGAACAGTGCAGTCAGCACTGTGTGAGGTCACTGCCTCATCTTTGTGCACGGAGGCCACCAAGCTGTGCCGGGCCCCACGGGAAGTGCTTCGGATAACTGCTGGGCCCACAGGGCGGAAGCGAAGCAGGAGAGCTGGGGAACTTCCCCAGCAGCCACTCCTGGGTCCTGGTATGCAAGGGTGTGTGAGTGCGGTGTGAGGACAGGGGTTGGGGTGGGGGGGAGGCAAAGCCCCCCACCTAGTTTCCTGGCCTGGTGGCTGCATTTCTCCAGGCTCCTGACTTCCCAAGAAAGTCCACCCATGGTTGGGGCCACTGCCCAGTCATCTCAGCTCCTTACATGGCCCTCCTGGGCCACCCTGAGTCAGGCATAAGGGGACAGTTCCTCAGGTGGGAGCCAGGCCCCATTTGCTCCCCTGTAAAACAGGACAACAGAATCACTGCCCCAGGGCAGCTGAGGGAATCTAAAGAGAGGCGCTGTGAGGCTGTTTAGGAAAGCACATTTTTGAGCAAACTTGAGTCCCCTTTATCAGGCAGAGACAGGAGGGGCTGAAGGGGTCTTGTGGGACTTTCAAGATTTGAGGGAACCTCGTGGGCTGGGTCCTAGCTCAGAGATGACGGCTGCTCCCCTGGCACCTCTTAGGGGTATTCACGGGAAAATGCTGTCCACCGGCCCCGGGCTTCCGTGCCCACCTTCCCACTGCTCCTGGGAGGACGCACAAGGACCATAGAACCCTCTGCTTAATACCTTTGGCAGAGGGAGGACCCTCTAGGTGAGCAGAGGCAGAATGAAAGGCCCAGGGTGAGCTGGCTCCTGAAGATACCATGGTGTGCATGCCTGCGTGTCTGTGCGTGCGTGTGTGCTCGTGTATATGCCCTTCACCTACCCCAATGAACTCCATTTCTATCACTCCCCATTTCTGTCCCTCTTCCTGACCACCCACCAGTGTGCCACATGCAGGTAGCAAGCAGTGTGCCCAGGCAGGTGGCATCTTTGAGGACACCACAATGTCCTCCTGGAAGGCAGAGACTGCAGAAAGTGGCTGTGGTCCAGAGCTCCCCCTGGGGGCTCCAAAAGCACCTCTCTGCCTTCATTCACTTGCCCTTTGGCCCAACACTGCCCTGGGTGGCCTCAGGCTGCTTATCTGGGCTGCCGAGAACAGAGGCCTGAGAGGCCCACTGGGGTGACCTGAGCAGCGGGCAAAGAGGCACCCTGGGAAGAGGGTCTCCCCTGGGACAGCCCTGGGCATTAACGGGGCCAGAGGACAGAGCAGTTGGACTCCAGCAAACCGGCAGGGCAGAATGGGCCCCGCGCCGTGGTGAGGACATCCTCGGGACAAAGCCACAGGGAGCCGGTGGCCCCGCAGCCCGGCACCTGGGCTTGGGAGGCTCGGGACCCACCTCCTCACGCTTTCTCCCTCGCCTCTCCCTGCAGTGGCCCTGCCTCCTGAGAAGACGGACGGGCTGGCCAGTGGAGATGAGAAGAAGATGGAGAAGACAGGCGAATCCTGCCCGGGCTCCAAGAAGCAGCTGAAATTCGAAGTAAGTTTCCTTTCCTGGTGCTGGGCCCTGGATGGAAGGGTTTTCTCTTCTCGGTGCTGCTTTTCGAGGAGGGAAGCTGAGGCCCATCCAGATGTGAAGGCCCCTCCCCTCCTGGGTGAATAGCCGCCCTCTGGGAGAGGTTTCTCCTGCTACATCTGGGGCCTCCCCAGCTCCGCTCAGGCCCTGGGGACTCACCTCTGCCCTCCCCTCTCAGCTTGGGGCCCCTCTCAACATGGGGTGGTGGCCAGCGGATGCCCCTGGGCTGTGGCCTGGTGGCCTGGGGGAAGGACAGGAGAGTGAACGGGGGAGACGGCACCCTGGCCCTGGTGCTGCTGTTACCGCCTGGGTGACCACCCTCTTCTCTGGGCCTCAGTTTCCTCATTGATGAAAGAAATCTTTGCTTCTAGCTCCCAAGGCTGTTCTGGGGAGCATGTGGGGACTCTCAGGTGGGGTGGACGACCAGGAGACCTGGGGCAGGTCCCTGACTCTGTCTGGGACTCAGGTGGTCAACACCAAAGGGGACATGCCCGCCCAGAGCCCACAGTCTGTCTGTCCTGCCTCCCCGAATGGAATATTAAGCTCCTTCTGTGTACCAAGCACAGGGCCAGGTGCTGAGAGCAAGACCTAGACCTGCCCTCAGGGAGCTTACCGGCTTCTCCCCGCCCTCCTTTTACCCTCCCTCCTTCCTCCTCTGTTTCCTTCATGAGATCACTAGGGCATAGCTCTGGGGCCAGCAGATGGGGGACAGTTCCCAGCTCTGCCGCCGCCTCGCTTGCGCCTCCCCCCCCCCCCATAAAATGGCGATATCTATCTTATTGGCATGTCGGAAGCATGCTGAGTTAAGGCATCTCAAGTGCTTAAAAGGGTGTTCAATTCAGAATGAGTACCTTCTTTCCTCCTTCCAACCAGTGTTGATTGACAACTGCGGGTACCAGGGAACCCGGCAGTGAACTGGACATGGTTCCTGCCCTCATGGAGCACAGCGTGGCAAGGGGGACAGATGAGTGACCCAGGCCCAGTAACTGCACAGTTGGTGACGTGATGGGGATCTGGGAGCACGGAAGGGGACAGGGAGGTCACCTAAGTGAGGCCGGAGCGCTGCGGAGTGATGGGCATTTTGGCAATCCAGACACTCGGTGCAGTGCCCGGAGGAGGGAGCCGCGGCTGCAGGCAGAGGTTGGAGAGGGCGAGTGTCTATGCTGAGCCTCTGGGCGTAGGAGGTGGAGTTGGGAGAGGTGATGCACGGGGGTAGCCTTTGGGCTCAGGAGGACACTTCTGGTGGAGGCAAGAGGAGGAGCAGAGACCTGGAGGCTTGGCAGTGCCGGCGGGCTGTGCGGGGCTACCAAGCTGCATTGTGCAGGGAGTCGGGGGGATGTCGCAGGAGTGTGGGTAAGACAGGTCGCCAAGGGCCCTGAATGCAGGAGCTGAGGGGTCAGGCGGCATCTGGTTGAGAAGCTGTGGGTGCTGAGCTTCTTCCTGAGCTCCCCGACCCCGGGGCCCTGCAGGTCTTCTGGGGGGTGCTTGGCAAAGCCAATGCCAAGCCCAGCGGCAGAGGGAAGGCCCAGCCCCAGACGTCTTCCCAGGAAGCCCAAGTGGGGCCGGCTGTTGCCTGTGACTCATCCATGGTCCCAGAGGAAGACTCACCTGAGAGGTCCGGGGCTGGGGGGACAAGAAGGTGCACGTGACAGAGGTCACGGGAGGTGGGGGTAGTTACTTAACCCGTGTTCCTGAACTTCTAACCCGAGCCGTCTTTGGAGCCACGTGGAGGGGCTGGGAGAGGGAAGCAGGTAAACACTGTGTGTGTGTGTGTGTGTGTGTGTGTGTGTGTGTGTGCGCGTAGGTGTGTGTATGTGTGTGCATGTATGTATGAATGTGTGTGTATGCACGTGTATATGTATGTATGTGTGAGTATGTGTATGTATGTGTGGGAGTGTATATGCATACGTATACGTGTCTGTGTGTGTGTGCTCGCAAGCACGCACCCGTGTACAGGCATGTGTGTGGGCCGATTGCTGTGCTGCACGACGCGGTGCCTCAGAGAGCAGAGTGGGCACTTGGCAGGTATCAGACAGGCATGTCACAACTGAGGGAAGGCCGACTTTGAACTCAGCGTGGGCCGCCCAAGAACTGCTGGAGGGAGCCGGCTCTGAGCTGCGGAAGCCAGGGGCAGGGTTGCCGTGCTGGGGCTCACTCCCACCAGGCTTGGGAGGCCGGGCACCTCCGCTCTCTGAGGGCTTAGCCTGTCCTCGCGCAGAAGGAGAGGTGGGCCGAGGCAAGACGTGGAACAGGATGGTGTCTGGGGGTGTCGTTGCTTGTTTTCATAGAACTGTGGATCTTAAAGGCCATTTAAGCCTTTAAGATTAAGGCTTGTGGATTCTCTTTCCCCAAACGGCCATCCTTTCTGGATCTCTTTGTCTGGGGTTCCGCCGGCCCCGGCGTGTGTGCCACCAGTGACGGAGCTCCCGCTTCCCAGCTCCAAGTCCCTGTGGTTGGACACCTCGGGTTGTGGGAGTGATGATGATGACGTCATCGCTATATTAATCATTCCAGCAAACACAATAGCAGCTACCACCATTAATTAGGCTTTTCTCTGTGCCAAGAGGCATACGCGCTTGTTTCCAGTTCTCCTAAAGCAGACCCTGAGACAGGACTTGGGAGGTGATCCCAGGGAGCAGCAGGGAAGGAGGGGCGCCCGTGACGGGGGCGGGGGGGGAGCTGATGAGCAGGTCACAGGCAGCTGGGCTCTGTCCGCTGGGGCCCCTCGGAGAGCCACTCCGAACGCGCTCAGGTGTGTCCCCCGGCCCGGCCCCTCCCTTGTTCAGGTTGTTGCTGGGCGTTCAATCCTTGACTCCTTGGAGCTGCCTTCGGACAGGGAAGCCGGGCGCCTGAGGTGGGAGGTCCGGCACTGCCCACCGCAGCTACAGGGGAATGTGGAGGGGGCCGAGGGGACGTGGGACAGGGCAGTTAATGCTCCCAACAACCTTCTGAGGTTGATACCATCATTTTCCTTAATTTATGTGAGGGGAAACTGAGGCACAGTGCAGAGCAGGGCCATGTCCAAGGTCACGCAGCTGCAGAGGGCCAAGCCCGGGCTGGCACCTGGGGCAGACTCTTTAACTCTTAATGCCCCTCCTGTCCTACCTTCCAGGTCAGGTGGCCCCCCTGGGTGTCCCGTCACGGCTCCCTGAGTCACCCCTGCGTCTTCCAGTAGCGTCTAGCCCTGGGTCCAAGTGCATTCCTCCTGAGGCCACAGAGCCTCCTCCCAGAGCCCCCCTTGTGTTTCCTTGGCCTTTGAAGACCCAGAGACTGTCTGCACCCAGCGGGCACCTCTCCCCAGACCCAAGCTCCCCTGCCCGGCTTGGCCTCTCTCCCGGGCCCGTCACGTCTTGGTCATCACACTCTTCTTTTTTTTTTTAATAAATTTATTTATTTATTTAATAAATTTATTTTCTTTAAAAAAATGTTTGGCTGTTTTGGGTCTTTGTTGCTGCGCACGGGCTTTCTCTAGTTGCGGCGAGCGGGGGCTACTCTTCGTTGCGGTGCACGGGCTTCTCATTGCGGTGGCTTCTCTTGCTGCAGAGCAAGGGCTCTAGGTGCGCGGGCTTCAGTAGTTGTGGCACGCGGGCTCAGTAGTTGTGGCTCGCGGGCTCAGTAGTTGTGGCTCGCGGGCTCAGTAGTCATCACCCTCTTCTTCACACAGAGTCTGGGGAGGACAGGGGGAGGTGGCAGCCCCATGCCATGGCCTACGGGTGTTCCAGCCGCCACATGATCAACCACGTTCGTCTGTTGTCTGTCTGTGTCCAGGAGCTGCAGTGTGACGTGTCTGTGGAGGAGGACAGCCGGCAGGAGTGGACCTTCACTCTATATGACTTTGACAACAATGGCAAGGTCACCCGTGAGGTGAGTGCACCCGCCTGGCCTCCCGCCAGGCCACGCCCTCGGGCGCAGGGCGTTCATCCTGAGCCCGCCACAGCTGCCCCTTCCCCTTCTCCTAAGGGTAGGTGGGGAGGGCAGGAGCGCGGCTGCTGGGAGCGTCACGGAGACCTGCGAACGGGGAGGGGAAGGGCTGCCGGGCTGCTCTTGGCCGAGGCGCCATTCCTGCTGCAGAAGGGGCAAGAGGCAGGCGCTAAGCCCAGGCCTCCCTAGAGTCCTGTCCTGCCTCCTTCTCTCTCTGGTCCTGGAGCTCTGAGATCACCCCAGGCCACTTCCCACCTCGGCCAGTGTGCCCAGGAGCTGGGGTGGGCTGGGCAGACAGAGGCCGGGCAGTGCCTACCCCCACTGATGCAGGAATGAGCAGCCCCAAGGGCCCGGCCAGCAGCTCTGTTCACAAGCCCGTTCCTCCTCCCCCTCCCCTCCGCCTACATGCCTGTGTCTCTCTCTGCCCTCAAATCTCCCCCACGTCTCTTTCCTCCCTCGGTTCCTCGCGCCCTCTCTACATACCTGAGTCTGCATATGGCGCACCTGCTGTGTGCATCTCCTATGTCCTGGGTGCGCAGTGGGCAACAGCACAGACGCAGTTTCTGGCCGTGTAGCTCCGACTGTCTGCTGAGGGAAGCAGAGCCCGAACAGTCACGGGATCATTGTAAGCTGTGACGTGTTCAGTGACGGAAATAAACAGAGCGGTATGAGCGAGATGGGCAGGAGTGTCCAGGGAAGCCTCTTGGAGGAGGTGACATGGGCGCTGAGCTGGGCAGAGCCCTGGGCCGGGGAGAGTGAGAGCGCTTAGGGCATTTAAGGAACCAGAGGAGACTGGTGCGGTGGCTGTGTATCCAGAGAGGCAGGGCTGCAGCCGGGAGCCGGCCGGACAGCTCACGTGGGGCTTCGCAGGCTCCAGCCAGCACCCTGACTTTGATTCCAGGTGTTAAGGGAAGCCGGGGGAGGGCTGGTTTAAGCTGGCGAGTGATCTGATCTGCATTATTGCTGACTGTTGCTGCCTCTCTTTTGCCTGGGTCTTGGTATCATCCCTTCTGCCTCCTTATTGCCTTTTCTGTCCTGTTTCTCTCTGACATCCTCTCCCTCCCCAGGAGGCCCTGGTGTTCAGGTGCGCTACCTGTAACAGATCTGCATGGAGAGAGGTCTGAGATGAGCATGGCTGGCTCCTCGCCCACCTCTCGCCCAGCACGCGAGGGCCTCAGGGTGCTCCCAGGGAGAATTGAAGCTTTGCTCTCTTATCTCCCTGTCCCGGTTCAGGGCTCAGTATTTTCTTCTCTGCAGATAGTGCAGGAAAAGCTGCCAGAGGGGAGTCCTGGGTGAAAAAAAGCCCACCTCTTCCTCAGGCTGCGGTTTAGGGGATGTTAGAACAGGTCGGAGGAAGAAGCTGTGAGTGAATTTTAATCATTCAGGACTCTGTGGGGCATCAGTGACAGAATCCCAACACAAACTACAGTAAGAAAAAAAAAAAAGAGGACTATATTGGCTCATGTAACTGAAACTTCAGTCCACGGGTACTGACTTCAGGCATGGCTGGATCCAGAGGCTCAGTGTCTTCAGGACTAGCTGTTCTTCACGGTTCTCTTTCCTCTGTGTTCCTTTATTATCAGGCCGGCTCTCCCCTTGGCAGTAGCGAGATAATGGCTGATAGTTTCAGTCTATATCCCATGCTGTTTGCAGCCCTCCCAAATTCAGAATGTCACCTGGAGTTCCAGAACCGAATCTGACTGGCTTTGATTGAGTCACATGTCTGGTCCTGAACCAGTCATTTTTGCCATAAGTTTGTGATGCTTTTAATGGCCAGCTCTGGGTCCATGTGCTCATTCTGGAGTCAGGGGAAAGTTATTTGACCCGTGAGTCACATAGACTGAAAATGGGAGGGGGGATGGATTTGGCTCACAAAATAAAATCAGGGTGCTGTTATTAGGGGAAGAGAGAACGGATTCTAGGCAGGCAAAGCCCCCAGAGGGACCTGGGTGTTTGGGAAGCAGCAGAGACCCTTCCTGGTTTGGGACCCTGGGGAGATGGGGGATGGTTTAGGTGAGACCCCCCAAGTGCCCTCCAGCTGTGATGCTTTTTGTTGGGGGTTATTATTTTTCCAGAGCGAGGAGCTCCTGTTTCCCACCACCCCCCGCCCCCGCCTGTTAGGGAATGGAGTCATTATCTTCACAGGAGAACACACGACAGGCTTGAAGCCTGCGTAACAGAACTGAATGGGGGTGGCAATAGAGGGCAGCCAGGTTGGGCTTCTCAGAGGTGTGGTGGCCTCTCCCCTCTTCTAACACACGCGATGGCTCAGATGACTCAGCCTCTGGTAGCCGTCCTTTCTTCCCTTCTATCAGGAGCTGACCGTAAAAGGGTTTGCCCCCCACCTCGGAGACCTTACAGAAACCTTGCAGGCAGACACTGCTTTCTGATTCCTCATTCTACTTTCCTTCACCCCTTGCTAACAAGACGGATCGTAAGGAAGTGAGGCTTTCCAAGGAGGGTGCCCCAGCCCGGCCCCTGGGGAGAGCCTTCACTGGTTTCTTTCTCCTGCCCAGCAGCAAGGAGGTTGGCTTCCCGTCCAGGGAAGACCCAGCCTGGTGTTTCCCCTGGTCTATTTTTAGCCCCAAAGCCACTCCTCAAATCTGGCTATAAATACCGTTCCCCTCCACACCCTCTGGCCATCAGCAAGCATGTTCCTGTGTGCTGGGGCAGACGGGCTCCCGCCTCCCTGAAACCACAGGCTACAGCCTCCCAACTCAGAAGAAAGAACCTGTTCATCCTTCAGGTGTTCACTTGTACAGTATGTACAGGCACCTACTCCTCTCCGTGCCGGACCCTGCGCAGTCAACAGGGCTGATTTTCCAGCTGGGATAGAAAAAGCACACTTGTTCCTAGACCCTGAATCAGCTGGAACCCTCAGGGATCACACACCAGCGCCCCAGGCCTGGTATATGATGCTTAGGTGATGACCTTGGTGGATCTCACTTTCCTCACCTGTAAAATAATGACACCTCCTTCACAGGCTTCCTAAGATGATGAGAAAGAGTGGGCAATCATGGTGGTGCAGAGCAGCTCAAGGGAAAGAGAAGGGGGAAGAGGGGTCCTCCGTGGGCCTTGCCAGAAGAGCTGGGATCCCCAGGGAGCCAGCAAGTGAGTGGCTGGAGCCCAAGTCTCAAACTGGCAGCCCCACCATCCCAGGCTAGCCCTCAGATGTTCTGGCCCAGCACAGGCAACAAAAGCAAAAATAGATGAATTGGACTACATCAAAATTAAAAACTTCTGTGCGTCAAAGGACACAATCAGCAGAGTGAAAGGCAACCTATGGAATAGGAGAAAATATCTGCAAATCATGTGTCTGAGAAGGGATTAATGTCTAGAATATATAAAGAGCTCCTACAACTCAACAACAAAACAAACAACTCGATTAAAAAATGGGCAAAGACTAACTAGATATTTCTCCAAAGAAGATACACAGATAGGCAATAAGCACATGAAAAGATGGTCAACATCACTAATCATCAGGGAAATGCAGATCAAAACCACAATGAGATAGTACCTCACACTGTCAGAATGGCTGTTATCAAAAGGACAAAAAAATAACGAGTGCTGGTGAGGATGTGGAGAAAACAGAACCCTTGCGCACTGTTGATGGGATTATAAATTTGTTCAACCACTATGGAAAATAGTATGGAGGTTCCTCAAAAAATTAAATATAGAATTACCATCTGACCCAGAAATTCCACTTCTGGGAGTATATCCCAAGGAATTGAAAGCAGATTCTTTAAGAGATACTTACACAGCCATGTTCATAGCAGCATTATTCACAATAGCCAAAAGGTGGAAACAACCCAAGTGTCCACTGATGGGTGAATGGACAGGCAAAATGTGACATATCCATACAATGGAATATTATTTAGCCTTAAAAAGGAAGGAAATTCTGACACATGCTACAACATGGATGAACCTTGAGGGCATTACGCTACGTGAAAGAAGCCAGTTACAAAAAGACAAATGCTGTATGATTCCTAGAGGTTATCTATGAGGTTCCTAGAGGTAGTCAAATTCATAGAGACAGAAATAAAATGGGGGCTGCCCGTGGCTGGGGGCAGAGGGGAATGAGTTGAAAAAAGTTAATTAGTTGCCAGTATCAAAGATTCTGAAGATTTAACAAGAGATTCGGGTTTTCTGGCTTCTCTGGAATGACCCTCAGCCTGCACTGCCACATTACAAGTCAGCTGAGCTGGGTGGCTGTCACCTCCTGTGGGTGGGGACAGTACCCCAGTTGGCCCCAGCACTCCTGGTCATCCATCCATCTACCTGCATGGCCATGGCAGTGCTTGGTGTCACCTCTGCCTAAGGGCTTATGGGTGAGGGGGCAAAAGGGGGCTGAGTCTGTCCGTGGTCATGAAGAGTCTCTGGGCAGATAATCGACCATCTGTGAGCCTGACCTATAGAGGGCAGATAACTTTTCCAGAGGTTTCCAACATCATTTAAAGCAGAAAGCCTCCCCTCAGACCAAGGACCTTAGCAGGTGCCCGGAACAAAGGGAGACCTCGTGAGGGGAACCTGCTTCCCCCTCCGTCACCCAATCAGGATTGGAGAGCGCTGTTCTGGTTAAGGGGTAACTGAGGCCCAGAGAGAAGATGAGATTTGGTCAAGTTCTCACAGAATAGTTCATCTTTGTGGATACTTCCACTTTTCCTTTTTTCATGCAGGAGGTGCTCATCAGACCAGAAGTAGATGCTGTTGACGCCCACGCCCACAGTATCCGAGGCCCTCCTCCAAGTTTACCTGTTGGTGCCCAGCATAAGAGCCTTCTCTGGTGCCTGGGAGATGGCTTAGGCTTTTCAGTACAGCCTGGAAGTCTGGGGAATGTAGCGTCCCTGGTGCAACTCTCCACCCATAGCATCCCTGGGGCAATTCTCTACCCGTGAGGGATGATAGTATTTTTTTTTTTACTGTCTTTATTGGAGTATAATTGCTTTACAGTGTTGTGTTAGTTTCTGCTGTATAACAAAGTGGATCAGCTATATGCATACATATGTCCCCATATCCCCTCCCCCTTGAGTCTCCCTCCCACCCTCCTTATCCCGCCCTTCTAGGTGGTCTCAAAGCACCGAGCTGATTTCCCTGTGCTCTGCAGCTGCTTCCCACTAGCTATCTATTTTATATTTGGTAGTGTATATATGTCAATGCTACTCTCTCACTTCATTCCAGCTTACCCTTCCCCCTCCCCATGTCCTCAAGTCCATTCTCTACGTCTGTGTCTTTGTTCCTGTCCTGCCCTTAGGTTCATCAGAACCATTTTTTTTTTTTTTTTAGATTCCTTATATATGTGTTAGCATACAGTATTTGTTTTTCTCTTTCTGACTTACTTCACTCTGTATGACAGACTCTAGGTCCATCCACCTCACTACAAATAACTCAATTTTGTTTCTTTTTATGGCTGAGTAATATTCCATTGTATATATGTGCCACATCTTCTTTATCCATTCATCTGTCAATGGACACTTAGGTTGCTTCCATGTCCTGGCTATTGTAAATAGAGCTGCAATGAACATTGTGGTACATGACTCTTTCTGAATTATGGTTTTCTCAGGGTATATGCCCAGTAGTGGGATTGCTGGGTCATATGGTAATTCTATTTTTAGTATTTTAAGGACCCTCCATACTGTTCTCCATAGTGGCTGTATCAGTTTACATTCCCACCCACAGTGCAGGAGGCTTCCCTTTGGGATGAGAGTATTCTGAAGCAGCTTGCACACAGTCTCTCCGAGGTCCCCGGTGTCACTGAACCCCGCTGCCCACGGCCCTTCCTGTGCATTCAGGTTATTCACTCTCCCTCTCCCTCACTCTTGCTTCCCCTCCTTGTGGACCTCTGACATCCTAGTGTTTGCCTGAGGCTGGGCCTTGGGGGAACCAGGGAGGTTTCGGCCTTTCAGATTCCGGAGGCCCTCCGATTCCTTTGTTTTAAATGCACGTGGGTCTCTGCTTCCCTTGCCATCCAGGACATCACCAGCCTGCTGCACACCATCTACGAGGTGGTCGATTCCTCCGTCAACCACTCCCCGACGTCGAGCAAGACGCTGCGGGTGAAGCTCACCGTGGCCCCCGATGGGAGCCAGAGCAAGAAGAGCATCCTTCTCAATCACCCCGGTGAGGGCTGGAGGGCCGTGCTGGCCACGGGAGTCGGTCCACTCCCAGCTCTCAGGGAGGGTCAGAGCCCCACCTGGGAGGAGTGGGAGGGAGTCCTGGGGCCTCTCCTGCGAGCTGCTCTGTGGGCAGGTGGGATTTGAGCGGGTCTTTGAAGGTTGGATAGGGAAGGAATTCCGGATGGAAGGCCCTGCATAAGCAAAGCGCTGGAGGTGGGCCTGGGCGTGGCAAGCAGCCCCAGTTAGGGCTTCTGTGATGGGGAGTGTAGGTGGGCAGGGCCTCGAAGGCAGCTAAGGAGTCTGGGGAGGAGGTGAGTCTGGGGGAGGCATCAGGCAGCGCAGGTAGCTGCGAGACCCCTCTATTTAGTCCTGGCTGGGAGAACCCTCCCCGCAGAGCCATTGCGAAGCTGCTGTGGGCCAGTTTCAAGGGCTGTGTGCTTGGCAACCTGGGCAGGGCCGGGAGGCCGACGGGTGCAGGAACAAGCTGCTCACCGGACTGTTTCTCTGGTGGGACTCAGACCTGCAGAGCACCAGGCCCAGAGCGGAGACCAAGCCCGCCGAGGAGCTGCGAAGCTGGGAGAAGAAGCAGCGGGCCCTCCTCAGGTAGGGCGAGCGCGGGCAGAGCCGGTCCAGTGCCTCTGAGCACAGATTGAGCACCGGCTGTGGACCTGCCTCTAAGGGATTCCAGGCAGGAGGCTGCAGTCTACATTCTCCTCGGGGGCAGGGCGTAGGGGGGGTGGGCAGTGATTTCAGAGGGCAGGTTCACAAATCAAACTCAATTGTCCAAAAGAGCTAAATGTAGGTCCACGTTGCTTCATCCAAAATGCTTTGGGCCAGATTCGTTTTGGAATTTGGCATTTGTTGAGTTTTAGAAAGGTGCTCCCAGTGTATTTCTATCTGGGATCTGCACAGCACCCCAGGATTTAGCACATAGATATTTCTGCAGGGACACATATAAATATTCATGCTAAGTGAGAGAAAGACTGTAGCTACCTTCACATCTGTTTAGAGCAAGCTTGGCTGCCAAATGGGTTGTGGAAAATCTTTGCTTTCAGGTGTTTTGGACTTCAGAATTGTGGATAAGGGGTTGTAAGGCTGCAATTATCTTTCACCTGTTGTTATTTAACTGCAAGGAAGGAAGTGAAGAGAGGGAGGGAAGGAAAGAGAGAGACTGGGTAAAGAAAAGCTCTGAGTAAACAGTAATATAAAGTAACAGTAATGTGGGACAGTATCTACTGTAAACACGGAGAGGTAATGGCTGGGACTTGAGAAGCGCTAGCATAGGGGAAAGAGAGAAGGTGGTCCAAGCAGGGACACAGCATGGTGTGGGGAGAGGGCTAGGAATTGGGGGTGCCCAGGCTGGCTACAGATGTAGGGGGGCTGCCCTGGGGGAGCAGGCAAGCTAGTGTGGGCAGATCACAGAGGCCCTTGAAGGGGAGGGGCAGGGAGCCCAGAATCCCGCAGTGGGAGAAAGGTCACCTCCCTCCCCCACCCGCCCCTCCTCGCACCTTACACCACCCTGGGAAGGCCCATTCTGAGCTTTGGGCAGGTTATGGAGTCTTCCAGCCTCAACTCCAATGGCCTGGGGGCTTCTGTTCTCCCCACCCCGTGGGGAGCCAGGTAGACGTTAGGAACACATGGTTTGAAGCCTGGCTCTGGAGCATCCTGAAGTTTTGACCAGTTACCTTCTCCTTTGCTTTGGGCCTGTTCAAAGCTTAGTCCCTATCCAGTCCTCCCGGAAGGCCCAGGGAGGCCAGGCAGGGGAGGAAAAGGAGGGACAGAGTGCTGACGTGGTCACTCCCTCCCTCCCTCCCCTGCTCCCAAGACCCAGACAGAAATTAACAGAGGGTCCAGAAGGGTTTGTCCTGGTGGCTTCCCAGGAGCTCGTGGGACCGCTCCCACCGCGAGGCCAGGGCCCACCCTCTCGCTTGCCTTCCCTGATAGGTTCCAGGGTGACAGCCGTCTGGAACAGTCCGGCTGCTACCACCATTGCGTGGATGAGAACATTGAGAGGAGAAACCACTACTTAGATCTCGCTGGGATAGAAAACTACACGTCCCAGTTTGGGCCTGGTAAGGGAGCTCCTTCACCGGTGAGGGCGGCCAGGGCAGGGCGTGGCTGGGCGGGCAGGGGCGCTGGTGGGCGAGTGGGTGTTCGCTGGCCCCCTTGGGCTGGGGGAAGGCCTAGCTTTTACTGGACAGAGTATAGAGTCTTCTTGGAGGAGATGGCATTCAAAACGTTTAAAACATTAAAGTAAAACGTGCACAAAGTCGAACAAAATCAAATAGTATCCGAGGGCTTATAATTCAATGAAAACAACAGTTCGGTGCTGCACCCCGACCCACCCCTCTCTTCCAGTGAGGACCCTGGGCTTCGTTAAGCAAAACAGTGCTCTGTCTTCATCAGCCCTCGACATCTCAGCTCTTGCTGAGATAGATGAAGACACAGTCCACTTAATTTCACTCCCCACAACGTCCTTCTCCCCTTCCCCCTGTGTTTAATTCCTCTCTGAGTTACCTCTATACGTTAAGGAACATGCTTGTAGATTTCCTTTGTGCTCCAGTGACCTTAGACAGTTTTAACAATGTCCCTGTCTCCTCTCTTTCCAAGCTCTCAGAAGGAGAATTAATTATCTTTAAAGACCTAACACAGAAACAGTTTTTCCCACTTAGCAGATGGCAAAGTTCCATTCCAGAAAAGTTTCCTCCAAGGCAGAGGGAGGAGAGCAGTCAGTGGGCGGGGAGTCGGGGCGTCGGGGTTAGCTGTGATAAGGACCAGCTGCCTCTATCAGCCTGGGAGAACTGGGGGCGGAGTGGTTTCCAGGGCACCGTGTGACACCAGCACACAGTAGGTGCTCATTAAACATTTGTTGAATTGGTTCCTAGGCTCCCCGTCAGTGGCCCAGAAGTCAGAACTGCCACCCCGCACCTCCAACCCGGCTCGATCTCGCTCCCACGAGCCAGAAGCCATCCACGTCCCACACCGAAAGCCCCCAGGCGTGGACCCCAGCTCCTTCCACTTTCTTGACGCCCCATTCGCCAAGGTCTCGGAGGTCCAGCAGCGGCTCCGGGGTGGTACCCAGGACGGGAGCAAGCACTTTGTGAGGTCCCCCAAGGCCCAGGGCAAGAGCGTGGGTGTGGGCCACGTGGCCAGAGGGGCAAGAAGCAAACCCCCCATGGGACCTGCTGTCCCTGCGGTGTCCCCATCCGCCCACCTGGCTGCCAGCCCGGCCCTCCTCCCCACTCTGGCGCCCCTCGGGCACAAGAAGCACAAGCACCGCGCCAAGGAGAGCCATCAGGGGTGCCGGGGCCTGCAGGCGCCCCTAGCCGTGGGCGGCACCGTCGTGGGGCGGGACCACGTCAGGGAGCTGCCCGCGGTGGTGGTGTACGAGAGCCAGGCCGGCCAGGCGGTCCAGAGACACGAGCACCACCACCACCACGAACACCACCACCATTACCACCACTTCTACCAGACCTAGAGCCCCGCCCCCGCCCTTGCCCCACCATATGAAGGACCCCCCTCCCCCTGCCCCCAAGGCATTATTATTCTATTAATTATTGTTATTATGACGATTATTGTTTATTAATAATTATTGTTACTCCACTAATATTCAGCTAGCCTCCATGTAGAAGATATATGGAAACACAGAACTAAACTTTTATTTATATGTCGTGGGGACTGCATAACCTACCCAAGAAATGACTCTGGGTTTGGAAGTGGCCTGTAGTGGCAGAGGCTCCCTGGGGCTCCGGAGCTGCGGTGTCCACGCAGGCCATTCCACACCCTTCCCAGCCCCGGGCAAGCCCTCGGCCAGAACTCTGCCCCATCCCAGTCTCTTCCAGGAGAACACCCTTCCCTGGCCCGGCTTCCAGAGACCCTTGAAATCTCCGAGAAGATAAACAGCTGCTACCTCTTAGTATGATTCTGATTTTATTTTGCCCTTAACGGATTGTAATGTGCTACAAGGGATTTCGGCGGACTGCGTGACCTTCCCAGCTGTTGTGTTTTTATGTCCCAACCTAGAAAGCTTAGCTGTCCTTTCTGGAGTTATCTTTCACACCTTTCCAGTGGGATCACGCCCCTGCCCCAAACCAGTCCCATCTTTTCTGTCGTGCGCAACATGAAAATACATTTCTCGTTTTTTCTCTCCTCCTCCTCTCTTCTTTAGAAAGATACACACCCATATTTAAAGACTGCCCCTGAAACCAGCCTTCTCATTTTGGAAACCTCCGGAGAGGGAACCAACCACATAAACAAGTGTGGTTTTCCAAGATCGGGCAATTGTGTGTTGTTGGTTGTGACCGAAGATGTGGAAACCTGGCGTCCTACCATTGGCAAATATATACGTACCTACGTGGTTCTCTAACAGAGCTTTCTGTATCTGTAGATAGATGCCATCTGTCCATTTCTATGTATCTTTCTATAAATATACACTCTCAGGTACCTTTTCTGGTGTGCAGAAGTCCGTGCTTTGCTTCTTAAGACACATCCAGAGCCCAGACGTGACCCTGTGTGCCTCCTGTTGGGGCGCTGTTCATTAGATGCCAATGGCCACTTGCCTCTCATCAGGGATCCTTTCTCGAGGTTTGGGACCTGGCAGACTTTGGAGAGGACTGTTGGAGTACAGAAGCATGGAGAGAAATGGAGACAGTGGCCAGAGTTGGGACCCTGGAGCAATGTCCTCTGTAGAGCAGAATTTTGTTTGATTGAGACCCGGGGAGGCCAGGGAAAGGACACCTGTCAACTAGTCAGGGACCCCGTGAAAAACTGATGACACTGATGACACACTCTAATTGGGTAATGGGGTGAGCTTAATAAAGGGAATATTTACATAGTGTGGGCAAAGTCTCCTAAAAGAGTAAAAGATCTTGTGCTGGCACTGTGGGTGCCACTCCTACCCCTGGAGTGGAGGGCGTGGGAGAGAGTCATCCTCAGCAGACACAGAGGGGTGGGGGCACCTGAAGGAGCCGCGACCTTCGCTGGAAGGATGCAGCCAGCCTGTGGGGACCCTACAGGGAAATGACTTCCTGACCTCACTCTCCTGCCCGCCTGTATCCTGCTGAGGCACCGTTGGCTGAAGCCACCAGGAGCCAGAGAGCGAGGGAGCTATTGATGGGGGTCACACAGGCATTCTGCCGGGGAAGAGGAGAGTGGAGGGTGAATCTGGAGGGACACAGGAAGAAAAAGTGGCTCCAGCTGCCTGCCTTTCTGCTACTTGCTCTCCCAACTGGCACCCCATTTTCCAGAGCCTCTGGTGTTGGTCTACCGTGGTTGGTAAGGAGTTATTTTTTGAAGATAGTGTGCTGAGTTGTTGTCACTGTATTAATTTTATTAGTTACTGGTGTGCCTGGGACTGGATTAGTACAGTTAATCCTTATGACAACCCTGAGGCAGCCAGTGGAAGCTCAGGGAGCACAACAGGCTCAGGGAGGTTGAGTAACTCTCTTGAGACCACACAGCAGGTGGCAGAAGTGGGATTCTAGTCTATCCCAGGATCCCTTAACCAGTGGATTTGGGCCTCCCTTGTTTAGGGCTATGGGCTTCTGTTTGTCAGGAACCAACTCAAATGGACAGGAAAGTAACCAACCCAGGGAGGGCAGGGAGGGAGCTGGCTCTGAGATGACAGGATGTGAACGAAGCTGAGACTCGCTGGTTCTTATGGCTCCCTTTCAGGATTTCTACTTCTCCCCCGACACGCTTTGCCGTGGTATGGGGACTGCTGGCGCTTTGGGCCGCACAACCCGATGGAAAAGGATTTTCCACTAGGGCAAGCCCAGGGAAGGATTCCAATTGGCTGGGCTTGGATCCGGTACCCATCCCTGGACCAATCACTGTGGCTCCCCTGGAGTCACACGTCCAGCCGGTGGAGAGGGGGAGGGGCCTGTGCCAGAAGAAGGAAGAGGAGGGGTGCTGAGCAGACCAGAGCAGATGGTGCCCCAGGCCCAGAATTGCTGCAACCATGGAGACAAGCCAGGCATTGGGTCCACGCAGGGAGCCCCTCTGTGGCCTGGTGGGCTGAGAGCGTTTCCTCAGCCTCTGAGAAGAGGTCCCTGCCATCTCTCCCAGCCCCACACCTGTCAGGGTTCTGTTATTTCTTGGTACCTGGAATTTACCTAACTTTAAAAAGTAGTAATGTGCACATGTAGAATATTCAAATAGTACACAAAGGTGTACAGGAAGAAGTACACATCCCTCTGACTTCCCTGACCGCAGCTTCCCGGGGCCTTTTGGATGTGGCGTGGTGGTGTGAGCACAGATGTTGGTGCCCAGCCGCCTAGTTCAAATCCTGACTCCTTCCCTTAGTAGCTCTGTGTACTTCTCAAGCCTCATCTTCCCCTTTATAAGGGGGATCAGAAGAGACCTACCCCACAGGGTTGTTGAGAGAATTCAGTGAGTTAAAATGGTGCCTGGCCCACAGGAGCACTATGAAAGTGTCACTGCCATTTTTGTTATAAGAATAAATACATTTAAATGAGATATCTCCCCATTTAAATTCTGTTGATTTTTTTTAAAGACTTTATTTTATTCAGAGCAGGCTTAGATTTGCAGCAGAATTGAGAGGAAGGTGCTGAGATTTCCCATATACCCTCTGACCTCTGCATGCATTGCCTACCCCATTGTCAACATCACTTAACAGATAGTACAGTTTTTTACCAAGGAAGGACCTATATCAACACATCATAATCACCCAAAGTCCACAGTTTACCTTGGGGCTCACACTTGCTGTCGTACATTCAATGGGTTTGGACAAATGTATAATGATGTGTATCCATAACTATAATATCGTACAGAGTATTTTCACTGCCCTAAAAATGCTCCATGCTCTGCTTATTCACCTCTCCCCCACCCCCGATTTTATTTCCAAAAATATTTCAAAGTTTGAAACAGAAAACCGTGTAACCGTGAAACTCACCACCCAGATTTTACAAATGCTGACATTTTGCAGTACTTCTTTCAGATCTATTTTTAAGAAAGAAAACATTGCAGTTACTGCTTAATCCTCTTCCCACCACACCCTTTTATTTTTACCCAAGGAGTAGCATAGTATTCATACTTCGGCCCTTTTTCTCTGTGACCTAATGTATTTGAAGAGCTCCCCGCATCCGTCACAGAGCTCTGCCCCCTCCTCTCTAACAACTGCTCAACCCTCTCTTGGTCCAAGGCGCTGTCGCGGGCTTGCCCATCCCCTCCTGCAGGCAGGTGGGTCTCATCCTAGGCCGTGGCACATCCTTGTGCCTGGCTTGTCTCAGTGCCCACAAGCCGGAGCAGTGGCAACAGACTGCCAATGCGGAACGGCTGAGTTCAAGACCATGTGTGATTTCAATGTTGATCGGTTGTAAATGAGCTCTATAAGAAGTTGTACCAAGTAATTGGAAGTTGAAGGAAGAAGAGAGAGGGGGGAAAGAGGGAAGGAGGGAGGGAGGGAAGGAAGGGAGGGAGGGAGGAAGGAAGGAAGGATGGAACGAACGAACGGTCAACCATGCTTCTCGGTGAGGTTTTGAGCACATTTTCCTGCAGGCTGGTGGGGGTGAGTTTTGTCTTGTGTGCAAATCTGACACCCACTGCGCAGGACCCGCTCCTGCTTCCCCAGGACCTGAGCTCTGAGCACCGGGGCTCCCTCACTTGCGGCTCTGCCGGCCTCACGCACACCTGCACAAAGCACTGGCTGGTCGCTAGGATGCCCAGTTCTGCTGATCTGTCACTGGCACTGTGGACGTCTGGTTAAGGGAGCCAGCTGGGCCGAGGCTCTCATCACCCAGGGTGCGCTGGGGATCGGGGAGCCCGGGGGGGCTGTGCACTTCACACCCAGCCATGCCAATTACACTTTTTGGCAAGGGAAGCAGCTGGGAGCAGTTTCTTTTACTCTCCCCCACCCCGGCCCACTTTATTCTCAGTGTTTAGATGTCAAATCATTACTGAGCCAGAAGGAAGGCAACCTTGCAGGTGACAGGAGGAGGGTAGGACTGCCTGCCCTAATAACCCGGCTTCTGTGAGACCTGTCAGCGCTCCTGGGAATGAAAGGGGGCCCCGGAGCTGTGCTCGGTGCCAGCGGGCTGTGGCATCCCACCCCTACCGTCCTCACCTCCTCACTGAAGGTAGGGCTTCACCAGCACGTACAGGAGACTGCAGGCCCCAGAGACCCCAAGGCGGCCTCGCCCCTGGTCCAGCCAGCCCCAAAATCCGCCCTCCCAGCCCCTTCCTTTGCTCCCCAAGGCCCGTGGGTGTAGCCCCAGCCTCACCCCTGCTCCCTACGTGTGCATATGGCTGTGTTTTGCAGAACCGATACAGGCGGTTCAGCCAAATGCCTTACAGCCCCTAAAAGCTGTGCATTGACTCCTAAATGCTGTGCAAGGGCACCCTTCTCCGATCATTAAGGCTTCATCACTTCCTACAGTCATGCCTCTTATTTGGGGGCTCTGATCTGGCTCTTGGTCTTGTCACTTTCTCCCACACCAGCAGACCTCTGAACCTGACCCCTCTTCTCGGGGGTTCACACCCTTGAATAATTTTACTGGTTAATGCATGTCCCTGCCAAGGGCTTTCTGCACCCAGCATCTTCCTTTAGCATGAGAAGGGGGGATGGGAGTGAGGTCCATCTCCTAGCAGCAGAAGGTGACCTCAGAAGGGGAGGAAGTAGCAGAGGCTGCCCTAGACTCCCCGTCTCCCACCGAGCACCGCCCACCCCTGCAAGGGGTTTCCTCTCCCCTCTGCGTTCCCTCCATAAAGTAGAATCGTGGTGCATCCAGTCCGTGAGCCTGACAGAGACAAGAGGATCTCCACGTCGACTGAGACCCTCCAGACTTGACTTTGGCATAGGACAGCCTGTGGGTGGGAGCTGGGGGCGGGCAGGATGGAATGCGCACAACCAGTAATTCTCGTCCTACGAGTGCTTCAGACTCACCCGGGGAGATTTTTAAAATACCGGTGCCCGGGTCCCGCCTCTGATGGTGCTGATTCCCTGGCCTGGGCACCAAGATGTTCCAAGCTCCCGTGTGGCCAGGCTGAGAACCCAGATGACCTCAGAGGGCTCCTGTGAGGGCAATGCCTAACTTCAGGGCGCGTAAGAATCTCCCAGGGAGCATGTTAAATGCAGACTCAGGCCCAGCCCCAGAGACTGAGATTCCATGGGCCTGGGGGTGGGAGCAGGGATCAGTGCTTTGAACACGCTGTCACCCCAGGAAATGATGCTGCAGCTGGGCCCATAGAGCACAGTGTGAGAAACCCAGGGCCTCGTCACAAGCAGGGTGGGACCCCGGCGGCCCGGCCTTAGGGAGTATGTGCACTGAGGTATAAGCGAGACAGAGGGAGCTCCCCAGGCCCCTGTCCCAACCCCCAGAAACCTCCAAAAAGCCTCACGATGTTGGGGCAAGTGGCCATGACCACGCCAGAGGACAGGGAGGAGACTTCAGTAACAGCCCTCCGGGGGGGACCCCAGTTCTTTTCCTAGCTGCCCTGCCTCCTGGGCCCTCAATAATCTACCACCCTCCCCTCATAAAGCTACAGGCGCCAAAGAGACGGATTTAGCGGGACTCAAGGCCTGTGCTCCAACGAGGGCGGGTCCACAGTGAGCCCTGGTGTGGGGGTCACGTGCTGTCCTTCCTCCCTTGGCTCTTTAGGGAAACGCCAGTGGGCCCTTCCCAGTCTTCCTGCCTTGCTTTGAGGCCCTTGCTCCCTGGGGAGGTACTTGTGCAGCTGGTCAAAGCCAGCCTTGGGGAAGGGGGGCTCAGTGCAACCACCTAGCCGTGCTGCTTTGCTGCGCTACAGACCAGCGCTTGGTTCGTAAGCCTACAGGCGCCCTGCCGAGCCCCTACTCAGGCCTGCTTTGGCTTGGTGGATGGAGTTTGAGGAGGTGACCGGATCCAGTAGCCAGACCGCAGAACGCAGGCTAGGGGCCTCGGCTCAGAAGGGCAGAACCGCCCATGGTTGAGAGTATGGACACTGGAATCAGGCAGACCTGAAGTGAGTCCTGGTCCTGCTACTTCCTAGCTGTGCCACCTTGGACAAAGGACCCGGCCTCTCTGTGCCTCCGTTTCCTTCTCTGTAACATGGGACTAATCAGAGTATCCAGCTCACTGTTAGGCTGTTGTGAGGATCAGATTAAATGATCTCTTGGGCCTGAAGTGTTCAGCTCAGAGCCAGGCAGAGCAGGCCTTCAGGACGTGGCTGCTACTGTTATGAGAATCTGGCCCCACCGGGCTTGTGGGGAAGGAGGTTGAGTCCGGACTGATGAAGGGTGCAGAGCCCCTGATCAGCGGCTGCAGCGTGCCACCTCCCCACCTGCCTTGTTGCTTCGTGCCACCTCCCCACCTGCCTTGTTGCTTTTCCCTTCCACATTCGATGAGTTCACTCCATTCCTTCCAGACCCGACCTGCAGTGTGAACTTGGGCAAACCCCAGCCCACTCTGGGCCTTTAATCCCAAATTTGCATAATGAGATTGCCCTTAGCTCTGACAAGCTGAGCCTTGGGGTGGCAGCTCTGTGCCCTAAACGGATGGGGCAGTGAGTGGTGGGACCGGCAACCTAAAAGCCGTGCCCAGCAGCTCCTTTCCCCGGGTTGGGGGGAGCCCCAGGAACAGTCCTTGGCTGTCCTGCATCTGGGCCTCTCCTTGTCCTCCAGGAATCTGGCCCAGCCCCTGGGACCAGGCCCTGAGCCCTAGGACTGCAGAGAAATCTAAATCGCCGTATCTATCACTCACGGAGCCCTCATTGTACGTTCAGTCTGCATTTGCTGACATCCTTAGAATAGCCTTGTGAGGAAACAAAGGAGGGAACTGAGTTACAGTCGAGCTAAATGACTTAGCAAGGTTACCGTTAATGTGTTAAATACAGAGTGACACCTGTCCCTGGGGACAAGCTGTAAGTCACTCAACCCTCGCTTGCCAGAAACCTGTGGGCACTGGCAAAGATTAGCAAAGACCAGTGCTACCCCTCCTCTGCCATCACCCCAGTCAAGTCCAGGGACATGTGAGTGAAAGGAAGGTCTGGGAGGTAGGGCTGCTGCCCTGGCTCGAGGCCCCAGCTGCAGCCAAGCGGTGCCCACGCTCTCAGGGTGCCCTGCCGGTCCCCTTCATTCACAGCGCTGATCCCGTGTGTAATTACAGCAGAGCCTCGTTACTCACGGTGTCTACTCTCTATAAAGTTATTGCCAACACTGACTTAGCCAGGTCTTAGGGGAAACATAGGGTTAGGTTCCTGCGAGCCTCTGGTCACAATGTTTCCATCAACTTTGTTTTGTGTTTTTGTTTAAAGACACCTGGTTTATTCTACAATGTTGATTGGTTAACACTGAACTCAAGGCCATCAGCCACAGTAACCCATGCCTGAATGAAGCTTGTCTAGCACACATATTCGTATTTTCTCCGTAAGGCACACCACAGCCTTCTTGCTCGTAGGAACACTAGACAGCCCTTCAGCCACGGCTAACACAAAGCACAAAAAATGCAAAAAGCGCAGTGCTGAATAGGCCACGGAAAGAACACGTTTATAGTATGAGAGCTGAAACGGAAAGGCAGAGTGTTGCCTTGTCTGATGTCAGCTGAGAACGCACACGACTAGTGGCTCAAATTTTTCGGTGCTCTGCGCATGTCCACGAAGGACCATGAAAGCGCCATGACAATTGATTTTGAGGTTACAGATAAATTTTTGTGAGTAGGTGAATTCACAAATAAAGAGTCTGCGAGTAATCAGGATCGACTGTATAAGCTTGTTTGTGCCTCTGATTATTTGGTTAACATCTGTTTCCACTAAAGTACTATCTTGTTCACCAAAGATTATTTTGTAATCCCAAAGGCCCAGCAAAGATAGGTGCTTGTTAAATATCTGCTGAGCTCCTGAACGATAGCACGTTCCTGGCCTGCCCACCCGGCCCCAAGCCAGATCCAGCATATGGCCGGCTCTCGGCACTCAGCACATCTCTGTTGATTGGATTCATGAGGACGACTAGGCAGGGGACACCCTCTCACGGGGTCCTGCTCAGGCTCCTTGACATGCTGGTTCAGCCTCCAGGAAGGGGTAGCAGCCTTTGGACAGACTGAAACCCAGGGATGTACCAGGGATGCCCTGGGTGGTGCAGAGCTGAGGGCAGCATCCCTGGGCTTAGCCAGTGGGCGCCCAGCACAGACCAGGGACATGGGTGCCAGGTGACTTTGAGTGGCTCTGTCCCCAGGCCAGATCCTCTACTGATGGACAGTGTACTTGGCCATCTTAACAGAGGTCACCCGATTCCATTTCCTCTGGCTCTAGTCTCAAAAAGCAGCATCTGATTGTGATTTGTTCAGAAATTCCTAGCCAGAATGCCAGAATATTCTAGTGTGGTCCATATGACTTTTTTTTTCCTTCCTCCTGCCTCCCTCCCTCCCCTCCTTCCTTCTTTTGTTGTGGAGAAAGGATCCGGCATTTGAGTACCCCACTCAGTCTTGCTTTGCCGTTTGGTGACTGCAAGTCAGTCTGGGGTCAGACCACCCCTGTGGTGACAAGGAGCAGCCAAAATCAAGCCTGGTCAGAGCAAAGGGTGACCCAAACTTGGTACTCACTGCTCAGAGAGGTCCTTCTCAGGTCCAGGTGGCCTTTCCCTGGACCACACCTGTCTCAAGTTCATCGCCAGATTCCCCTATCCATTCATACTCTCAGTTATTTACTGATCAACCGCTACGTGTCAAGACCATGCTCAGCACGAAATAAAACAGGCCTCCTTCCTCCCTCCCTTCAGAGCTTTCAGTCTCCTCAGGAGACAGCTGTCACACCAAAATTATATTGTTATCAACTGTGATAACTTTTGGGGAGACATGTGAGGGAATAGCAGAGGGGGCCTGATTGAGATTGGGGCTTGGAGAGGGCCTCTCCAGGAAGCCACATTTAGGTGGAGACCTCAGCAATGAGGAGGAATTAATCTGGTGAAAGCTAGAGGAAACAGCTTGTACAAAGGCCCTGAGGTGCAAGAGAGGGTAGGCCATTGGACACATGGATGGAGGCCAGAGAGGCTGAGCACAGACAAGAGGGAAGCCCAGGGTGGGCAGGGTCTGGGGGGCCACGGTGGAGAGTTTGCTCATGACTCTGAAGAAACATCAAGAAGTGGGAGGGGGCTTCCCTGGTGGCGCAGTGGTTGAGAATCTGCCTGCCAATGCAGGGGACACGGGTTCGAGCCCTGGTCTGGGAAGATCCCACATGCCGCGGAGCAACTAGGCCCGTGAGCCACAATTACTGAGCCTGCGCGTCTGGAGCCCGTGCTCCGCAACAAGAGAGGCCGCGATAGTGAGAGGCCCGCGCATCGCGATGAAGAGTGGCCCCTGCTTGCCGCAACTAGAGAAAGCCCTCGCACAGGAACGAAGACCCAACACAGCCAAAAATAAATAAATAAATAAATAAATAAATTAAAAAAAAAAAAAAGAAGTGGGAGGGTCAACAATAGGTTAGGAGGTGGGCACAGAATATGACCATCTGGCCGCTTAGTGGAGAAGGAACTGGAAACAGTAGCCTGGAGAGGAAGCCCTCATCATAGGACACAGGGCAGCCTGGTGCATACAAGTTGCTTATGACATTCTCACCCATAAAAGTGCTAGGAATCCACTTTTTTGTCTACACCTGGGTTCACCAATACCTTCCCTGCTGTTGAACAACGTCGTTAAGTGCGAGAAGGAACAAAAAGTAAAGTTGGGAAGAACAAGAGGGCAAAGACAGAGACGGACAGAAGCCTCAAATTGCTGAATTGGTGCTTGTGAAGGCAGAAAAGGAATGGCTGACTTATGCCCCTCTGCCAGGAGAGGGGAAAGAAGGGAGGCAAGATATTGACTTAAACATGGGGGATTTAAAAGGCCCCTATGTTCCCACTTTGTGCTTTGCTTCTAACAGACAGCCTGGGACCTTTGAAGTCGGTCTGGCCCAGTGGGGAGCAGGCTTCTGTGGAGACAAGATGCTAACAGGGGCGGGGGAAGGGGGCCAGGGGGCGGCCGAAACTCTATTAGGCATGCTCTAGCAAAAAGAAAGGCAAATCCAATGATAATGTACATCTGTTTCAGGGAATTTATAAGCTTTGAACATTTTTTATGGGCAGATAAGTGGGTCCTTTTCTTACCATAACTTAGAACTTCAAAGCTGAGTGTGTGGATAATGCAAATTGCTGAAATATGAGATTTTCCCTACAAAGAGGTTTCCAAAAAAGACGAGGAAGCAAAAAAAGAGACGGAGAGAGAGCAAACGAAGGCTAATTGATGCCACAGTCTTTTATGTAGATGGCAAAAACGGGACAGAAATTGATTTTTATGAAAAAAGAAATTGATGGGAAAGATAGGGCGAGGAGGCGGAGGCCACGAGGCAGGTATGGGGGCTGAGACCCGGACCAGGCAGGCTGGCCTAGGCTGTGGGTTGGCCCAGGCGACACACGACCCCTCCCTCTAGGAGCCCTCACTCTTAATGGGGAAGACGAGACAAACGGACACAAGGACACTTCAGAGCCATCCAAGGCAGTGTCAGCCCAGGGCCTGATCCATCCCAAGTCCAAGGGGGCTTCGGGGCAGGGTAGAGCCTGGGGGCCTGGGGAAGTCAGGAAAGGCTTCCTGGAGGAGGCAGCCATGATGGGGCTGTGGGTGGGGGTGTGGGGTGTGGGATTCTAGATGGCGAAACAGTTGAATCAGGGGACCCCTGGGTTATGCCTCGGCCACCCAGCCCCCATCACACTCAGCCCTCTGTGCCTTTCTTGTCTCCACACCTCTGCCCCCAGCAAGTAGCCTGTGCGCTCCTTGAGGGCAGGGACATGGTAAGTAATATACGCTGGTTGAATGAACGAATCAGTGAATGAATGGCATTCCAAATCAACCAGCTCCATCTTTTCAGTACTTCACATCTATGGTGGAAGACTCAGACTGGAAGGGAAGATGGGGGCGTGCTTTGGTCCTTGTGATTGACCCCAATATCCTTTCTGCCCCTAGGTAATTAGTCTAAGCCAGTCTTTTTTTTTAAACTACATTTTGGTTCTAATATTTAGAACATAACCAAATATGAATTTTTGAGCTTGTAAAGTTGTTCTTTTGGCATTATGCATTTGAGTTCTTTACCTTCTCTTTTCTGATCTTCTTTTCTTCTCTCTCTACTGCCCCCCTCCCATTCCTCCTCTTCCTCTTCCTCCTCCTCCTTCTTCTTCAATAAATTCACAGAAGTAGGAAGCCTTTTCTATTAATCGTATTGTTGGTCTCGGCCTGTCTTGGTAAAGCCATCATCCTCTTTGCCAGTGATGGGTTCAGGAGAGGTCACGTGACCCTGTTCTGGCCAATGAGACCTGAAGGAAAGTCTGTTGAGAGGCCTGTAAGGCGTCATGGTGACAGCCATCTGGCCGCCAGCCTGAGGACCACAGAGCGGGCACGGGGAGAGCCCGGGCCCGAGAGGATGTCACTGAGCTACCACTTGTACAGTAACTGGTGGCTATTCAGCATCTGCACTCCAGTTGTTTGGCTTTTCTCAGGAGAAGATCGTGAGATGAGGCTTTGAGAGCAACTTGTTTATTCTGAGGCAATCCTGGGAAGTGCTGGTAGGAGTGAGGAAGGAGACAGGGCAGGAAAGACAACTAGAGCTTGATTCTGCTGGGAACCTATGGGGAACGCCCATCAGAGTTACCTACGCTCAGAGCCAGGAAGCTGGGGTATTTATCCACCCATTTCCACCAGTCATTAGTTGAGGGCTGCTCCCACCACAGGCAGGGGGAGCTCCGGTGGCCAGACAGAGCCTTCCACAAAACGTCACAGGCGCTGGCAGTTGGGAGGTGGGCTAGCAGACACAGAAATGCTTCAAGCGGGGGACTCAGGGCCAGGCACTGGCATTGTCTGTTCCTTGGGTTTTCTGTTGCTGACAGCATCTTAATCAATGCCAGGTGATCACGGAGGGCCTCACGGGAAAAGGTGAGGGGTTTGAACATTTTCCTGGGCATCCATGGGCAAACGTTCAAGGTTTGGGGCCATGTCATGATGACCATGAGACTTGGCGGGGGGTGGGGTGGTGTTGAAGGTGCCTGGATCTTCTCTAAGGGAGCTCGGCATCTGCCTTTACCTGACATCCAGCCAGCATCTTAGGGGATTTCAGCACTCACCTAGATCCAATCTCTAAATTTTGTAAACCAACCCCCTCCCGGAAACAACCTCCTTTTTTTTCTTGTCTTAAGCCACCCACTCCTGAGTCCCACTGTGGACCCAGAAGTGCCCCACCCTGGAAGCCACGAAAACTGTTACCTCCCTCTGTCCTCACTCCTGTCCTTCTCACGGTCGCTCTTGGTTCTTCCCAACACACTAGCTCCCTTTCACTCCCTCACCTTCACTTCCTGCTTCCTCTCCCATAGCCTGTGGTCTGGGTTTCCACCACTCTCCATCCAATAACCCCCACTCCATCACCTCTGTCTTTCTGCCCCATCCATCTGACAAAAGCCAACTCTGGAAAAAGTAAAGCGCTCAGGATCAAGAGCTCTGGGGTCAGATGGACAATTATAATTATCCCCACCAAGTTGCCACTGATTTTTTTGTCCTAAATCCAATGGGAATTACAGTAGCTACCTTTCTTGACTTCTTGGCTGTGTTTCATGATGGTGACCATATCCTTCATTTCAGGACACCCTCCACCCTTGGGTTCTGTGCACAGGATGCTAGTTGCTCCCCTGTATCCATTCTCCCTTTGTTCTTGGTAATAGGATCTCTGGTTTTGAGTTCAAGAATAAAGATGACAGTTTTCAGACTATTTTGTCACTAAATTTTGTGACTAAATTCTAGTCAGTTTCATGTGGCAGTTCCTGGAAATCTGCCTTAAGAGCTGGCTTGTTTATTCCTATCATCCCTTTTATTCTCCTTTCCTTCTTCCATTCTGCTGCCTGGAAAGCAGGTGTGATGACTGGAATCCTAGCCACCATTTCGGACCATTTCGGACAAGAACAACACCCCAGAGATGGTGGAGTGGTTGGCAGAAGCCTGTGTCCCTAAGGGTTTAGAGGAAACGGGGCTTTTATGCCAGACCTGGAATCTACACTTAGGCTATTAAATGAGGAAGAAATCAACTTCTCACTTGTTTAAACCACTCTCCCTTGTAACCAGACTGAATCCTAAGTGAAATTGCTTCCCTGACATCAAGCCCTTTTGGATTTTCTCCAGCCTCTCTGAGCTGCTTTTAGCAGTCGGCTTTGCCTAATCCTCCTTTAAAAATTGCAACCTTGAAACTGGGTACATGGGACCTCTCTGTACTATCTTTGCAGAATCTGTGAGTATTTCAAAATAAAAAGTTTAAAAAATAGTGGCATTGCTTCAATCTCAGTTTTGGCCTCCTTGTCTTCTCCGTGGACTCACTTTCTGGGATCTCATCCACTGCCATGGCCTTGATGACCATCTCTAGGCTGTTGACAAGGAGTTCCAGCTACATGCCCCTGAAGGAGCTCATCATCCTACCTCAAAACTTTACTGTGGAGGTAGTGGACCTCTGGGAGGTGTACGGAGCGCTCCCGGCATGTCCACCTGCAGGACGAAAGCCTGGAGCATGTGTTCACTGGTCCCAGACTGTGTCTTGGGGTGATGCCTCCTCACTTCCAGGCTGTGTGCTTGCAAGCAGACTCCTGGGGGACTGGAGAGGGCCCCAGAAATTTGCAGGGATGCAAGCCTGCCGGGGCAACGGGAGTCTGTGCTTGCTGGGCTGTCCCTCAGAGCTGCAGCTGAAGTTGTAGGTGGCCTTGGGTCTGTGGTGCATCTGCCCCACTCCCCCTTTGAGACCTGGCTCCTCTAGCAAGCCCCCCTTGACCCCCAAGGCTGAGGCATGTGCCCCTCCCGAGCCACCCACGCTCCCCCCACATCACAACTGCTTGTCTGTAAACTAAGGCATAAATGAGATGCGGTGATAGGGCTTAAAAGCAGACTGTGGAAACAAAGTTGGAGCAGAGGGAAGGAACTGTAGAGATCCTTTAAATTTATAGAACACTGTAATAGGGCTTTAACAGAATCTAGACGGGCTCGGGGACCCGCGGAGTTGGGGTGAGGAAGCAACCACTTCCTCTAGGCGCACTGAGGTGCCACGGTATCCAAATCCCACTGGAGGTAAAGCACTGTCCATTTAATCCTCACTTTATAAGGTAGGTTTTCTATCATGTCCGTTTTACAGATGGAAAAGGTAAGGCTATGAGGTTATACAATTTCTCTAGGGCATTTGACCCAATCAGGTTGCAAAGCTCGTGTTCTGTGATATTCTCTCTCTCTCTTCCTTGCCCTCCCGCCTCCCTTTTTTTCCCTGAGCATCTCCTGACCATCCAAGATGCAGGGGCTGTGGTGGGCATCACATCTGTTCCCATCCCATTGGCCAAAGCAGGTCACAGGGCCAAGCCAAAGGCAATGGGGCAGGAGAACACCCTCCGCGCTTAGGGGGTGAGGGGGAGGGAAATCTGCTGGACAATAGTGCCAGCTATCATGCCTGAACATAGGGTGAGGCCACTCCTGGGGGGTTAGACAACCTGCGTCTGAGTCCCAGCCTGGCTGCCGACTTGCTCTGCAGTCTTGAGGAAATCATTTCCCCTTTGTGAGCCTTAGTTTTCCCACTCATGCAATGGGGTTAATAATACCATAAGTGGCTGGCTAGTGTGACCGGGAAGGGGGGCTCCACGGCTGCCGGCAGTGAGGACGAGGACAACACACAGTGGTTCAGAAGGTGGTGACCCCAGTTTCCTCTCCACATCGCCCCCCACCCCGCCACCCCACACACACTGATTTAAATCCGGTTCGATCTGACCTGGGGTCCAGCTTGACCAGGTGCCAGGGGGTGGCAGCCGCCCCAGCCTCACTTCCACCACCATTCTCTGGACCCACGCCTGCTCGGACAACCTGTAGGAATGCTCTGGAGCCCCGCGGTAGCTTCCCGTCTCACGGTGGAGGGCGGGCCCGGGGGTGTCGAGATGGCCAGGGACAGCCAGGAAGGCTGTCCCGTAAACAGTCGGCCAAGCGTCATGTGCCGCCGCCAACGGGTGGCTTCCGATGCGGGGATTATGAGAAGAGAGAATACAATTTCCTGATAAAATAGAAGAGGCGATTAAGTTAATGAAGGATCATTTTGCTGGTTTGAAAACTATAATTAATGGGCATTAATTGTATATTTAGAAGTTTAGTGTGGTGTGGGCTCGGGAGCCGTTGTCAAACACAATGACACTGTGAGCGCTGCATAATGAAGATAGGGCCCAGATGGTCCTCAAAGCCCCTAACGAGAGCTTTGCGAGGGGCTGCTGTAATGATAAAAGATGCCACTTGCTGTTCTGCTCTTCCTTTAACGACATCCTTTCCGAGATGATGCTTATCATTTGTACTTTCATCTTCAGTTAAATAGCATATGGCCCCGGCTGATTAAAACCCCCTCCTGGTTTTAATCAGCAACTGGGGATCAGGTTTCTAATGGTGGCAGTGGTGGCCTTGCTGGTCCCGTGGTAAGTTTTTCAATCGCATCTAAGTCTGGAGAAAGAGCAGTGGGGGTGAGGGGCTTGGAGCTGACCTTGTCCATGGCGCGGCAGGTGGGAGAGCTGCTATGGCCCTTCTGGAGTGACCTGAGCCAGCAGCCAATTTCAGGGATGCCTCGGAGGTCAGGCTGGGTTGCCTCAAGTTATCTTTGGGGAACTAAGTTGGCTAGAGGCCAGGCATGGCCAACCTTGGCTTTGGCCAGGAGGCTGGGCTGTCAAATCCCCTCCCTATAGAAAGTTTAAAAGGTTGAGGGAAACTCTGCAGGGGCCATTCACCCAGGGAGGTGTGAAGAGACCAGAGCCACTGAAGAGGCTTGAACCATGGAATCAGACTGATGGTGTCTGAATCCCGGCTCCACCACCCAGGGCTGTGAGGCTTCCCCAGTCTGTGACTTACTTTTCTCATTGTAATTGGATGACTCCTGTTACTCTCTTATTATCCCCATTATACAGATGAGAAAACCGAGGCTCAGTCAAGGGATGAAAGCTGACTAATGTCAGGAAGGAGGGTGATGCTGTAACAAAGGGGGCACAGAAATGGGGTCCTGGGAAACTTCGATGAGGGTCTGCTTGATCTTCCCACCCCACCCCCCGTGAGCTCCTTAAGGACTGGGACCAAGTCTGTCCCATTCATGGTGGTGGACCCCATGCTATGCACCGGGCAGGTTCTAAGTCATTCCTCAATAGGTGTTTGGTGAAGGAATGAGTGATTCCAGGGAGGTGGCAGAGTGGACCACAGCTGGGGGTGTCTGACAGGTTCCTCCGTGTGTCCCAGCCCCCTCGCAGCTACCTGGGGCCACAGGCTGGTTCTGGTTGATGGACTGCCAGTGGAAGTGACCCGGGTGGAAGGATTTAAGAGCTTGTGCCCATCCCCCCAGTCCTCCCTGCCCCTAGAGCCTTGTATTGAGATGGCAGAGCTGCAAGAGCAAAGCAGTCTGGTTTGCTAAGATGACGTTGCAGGAAGAAAACGATCCTTGAAAGTCACCTGACTTGCTCTGGACTTTGCAAGAGGAAGAAAGTAATATGCGTTGTACAAAGCCACTGAGAGGTCAGGTTAGTGTGTTACTGCCAGGATAACCCAGCCTTATCCTAACTAATATGAGGTGGAGTTACTGAAAAGGAGTTGGGGACAGAGGGAGGGCTGCAGTCAGGGATCTGACTGGCATCTGCTCCTAGCTGGTCTGGCTGTGGGTCATCTGGTCAACCACGGCCCTGTGCTCACACCCTCTGGGCTGTGCCCTCCTCTCCATATGCTGGGCCTGGCAGGATGCTTCACGGGGTTTCTTCAGTGGAGGAGGGTCCCCAGGAGGAGGCTGAGGCAAATGGGCTTGGAGGGATTTGGAGGTGGTGGCCATCCCTTGCCTTGCCACCTTGCTTGGTGCAAGCCTTTAGGAGAGGCATGGGACCACTGTACTGGCATCTATAACTGCTAAGTGTCCCCGAGACGCTTGTGAACCAGAAAACTCAATAGCTGGGCTCTGGGCTCCCCGCATCTCTTCTCAATAGTAAATAATTTGCTCTCTTCACTGAGCACATTTAATTTATTGAAATGTCTAAACCAGTGGTGCTCAAGCTTTGTACAGCATGAGAACCCCCTGGAAGTCTTTTTTTAATTTTTATTTATTTATTTATTTATGGCTGTGTTGGGTCTTCGTTTCTGTGCGAGGGCTTTCTCCAGTTGCGGCAAGCGGGGGCCACTCTTCATCGCGGTGCGCGGGCCTCTCAACATCACGGCCTCTCTTGTTGTGGAGCACAGGCTCCAGACGCGCAGGCTCAGCAATTGTGGCTCACGGGCCCAGCCGCTCCGCGGCATGTGGGATCTTCCCAGACCAGGGCTCGAACCCGTGTCCCCTGCATTGGCAGGCAGACTCTCAACGACTGCGCCACCAGGGAAGCCCTGGAAGTCTTTTAAAAACACAGATTGTTGGCCTCAAACCCAGTTTCTGATTTAGTAAGTCTGAGGCGGGGCCTGAGAATTTGCATTTGTTGTTCCCAGCTGATGATGCTACTGCTGGTCCGGAGGCCACACTTTGAGAACCATTGGTCTGGGGCATCTATGGCCCCAGTTCTTGGAAGACCAGCCCCTCTCTCAGGGGTACCTTGCCCTGGCATTTGTGGTTTCCTATCCATCCTGGTCTCCATCATGTCCCCACACTGCCAGCCTTCCCTCCCACTGCTTCCAGGGGCTCTACCCCACCTAGATAACTAGGGAGGCCCAAGAAAGGTGAGCTTCCTGTGACAGGTCTTCCTCCTGACCTCTGGGGCTGGCTGGATATAGCTGTTCCCTTTGTCCCATGACACACAGCCCCTCAAATATTTGAAGGCAGCTGTATAATCAGGACTCTTTTGGTTACAAGTGACCAAATCCCAGATTAACCTGGTTTAGCCTAAAAAGGATTTATTGGCCTTTGAAAGATCCAAGAGGTATATCTAGGGCCTTCGGGCATGGCTGAATCCAGGGGCACCGTCAACGTCAGCGTTTATTCTCCTTCTCTCCTAGCTGCAAGGTGGAGGGTTAAGTGCTGAGTGTGTGTCAAGATGAAGAGATGAGAATAGGAGTGTCAGACGTTCCTGGTCCTGGCTGCCTCAGTCCCTGAATCTGGAAAATGGGACTGTCATGTTCAAGGAGCGTGAGTTGCAGGAGTCCCTGGGCTTTGATCCATTCCTCTGGGCTGTCTCTTGGGTGGGAAGATACCCAGGCAGAGACAACCCCGGAGGTGTGACCCATCCCAGGAACTCTCCATATGGTATCCTACCTGAGCGAGTCTCAGTTTCCACATCTGGACTTGTGCCCGCTAACAGTCTTCCAATGTTGGTGTGTGATGAGCCTGGAAGGGGCTGAAATTGTGTCTGGATATGTAGGGAATGGAAGAAACTGGATTTATATCCTTGGGCGTAGGGATTTGTATCCTCACTGTAGGGAGTGAGGTGCTTGAAGACACAGGTTCAGATGATAAAAGATGATCATGAAATGGCCATCTGTTGTCAGAATGACAGGAAAACCTCAACAACTTAAGCGAAAAGGGAGTTTATTGCCTTGTATTCAGGTACAGTTTGATCCAGGAGCTTAAGATCATCAGGACTCAGTGTCTGTCCACTTCTCCCTCCACTTGGGGGCTCCATTTCCTTAGTCCCTCTTGGGCAAACTTCCTAGCAGCTCCAGGCTTATATCTCTACCCCACCAAGTCCAGCTGGAAGAGCTGTCCTCTCTCCCAGTAGTCAATCCAATTGGAGCCCCAAGATTGCTTCTGCGCAGTTCTGATTGGCTGATATGCCCACCACAAAACCAATTGCCAGGGCCAGGAGAATACAAGGTCTAAGTCACGCACACAGCCCATGGCTGAGGCTGGAGCCAACACCTCCTGAAACAGTTGAGGGTGGAGGAAGGGTAGTTATCTTAAAGCAAAATTGGGATGCCCTGCCCAGGAGAAGGGGAAATGCATGCTGGGAGGCCCACCCAACCGATGTTGGGTGGAGCCAAATTATCAGCCTGCCCGAGGTCCCCTCCTCCATCCCTGCCTGTAGCCTCTACCCTTCTCTCTGCACTCACCCCCCAAATCCTAAAGGCCACCCAGTCCTAGACGCCCTGCGAGCCTTCTTCCCCCAGGCGAAAGGAAGGGGGCGGCCACCATATTCTCTCATTAGTCTCTCTGACATCTTTTGTCACCTATCAGGGGAACAAGCAAGTGCTTTGATCACAGCAAAAGGAGAAAGAGTATTTAAAACACCGCCTGTGAAGATTTGCTGAGCATAAGGTGGGAAAGGCAGTCGGTGGCAGTTTTCAAAGCAGAAACGTGATTTCCAGTCTTGCTTGTCTGAGGATTGTTAAGGAGGATTCACCCACAGCTTGGGTTATTAAATGGGCCAGGAACCCTGAGGTTGCGGAGAGAGGGGGGTCCCCAAGGGACTTGGTGGAAGGGAGTTTCTGGGAGGAAAGCGGCAGCCCAGCCTTTGATTCATCATGAATCACAGACCTTTAAGGCTGACTGGTCAGCTGGAGCAGAGCACTGGGCAGGAAGTCCAGAGAACTGGCCTCACCACTAGCCCTGCGTGGGACTCCAGACACGTCCCGTCCCCAGTCTGAGCCTCCATGTCCATTCTGTATCAGGGCCCCGACCAGAATTCAGAACTCCCTCCTTTTTCTCAGGACCCGCTGCCATATGGCATTTGCCAAATATGCCAATTTCTGCCATATCCACCATCACCTGGCCATTATTCACAAAGATTCCCTTTTCCTAACTTAAATGCATTTTATTTAATAAGGAACATTTATGTCACCAACATAAATGGGGAAAAAAATGAGACAGTATCAGGTCCATAAGGAAAAACAACGTCATTAGGTTCTAGCCAGACACTCTTGTCCACCGGAAGCAACAAGAGGAGAGCGGCCACCTCTTTGTTAAAAGCAGAGACGGGCAAGAGTTGGGGAAGTGTCAGGGAGCCTTTCTCCTGGCCATAATTAGAGGAAGAGAAAGAGGATTGATGTCTGACTCTGGGGTGCAGGTGGTTTAAAGGGTGGGGTCACTGGGCTGGCCGCACCTCCACTCTGGGAGAGACTGGTCTGGATGAGCCAGAGGGCCCTCCCAATGCTCCAGGTGTGCACCTGGCCGTCCAGGTGTGCCCCGCAGAGTGAGTGAGTTCATTGTGTTAGTTCTTGAGCGGGGGACAGCGGGAAGTTTTCTGCAGCCTGTCTCTCCCTTCCCCCCAACCCCCAGCTCCACAGCCCTGCAGCCCCTCCTGGCCCCAGGGCTCTGCTGCTGCTGTTTCTGAGGCATCTTCAGGGACCCAGGGACAGAGGTAAGGGACTCAGGTTGGCCTTGCTTCCTTCCCCACTTCCTACCTCGTCCATCCCAGCAATCTCCCCCTTTCTGCTTCTCTGCTTAAGCTTGGGTAGGGTCCTGGCCCAGCCTCTCAGAAGGAGATCTGCAGGGCACAGGGTCTGCCTCCCCCTCAAGGGGTGCTGTGGCATCATTCGATAATTATTTATTGAGTGCTTTCTCTCTGCTGGACACCAGAACAGGTTGTGTAATTTACCAGGCCGGTGCAAAATGAAAATGTGGGACCCTTTTTCAAAAAGTATTAAGATTTTCAGGTCCGTGACAGCAGAACATTAAATCTAGCGTGTGGCCCTTGTAGGCGTGGGGCCCCATGGGACTGCAGAGGTCACACGCCCATGATGCCGGCTCAGGCAGACACTCTTCTAGGTACCAAGGGCAGGGGCCTGGTGAGCTGGGCCCCAAAGGGACTCATACTCAAGGGGAAGAGGGACAATGAACAGATCCCAAGATGATTTTTCCTGGGGGTGTGAGTTGTTAAAGAGATAAATGGGAGGAGGCAGAAGAGCAGTGGGTAACCAGGGAGGGTCTCCCGAAGAGCCGCGAGAAGACCACCCCAAGCTGGTGGACCTGCAGGAGCAAAGGCCCGATACAGGAAAGACGTTGGTGTTTCTGAGGTTCAAGGGGGCCCACGGGGTGGAGGGGGAAGGGCAGAAATGGGACGAGGCAAGTGGTTTGGGGCCAGATGGGCCAGGTGTGTGAAGGAGGGGAGAAGATGGATCTCGTAACACTTGGTACCTGCGAATGTGATCTTCTTTGGAAATAGGGTCTTTGCGGATGTGATCAAATTAAGATGAGGCCATACTGGATTGGGATGAGCCCTAATCCAATGACTGGTGTCCTTAGAAGGAGAGGGAAATTTGGACACAGACACATACAGAGGAAGGTCATGTGAAGATGCAGGCGAAGACTGGAGTGATGTACCCACAAACCAAGGAATGGCAAGGATTGCCAGAAGCCACCAGAAGCCAGGAGAGAGGCGTGAAGCGGGTTCTTCGCCAGAACCTCAGAGGGAGCATGGCCCTGCTGACACCGTGATTTCAGACTTCTGGCCTCCAGAACTGTGAGACAATTAATTTCTGTTGTTTTAAGCACCCAGTTTGTGGTAATCTGTTACAGAATCCCTAGGAAACTAATACAACTTACCAGCAGAAAAACTGAGGCCCAATAAAGGGAGGAGCTGGCCCAGGGGCAGCCAATGCTCCCCCCCAAACTACCTGGATGGGAATCAGGGAGGGGTGGCTCCCAAAAGAGAATGACTAGATGCTGTTTCCAGAAGGAGCCAAGCAGGCAAGACCCAGAGACACCCAATGCACGATGCCCAGCTCCTTCCCTGGCCTCTCTGGCTCCTCCGGGACCTGGGGGACGCTCTGGAGAATTTTCTCACATCTGCAGACACCTGCAGCCTGACCATCACCCCAGAAAGTAGAAGAGGTTGGAAAAACAGCAGGGAAAAGCTGCTCTAGGGGTAGCTGCTCCCTAGGGAGCTGGCTAAACAAGGGCTGTGCGGTGGGATGAGGGGAGAATAATCAAGGCAGGTGATCCCAGGGAAAAGGGTCCAGGGTCCCAGTGGACCCCAAGCTAAATATGACAAAGCAATGAAAAAAAAAGTTTTCCTGAAATTTGTTGACTGAGTGATTCTATCCAGTGACTAAGGTGAGATGCCAAGTGCACCATTTTGAAAAATGGATGTTAAAAAAAATCAGGTGTATGCCTTCCTTTTGGAATGAGTGTTTTTATTCCTGAACACTTGGAACAGAAGAGCAAGCCCAGGGGTGGGAGGCAGGAGATCTGAGTTCAAGTCTTGGTTCTTCTACTCTAGTGCTCTGTGACCTTGAGGACATTTCCCATCAGCAAAATGACCCGACGGGGCCACCACAGTGGTTCTCAAATAGTGCTCCACGAAGCCCCAGGGGTACTACCGATGGGCCTAAGGTAGAGCTCCCAGACCTCACAGACTGAAAAGCTTGGCTTTGGTCTTTCTTCTGTGTTCAGTTTCTGTATCAAATTTCATTTGAAGAAGACTCTGTGGCTTAAAAAATGTTTGAAACTTGGACTGGATTAGCTCTGGAATTCCCTCCAACCCCAGTATTCCAAGATTCCCCATCAGAATGACAAACTCTGTTCCAACACACTTCATCCTGTTTAGAAGTTGTTGCAAACCATCCTTTCCACTGATTGTTTCCTGTAAACCGGCCTCTTGTTTATCTACAGGAACCATCTTCTGCTAGGACAGGATTTCTGCTCAGCACAATCTTCATGCTGGGGACCTGGTGGGCCCCGAGGGAGAGGAGAAGGCAAACGGGGGGGGGGGGGGGAGGGTGACCTTCTTTTGAGAGTCTAGGGGCTTGGCGTCCTGAAGTTGGGGAAGGTTCTCCTGGGGGAGCTGGCTGGGATGGACAGGCAGGATGACACAGGCTCTGAGGTCAGATCCCAGCTCTAGTTCTTACAAGCCATGGCCCCTTGGGCTGCTCATCTAACCTCTTGTCCTCAGTCTCCTTATCTGTCAAATGGGGATGGTAATAGTGCCTACCTCATAGGGCTGTTGTAAGGGTTATGTGAGATAGGTGTGTAAAGTGCTGAACCAAGGGCCTTGTGTGATAGAGTCTCTGTAGACAGGCATCAGTAGCCTCACTGGTAATGTTGACATGGAGGCTGCTCGGAGCCTCAGAGGGAATCCAGTGAAGGCGGGGGTGTTGGGCAGACTGGCATTGATCACCCCCCATCCTGGGCATCTCCTTTCTGGAACCTCTTCCAACAAGTTCCTGGACTCCACAGTTGTCTACAGACAATGTATCAGTTAGCTATTTCTACATAACAAACAGCCCCCAAAATTCAGTAGCTTAAAACAATTTATTATTTGGGTTCACGAATCACATGGTTGAGAGGTGGCTGATCTCGATTGAGTTCTCCCTCATGTCTGGGAGTCGGTTCTCTGTCAGCTACTCTTGGTTCTGCTCTATGAGTCTCTCATCCTCTGGTAGGAGACCATGGGCATGTTCTTCTCATGCTGATGGCAGAAGCTCAGGAGTGCAAGCAAAACACAGAAGGTCTCTTCAGGCCAAGGCTTGGAACTGGTACACTGTCCCTTCTGCCACATCATGTAGGCCAAAGCAAGTGTCCAGAACAACCAGGACTCAAGGACTAGGGAAATTGACGCTGCCTCTTTAGTGAGAGGAACTGCTGTGTCACAGGGCAAATGGCATGGTGACAGGGAGGGATAGAGAACTGGGGTCATCCCTGCAATTCACCACACACTTTATTTAAATGAGGCATCTGTAAGGATTATTCCTGAATGTCTACCTTTCATGATTTGTTCCTGGTGTGTAAGGAAAGTGTGGATTTGGAGTCCGAGCACCACAGTTGCTGGGTGGGTGTGAAGTATCTTGGTCTGCATCGTTCACTAGTCTGAGGCCTGAAGTTCAGGTAATCACATCCCCTGACTCCCACCCCCTCCCCATTGGCTTAGTGCTACAAGGCAGCACAGGCTAGGGGCAGAAGCCTTGGGTTCAAATTCCAGCCTTGACTGCTGCATTACTTGGTGCACAATAAATATTGATCTCATATTGGCTGCATCCATTCATTCTTTCAGAAAGTGCACAAATGCAATGGTACAGCTTAACAAATTATTAGAGAGCAAATACCCTTGTAACCATCGTCCAGGACTAAGAACAGAAATTCCCGTACTGCCGAGATGCTCTTTGCTGCCTCCTATCAACTGACCCTTTGTCCTCAGAAGTAATAGGCACTCTCTCAACTTTCATAGCAACTCTTTCTGCTTTTTTTTTTTTTTTTTTTCCTTTTGGGAGTTTTGCCATCTCAGTAAGCATCCCTAACCTCTATCATTTAGTTTCTCCTCTTGAACTTCGTTCAATGGAATCACACAGGCTATATTCCTTTGTGTCTGACTTCGTTCACTCAGTCTTGTTTGTGACATTCATCCACGTCCTTGTGTATAAGTGCAGTTTGTTTTCGTGGCTGTATAATATTCCAACATATGAATGTACCACCATCTACTTATCTGTTTGACTGTTAATGGAGATTTGGGTTGTTTCTAGCTGGGGAATATTTTGGGGAGTAGTCTTTCTCTGAAATTCTAGCTCGTGTCTTTTGGTGAAGATGGTGTCTATCTATCTATGGGGTATATTCTTTTTTTTAAAAAAATTAATTAATTTATTTATTTTTGGCTGTGTTGGGTCTTTGTTTCTGTGCGAGGGATTTCTCTAGTTGTGGCAAGCGGGGGCCACTCTTCATCGTGGTGCGCGGGCCTCTCACTATCGCGGCCTCTCTTGTTGCGGAGCACAGGCTCCAGACGTGCAGGCTCAGTAGTTGTGGCTCACGGGCCTAGTTGCTCCGCGGCATGTGGGATCTTCCCAGACCAGGGCTCGAACCCGTGTGCTCTGCATTGGCAGGCAGATTCTCAACCACTGCGCCACCGGGGAAGCCCTATGGGGTATATTCTTAAGAGTGGAATTGTGGGTCCTCAGGGAGCTGTTTATATTCAGCTTCAGTAGATGGCGCCAGATGGTTTTCCCCAGAGTTGTACCAATTTACACTCTAACAAGCATGGTAGACTTTTCTTTATCCTCTCACTCTCTCCCCTCTTCCTTCCTTCCATTTACTTTCTCATTCAACCCATGCTTTACCAACAGTCTCGAGACCGGGGGCCCAGGTATTTAATGGTAAAAAGAAGTCACGTTATGCCGCCCCTCCCTCTCCTCCAGTTCCGCAGGCAGATGGATGGGAAGCCCCCAGCACCATGTGGGTCCTCAAGAGATCGGAGGTGGGATCTGGAGAGAGGCGTGACACCCAAGGCCTCCCTCCTGGAAAGCCACGTGACAGGGCTTTTGTGGGTACCCACGCCCCCACCCCGATATTGGAGAAGGACCCTCCTCCCATATGGAGGGAGGCTTAGTCCAGCCCTCTCCCTCAGAAGCCAGCGGACCAAACGTCGGGCCACAGTGGGTGCGGTCCTGTTCCTGGAGGCTCTGCGCGCTGCTGCTGTTTTCATGCGGCCCATTCTGTTAGGAGTTGCGGTTTCACTGCCTCCTGCTGATCGAGGAGGTGGAGGGGCGGCGGCGAGGAGGCTTCCTTCCGCCCCTCTGGGTGTGTGAGCTGGGGGAAGAGGATGAGGGAGCAGAAATCGAGAAGTGACGTCCTGAACCGCAAGTGGGGATCGCCCGGGTACCCCAAACAACACGAGCGGTGGGAAGTGCAGTGAAGAGGCAGCGAAGCATCAGCGCTTTCCCAGCAAAGCTCTTTCTTTTCAGCATTATTTCAAACCCCTTCCAACGGTTTTTCAAAGTCTTGTTTTTCTCTGTTGAAAGAAACGCTCAATTTCCCTCCTGTTTGTTTAAATGCCGTTTCGCCAGCGCAGCCCGCGAAGCTTTCGGTGCCGCCAATGCGGCAGCGCCATCTGCTGGCCATTTTTTAAAAATTGCGGAATAGATCCTCCCGAGGTCCCGCCTCCTTCCAGAAGTGACCGATGGAAAGGGGAAAAGAAACATTTTTACAACTTTCAGCACCATAAAAACGACCAGGAAGCCTATGAAAAATGCTCATACTCACCAGAAATGAGGAAATGCACATTAAACCGTGGACACTACTTCTCATTATCACATTGAAAATAGTTTAAAAATGCTAACATCCAGTGTTATGGAAGGTTCAGGGAAATGGCATCTCTCTTTCACACTTAGCTGCTGGAGGGGTGGGTTAGTACAGACTCTAAGGAGAGAGAGACTTTAATATTATCAAAATCACTAACAGTGTTTATGATTCAGAAATACCACTGCTAGAAACTGCCTTCAGAGAGCACAAATATGAAAAAGACACTGGATCAAGGCATTGACTGCAGTGCTGCCTGTAGTTAGGAAAATTTGGAACCTTACAAGACAGTTAAAATAGCGGTGGCTGGGCTTCCCTGGTGGCGCAGTGGTTGAGAATCTGCCTGCCAATGCAGGGTACACGGGTTCGAACCCTGGTCTGGGAAGATCCCACATGCCGCGGAGCCACTGGGCCCGTGAGTCACAACTACTGAGCCTGCGCATCTGGAGCCTGTGCTCCGCAACAAGAGAGGCCGCGATAGTGAGAGGCCCGCGCACCGCGATGAAGAGTGGCTCCCGCTTGCCACAACTGGAGAAAGCCCTCGCACACAAACGAAGACCCAACACAGCCAAAAATAAATAAATAATTCTTTAAAAAAAAAAAAAAAAGCGGTGGCACATACGTGAGAAATCAGTGTTATTAAAAATAGCATGGGAAAATATTATATATTCCAGGAAAATGCTCATGATATACAGAAAAAATGTAATCCTTCTCTAATCAGACTTTATCACATTCAGTATATTATAATGGTGAATACATTTGCCCAAACTCATAGAGTGTACAATACCAAGGGTGAACCCTAATGTAAACTGTGGACTCTTGAGTGCCAATGATACGTCACCGTGGGTTCATCAGTTGTAACAAATGCACCACTCCGGTGGGAAGGCGATGCATGTGCGGGGGCAGGGTGTATAAGAGAACTATCTGTACCTTCCACTCCATCTTGCTGTAGAAACTAAGACTGCTCTAAAAATAATAAAGTCTAGTAAAAAAATTTTAAAAGCAGATTACAAAACAGTATGTGGAGACCGATTTCTGGTGAAGACCGGGGGAGTTCATTGTGGTCTGCCCTGCCTGGGCTCCTCAAGAAAGGACATGTGGGTGGGCGATTCCTACGCATCCTACAGACCCGGGCTTCACAGGAGCCCTGCAGGGGGCTCCTGTGGGGTTGCCGAGAAGGAGCATATGAGCCTGGTGCTGCTACAGCCATCTTGTCACCAGGAGGATGCCTGTTGAGAGAGAAGCTAAGCTGAGGAAAGAGAAATTTAGAGAGAAAGTGAAAGTGAGAAAGAAAGCAGATGTAAAGGTCACGGTTTGAGTTTTGGGCTCCAACTTGACTTGAAGCTAATCTATTCCCGGGCTTTTCAGAGAGTAAATTTCTCTTTGTCAGATTACCCTGCCTTTCTGTCACTCGTAAACCCAAAGGATCCGAGTGCCCTAAACACGAGCTCCCAGCTCATTCACGTTGCAACAAGCCAGTTACTGGAGACGGGCCACGGCACAGATGGGCTTGCCAGGCGGCTTTCTGTCAGCACCTGGAACCCTTCCTCTCAGCAGGCACAGCCAGAGGAAGGGATGTCCAGGGCCTACCTGCCCCTTTCCTGGGCCCGGGCCTGGGCTGATGCTCCCTGGGGACAGAGGAGGTTCCTGCCTCAGAGCTGTGCTTCCGCTTTCCCTCTGCTTAAAATTCTCCCCTCCCCACGCTGCGGTGGCTGCCTCCTCAGCCTCCCCTATGGCTCCCTTAAACACCTCCTCCTCCGAGAAGCCCTCCCTGACCACCTGGCTGAGGGAGACCATTCTGTCCCAGCTTCGGTTTGCTCTGCAAGTGTCTCCCTTCTGATGTTTCAGCTCCATGAGGACAGGGACCCGATCTGTCCTGTTCACCGCTGTGTCCCCAGCTCTTCGCAGGGTCTGGCATAGAGTAGGAGCACCATGAATCGTTGTTTACTGAGAGAGGAGAACGTACACGGCGTATGGGTAAGGCTGGTGAGGGGCCCTATTCTGCTGACTGGGCTGCTGGGGCTTGTGCAGGGCCTTTTCCAGGGAGGGGCATTTTTTTGGCTCTTACCAGGGGACACAGCGACACCAAGTAGAGGACACGCTGCAGGTTCTGGCTTTGACCGAACCAGAACTCTCCCTCCATTTGTGGGTCTTACCTGATGTCAGGGTGTTGAAGCCCAGAGCTGGAGCCTCCCAGGTGGGATGAGGAAAACCAAGGATGTCAGCCAAAGCCGAAACCAAGCACATGACTGATCAAGCAGGGCTGATACAGGGCATGGGACGGGGGGGACCAGGGCCATGGGGCCAAGGAGAGGGAGCAAGGCCCCAACTTGTCTGAGACAACGCACAGAGAACATCGGATGATCCAGGCCATGCGGTCAGAAGCTTATTTCCCTTTGCAATATTTTCCATTCCTTCTGAGTAAATCAGAGAGCAGTCTCAACGTGGTGCTAACAGGTCTCTAAGGCTTGGCTCTGTCTCTTTTGACAGAGGACATCTGGTGGCCTCAGACTCAAGGCCTGTCTCAGACAAAGGCCGCGGAGGTGTAATAACAACGAGAGGTTTCATTGTGCTTATTTTTATAGCTGCCTTCTCATTATAGCAGGTGAATCTGATTTTCCATGGAGGGTTGTAATAGGAAGTTTCTTTTCCAAATACATTTACATGAGTAAAAGGAGACCGCCAGAAGGAAGATGGCTAGTGGATGCTAGACCAGATGGCAGTGCTGTTGGGCCCCGCACGGAGGATTCTGGGAAGGCAGCTGCAGGAGGACGGGACTCTCTGGAGGAGCCCAGGAGAGTCTGGCTGGGGACACGGTGGGAGCTTCCTGTCCCCAGCAAGTGGAACTGGAGCTGGATTTGCTGCTCCAAAGCAGAGTTATAGCTAGGAGACCATTGCTGAGCTAAGGGAATGTAGGCAATGGGGCCAGAGCCCACCCTGAACAGAGCCTCCTGGCTAGCAGGCTAGCTGCCCTGGCTCAGGCCTCAGTACTGATCCTGCGCCCCCCAGGTCCAGCTGGGTGACCCCCAGTGGCCTCTTGGAATCTCAACCTGGGATTATTCTGTCTGCCCAGCCTGCCATACCATATCACTTTGATGTGGACACCCCAGTCCTGGAGCTGCCCCTGTCTCACCATGTCACCTGGAGAGAGCCCCTTCTCCAGGTCTCAGTTTCCCCACCTGTAAACAGAGAGGAGTGAAAGTACCTTGAAGGGACATATCCCCAGGGACATATCTGCAACCTTCTCCTCCCAGTCCTCCAATGTGGGGCTCAGGGAGGAAAGCACAGGCTGGGGGTGACACAGGCCTGCACTTAATTTCCTGCTTTATCTGTTGTTGGCTGTGTGACCTTGGGCAAGTCACTTAACCTCTCAGGGGGTCTGTGTCCTTGTCTGTTAAATGGGATAAGAATATCTCTTGGGCAGAGCTGGACCGCCAGTAATCAGAGAACCCCTAGACACACAGTAGGGCTTCAAAAATGCTGGGGAGCCCCTGGTAGTAACCGTTTCCCCATCCTGGCTTGGGGGTAAGAGACCTGCCAGCATCCCAGGCATGGGGTCTCATAAGGATGACAAATTCCGTCCAAAGGGAGACCTTTGGCTCTGTGTCACATCCAGCAGGAGCCAGAGGCTGCTGGAGCACACCTTCATGTGAACGGGTCCCCCTCAGGCTCTGGGGCCAAGTGCCCAGAGCAGGTTCCTGGGTGTGGGTGTGGATGGCATGGTGTTTCCACCAAGAGCTGCTGGGGCCCTGGGCTGGAGCATGTGTACTGGCGAGGGTCTGGGCTGGGAGGAGGTGGGGCAGGGAGCAACCCAGATGGCAGACTGCCCAGGCGCTGTGGATGATTTTCATCAAGGCCACCGTCAAGTCAATTCAACATGGGGCTTCTCAAATTTTAACCTGCGTACAGAGGAATCACCTTCGTGGGGCAGGAAGGAGAAGGTGGGTGAGGGAATCTTGTTAACATGCAGATTCTGATTCAGAAGGTCTAGGATGGAGCCTGAAATTCTGCATGTCTCATAAGCTCCAGGTGACACAGGTGCTTCTGGTCCGGGGCTCCACCCTGAGCACTGAGGGCAAGTGCCCCTCACCTGTCCTGTGGGCTCAACTTTTGAGAAGTCAGGAGAAAAGGGTCCAATCCCAGCTGCCACCACCCCCAGGGTTCCCTGGAAAGAAAGACTTAGCAGTACCGTGGGGTGGGAGAGGGTCCAGGCAAACAGGGAAGTGGGGTACCCTGGTGGGGTCACAGTGGGCCACAAGGAAAGCTTCCTGGAGGAGGGGGTTGAGGAATTCAAGGACTTGTTCCAGGAACCCAAGAAATGAGCGGGTCTCAGACTTCTGCAGCAAAGGGAGATGTCAGGAGGAGAGGCCGTCGGACACCCTGAGTGGATGAAGACACAGTGTGTGTGGCCCGAAGAAACACCAGTGGACCCACAGGCCAAGGCCATCAGAAGAACTGGGAGGGCAGCATCTAACATCACCAGGAGGAGACAACGTGGGAGGCCTGAAGCTGTGCTTTGTGGGTGGGCCCTTTTCAGAAGCCAGAGTAAGTCCTTTTCCTTACTCTGTGGTACCCAGCCCTTCTTTAAGGATACTGATGGGAAACTCCCCCATATGATTTCTTAGGTCCCTTTTACCTCGCATAAGGTTTTTTCCTCTGTCTCGACACCACACACATGTACACCATATATATGTGATTTTCAGATGCACAGTCACCCTCTACCCCTTACACTTCAGCACCTCTGAAGTCAATGGCATCTTCCTCTCTACTGGCCTGGATCTATGTTGACTTCCATCAAAGAGAATTTGCATCGGTGGTGCAAGGTACCTGAAACACCTGCATCTGAAACCTCTTTACCATGACTTCTCAGCTTGAGGATTTTGGACCACACGGTGTGTGTTTAGACCCCAAACCTGGCTGAGTACCAGTCTGCAGTTCAAATTCTAGAGTCCGCACTCTCCACTCAGTGTCAAATTTGAGTCATGCCTTTCCTCACTGTCCCTTTCTACAAAGCAGGTTTATTCTACGTGGACCGTTACATTGGGAGCTAACTCTTTGCTCGCCCAGCTTTTTGCTGGAAACTCCTACTAAACTCCCCATGTTGGGCATTTTTTTCTTTCTTAGTGAATATTTGGTGCATCTAACAGTTGACAGTAGCATTTTATATTTGATGAAAGAACTTGTAAAATCAATATGATCTTCTTTACTATTACAAAAGAATTGCAGCTCTTTTTATTTTTCCATTTAACACTTTAATTATCCACCTGCCCAGATTTCCAAGAAATCCAATCTCTCCCACTTAAAGTGTCCTTCTCCTGGAGTAAATTGAGATACTTGAAAACTTTCTTTTCCTGAAGGTGTCAGTCTGTGTCTAACCTCCAGGAAGGAGCCTGGTTGGGCCACTCCAGGTGTTGCCACATGGCGTTGCTGTTGAATACGTTCGGTGTAGTTCAGTGAATGCTCGTTCACTGCTCTTTGCTGAGCTAGATCTTGGCTCAGGCCAGTGTGGTGCCCCAGGTTAAGGTTCCCAAGTTACAGCCTCACCCCGATAATAACCTCAGCCACGTGGTTTAGGTCTTCAGGGACTACTAGCCTGATAGGCATATGGGGTCCAAACCAGCCTGTACCATCAACTCCTGCCCTGTGCTGAACCCAGGTCATTGGTCCAGAATCCACTTCACTTGGGGGTCTGACAGCAGACTTCGGTTAAGGGCATCCCAATCCATTGTCCTTCAGATGGGGAGGTGTCGAGCATTCAATCTCTTCTACCCAGAGGTCCCACCTCCCGTCAGGGCTATGTCTACGTAATCCAGAAAGGCCATTCAAGGGACAGTTGCCTTACACATGAAAACCAACCCCAGGCAGTGATTGCTGGTTCTAGCCCAGGATCCTCTCACCCTTCAAAGGATGACATATGGCTCATCCTGGGGACAAAGCTGGCCTTGAGGAGCAGTAGGTGACCTTTTGTTTTGCTGAGTTGGGCCTACACCTAACAGGGAAGAGCTAGAATACTTAGGATAATAGGTGGGGATATTCGCCAGCAAGGTTGAGGGGGGAGGAACAAAGAGGAAAGACTCAGGGCAGCTACAGAGAGATGTCTCTGGGGAAATGGATTAAGCTCTGTCTGTGACGTGCAGTTTAAACCTCTCCTCCAGCTACCTACAGAAACACCAGTGAGGTTGATATGACTCTCCAGTGTTTGGGCAGCTGGGTTTGTGGTTTTGAGACGAAGTGGGTCTGGCATCAGGGGGACACAGGACACAAGCAGAGGCTTCCAAGGATGTCCGGAAGCATCTCTGCTCAACATAGATGGGCAAACGGAGGACCAGAGGAGGGGCTTCTTCAAAGTCATCCCACAAGCTAGAGCCCAAAGTGGCTCTTCCCGCTCAGGATCAACCCCCAAAAGCCCACAAGCCATGGTGATCCCCAATTCTCCAGCTTCCTGCGGGAGCGGCTCAGTACAGATACTCTTGGACGGTGAGTTCCTTCAGGGTGAAGCCCCGGGAGGCGGGCTTCCGGAGCTGGTTCTCCTCCAGTCTCTTCTGCAGGGACACAAAGTCCTTGCCCAGCGCGTAGGCCAGGCGGGCCATGGCGTCCAGCAGCGGGGCGTAGTAACGGTGGCCCTCTCGGGCCTGCAGGCACTGCAGAGCCCTCTCCCCAGCGGCGAAGGCCTCGGCGGGGCGCTCCAGGTCGCGGTGGCACACCAGCATGGCGCACAGGGATGGCACCACCATCGCGGGGCAGTGGGACGCCAGCTTCTCCTGTAGCGGCACGGTGCGCACCAGGATGTCCAGGGCCTTGGTGTACTGCCCCGCGCGCAGGCAGCCGAAGGCCTCCTTCAGCTCGGGCCGCGTGAGGAAATCGATGAACTCGCGCGAGCGGCGCACGCAGCGGATGGCGTAGAGCAGGCTTAGGTACTCTTTGAGGGCCAGCTTGCGCTCGGAGATCATCTCCGGGGTGAAGTTCCCCATCAGGTGCTTTTTGGGGAAGACGACATCTTCGATCTCTTCCCGGAAGGTCTTTAGGAGTTTCTTCTGGAGCATCTCGAAGTCTGAATAACGCCGTTCCAGGATGGCTTTGTTGCTGTCAAAACTCCCCGTCTGGATGACGACGATTTGGTACATCTGCGGTGCAAAGAGAGAGGGCCTTTGACTACACCCTCACGGAGGGTTTCAACTGACAGAGAGAGCCCGGGAAATAAAATAATGATGACCATCATTTAAAGCATACCCTAGAAATGGGTGATGGTTATCTGCAATTCTGGTTTAAATTGCCATCAGCATTGGCTGAGCTGTAACAGCGAATGGTGACAAGAGTCAACCGGAGAATAACAAACAAACACAGTGACGCGGAGGCATCCTGGGGCAGAAAGGACGCACAGGAATCTGCCGTGCGGGGGGCCTGGCGCGTTCTTGGTTTTACGTGGTCAAAACTGGGCCTCAGCTTCCTGAACTGGGAGGCTTGGATTAATAAGATCTGTGTTTTCCAGGTGTGGAACTCCTGGGAGATGGTTTTAGGTGATATACTGGCAGTGATGTTACAAGTAAGAAAACTATTCTTTTCTCTTCTCTTTCAAGAGAATGCTGATTAAGGACACAGACTGCCTGGGTTATAATTCCAGCCCACCACGGTCTAGCTGTATGGTTTTAGGTAGGTACTTTAACCTCTCTGAGCCTCCGTTTTCTCATCCAGAGAATGAGGATAGTAGCCTGCCTCACTGGGTGAGGATCAAATGAGTTAGTGCATTGAAACCATGACGTGCAGTCAGCACTCAGGGTCAGCTATTATTAGTACTCCACTCCCATTTGGGGAACGGTGGGGGGCAAAGAAAGGCTGTGTGGCTCTTCCATAGTCGTCAACCTCTCCCCCAACATAGGCTGAAATTCCATCCCAAAGAAAACAGCCCCAAGCCCAGCTTTCCACCAGCCGTGGTAAGCAGCTAGAATTTAATAACAGCCCTGAGCTTTCCTTGTATTTACTTTTATAATGACCTTTTCTTATGCTGTGTGATACTGGTTTTCCATTTAAGGTATTTCCCTTTGAAATAAATCTATTCAGTGTTTTTAAAAAGTGATCCACTTTAAAGAAAAAATGAGGTACATAATAAAAATGATATGAGGGTATCAAAAACAATGAAGAGGGGATACAGATGATAATACTGGGTAACATGGAATTAAACTGGGCCGTTTGCTTCTTAGGCTGAGGCACCTTGACTCTCCAGTCCTCATGGTGCTGAGCGTGAAATCTCACTTTTGGACCATTTTTTGCCAGAAGACCTCTGTGAGTTAAAGTGTGTCAATCCATCTTCTGGTCAAGGAGACTGAAGTGCCACCAGCCTTGCCCAGGGCCAGGAAGGAGGCCGTGAAGGCACGCCATCACTTTTGGTCTCTGCTTACCACAAACCTGGAGACTCTCGCCTCCTCGATGCGGGCGGAAGCGATCTCGAAGAGCAGTTTGACGTGCTTCCAGCAGCGTTTCTGGGTCCGCCAGTACTCCTGCAGCTCCCGCGTGGTCATGCTGGAGTTGGAGCTCTGGCTGCCGTGGGCATCTGGAAGGACCACACGCTTAAGGACTAGCACAGGTCAGTGTGCTTTGGGGGCAAGGGCTTGGGGAGATGGCTGGGTCTGTCTGGGATGAGCCGTGGGAATCTGGAAGCGCTGTGAATATCCCCCTCCTCCATCCCACCTTGGATAGGCCCAGTCGGGCATCAATCAGACCCCTACACCCAACCTGGCTGAATCCATCTCGCCGTGGGCAACCTGGGACAGACCAGCATCCCCAAGAGGCTTCTTGGTTGGGAAATGCAGTGTGTTTGTGGTACATCGTCCACTTCTGGCTGTTGTGAAACCCCATGCTCCTGCAGAGCAGGGATGTGGCTGGTTGGTTTCCACCCTCCTTACTGCCTGCGGAGCGCACACCAGCGGATGATGGGGGGAGCTTTGAGGATGCTGGGCTCCAGGTTCAGCTTGGCCGGCCCTTCCTCTCTCATCTCATTTCCCACACTCCCTGCTTTTTCTTGCACATGCCACTTCTTCTGCCTCAAATGCCATCCTCTTTCCCTGCCTCAAAAAGTAACAGTGTTTCTTAAACCTCACTTAAGCCCTAGGCCATTCTGAGAATCTTGGCAAAGATTAGAATCCTTCCTCCCCCCAAATGCACAAACCACTGTATATTTTATTTCAAAGGACATGTGTCCCAGGAGCCCTTCTCCAATGTGTCTTTCAAGACCCAACCCATATATCATTTCAACTGCCCTTTGGTCTTAGAATAAGAGCCTCCCACCTTGTCCCTGTGCCTTTTCCTTGGCATCTTACGTTATTTTCTACAGATCCGTTTCCTTACTAAGCTTGAAGGCCAGCACGGTGTGTGATTGTTCCTGCTTCCCCAGTGCCTGCATAGGGCCAGGAACAGAGCAGGCGGTCAGCCAGCACATCTTGAAGGGTTGCATGCATATGGCAGACGTTTGCTCCAGGAGCTGGCGCTATAGCAGACACTGTCAGTGCCCGGCCATGCCCCCTCACTGGCATTGACTGTTTTGGAACATCCCACTGGCTTCTATCGGAAGCACCTAGGACTCTCCCCCTGAGGGCTTTCTTGGGCCATTGCAGCATGTTGTGGAGCATACCTCAGCCAATGGAGGATGGGACCCGGGGACAGCAGCCTGGCCTCCTCGCCTCTGGGATGGTACAGCTCTAAGGTGTGCTCCATACGGTCTCCCACACGACCCCCATTGGGACTGAGCCCTAGTTGCCCACAGTGGTAATCTTTTCATCGACATCCCGTACTGGTTTCCTGCCCTTCCTTTCCTCGGTTTCCCACTCCCCTGCCATACCTCCTGGCATTGTCTCCTGGATAAACCACTTGTACCAAATCCCTGTCTCAGTGTCTGCTTTGGGATAACACAAGTTAAGTGAGCTGCCCTGTTTCTCATGGCATCCATTGAAGTATGCACATTTGTATTTCAAATGTCTTCAAACCTCTATCCCCGCGACCACGCCCCAAACCTCAAGCCCACCTAAGTGCTCTTCAGGTCCTGGACGTGGGAGGTCTGGGCCAGGGGCTGATGCTTTCGGCTTGGTCCCTGCCATGCACTGGGATATGGGTCTTGTCCATCCAGGGCTCCTGGCGTGCTTGGGACTTGCCATGCTCCAAGGCTGCCAGGAAAACAAGAGAGAACAGTGAGTGCCCACTTGTGTTGGGCTTCCTGGTGGGTCCTGGGGTGCCCATAATCCCCACTGCTGAGCCCTCCACTGCCCACCTAGCCATCCGCCCAACGGCCAGATGCTGAGCCTGGGCCTGGCCCTTTGCTGGACCGATCACACCAAGGCTGAGCAGAACCTTCTTTTATAGTTAGGATCCTTGTATTATCGAGTTGCTCTGAACTTTAAATGAGGTGACTTTAAGCAAAGGTAGTAGCTGAATGATTACTTGAGAGAAAATTGCTGGCTTGTCCAGAAAAACCAATATTTCATTTCATATTACATGTGTAAATAGAATCTCAGTGTCCAAAGCAAGGAGGCTGGTGTGTATCCTTCCCTTTTCTCTCTCTTTATCTTTAAGCAAACATTTACTAACAACTTGTTATACCCACTTCATATACACGCAGGCTCTTCACACCCACTATCTGATTTGACACCCACGATAATCTATCATGACTCCAGTAACAGATAAGGAAACCGAGGTTTAGCCCAAGGTCACGTGGCTGGTGGGCGTGACCAACCAAGCAAAGCCAGATGCCTGTGGTGTGCAGGCCGCACACCCTGCACTCAACGCCCACTCTCTCGCTTCGTCTGAATCTGTGCGTGGTAGGAGCTTTTCGTCTCCATTTTATGGTAAAAGAACGGAGATTTTGAGCTGCCCAGGATCAAGAGCTGGTAAATGGTGGGCAGGGCATAAACGCAGGCTGATCTGACTTCAGAATCCTCTCCCTGGTACTCAGGAGAGGGTGGGCAGCAGGAGTCCTGGGGTTCAGTTTATGCATAACTCTGTCTGTGACCCAGGTAAGTGAACAAGATGAGCTGGTGCCTGGAAGTTATTTAACTTCTCTGAGTCTCAGTTTCCTACAAAAGGGGCACGACAACCTTCACGAGGCTGGTGTGAGTGTTAAGTCAGGCACACCGTGCGAAGTGCCAGATCGGGGCTGCGCACATACCAGACACCGTATTAGTCCCGTTTATTAGTACCTGACCCGTGATAGATGCTCTAGGAAATATTTGAGAAATAAATGGCTGAATTAAACTGTAAGTTGGAATACAAGTTAAAATGTCTGAGACAAATTAGAAAAAGGGCCAATTAAAACATCGGCTCAGATGGAGCGAGTAGCTGGGGTACCATTTAGGCACAGAAATTCAAAATAAGAAGGGTGCAAGTGACCTGACCTCCTTCTTAACGTGCTCTTGCTGTGTCAGGTGAAAGGAACCCTGGGGCATTCTCCAGGGGGCTCTGTGCTGGTGTCCAGTGGGTGGTTCTCAGGGACCCTCTGTCCAGCCTCATCCTATACAGATGGGAAACCGAGGCACAGAGCAGGGCATGGCTGGACCAGGGCTGCACACGCTTGAGTACCCTATAGCTTTCTCCCCTTAAGGAGAAAGGGGAGTCTCTAGTCCTCAGTTTCCCCATCTGTGAAATGGGGAAAGCAATCCTGTGACTACAAAAGCTCTTTGGGGACAGCTGTACATGGTGTTCTGTGAGCCCTTCCCTCCCATCTCTACACCCCACAGAGCAAAGATTTCTAGGCTTTACAACAAAATATGACAAGTGTTGGTACTCCTGGCTTGGGGGCCTGTCCTTGGCCCAGCGGACAGCAGCTGCCCAGCCCCTCCACCATCCAGCTCTGGGAGCAGTCACCCTTGCTCCTTCCTTCCCAGGTGCCCTGAACATCACTTCTCCCTCTAAGGGATGCCTGCCATGTCCAGCCTTCTTCTGATGGGCACACAGGGCCCCCTTCAGAGCCCATGCTACCTCTCTGAGGGGGCAGGAGGGGACATTCCATCAGGGGTGAAACTCCAGCAGAGTAAAGCACCCTGGTCCAACCTAGGAGACAGAAGATCCTAGACATTGGATGGGCACACTCCCAAATGTGAGCATATATCAGAACTTCCTCAGGGGCGGGGGTGGAGGTGGAGGTGCCGAGGGGTAGATTTCCTGCTCCCAACATCAGAGAGTCCCATCTAGCAGGTCCTGGGGTGAGCCCTGGATTCTGCCTTTTGCACAGGTCCCGAGGGCTATGCTGAAACAGGCGTTCCCTGGCACCACTTTTTGAGAAACACAGGTTTGGTGGATCATTCCCCAGGCTCAAGAGAGGTTGGAGAAGCTTCTGGCACTTCAAAAGGAATTGAGGAGACGGAGGGTCAAGGAGCTGCCCCCCTTCTCTGCCCCAATGCACTGAGGGGAGTCCTGCGTATCTGTCACCAGCCCTTCTCCCTGCCACCCTGCCCCCAAGGGGTACCGAGGGACGGTTACAGGAGGAGGGGGCTCAGGCCACAGGCGGGCAGAGGCCCACTGAGCTTGGGATCAGACACTGACCTGAGGTCTCTGGTCCTGTGCGTGTCCAGGGGTCCAGGAGGGACGTCACATGGCCCCCTTCAGCTCTCTGTTCCAAGCTCTGGGCGAGCAGGCCAGTGGCTGCCACTTTGCTAAGTTCCCTGTATGAAAACAGGAAATAAGCTGTGTGACCCGCTCCTGGTTGCCCCAGCCCATTGGCTGATGAAAGATGGTAGTGAACTCAACTAACAGACAGTCAGAGGCTGCCCTGCTGGGCCAGACCTGGCAGGGCAGGGCGGGCCTGGATCTCAGTTCCCACATCAGCCTGTCTGACCCTCAGGGTCCTTGACAATCTCTGGCATTTTGGACATTAGTTCCCAAAGCTCTTTAATGTTCATTATCCTACCCTAGTGAGCTAGGCATGATGGGGGCCATCCTGCTCTAAGGACAGATGGGGAAACTGAGGCTTGGAGCAGAGCTGGTGGGATGCAGAGCCAGGGCCGGATTGGGGGCGGGTAGACTCAGAGTGCCTTCCTCTGGCGGAAGCTGCATCCCACATGCCAGACAGAAAGTACCAGGGAAGCCAAACCTCTGGGCAGTTGCATGATTTGTAGCCAACCATATTGTGGCCTGGAGTGCAGGAGGCTGGAACAAGACAAAAAATAAAACCTCCCAGCTCCCCCCGCCCCCCCAAGAAGTCTACCATGTATCTCTCCCCAGCTATGGTTCCTCCCCTTCCCGGTCCTGATTTTTGATGGGGATTAATTCCTTGCTTTTCTTTGTAATTTATCACCTACTAACAGACCCCAAAACAATAGTTTCATTTTATTCATTTTTGAGTTTTATATTAATTGAGCCACACATACTGTTTGTATACTTTGGTGCTTTGCTTCTTTCATTCAGCATTTATGTGAATAAGATTTATCAATTTTTTTGTGTGTAGCTAAAGCTTTTTCATTTTTACTGCTGTGTTGCTACATTATTTGAATATATCAGTACTTACCTTTTTTTTTGTCTATTGGTGCACATTTGGGTTGTTGCTAGTTTGGGCCATCATGATCAGTGCTGCTGGGAATATTCTTACACATTCATCCAATACACACATTTATCTGAAGCGAACTTACTGGGTCTCAGAGTATGAATAGCTTCAACTGTACTCAGTCATGCCAAACACTTTTCCTGAGTGGTTGTGTCATTTTGCAATCCCACCAGCAGTGTATGAAGGCTCTAGAAGTTCTGCATCCTCCCCTACACTTGATATGGTCAATATTTTTTATTTCAGCCATTCCAGTGGGTGTGTAGTGGTATCTCGTCATGGTTTTTTTTTTTTTTAATTAATTTATTTATTTTTGGCTGTGTTGGGTCTTCGTGGCTGCTTGTGGGCTTTCTTTTTTCAGTTGCGGTGAGCGGGGGGCTACTCTTCATTGCCGTGCGCGAGCCTGTCATTGCGGTGGCCTCTCTCGTCATGGAGCACCAGCTCTAGAGCGCAGGCTCAGTAGTTGTGGCACACGGGCCTAGCTGCTCTGCAGCATGTGGGATCTTCCTGAACCAGGGCTCGAACCCGTGTCCCCTGCATTGGCAGGCGGATTCCTAACCACTGCGCCACCAGGGAAGCCCTCGTCATGGTTTTAAGTTGCATTTCCCTAGTGACTAGTGATGTTGAGCATCTTTTCATGGGCTTATTTGCCATCCTTATATCCTTTTTGGTGAAGGGTCTGTTCAAGTCCATTGCTCATTTTTCTCATTGGCTTATTTTCTTCATGGTTTGTAGGTGTTCTTTATGTATTCATGTGGGTATATGTGCTCCTCAATAATATCTTTCCCATCCTATGGTTTGCATTTATACTCTCTTCTAATGGGTTCTTTTGATAAATAGAAGTTGCCAACTTTAAAGCATTCAACTGTATCAATCTTTTCTTTCATAGCTGGTGTCATACCGTTAAGACCATGGACATTACTCCTTTATCGTTCTTTCTGCAACAACTTCACAGGCCACTGTGAGGCTTAAGATGAGTTAAGATGCTCAAAGCACTTAGGGCGATGCTGGTACCTAGTAAGCACTGTACAAGGGCGGGCAATTCTTGTTATTCTACAAACCTTTCTAGTTTGCCTTTCTTACTTGCGTCAGTATAATGCCCTTAGAGTAAGTAGATTTTTGTGTATGGTGTGAGGTAGGAGGTCCACGTTTTTTCCCCACATGTTCACCTACTGGCCTTATTTATTGAAATGGCCACCCAATCCCACTGCTTGGCAGTGCCATCCCTGTTATAAAAAGAGTATCCACACATGTCAGGGTCTGTTTAGCTCTAGGGGAAGGGCCATCAGTAGTGTGCCTCTGGCCTGCTAGTTGGTGAGCCCCTGGGGGGGCAGGGGCCATATCTCATTCACCTCCACCTTGCACTGCCCCATAGAACACCTGGTGTGGCGTGGAGATGCAGGCTCTGTATAGAGGGAGGCTGGAACTCCGTCTCTCCTCCTCTCTGAGTCCTGTCCTGGGCCTGGAACCTGCGAGATACCAGTGTAGATTCTGAGCCCTTCTCTGCAGCCCTGTGTGCCTCCCACCTCCAACCAGCAACCATGGGGAAGAGTGTGTAGAAGCCACTGCTTCCTCTTCTCAGGGTGGGAGATGCTTTTTGGAAACCCCCAGACGCGCAGGAGCGTCTGGTCTGCATAGGAAGGAACTAGCTGGACCAGAGTAACCAGGAGAGGCCACACTTGGCCACCTGCCGGGTGTTGGCTTTTCTCTGAAGGACAGGGCTCGAGGTGGCAGAGGACCTCTATGTGTCTACAAGGACAGACAGGGCTCCACTGTCATGGGGGGGTGTGGAACAGGAATGGGCATCCCCCCACTGCACTACTGAAGCCAAAGGGGACACCAAGGGGCCTTGGGAACTCAGGAAGGGAAGTGCTGGCATGTCAGAGTCTAGGTGTCTTCCCTAGAATTCACCCGGCTTGGACCCTTCATTGGCCTCCCCCCGCATTCCGAGTAAACCCAGCCCCCCCGGCTGAGGCCTCCGTAATCTGCTGGTTGCCCCCTTCTTAACCTCATTCGCACCCTTCCCGGCATCACTTACCACACACCGGCCATCCGGACTGCTTTCTGTTCCTCAAATGTGCTTCTCAGCCTTTGCGCTTGCAATTCCTTCAGCCATCAATGTCCTGCTCTCGCTTCCTTCCATGACAAGCTCTTTTCTTTCTCATCCTCAGGGTGCAGCTCGATCTTCTCTATTTTGTGCAGCCCTTCTTGACCCCCTGTCAAGAACTATCATTGTTTTGCTTATTTGTTTACTTGTTTAGTGCCCGTCTGGAATGCCTTGATCACGGGGACTTGGTCTGTGGCAGCGTTCTGTCCCCAGTACCCACTGCAGCGCCTGCCACCTAGTGGGTGCTCGGTAACTGTGTGAATGAATGAATGAGTGGGCGAACGCAGAGAAGTGGAGATCGGGCTGTGACTCCAGATCAGCCCTGACTCACTGTGCGACCTGGGTAGGCCACTGCCCTCTCTGAATGTCAGTTTCCTTAATTGCAACATGAGATTAAGTTAAGGATCCTCCCAGCACCAAAGCATTCCACACTGGGCAGATAACAATACTGTAAACTACCACTCACTGCTGCTCTGGATGTCTGACAAGCTTGGGACTCCAACACCGAAACACCACTTTTGAGAAATTCAGTAAGAATTGATTGATCACAGGTGTGCCTCCACGTGTCTGGCAAAGAAAACCCAAACTGGGGAGGTGTTTGTTCGTAAGTAGGTGATGCAAAACCCGGTCATGTCAATCTTGTTTTCCCATAGCTGGGTATACAAACATTAGCTTTTAAAAAATCTCAAAAGTTCTTAATACTGCAGGGTTTTAAAATTAGGGCCACAGACAGAGTGCGCTGTGGGGCACCGATGTGGTTATACTGAGACATAGCAGAGCGACGGGTGGGTCGGGGGTGTGGGACTGGCGTGTGGGTTTCTATTTCTATACTGCAGGCTGGGGAAACACCTCAGCCCTTCCTGGGCCTCACACAAGCTCTGTCAGTCCTTCTGATCTGTGTAAGAATTCATGGCTAAAATGTGGAGAAAATCTAACTTTAATTATCAGCAGGACACAAACATCTTGTGTTCCTGGGAGATCTGTTTGCTTAGGTAAAGGCTTTGATGAGTTTGCATGGGAGTTTAGGGCAATTGCACATAGTTTGAAGGTTTGTGCCCTGCCCAGAGTGCCTCAGGAGGGCAGGAGTGGGGCTGAAATCCAGCCCTCACTCTGCTTTTCCAAGCTGGCTCCTGTGTTCCCTCAGGTAAAGGGGACGCCTTTTTCTAATCTGAAAAAAAGGGTGATGTGAGCTGGCTGTGAGTGAACTAATGATGGAGGATTGAGAAACTGTTTTTCAAAGACAGTAAGTTCAGCTGGTGGAATATTCTGTTTTGCTGAAGTGGAATTTGGAAGCTTGGGGCTAGAAGGGAAGGGTTTGAGAAACTGAAGGTGATTCTAGAAACCATATGGGGGAGGGGGAGAAGAGAGGAGACACAGTAAGGAGTCTGCAGAAGAGGAGGCCCACCCATCAGGGGAGCTGGATTTGTTGGGTTTCTGATCTTCAGCAAAACCCGCCTGATTCACTGATGAGCTTGGAGTTGGTTAGGGCTGGAGGTGGGGGGAGGGGACAAAATGTGGGTCTGGTCTTGAGATGGGGATGGGTAAGACCAGAGGCTGTCCAAAAGCCCCAGGTACATTGGGTTCCTCAGGTTTGAGGCAGCTCAGTAAAAAGCTGCCTTCTCTACCGTGCCTTTCCCTCGTGCATTGTCTCTCTTTTAATAAGTCACTCAACAAACTTGGGCCAGGCACTGGGCCAGAGGTGGAGGTCCAGCAATGGTGAAGGAATGTCTCAAGCCCTCAAGGGCTCACAGTCTGGTGGAAAAACAGGATGGACACATGGAGCATGAACTGAAACAGAACACCATCCAGGCTGAGAGCAAACAAGAGCACAGGCAGGCTGCTCTTTGGTAGCTCAGAGGACTGGAGACTTCCGTGGGGACAGTGGAAAGCTCCCTGGAGGGAGGTGGGCACTGAAGGATTGGTAAGTCCCAACAAAAGGAGTGAAAGAAAGATGTGGGCTTGATTAACAGCTCCACCATCCTGTAGCTGAGTCATCTTAGGAAAATTATTTACCTCTTGGAACCTGTCTCTTCATCTCAAAAGAGCCGGGGCAAAGAATAGTACCTATTCCATAAAGAGGCTCATGTGAGGGATGAGAGTACAGTGCCTGGCATATAGTAAGTATTCAATAAATAACATTCATATTATACAGAGTTCAGGGCTTACTCTGTGCCAAGTTCTATATTTGTACTCCTCACGACAAGATCTAAGTGAATTGTCAACACCACTTAGCTGTTAGGGAAACTGAGGCCAAGGTTAAATAACTGGCCCAAAGGTATAGAGATCTGGGATTCAAATCCAAGTTCGCTGGAGTCCAAAGTCTATGCTATTCAACCTGTTGCCTCCCACTGAGGCCCAGAGTGAGCAAAGCACAGAGGTGGGAGGACCAAGAGCTATAAGGACACTGGTGCATCATGTGGGCCTGGCTGTAGAATGGTTTGGACACTGGTGGGTGGGTGGGCTGCTTGGAGCAGAGTGGGCTGCTTGGAGCAGGGGACCAGCACGGAGACTGCTGCTCAGTGTGAGGTTGAGGAGAGACTAGTTAGAATCATGGGGAATGGCTGGGCGCTCCTGCCAGGTGAGAGATGACAGTGATTTGGACCCAAGTAGTAATAGTGGCTATGGTAAGAAGTGGCTGCATTCTGAATATGTTTTGAAGGTCAGGTTGACAAATTTGCTCCCAGGTTGGATGTGGAGTATAAGAGAAGATGAATCGGGTAAGTTTTCCAGGTTCAGTTGCTCTGTTACTTTGCTTAAGTAATCTGCTATTATTGGGCATTCAGGAGGCTTCCAGGTTTTTGCTGTTACAGATAAGATGGTGGTGAACATCCTTGTAGATGGATCTGTACACCATCTGGAATGATTTTCCTGGGGTTAGATTCAGTGCCTCTAACACAGCATTTCCCAGCCTCAACCAAATGTGCACCAGCAGTGCAGGTATTTACCTGGAGGCAGTGTGGGGTAGTGGTTTGAGCATGAACTTTGATGTCAGACATCTGGGGGGCAAATCTCCGCTCTGCTGTCATGACTTGGATAAAGTAATTAACTTTTCTGTGCCTCAGTTTCTTCCTCTACAAATTAGGGAAAAGATAGTCAATATCCTGTAGGTAGGATTAAATGAGTATCTGTAAAGCACTATGTCAATGTCAGTTTTTTTCCTTGAAATTGACTTTACATTTAAAATTTTCCAAGTACAAATGTTTTTTTTTTTAATTTATTTTTATTTTATTTATTTATTTTTGGCTGTGTTGGGTCTTCGCTGCTGCATGCAGGCTTTCTCTAGATGTGGCGAGCGGGGGCTGCTCTTCGTTGCGGTATGCCGGCTTCTCATTGCAGTGGCTTCTCTTGTTGCAGAGCATGGGCTCTAGGCACATGGGCTTCGGTAGTTGCAGCATGCGGGCTCAGTAGTTGTGGCTCACGGGCTCTAGAGCGCAGGCTCAGTAGTTGTGGTGCACGGGCTTAGTTGCTCCGTGGCATGTGGGATCTTTCTGGACCAGGGCTCGAACCCATGTCCCCTGCATTGGCAAGCGGATTCTTAACCACTGTGCCACCAGGGAAGCCTCCAATTACAAATGCTTTAAAAGGAATGTTTATATTAATACCTTCAATGAAAAACCAGCAATCACTTGCCAGGAATAAGAAATCATAAAATAAAATAAATCTGATGTAAACAAAACAGTGCTGGTGAATTCTAGTTAGATAATGTCACAGAGCCAAGTAGACTAGGCAGTGTTAGAGAGGTGTTCAAGCCCTATTAGTACTAAACTGAGATGGCTTGCCTCAACTTAGAAGAATTGAAAGAAAAATGTAGAAAGAGGAAGTTTAAATGCCCTGTCCACTGCTACCTAACACGGAACCATCACACTCCAGAGAACTCTGTCCTGGGACTTCACAATAGTAAGGCTTTAGATGACTATGAACTTCCTGACCCTCAAAGGGTGCGTTGGGTAATACTGACCCCAACAGCTTTCCTAGCTTTTCAATTCACAGGATATCTCCGTGTGTGTGTGTGTGTGTGTGTGTGTGTGTGTGTGTGTGTGTGTGTTAGATGGGGGACTTGTCCTGAGAGACTCTTCGATTCCCTCCGGTTGAAAGGTGGCTCAGGAAGGATGACATACTTGGCCCGGGTCACGCGGCACCGGCCGTCCAGCCTGCCTCTGCCCTGCCTGCTCCGCCGCCCACGGTCCGGCTGGCTCTCTCGGGAGGGGCGGGGCTGCCAGGCAGAGGGTGGGCAGTGGGGGCGGGGCACGTCGGGGGCGGGGCCGGGGCCCGGGTGCCCGCGCAGCCCAGGCTGGAGCTGAGCCGGGGAGTCAAGACTCAAGCTGCGGGGAGGAATCGGGGCGCCGGGCGTGAGTGGTCGTGGGCTCCGCGCGGGGGTGGCAGGTGCCGAGGGTCCCGCTCCCGGGACTGGGACACCTGACTTCCGAACGGTCCAGGCCGCCAGCCTTAGGATGGGGCTGCCTCGGTTTCCCCTTCAGGAGTCCCGGGGTCTAGACGGAAAGGGGGTGTTTCGAGGTTGGGGAGCCTCCTGGTGGGCTGTGACTACAAACGATGAGGGGTTTGGGAGAGTGGGCGGAACTTCTGCCCCAGGAGCCTCTGAGGTCTGGAGAGAGACCGTGATTTGGGGATCGAGGGGTTTGTGGGGGCAGAACATGCAGGATGAAGTTTCGAGGCACCGGGCCGGCCTGGGAATGAGGAGGCCAGGCTTCAGGTCTGAGCGGGAGCTACTCTCTGTTCAGTCCCCTCCTCTCTCCCTCAGTTTCCCCATTTTCACCTTACTTGTGGATGGGTGGGTATAAATGAGAGTGCCTGGATGATCTCTAACCCTGCCTGTGGCCTTGTAACTGTCATGGGGGTCTCCTACCTCCTCCTCCTCCCCCGTGGTGGGTGTGGAGACCCCTGCCCATTCTGCATCCCATCCCTGCCCAGACCCGCCCACACCAGGGCCTGCCGGCATCCCATCCTTTGTGCTGTTCATCCTCTCCTTCGCTCCTAATGTTGAGCAACAGCCATCTGGTCCTACTTGCTTTACAGCAAACTCACAAGCCTCCCTCCATCCCCTCCAGGGAGGCCTCCCACAGCTGGACCCTTGGTTCTGAGTTTGTTCTTGCTTCTCTCTCTCTTTTGGAGCTCTTAGTCTCCTCCCTGTGGTGGGCTCCATCTCCCCATGGGCTGTTCCCTGGCCACAGGGTCCTTGTTCCATAGAGGGGAGAAGCCTGCCATGTCACTCGTCTCCTGACCCCTTGGTGAAGACCAGAGTGACATTCTGGTTGCTTCTGCTCTCCTGTTACAACCACTCTGCCCCTAAGTTGGTTGGTTACTCAGATCCCCTTAGCCAATTGGCACTGTGAGATCTGAGGCAGGAAGGGACCCCATCTAGCCTACTGACGTCCCACCCAGCAGGATCCCTCTGTTGCATACGCTCAGTGATGGGAAGCTCATTCCTTATGAAGCGCTGTTCAGTGGCCTGCAGCTCCGGCTTCATTTGGTCAAAATCTGTGGCTTGCAGATTCCACCCCTTGGCTCCACTCCTGCCTCCTGGAACCATGCAGAGTAAATTCATTCTTTTATTCATTCACACAATCTTGATCAGTGCCCTGCATGAGACACTGGGGATATAGCAATGAAAAAATCAGACAAAATTCCCTGCCCTCATGGGGTTGGTTTTCTAGAAGGGAGTTGGACAGCAGTCCAATAAGTAAATACAAGGTACGTCAGGTGCTAAGAAGTGCTATGGAGACTAATAAAGCAGGCAAAGGGGATGAGGTATTGGGCTGGGGGTATTGTGGTTTTATATAGCTTAGTCAGGGAGGGCATCTCTGAGATGGTGACCACCGAGCAAAGCCTTGAAGGAGGCAAGGGGGGAGCTATGTGAATAACTGGGGGAAAGGACAGTGCACCCACAGAGGGAAGAGCATGTGCAAAGGTCCTCGGGCAGAAGCATGACATGTGGGAGCGGGTCTGGCTTGTTCTAGGAAAAATCGTGGCTGGAGCAGGGTAGGTGAGGAGCCAGTGAAGGATTAGTAGGAAATGAGTGCAGAGACATAAGGGGTGGGGAGGTGGGGATCCATTGCATGGGGTCTTGACGGCCACTGCGAGGGCTTTGGTTTTCACTCTAAGTGCACTGGGAGCCACTGGAGGTCTTTGAGAAGAGGCGTCACCTGCTCTTACCTAGAGGTTAGCAGGTTCATCTGGCTGTGGATGGGAGAGAGAATGCAGGGAGGTGAGGGCAGAAGGGTGGGGGGACCAGTGAGGGGACCACTGCTGTCATTCTGGGTAGAGACCGTGGGGGCTTGTTACCTATGGCATAGAGGCGATGAAAAAATATCAGATTTTCAGATTTGAGATATATTTTGAAGGTAGGGGGTGATAGAATTTGGGATGTGAGAGAAAGGTGGAGTCGAAGGTGACTCGGAGGTTTTGGGGCTGAGCATCTTGAAGTTTAGAGCTGCCATCGGCTGAGATGGGACCTGTTTAGGGGGAAGAGCTGGAGTTTGGCTTTGTGCTTGTGAAGTTTGAGATGCCCATTGGGCATCCACATGAAGATGTCCATTAGGCAGTTGGAAAAGTTTAGTGGGGAGGTTGGAGCTGGAAATAAAATGTGGGGCATCATCACCATATAGCTGGTATTTAAAGCCATAATAGCAGGTAAGCTCACTTAGGGAGAGAGTGATACAGAGAAAAGAGGTCCCACCAGGGAGTTCTGGGGCTCCCAGCATTAGGAACTAGCCAAGGAGACAGAAAGAGTGACCAGTGAGATGGGAGGAAAAATCAGAGAGTTGGGGTGTTCTGGAAGGCAATGAGGCAGGTGCTTCAAGGAGGAAAGAGGGAGTGATTATGACAGATGCCTTTGGCAGAGCCAGCGAGGTGAGGGCTGAGAATCCAGCAACCTGGAAGTCACTGGTGACCATGACAGAAGTAGCTGGGGGCCAAAGGGGACACGATCGGAGGGGATAGGAGGGGAGAACTTGAGGACAGCAGTATAGACAACAGCTAAGGAGTCCTGCTGTGAAGGGGGCAGAGAAATGGGGTCGGATGGAGAAATTATAGTATGTGTATGTCCTGATGAGAACTGCTCTCCCAGAGAGAAGCCCGGTGAAGGGGGCAAGAATGGAGGATGCCGCAGGAAGTGAGAGGGATGGGTCCACTGCCCCAGCAGGGGCGTGGCCCCAGCTGAGAGAAGGACAGTTAGGTTGAGCTTCCAGGGCCTCCCTCTCTTCTGTCTGCAGTGGCCCAGCAGGCTGAGATTTCAGCACTTAAGGAAATCAACTGGCTCAGGGCTCCAGAGAAACCAGACTGGCTGTGTGTCAGGAGGGAAGGAGATGTCAGAGCTTGGCCTGGGCTTGGGGATAAAGGGGGGGCCCACGTGGGTTACCCCTTCCACTTGACCCTCTGTTTCTGCAAGGAAGTGACCTTTTCTTTGCACAGACCTCATCTTCCTCTAGAAAAGACTACAATGACTCCAAAGTTGCAGTAATTGAAGCAGAGAAGAAAAGGTAACAGAGAGAGGCTGATTTAGTCTGAAGAGGGGAAGTCTGAGCAGGGAGTAAAGGGGCAAGAGGTAGGATTTTAGGGACAGTTTTTATGAGATAGGTGATGAATGGACATCTGTTTTCTCCCATTCCCAATTTAAACGGAAGCGGGAAAAACTTTGGTTAAATATAATGAGGAACTTCCTGTGCTGGTTAGTGAGGACAGCAACAGGCCAGGTCCTCTGCCCTGGATGTTTAAGATGAGAAAGAACAATGCCTTCTTAGAGACAGGATGCTGGCCAGATTGGTCCTTGGGGATTCTCCCACCTCTGAGGTTTCTGGAAGAAGGCCAGGACAGAGTTGGGACTTTCCAGCTACTGGTGGGAAGATGGAGCAGCAAACCTTCTGGCTTGGGCCTGCCTCTTTCTCCAGGTGCCCTGACATCACGAGTTGGATATGTGTGGCTCAAGCATCCATCGGCTGACCCGGACTCGGAGTGTTTGGGAAGAGCCCCTGCTTACTTGTAGCTTGTCCACTTGTGGCCTAGCATGTCTACGGGTGTGTCAGAGATCACTGGGCTTGGTGGGGTCTCTCAGTGCAGCTAATGGTGGAGGGAGAAGGCTTTGTGCCAGAACTGCTGAGAATTGTGTAGTTCTTCACAGCTGGTTGGCCACCTCTGGCTTCTGCCCATCTTTTCGGGGGTTTCCCCGGGAGAGAGGTGGGGTCTGTGGGCAAATCTAGACCTGCCAGTCCTGTGCCACTCAGCCTTGCCTTCCTGCTCAAGGCCTGCCTGCAGATGACTTGGCCATGCCTACTCTAAGCCTAATGGTCTTTGACGGGGCAGGGAGGGTGTTCCAGGCTCTCCCGATGCTGAGGAGAGAGCAGCTGTCCGTCCTTAGGCATCCTCTGAGTAAAAGGGGCAGAGAATGTCCTATCTCATCTTAACTCCAACTTCTTTAATTTCTGGCTGCACACATGCCCTCCAGGCATTGGGTCGGAAAGAGAGTGCTGACCCCATTTCTGGGCTGTTTCTGGAGGGGTGGGTGGTAGTTCTTTTCCCCAGGACCTGGGCAGGGGTGGTGATGGGGCTGAGAACCAATCCAGGGTCAAGCCCAGAGCTCTTCCTACCCCGTCCTGTTCTCTCCTCTCCCCTCTCCCCACCTCTACCCTCTTGACTCCTCTGCTTGGCAGTGGGCGCAAGAAGGAGGCCTGCTTGGCCAGAGAGAACTATTTTCCTTTCTGGTTTACCGTGGCCTCCGCACTGAGGATGCCCTCCCTCCCAAGCTGCCAGACACATGGGTAACCTCGCTGCCTCAGTTTCCTCATCTGGCCAGCGCAAGGCTTCCAGCCTAGGTGTTGGCAGCATTCCGAGCTGGTGATTTCTCCTTTCCCTTACTTTGGATGGCATATGAGGACAGGCGCAGAACGTTCCAGCCCCACCCCCTCCCTCAGTGGATTTTTGATTCATGAACATTCCCACTGTACTTCCCCTTGGCCCAGCCCCGTGCCAAGCTTAGTGACGCCAGGATGAGTAAAACCCAGGCTTCCACTTGGGCCAAGAAGGGAGTTAGACGCATAAACAACCAATAGGAAATACACAGACTTTCCAAGACCCTTGGCATCTGCTTCTTTGAGTATCCTGGAATGTCCCTTTTTTGTAGAAAGAAGCTGGCGTTCCTCTTCTTTTTTCATGCCTACCTCCTTTCACTTTCATTTTCTGTGGGCACTGCCCCAGCTTACGGCCCTGGATTCTGTGACTGTCGCAGAAGGGACCCTGCTGAGAGATTTTCTCTGCCGCATGGGGACACTCCCAGGGCCTGAAGCTCCGTGAGATCGCTTCCCCACAGATTCCCAGGACCCAGAGTCTGAAGGCTGAGCCCAGAGCAAGCTATCGACAGAGGTGACGTCACATAGTGTGTGGTGGAAGGGAGTTGGGGGGTGGTGAGGGCCTGGGCATTTGGGGAGGGGGCAGTGGACTGGGGTCAGTGCAACCATAAGCTTTGAAACGTCTTAGTTTGTACCATGAGTTTCGCTTCACCTGGGTTGGCATCTTTATAGCAATGTTCTGGGTCTGTCCCTGGCGGTAGCAGTGGGTTACCTACATGGGCCTGGGCTCGGGCCCCTGTGGGGAACCCAAATATAAGGGAATTAAAGACATGCCTTCTGGAGTTGCACTGCTTGGGTTCAAATCCTAGCTCTACCTCATCTACCTTGTATCCATGGACAAGCCTCAGTTGTACTCAGCCCTCTCTGTGCCTCAGTTTCTTCACCTGTATAATGGGGCTGATCCTAGTACCCACTTCAGAGTGGTTGGGAGGGTTAATGAAAGCACTTAGAATAGTGCTTGGCACATTGTATGCGGTTAATAAATGTTAGCCATTGTTGAAAAGAGAGCTGCGGTAGCCTGAATCCAACCAGCATGTTAGGGCCCTCTCATATGGCCTCAGAGAGAATTGATTCCCTGATCCCTTGGGAGACATTGCTCCTAATATTAAGTCAAGCCTTTTAAAACTTCTTAAAGCAGGGATGAAGCATGGATGTGGGAGCCAGGGGCCTTGATTTAACTCCTGGCTGCTTCAAACCCTCTGTGGGACCTCGAGCCAGTTTCTTGCCTTCTCTGGGCCTCAGTTTGTACATCCATACAATGGGGAGCTTGCATTGGTAATGTCTGAGGGTAGAACTGTGGCCGTCTTGGTCTCAGGGTGGGGCTGACTTGCTCTCTCCACTGCCGCCCGCCTGCTTCCTGAGAAGTCCTGCACTGGACCTCATTCTCCTCCCCAGATTGTGAAATGTACACGCAGGACGCCTTCCAGGCACAGAGGAGCCAGCTGGTGGAGCTGCTGGTCTCGGGATCCCTGGAGGGCTTTGAGAGCGTTCTGGACTGGCTGCTTTCCTGGGAAGTCCTCTCCTGGGAGGACTACGAGGGGCTCAGCCTCTTGGGCCAGCCTGTCTCCCACTTGGCCAGGCGCCTCCTGGACACTGTCTGGAATAAGGGTGCTTGGGGCTGTGAACTACTCACTGCGGCTGTGCAGGAGACCCAGGCTGACAGACAGCCCCCCGAGCTTCCCGGCTGCTGGGAGCCCCACTCACCCCACCCAGCCCGTGACCTGCAGAGTCACCGGCCAGCCATCGTCAGGAGACTCTACGGCCACGTGGAGGGAGTGCTGGACCTGACACAGGCGCGGGGTTTCATCAGCCAGTACGAATGTGATGAAATCAGGCGGCCCATCTTCACGTCATCCCAGCGGGTAAGGCTCTTCCCTCTTGGCTCATCAGAATTCAAAGGAAAAGCGTGCTTAGTTACCGAAACTGGTTTGTGAAGTCAGCCCTGTGGGGAGACATGGGTCGTGGCGCTTCCCCTTTAAGGGTAGCCAAGCAGGTGAAAGTTGCTCTGGAGTTTTGGTATCATGCCACTGCTGATGAGAGGCAGTGTTATATGGTGGCGAGCATCTTGGATTCTGGAGTCAGGACGATGCAGGCTCAAGGCCTGTGACTTTAGGCTTCTCTATGGAAACTCAGTATCCTTCATCTCTCCTGTCTCAGATTCCTCATCTGGGAAACACAGATGGGAGAATTCAATGAGGTGAGCTACGTAACTCTTAGAACGGTGTCTAGCACGTAGTAAGCACTCATTAACATTACCGTTGGCTACTGTCAATTCTGTTATCAGTGATATTCTGTACTTGTACGCTTTTAATGCTGTCTGCTTTAAATTAACAGCTCAACAGATGATAAAAATTCATTAAATTAAATCTGTGTTTAGTAATGAATATAGCATTCTATGTACTAATATAGTTTAAATGCCCACATAGGATTTCTAATATGAAATTGCATTAGATCATAGACATTTGGAGTTGGGATAAGTGCCTCTGAATGTGACATTCCACAAGAACAGAAGAGTGTCTTTTGGGTATTTTTGAAACTCTTTGTTTTATTTTCCCCCAAATAGTGAACCTCAGGCCTCCCGTGATGCAGACGGAACAGTCATTAACACCTCACTTTATGGATTGGGAAATTTGGGTCCCAGAAAAGTGGTTTGAAAAAGCTCATAGTAGTTCATGAGAGGGCCAGTGCTGGACACAGTGCTTTGACTAATTCATTCATCATTGATTTATTCATCCAGAATCTATTTGATGCCTACTACATGCCAGGCTCTGTCTTAAAGCTTATTGTGCTGAGAGCCTTGTACATAGTAGGCACTCAAGAAATACTTGTTGAAGAAATAATGAATTATTGAATGAATGAATGAATGAATTGGAATTACATTGCAGTGTTAGGATGGGCTGGGTTGGGGGACTTTCTAGTTACTGTTTTTGTCTATTTTTTAAAATATGTATTTGGTGTTTTTGTCTATTTTTTAAAAATATGTATTTGGTGTCCACGTGAGTTTAGGTAAGCCTGGTTGAGACTGATGGAATAAGTCTGTTCAAGGCTGTTTTAAAGTATTTATAGTATTTATGTTCAAGTATTTATAGAGCAGACATGTTCTGGTCCTCTCTCACTAGTGCACCTGAAACCTACAATTGTACCCTGAGCACTAGCTCCTTGAGCCTGGCCTTGGAGGGATTATAGAGACTCAATGAAATCACCTCTCATCCAAGTGATTTACATCTTTCAGAATTGTTTTTCCTATCCTTTATAGGGTTATGGCTCTTTTTTTCCCTCTATTTTCAGTTATTCACTTTCAGTGGGTCCTGAGAGGGAACCAGATTGGATGTGTATTCAACTGTTCATTTCACTACCCGATACTGTATTGACTTCTTTAAACGCATCTTGTTTATGGATGTTTTTCTGGCCTTTTATTGTGGTGGAAGAGAGATGCCCATGGTATTGCCGTAATCAGTAGAAACCTTCCCACACTTCTCCATCCGCCTTTCTGGAAAAATAATGACTTTTGCTTTCCCCACAGGCAAGAAGGCTCCTCGATCTTGCCACAGTGAAGGCGAATGGGTTGGCTGCCTTCCTTCTACAATGTGTTCAGGAATTACCTGTCCCGTTGGCCCTGCCTTTTGAAGGTATATATGTGTTCTTCTCAGTTCATCAGAAAGGGAAAGAAAGACTTTCAGATTCATGCTTAAGAGCAAAAACTCCAGCACGAGACTTGTCAGAATCCCACTTACTGGCTGTGCAAACACCCCTAAGACTCAGTTTCCTCATTTTAAGGGTAACATCACCACTGTCTCCCTGGGCTGTTGGGAGGATTAACAGGATTAATGTGTGTAGTATTAGGGCTTGCTTTTATTTCTTCCTGCACTGCAGAGGGATCATGGGAGCTACCTTGTCCTGAGAGCTAATACATATGTTCCTTACTAGCCATACTCTTGTATTAGAAAAATGTGGATACACTTTTTAATGGCTGGTACCTCTTGATCTCTGCAGTTTAGCTACTCATCATGAGAAACTCAGGAGCCAAATGGATTTAGATAATGCGATATCTCTCATTTCACATGGTCACCGACCCAGTTCAGGAATGGGAGAGGCTTGGATGGCACAGCTTGAACATCTTAGGCATCCTGCCAGGTGCTTTATTTACGATGTCTGTCCTTGGCAACAAACTTGAGAAGTAGGTATTGTTTTTTCCAGTTTACAGATGTGGAAACTGGGACAGGGAGATTGAGTGACAAGGTAGGGGAGGATGGATCTGGTTTTAGACCATCTGCACCTACACTTCCTCTTTTCCTGGGAGAAGAGCTTGTCGGTTGCAAAGAGAGGACGCAAGCCTGGTGTGTCTTTTTCCCCACATCACCGTCAGGAAAGCTCATCAGCACCCAGGGTCCCTGAACGGTGCATGGTGCTGACAGATGGATTTATCACCCTGGGCCCTGCCCTCTGGGCAGTGAGCATGCTTGTGGGAAGGATGTCGGAAGCCTGTGCTTGGAACCTGGGTGTGCACCCTCTCACCTGAGAACAGAACACAGACGTCGGTTTGTGACAGGGGTTGCTGCCCAGAGCATGGTACCTGGCTTGACCCTGGTTAATGTTTAATGCTGATATCATCAAGCACAACTGGCTCTCCATGCATTGTAACACCGTGCCATGGTGCCAGATTCCCCAGGGTGATGATTCCAAAAGTGATGATTGTGTTTGTTTTTAAAATGAGAGATATTTTTTTTTCCTGGAGAATTTTGATGGCAGCTGGAAAACCTGCATGGGAAATCAGGGTATTGAGAAAATATACATATTTTACGGTCTCCGTTCAGTGCTCCTAGTTTATCCAGATGGCATTAAGAGCAATGACAGGGACTTCCCTGGTGGTCCAGTGGTTAAGACTCCACGCTCCCAATGCAGGGGACCTGGGTTTGATCCCTGGTCAGGGAACTAGATGTTGCGTGCTGCAACTAAGAGCCTGCACGCTGCAACTAAAAGATCCCACATGCTGCAACTAAAGATCCCGCATGTGGCAATGAAGATCCCGCGTGCCGCAGCTAAGACCTGGCACAGCCAAACAAACAAGTAAGTAAGTAAGTAAATAAATAAATATTAAAAAAAAAAAAAAGCAGTGACAGTCATCAGCTTTGGGAACAGAACAGGAAGCACAATCACAGGACATGTCCCTTTGGACGACCATAAATACAGCTTCAGTGAGCTCAGAGCGCTCTGTGAGAATTACCTGTTAGTCTTTGAGCTGAGAACAAATGGGTCAGTACCTGGTTGGGGGCAGTGAGGCTGTGATGCTCTGAGGTCCCACCGCCCTGGGGTTCTGGACCATCATTTCCCCATTTCCTATAAAAAGATCTAACCCCTGACACAGGGAGTGGTTTGCTCATGCTGGTGTTAGGATGATAAAGGAAAGACAGCAGCCCTGTGGACACATCCTAGACATGAGAATTTTTATTGCAGAGGGTTGTATGAAGAGGATGGGGAAGTGGATATTGATCAGGGAATCTTGTCCAAGTCCTTGACCTGGGCACCCCAGTGACCCTGCCACCATCCAGTGCTGGGTCCACCCACGTAATCCAGGGTAATCTTCCCATCTCAAGGTCTTTAGTTTAAGCACATCTGTCTAGTCCCTTTTGCAAGTAAGTTAACATTCACAGATCCTGAGGATTAGGATGTGGGCACCTCGGAGGGGCCACTGTTGTGCCTATCACACCCAATAATAATAATGATAATCAACACCATTTTGTGAGAGTTAACCGTATGTCAGCATTCTTCTAAACTCTATTTTATCTCATTTCTTTCTAAAACAATCCTTCAAGGTGTGAATTGTCTCCAATTTTAGAGATAAGAATACTGAGGCCAGAAAGGATGAGAGGTTTGCCCAAGCTGATGGTGGACCCAGATTTCTTTTTTTTTTTTTAAGATTTATTTATTTATTTATTTATTTATTTTTGGCCGCGTTGGGTCTTAGTTGCGGCACGCGAGATCTTCGTTGAGGCATGTGGGATCTTTCGTTGCGGCACGTGGCCTTCTCTCTAGTTGTGGCGTGCGGGCTTTCTCTCTCTAGTTGTGGTGCGCAGGTTCCAGAGTGCGTGGGCTCTGTAGTTTGCCACACCCAGGCTCTCTGGTTGAGGTGCGCGAGCTCAGTAGTTGTGGTGTGGGCTTAGTTGCCCTGCCGCATGTGCAATCTTAGTTTCCTGACCAGGGATCGAACCCGCGTTCCCCGCATTGGAAGGCAGATTCTTTACCACTGGACCACCAGGGAAGTCCCTGGCCCCAGATTTCAAACTTAGATGTATCTGACTTCAGAAACCGGGCTCCTAAGCCCTTAAACCTTCTGTTTCCCTTTAGAAAGAACAACTGAGGCTGAGTGGTGAGGGGACTTGTCTGCAGCTCCTGAACCAATATGGTGGGACAGGCCTCAGAATGTGGGTCTTCTGACCCCAACCTGGTGCTCCTTCTAATCTTCTACAGCTCTTTCCAATGTCAGTAATAACAATGGTGCTAGGCAATGTCTTTTGACCACTTTGTGTGGGACACTGAACAAAGAACTGCCATGCATTGTCTTCATTGGGCCATGGTTTCTTACATGGGTCCCTCTCCATGTAAGGTAGGAACCACTGCTTCTCCCATTTCACGGGGGAGAAAACTGAGTCTTGGGAAGGTTACGTGACCAACCTCAAAGTCCATAGCTTGTGAGTGGAGACCCAGGATGAGCACCGCCCATGTGTCACATCCCATTCCCCCAGGCAGCCCACCCTCTGGTCCGGTCCCATCTTCATCATGGTGCCTCCTCATTTGTTTCTTCTTCTGTCTTCCAGATGCCGCCTGTAAGAGGTACATGTCCAAGCTGAGGACCACGATATCGGCTCAGTCTCGCTTCCTGAGCACCTACGATGGGACAGAGAACCTTTGCCTGGAGGAAATATATACAGAGAATGCTCTAGAGATCCGGATGGAGGCGGACATGGCTGGACCTCTGCAGCAGAGCCCCGCCACCCTGGGCCTGGAGGAGCTTTTCAGCACCCGTGACCACCTCAACGAAGACGCGGACACTGTGCTGGTGGTGGGCGAGGCGGGCAGTGGCAAGAGCACGCTTCTGCAACAACTGCACCTGCTCTGGGCTTCAGGGAGGGCCTTCCAGGAATTTATTTTCGTCTTCCCATTCAGCTGCCGACAGCTGCAGTGCCTGGCGAAACCGCTGTCGGTGTGGACACTGCTCTTTGAACACTGCTGTTGGCCCGACCTTGGCCAGCAGGACGTCTTCCAGGTCCTCCTCGACCACCCCGAGCGCATCCTCTTAACCTTCGACGGCTTTGACGAGTTCAAGTTCAGGTTCGTGGATCGAGAACGTCACTGCTGTCCGACCGCCCCCACGTCTGTCCAGAGTCTGCTCTTCAACCTTCTGCAGGGCAACCTGCTAAAGAATGCCCGCAAAGTGTTGACCAGCCGTCCGGACGCGGTGTCGGCGAGCCTCAGGAAACATGTGCGCATGGAGCTCAGCCTCAAGGGCTTCTCGGAAGAGGGCATCGAACTGTACCTGAGGAGGCGCCATCGCGAGCCTGGGGTGGCCGACCGCCTCATCCGCCTGCTCAGAGCCACCTCGGCCCTGCACAGTCTGTGCCACCTGCCCGTCTTCTCCTGGATGGTGTCCAAATGCCACCAGGAACTGTTGCTGCAGGGCGGGGGGTCCCCGAAGACCACCACAGATATGTACCTCCTGATCCTGCAGCACTTTCTGCTGCATGCCTCCCCGCCGGACTCAGCGGCCCATGGTCTGGGAGCTGGCCTGCTTCGGGGCCGGTTCCCCACCCTCCTGCGCCTCGGCCGCCTGGCTCTGTGGGGCCTGGGCACGTGCTGCTACGTGTTTTCCACCAAGCAGCTGCAGGCAGCACACGTCGACAGTGAGGACGTTTCTCTTGGCTTCCTGGTGCATGCCAAGAGGGTCGTGCCTGGGAGCACAGCCCCCCTGGAATTCCTGCACATCACTTTCCAGTGCTTCTTTGCTGCGTTCTACCTCGCTCTCAGTGCCGACACGCCGCCATCCTCGCTCAGACACCTCTTCAACGGTCACGGGCCTGGCTGCTCGCCGCTGGCCAGGGTGCTGCCCAAACTGTGCGTGCGGGGTTCCGGGTGCAAAGAAGGCAGCGTGGCCGCTTTGCTGCAGGGGGCCGAGCCGCACAACCTCCAGATCACAGCGGCCTTCCTGGCGGGGCTGTTGTCCCAGGAGCGCTGGGGCCTGCTGGCCGAGTGCCAGGTGTCTGAGAAGGCCCTGCTCTGCCGCCAGGCCTGCACCCGGCGGTGTCTGGCCCGCAGCCTCCGCAAGCACTTTCGCTCCATCCCACCAGCCGTGCCGGGCGAGGCCAAGAGCATGCACGCCATGCCCAGCTTCATCTGGCTCGTCCGGAGCCTGTACGAGATGCAGGAGGAGCGGCTGGCGCTGGAGGCTGTGCGTAGGCTGGACGTTGGGCATCTCAAGCTGACATTCTGCAGCGTGGGCCCGGCCGAGTGTGCTGCCCTGGCCTTTGTGCTGCGGCACCTCCGGCAGCCTGTGGCCCTGCAGCTGGACCACAACTCTGTGGGCGACATTGGCGTGGAGCAGCTGCTGCCTTGCCTCGGCGTCTGCAAGGCTCTGTAGTGAGTGTTGCTGGGAGATGCTGGCTGGGCACGGGGGGAATGCCACCATCGGGGTGCGGGTAGGGGAGCCCCGTGCTGGGAACCAGCAGTCCAGGCCCAGCCCCAGGCCCTGCCACCCCTTTGGTGCAACCCCAGCCGAGTCCCCTCCCCAGTCTGGGCCTTAGTTTCGACTTATAATAGCGGTAGCCGTAATTCATGAAATGGTCCATGTGCCAGGCACTGTGTTACGCTCTTCCCAGAGATACCTCCTTTAATCCCCACGACCACCCTGGGCTGTAGGCAGGGACATTATTTTCCCCATTATCCTCAATTAGAGGCTCCGAGAAACGAGGGGACTTGTCCAGGGTCACATAGGAGATGGCAGACTAGGATTCACAAATCACATCTTTCTGGTTACCAGTCTCTGCTCTCCACAAGCAACCTGTGTATGGACGGGCTTCAAAGGCATCATGGCAACCTTTAAATCACAGGCAAAGTTGGGTGTAATATGTGTTTGTATTAGGAACCACCTCCAAATCAAAGGTGACTTGCACCCCATGAGAGATTTTATTTTATTTTTTTAAATTTATTTATTTATTTATTTTTAATGGACATATAGTTGATTTACATAGTGTATCAGTTTCAGGTGTACAGCAAAGTGATTCAGTTATACATATATATGTCTATATCTATATATTTTTTCTATTCTTTTCCATTGTAGATTGTTACAAGATATTGAATATAGTTCCCTGTGGTATACAGTAAATCCGTGTTGTTTATCTGTTTTACATATGGTAGGCTACATCTGTTAATCCCATAGTCCCATGAGAGTCTTTAAAATCCCAATGAGATGGAAATTTTGAGACCCAAGAGATAGAAAGTGGCCACAGAGTTTCACCTGCTTTTTTATTCCTTATGTAGTGCAGAGATTTTGGCCTGGCCCTTACTCTCAGCCCCTGTCTAAAGGTGTGAGCTTTCCCACATTTCTGCCCCAGCCCCCGTGGGCCTCTCTTCACATCTTGGGCCAGATGAGGGCAGAGGGTGTGCCCAGGTCAGGTGGCCAGCATGCTGCAGGCTCCCCAACTTCCCTTCCAGTCTTGAAAGGTGATTCCTGCTCCCTGCTTTAAACCTCTGAGAAAGCAGAAGTTATAGCTTTAACTTGAAATTGACTCACAGCCTCTCCAGGGCTTTTGGTCTACCCCAGGTGACCTTAGATTGACTCTGAGCAAAGAAGAAACCTCTCCTTGACTTTATTAGGGTGACCTACCTTCTCTGGGCCAAAGCAGCGAGATTTTTTTTCTGCATGGAGCCAAACACATGGATATCTACTAGAAACTGTGTGGTGGCCTTTGTTATCAGGACCATGGTCATAGATTTATAAATATAATGCAATAATAATGTAATATATAACATATCATAGAGAGTTAATATGTATATGATACATAGTTAATGTATGTGATAAACATGTATATATAGGGAGGAAGCTGATTTGGATGATTTGAGGAGAGTTTAATAAAGGGACCGCTTACAGAAGCTTGGGCAGGAGTTAGGAAGAGCAGGTAGAGATGGTGCAGGGTCCTGGGGCCGGTGACAGTGGGGATGGGGTAGGGACAGGGCTGTTGACCTCCTTAGACCTGAAGGGGTGGGGGTGGGAGGAGTGGCTCTTGGCTGAGAAGAGCATGCAGAGAGGTCTGTCTGAAAGGACCGAGGCTGCAGCAGCCTGGAAAGGCGAGAGCTGGGGGTAAACCCTGGCCTTCCTCTCCTCCCCACTCTCGCCTTAACCCACAGGGAGCCGGAGCAGGGTGTCTATGATGTAGTCCACGGGAATCAGCTCCCCACCGAGAGCCAGGCGGAGAAGGGGGAGAGTGGATCTGGCCGGGTAGACGGAGGTTGGCAACACAATACCCTAGTTCCCCAGGAAGGAGGAATCATGATATATGCATTCAGGAATTTCGAGACCTGTCTGTGGGAGCTGTTCTCCTGATAGAAATATGAATGTGTGTTTTTCTGGATAGTGGACCTCCAGAGTAGTTCTCCAAAGGGTCCTTGAACCCCAAGGGGTCCAGAACCTCTGATCTGGATAATCCTCATAGATGGATCCCTAGATTGAGTGGCTCCCCTTCTCCTGGGCTGGGAAGGCCCATGTGACTGCCACGGTGTGTGGAAGGGCTGGGTGGAGGCTGGGGCCCTGCCTCGATTTTCAGAGAAAGACCAGGATGGTCTGGTTCTAACGCTCAGACCGGGGTGTGCAAAGGGACTTGTGGAAATGCAGATTCTTGGGCCTGTTCCCAGTGGTTTCCATTCTGTAGGTCTGAGGTGGGGGCCCCGGAATGTAGGTTTTTAACCCAGTGATTCTGCTACAAGCGGTTCAGAGGCCACACTGTGAAGACTGCTGCTCTGTGGGAACCAGCTTGATTTTCCATTAACAGTGAAAGTCCCTGACCAAGTTCCTCTGAGCTTTACCCTACACACACTTGGGTATTGAAACCGTCATTGCTACGGGGGAGGGGCAGAAACCATGAGGTTGCTGCGTGGGCATTTCCTGTGTGTGAGAGAGACAGAGACAGACAGAGACAGAGATAGATAGTGAATGAGGGAGCGGGGCAGAGGGACAGAGGGAAAGAGACAAAGACAGGGAGGGCGGGAGGGAAGTGGGGAAGGGAGGGAAGGGGGGAAGAGAGAGAAAGGAAAAGAGAGAGAGAGGTTTCTCTCCCACAGTGCCAAGCTGCATCTCTCCCACTTGAAGCTGTTTCCATGCCAACCGAAACCCTCAGGCTTCAAGAAGCCCCATACACAAAGTGCCCCAATGCGTGTAGGTTTCTTTAGACCCCGATTCTGACTCTAGGGCGATGGCTTTCGAAGTTTTTTGACTCTGACCCACAGTCGGAGAGGGTGTGAGCAGGCACACGGGCGTGTCAAATTGAAATTTCACAAAATAACCTATTAACCGCGATACACTCTGCTCTCTTTTTCCTTTCTCTTCTTTTTCCAATTTAAAAATGCTGCTCCAAACCTTCTGAGTTGATTTTGTGATGCACCAATGCATGAATCTGACGTTAGAGCCCAGAGCAGGCCGGAAGGGAGAGGCTGTACAACGGCATCGTTTAGAGTGGGTTTTGGAGCCAGAAAACCTAGGCCGCAATCCTTTAGGTGCTGTGCAACCTTAGTGAAGTCGCTTCACTTGCTGGGCCTCAGTTTCCTTCTCTCTGGTGGACATCATAATAGTACCTACTTCATTAAAGATTAAAGAAGAAAAGAAAATAAACAGAAACAAAAAAAAGATTAAAGAAGATTAAATATTGTTACTCTTGGGAAGTGCTCCATACGTGCGAGCGATCATATTACAGGTAGCTTTTACTATGTGCCAGGTGCGCACAGGGCTTTATGTGCGCTATCTCTTTAAATCCTCACCAGAGCCCAGTGAGGTCGGCATTACCATCCTTCCTTTTCTACAGATAAAGGGACCAGCAAATAGCTAGTAAGTGGCTGCCAGGATCAGAACTTCCTTTGAGGGACTCCAGAGAGCCTGAGGTGTTAACCTTTAAGTCAGGGCCTCCCAAGTTGGCCTGAAGATGCAGAATCATGGGCACAGTTATTAAAATACACAGATCCCTGAGCCCCTCCCCACACTTGCAGACTCACCAGCTCCAGGGGAGGGGCCCGGGAGTCTGTATTTATATTTATTTATTTTATTGATTTATTTTTTATTTTTGGCTGCCTTGGGTCTTTGTTGCAACTAGAGAAAGCACGGGCTTTCTCTAGTTGCAGCAAGCGGGGGCTACTCTTCCTTGCGGTGCGCGGGCTTCTCACTGGGGTGGCTTCTCTTGTTGCAGAGCATGGGCTCTAGAGCGCAGGCTCAGTAGTTGTGGCGCACGGGCTTAGTTGCTCCACGGCGTGTGGGATCTTCCCCGACCAGGGCTCGAACCCGTGTCCCCTGCATTAGCACGTGGATTCTTAACCACTGTGCCACCAGGGAATTCCCGAGAGTCTGTATTTTAGGGTCACTTTCAGATGATCTTGTGATCAGGTGAGTTTTGGGAACGCTGCCCCCAGAAGAGTGTCAGAAGGGACCTGCCAGGCAGGGCATGGATTGCAGGGGTGTTGACATTGGGTACTGGTTTCCAAAGTTTGGGCCGCTCTTGTCTAACTGGTCATCTACCTGCTCACCTGGATGGTGGTAACCACCGCAGCCCCCAGGGGTGGTCTGCCTAGCTCCCACTGCACCCTTCCCATGCATCTGCTCCTTTCCACCTCGGAACCTTCACGATGCTCATTTCCCTTTTACAGAGCTGGAAAAAGTGCCTCAGCTTAGGTAGTGCCTTTCTGAGGATTCCAGGGTTCTTTAGCGTGGGCTCTGGGTCCCCGCTTCCGAAGCCCCCCACCCTACAGAGTGAGTGACGTCAGCACCCTGGCCAGCCATGGGGGAGTCTCCACTTTTCTGGGGTGCTCTTTCCTTGTGGCGTTTCCAAGAAGCACAGATGCTGGCACTTCTGGCTTGAGCAAAGGTCTCTTTTGGGGTTTTGTTCGTTTTTTCCCCTCTCTCATCAGCTCTGTTTTCAAATTTATTTATTTTGTCTTTTTTATAGCTTGCGAGATAACAACGTCTCAGACCGAGGCATCTGCAAGCTCACTGAACATGCCCTTCGCTGTGAGCGGCTGCAGAAGTTAGCGTAAGTCAGGCTGGGCCGTGGACGTTTGGCCCCGTGTCCCCAGCCTCACTCCAGGCCATGCCGCCTGGGCAACAGCTGTGAGCAAGGGACAGGCTGGGACAGGGACGTTTGCGTGGCTGGAGGGCACAGGGGACTCCTGTCCTGAGGGACCCGGCTACCCGGGCTTTGGGTGGCCGCTGTCCACTGTGCCTCATCTCATCTCCATGTCTCTTCTCTCTCGGAACTTTCCAGTCTTTTCAACAACAAATTGACCGACGGCTGTGCGCACTCCATGGCCAAGCTCCTTGCATGCAAGCAGAATTTCTTGGCTTTGAGGTGAGCCTGGGGCTTCCCTACCCCTGGAGACAGTGTCTCGTCCCCACAACTGAATCAGTTTGGTCTGGTCTCGGCTCATAATGGGCGCGTGATCTCCTCGCTGAATACAGGGGCAGTGTCTCGTTGTGAGCAGGGTTTCACTAATGCTGTGACCTCCCCAGCAAACTCTGGACCAACTCTGCTGAGGCTTCCTGCCCTTTGACCTTTATCTCCCAGGACTGAAGAGGGTTTCCAGGACCTTTTTCTTCCCTGTGTCTAAGAGTGTCACCAGCTCTCTGGGGTGCCCGAGTTCCCTGATGTACACTGAGCACGTGCTTGGCAGGAGGTGGAATGCAGCCGTCACTTGTCACCACAGCGAGGCATCCAGTTGCCAAAAAGTTCTCAGAAGGTCCTTCTACTGCCTGGGGTCGGGGGGGTCCAGTCTGGGAAGTCTGCGTTTCTGCTGCTCCCAACCCTCTCGGCCTCAACTGGAGTCTCTCTCCCATCTGACACTGTTGTGTGGCCCCTCCAGCTAGTCCTTGGGTTGGCCTGGCTTCTCTTTCTCTCTGGGATATTCTTGCCTCCTGGATTTATGAGGCAGTAAAAGAAGACAAAGTGAGGAGTTGCCTCCATCCTTTCTTTCTACCTGCTGGGCTGGGTTTAGGGATAGGAGCTGCCATTTTGAAACTGTTGACTCAGTCTCAGGCAGGGCTGCTGAGGCCAACACCAAAGGTGTCATTCTGTACCAGGGACTCTCTTTTGCTGCCACCACCTGCTCCCCCCACCTCTGGAACCCGAGAGCAGCTGTGGCCAGAGCTGGGCTGGCCCAACCTCCAGGGAGGGCTGTAGGGTAGCAGTAAGGTGCTGCACCCAGAACTTGAGACCTGTGTTTTTGGTCAATATAGCATCATAGTTGAGAGCACAGGGCTCTGGAGCCAGACCAACCAAGGTTTGCATCCAGCATCCCGGAGATTTGAATCCTCATTAGCTGTGTGACCTTGGGTCAGCCCACTACCTCTGTGTCTCTGTTTTCCCTTCTATAAAATGGAGATAATGGTTATAGCTACCTCATAGGTTGTTGTGATGATTAAGCGAGTTAACATACATCAAAAGCTGGCACAATGTAGTGAGTGCTTTCTGTAGGGAGCTCAGTGCCTGAAAGATGGTGGGTAAGTCACGTAAGTTCTCAGCACGTTTATTCTGTTCGTCCAGTCCTCCCAGGAGGGATTAGATGTGCAACACATTTATTGGGAAAAATGCCTATGAGGGAAAATTGGGGAAGGAAGCTGGGGGAGGCTGGGAGAGTTGGCCGACTGCAGTGCAGGTCTGACCCTGAGTGAGGGAGAGAGGGAAGGAAGGAGGGGTGGGAGGAAGCATCTTAGACCCCAGTGCAGATAGGGGAGAGGACAGAAGGCTGTTGGGGAGTCCTCCAGCCAGTGTGCCCAGCAGAGGAGTCTCGGGTCTCCCAGTCCTTGGCTGGGAGCACCCCGTCGGAAACAGGCCTTGGTGCAGAGGGGACGTCGGACTTCTCAGCACGGCAGCTGGGGCCCTTGGTTACCCAGGAAGCTCAGAGGTCTGAGAGGCTGCCACACCCCTTCCGGAGGAGAATAATAATACCTGCCCTACAGGATTGTTGTCGGCCAGAGTGGCTTAAAGTGTATGAAAGTTCTTTGAAAGATGAAACTGTATTATTATTCCAGGAAGCCTCGAGCTGTGGGTGAGAGTTCTGGGCACCTCCCTGAAACTCTCTGAGGTGCCTGGATTTTGCTGAAACCCCCTCCTCGACCCCTGCCCGAAGGCTTAGCAGGATCCCTGTCTTTCTTTCAGCCGCGTGGGCCCGCCCCAGGCCCTTTCCAAACAGGCAGAGGCTACCCGGCGGCCACAGTGAATCTGGGAAGGCTGCGGGGGGGGGGGGGGGGGGGGGGGAGGCGGGCTCTAGCGAGGAGAGAGTGGAACAGTGAGTCACCCTTGCTCCCTGGGGGAAGCCTCCTTCCCGGACGGCTGCCTGTTGTGGTTCCTGCGCAAACCTGTCCCATTGCTTTGCAAAACAGGCCCTTCCACTCCTTTCCCTTTGCTGGTGGAAAATGAAGTCCGCAGGAGCCTTGAGGGAGCTCCCCCGGCGTGAACAGCACACACTGCGTCTGCCCAGCTGGAACTGGAGGGCTGGTTCCTGCATCCTGCAGAGAAGTCCTCAAAGCTGTCTCCCCTGTTTCTCTGTCCAGGCCGCACTTCCCCCGCCAGACCCCGGTCCCGGGGCGCTAACGGTGCTCCCATCCTGCTCTCTTTCTCAGCCTCCTCTGTCTTTTCCTTCCAGGCTGGGGAACAACCACATCACGGCCGCGGGAGCCGAGGTGCTGGCCCAGGGGCTCAGAGCCAACACCTCCCTGCAGTTCCTGGGGTAGGTGGGATTCTGGGGCGGAGGGGCTTGTGGGGATTCAGGGGCAGGCGAAGCCAACTCTTCATCCAAAAGGCCCCACAGGCCGCCCAGGCTGCAGTGGGGAGGGCGAGGCAGGGAGAGCGTGGGTGGCCCTCGGCTGCCTCTGCCTTGCCTGGCGCTCAATAAACAGGAAGTTCAGGATGTCAGGTTGGGGGAGGGCAGAGCCCATGAGCGGTGGCAGGAAGTCCTCGAGGGTGCTAGGGCTGTGCTTCTCACCTTTGTCTATAGGTTGGAACCACTTGGGAGCTCCTGAAGAATGCCACTGCCTGCCCCAGACCAATTAAATGAAATATCCAGATACAAGGTCCAGGAATCAGTAATTTTAAAAAGCTCCCCAGATGATGCTCAGCCTAGGGTGAGAGCCAAGGAAAGAGAAGGAAGTGGGGAAGTTTGGACACTGGGCCCAGGATGGGAGGGGCTGCACCAAGTCCTGCAGAGCCCTTGCCGCCTGTAGGGTCATGCCAGACCTGCCAGGAAGGGGAGCGGGGTCAGACGCAGGCGGGGAGGGCAGTCCTGCAGACCTCAGGGCCCCTGAGGGGGGCTTCCTCTGTTTGCTGGGCAGAGCGGTACCCCCCAGTGTTGTACCTGTACAGTCCCCTGCAGCACCTCTCCTGTCCTGTCTTCCCCTGGTGTAAACTAGAATCCATTTGATAAGAACTGGGGGCTTTAGAACCCAAGACTGTAGGAAGAGAGAATGATCTTAGGGCCGGGTGTTCCAACCCATTTTACAGGCAGGCAAGTTGCCCTCCGGCTCAGTTTGAGCCCTGAGTGGGACCGCGTTGCTGGAGACATCAGCACCTTTTCCAGGATGCATTAGTAGCAGCACAGAGTCTAGGAAAGGGTGGCCGCGGCCCCACCGAGTTCCTTCCTGCTTGAGATCACATCTTGCACATCGGGGGGGGGGGGTGTTTATCTTTCAACACGTTATTTATTAAGGTACCTGTCTGGGCCTGGCCCTGTGCTAAAATCCCAAACACTATCATATGATACAAATTGTTCTGTAGCTTGCATTTTGTTTTTCTTAACAGTATATTATAAGCATTTTTTTCATATGACATGATCTCATTTTTTAAAGAATAGCTGCTTAGTATTCTGGTGGATGTCGTGATGTGTTTAGCTGGTTGCATGTCGATGCACACTTTAGGTTGTTTGCAGGGTTTTTGCTATTACAGTGTCACATCCCCGGAGCACAGAGCAGTGCTGGCACAGGGCCAGAGCTCAATAACTATTCACCTAATGAGTGAAAGTGCAGTGAGCATCTCAGGGCCACTGTCTCTGCTCACGTGGGCACCTACAGGTCCAGCCTAACTTCCCACACGTAAAATGGCCAGGTCCCAAGGTATGAGCTGGGCTCTGCCTTTGAAAAGGGGTGTGTCCAAATTAGTGTGGGTCTGAGGAGTATGAGCCAATAGGTGAAGGAGTTAGTTGCCATGAAGGGCCCGGGGACGTGAAGCAGGAGCAAGAGATGAAGAGCTGGCTTGTGGAAGAACAGTTAGCCTTGTTCTGGGGGGTCCCAGAGGTAGTTAGAGACTCATGGGTGGCAGTCAGCACCAGCACGTCTGACCTAATGTCAGGAAAAATATCACAACCATGAATTGGCTTTGAGAATGAGTTCCTCGTCCCTGAGGGTGTACACTGGGTGGGCCTCTAACTATTTTGTAAGTCTGATTTAAAGAAGCTAAAAAACCTGAGTGAAGGTTGGCCATCCCTCCAAAAAATGGAGGCAAGTTCACTTTGCTGGGACCTAGGAGTCCCCCTGAGGCCTTTCTGGGATTGGGTGGTCCTGCCCCTCTGATTGGGGCCACAGAGAGGAAAGGCACATGTCTAGAACACATGGCAGGTTCTCACTGACACTGTCTGTTGACTCTGTTGTACTTTTCAGGTTCTGGGGCAACAAGGTGGGTGACAGAGGAGCCCAGGCCTTGGCTGAAGCCTTGGGTGATCACCAGAGCTTGAGGTGGCTCAGGTATGCCTCAGTGTTTGTCCTGAAATTGTCATGGGGGAGCCAACAGGAGGAGGGAGGAGCTTGGGCCAGTTCTGAAGATCTTTGAACTTCATTTGTAGCCCCTTATATTAGATAATTGGATGAGAAAGAAAAACCACTGGATTTGGAGTCAGGACACTTGAGTCTTTCTGGGTGACTTTGGGTCACTTCTCCTCTCAGGGGTCTTGATTCCCTATCTGTACACTGAAGGTCTTGGGCTAGATCAGATACACTTTAACTCAAGGGCCAACTCCAGTCTGTTACTGGGGGCTGCCCAGTACACTATGTTGGGAAGGATTCTAAAGCTGCTTCTGGGCTTAATGAAAAAGAGCGCTGTAATCCATTAGTGATGTCTGACATGGAGCAGACTAGGACATGGGGCAATGTGTGCCATGCATTTTGCACTTCATGGGTTATCTTATCTCTGAGGTCCCTCCCTGCTCTGACACATTTTTCTTCCTTGATTACATCCAGCCTGGTGGGGAACAACATTGGCAGTGTGGGTGCTCAAGCCTTAGCATTGATGTTGGAAAAGAACATGGCCCTGGAAGAACTCTGGTGAGTTTAGGGGATTCATTGCTCTAGAGAGGCAGACGTCAGCCTTTCTTCATTCTCTGGCCTCATCTGTGGAAGCCATTGTGTGTATAAGACAAAGATGGATGACTGAATGATTGGGTGATTGTGTTTGTCTTTGTCCTGGGTGACGTGAAGCTTATAGAGCCTGGCATATAGGTGCTAATTCTTTTCATTTAATTATATTGATTGGTTTGTTGGTTTGTTTACTGCCTCCCTGGGGCATAACGGTTAAGAGAACAGACTCTGGAATCCAGCCAGCTGACCTTCAAGGCCTGCTGTGATCTTAGGCAAGTTAAGTAACAATCTCTGAATCTTAGGTTTCTTACCTGTAAAATGAGAGTATGGATGGTTTCCACTGTAAAACACTTTTGTAAGAATTAAATGAGGTAATGCTTGTGAGGAGTTTAGTACAGTGTCTGGAGTGTGTGTAAGCACTCCCTGAATGTGACATTGTAGTAGTGACAGCATTTCTATTACTCTTGCTGCTGCTCCAATGACCGCTGTTTTGTCATTTCGAGGTGAATGTGAGTGCCTAAGAACACTGGATATTCAAGTCAGGGTCATGTGCAAGGTGGAGTAGAGTTTGGCGGAAGTTAAAAGATGAACCATGAATCATATTTATCCTGATTCCAAGCTTTCCATCCTTTAGCTGCCACTTGTCTAGCCTTCTTCTGACATATTCTGGGCAGTTCCAAATTATATCAGGGAGATAAAATGCGGAATGTTTGATTTTTCTGGGAAGCATAAAGGCACTGAAACCTATGAGCATGGCCACAAAATGAATATTACCAATGGGCCTTGGCAGGGCCCACTAACAGGGCCCAGGGCTCACTAGCTCTGCCATTGTACCATTGAGTATATCCTGATTGGGTTCTACAGCTTGAAATTTCTTGTTAGAGGAGTGCCTCACTGTGAGTGTATCGGTTATGACTGCGTTAGGCTGCAAGTGATGGAATGCCTTTATTTACAGTGGCTTAAACCTGTAAAGGATTGATGTTTTCATGTACATGCAGTTTGGAGGTAGGCAGCATAGGGCTGGTATGGCAGCTACATGAGGCCAGCAGGGGTCTGGACTCTGTCTCTCTAATCCTTCACATCCTTAGTGTGTGGTTTCACCCTCATGGTTGGTTTCCTCATGGTCACAAGGTGGCTGCTGCAGCACCCACAGCACTCCTTCTGTATTCCAGGTTCAGTCTCTATATCCAGGAAGGGCAAAAGGCTGGGTCTCTCCCCGTTAAAGAACATTCCCAGAGGTCCCATCTGTCAATTTCTCCTTATGTGTTGATGGCCATGTGGATGTCACTTGGCCAACCCTGGCTGCAGTGGAGAGTGGGAAATATAGTTTTTCCACCAAGCACGTGGCTGCTCCAAATGACATTAGCCTTCCATTAATGAGAAAGAAAGGGAAAATGGGTACTGAGTCACTGGGACATGAGGGAACTTCTTATGTGAAGGAGCCCTGGGGCAAATTCTCTCCCAGAGATGTCCCAGGAATTGAGACCCCTCATACCCTGCTTGACCTGTTCTTACTTTACTGGTAAATATGGGTTTTCAGATGTTGGATATTCTTAATTGGAGGGGGGGGGGGCACATGCATTCATTTTTATTGGCGTCATCTTCCATAATAAACATTACCATATCAACTGGGTTTTCTCCCTTGTTCTTGCCAGCCTGGAGGAGAACCACGTCCAGGATGAAGGTGTGTGCTGTCTCGCGAAAGGACTTGAGAAAAACTCAAGTTTGAAAGTCCTGAAGTAAGGAACCTGTAAGCAGGAGCTGGGACAGTAATGACTGGCCTTGGGAGGGGGTGTTTCTGAATCAGAGATCCGGGAGGTTTCCCAGCCTGGCTGACTCACAGGAGGTGGCCCGGTAGAAAACTGCTGGTTTTTCTGTGTTCCCCCAATCCCAGGCAGGGATTCCAGTGTACATTGTGTACTTGGGAGGTAGTCCCCGCAAACACTGGCGAGAGGGTAGTGAAATGAGGCCGGGGAGGAACACTAACCAAAAAAGGGTGTGTTATCAAGCCGGTTATCACTGGGGACCTCTGGGGTACAATCCTGTGGGCGAGAGGCAGCGGGGGTATTTATCCACCAGCTGCTGTCCTTCACATATTGAAGCGTGCTTGTGGGGATATTTGTTTTCTGGCACATCTGGCTTGCCCCGAACATGGCTGAGCATACTCCTGGGGTCAGCAGAAAGGCCTCAGGCAGAGAATGGGGGTCTTCCCGGCAAGCAGCCCTCAGAGGTAGAGGTGAGAGCTGAGGGAATATGGGCGGGTTGCCCACAGCATCTGCTATGGTGGCTTACAGGCCGGGCCCTTCCCCGCCTCCAGGGGTCCTCTCTGACTCAGGCAGGAGAATTCTGATGGTCATCCCCAGTGGTTCCTCTTGGTGTGTTACGCAGGCAGGCATGCTTGCTTTTACTCATGTGTGCGTTCATCCATTTATGTATTGATGCAAGAAATGTTTCTGGAGCACCCAGTCCGTGCCAGGCTCTGTTTGAGGCACTGAGGATAGAGTGGTAAAAAGGCCCCTGCTCACATAGCTCTTAAATTTGAATAGGAGAGACAGATGATGAACAAGTAAACAAATGAGACCATTTCTGTTAGTAATAAGTGCTCTCAAGAGAATTCCAGAGAGAGATGACAGGGAGTGACTGGAGAGGGTAGGGGAGTTGCTGCTGGGTAAGGCCTCTCTAAGAAGGTGACATCTGAGTTGAAACCTGAATAACAAGAAGGTTCCCACCATGCTGCGGTCTTAGGGACGTGCATTCCAGGTGGGCAGAACAGCAAGTGCAAAGGCCCTGTGGCAGAAACAAGCTTGGTGGTTTTGAGAACAGAAGGAGGGCCTGTGAGCTTGGACTGTAGTGGACGGTGGAGTGGGAGGTGCTGGCCACAGCAGCCTCAGAGCCCTGGGAAAGATTCGGGAGTTTATTCTAAGGACATTGAGAAGCCTTCGGAGGGTTTTAATGAGGGCAGTCATGTGATCTGATTTATATCATCCAAAGATCGTGCTTATTGCTTTGTGCAGAACAGGTGGAAGGAGGGTAAGATGGAAGCAGGGAGACCAGCCAGGAGGCCCTTGCACCCTTCCAGACGAGAGATGGAAAGTAGATCAGGCTGAGGGCAGTGGAGGAAGCTGGTGAAAGGGGATGGGAGCTCGTGGAGGTCCTGCGGGTCCAGAGCTGGAGGGCTGGGCAGCGGTGGTGCTGCCGGGGAAGTGATCGGGGGACCATTAGAGGTGCACTCGGTGGTCAGGGACCCATGCCACAAGGAGAGGGATGGCGGATATGAGCAGGAGCCCAGCCAGTGGTCACCACAGGCTTGTGGAACGGTGCTCTCTGAGGCTGGAGCCACACCAGCCATAGTGCCAAAGGTCTCATTTCCCAGGGATGTCAGCGCACCAGCAGATGGCTCTTTTTGCTAGAGGAGACTGGCCTCTGCCCTGGCAAGCGTGGCCCGGGGAAGACACTCACCTTCCGAGACCAGCAGACAGCTGCAGCTGGGAGAACGTCTGCTTTGCTGCCAACCCGCCATCCACTCTGGCAACACTTGTTGTGTTGCTTCACAGGGGCTAGGAAGTTGCCAAATGTTTGGGGAAAACACTTCCACTCGTCACATGGGTGAAGCTCGGGCTCGGAGGCCCTGGTGAAGCTTGGGTTTGTCCGCGCTGGGATCCCAGGCTTCGCACACAGGGCGGCTCTTGGCAATACCTGGTTTATTATCGACCATGTGTGGATGAGGCGCATTTGTCCTCCCTCATTGTCACAGGCTTACCCCGCTCGAACCCCACAGATGCCAGGCAATGGGAGCAGCCGATGTCCCACGCTGCTCTGTCGAGAGTCTTATAATTCAGCACCACTGAACTGTATCCTCCTCCACTGTTTCCCCATAAAAATCGAGCTTCTCACATATCTTAAAAAAGAAAAGCAAAGCTTACATCCTTCTTCTTCCAGACGTGGTCTGTGCCAAGCCTTGGTTAAGACTGCAGGCTCTGGAGCCTGACAGCTGGGGTTTGGGCCCCAACTCCACCGTTACCAGCCGTTCCTGCTTGGATTTGTGCCTCAGTTGCCTCAAGTATAAATGGGGTAAAAACTGAACCCTCCGCATAGGGCTCTGAGAGTGAGCCCAGGTGATGTAGGTTATGAAGTGGCACATAGTAAGAGCTCTAAAAATATTGGCTGCTGTTATTTTTAGCACTGCTTTAGGGTCAGCTTCTCAGAAGTTCCTGAAATTGTTGAGGGGGAAGCCAGGTAGTGGAGATTATCTAGAAGGCCAGCTGTGAGCAAAAGAACAGTGTGGGGACCACTTGGCTCTCCCCCTGCTGTCCCTGACTGTATGCCATCTTCCCTCCCCATTTCCAACCTCATATTTTCTTTAGCCTGTGTCCTTGTGCCCCCAAGGCCCTTAAATGACAATATTACTGTTCATCGATTATTTTCTATCAGTTAAGTACAGTGCCCAGTGCTTTAGAATATGCCATTCTTTGTTTAATTCTTGGACTCCATGAGGTGGGTACTCTTCTAGGTCCTTTTTACAGATGAGGAAATTGGGACTCATTTGCTTGAGATCAAAAAGGGAGTAGCGTTAAGGTGGATTTGAACCCAGGAAGTCTGGCACTAAAATGCACATTCTTAACCACCATGCTCCTTCCTAAGGGAGCAGCTACTTAATACCCATCTGGTGAATGGAGGAGAGAGGGGTGCATTTCACTTTGGGCATTGAGCCTTTGCGGATGAGCTCATCGGGAATCTCAGGCAGGAGAGGGACATGCTGAGGGGGCAGGTGGGCTTCAGGAGGCTGGCCGGCTCCCAAAGCCTCCTTTAATTAAACAGCCTCAAGTAGAGAAGCAAGCATCCTCAAAGCTCACCATTCCATCTTCCTCTCCAGGCTGTCTAACAACCGCATCACCTCCCTTGGGGCAGAAGCCCTCCTGCAGGCCCTGGAAAAGAATGACACCATCCTGGAAGTCTGGTAAGGCCCCTGGGCAGGCCTCTTTAACCTCCCTCAGTTTTCCAATCTATAAATTGGGGTGAAGGGAGAGAGAAACTTGAGAATTTCTAAGATCCCTTATGACCCTGACATTTAGTCCCATTCTACATGTGATGGATCTGGTTCCCTGGGAAAGATGTCTTCATGTTTCTAAGCTGGGACCAACTCTCTCACTTTTAAATCGTGAGCGTTTATTCAAGAATGTCTCTGTTCTAGGCAATCGTGTGGGATTTGGGGTGTGGTTGAAGAGGGAAACAGAGAAAAGAACTCAGCTCCTGCCTTCCCTGGGTATTACATCTGCCTTCACAGGTCAAAGCTGTTAAATTAGACCCTCTGCAGTTCTGGGCGGCTGTTACACAGGATGGGAACTGTTGGCCAGTGTTTCCAAGTCTTTATACGTAATGAAAAGCCTTGTTCCTTTATGTATTTGAAAAGAGCAGTGCATCACAACTTCAAAGATTTCTCCTTCTTCTTTCCAGGGATCTATTTATCACTCAGATTATAGGTAGAAAGATTTCCCCTGATTTAACATGTTATGAGTGAATGACACTATATATGTTTCAGGCACTGGGCTAGAAACCAATATTTTAAAATGAGGACATTCCCTATAAAAATCTATCTTTCAGGGGTTTCTCAAAAAAGCTGGCCACTCTGGAACCCCATTTAGAATGCCAGTAATTAAGGAGAGTAGAGGACAGGCTGACCCCACTCAGCTGGGCAAACCGGCTCAGGCTGACCCTAAACCCCACTACGCCGACTGGCTTGGACCAGGCCCCTTTGGCTGCTGTATATTACATGCCTCATCCCTGAAAGCTCGTGAACCCTGCTTTACATATGCAGATTTGTCCCTCCCTCAAAAAGCACATCAAGGCAGTAGCAACTGTAGCTATCAAATGATGAAGTTAAAAATAAAGACTTGTAAAAATCTGTCCTGCGATGGAGAGATTTTTTCCTTTCTGTGCGATTGTGTAATCCCTGTAGCCTGTGAGGTCCTCGGGTCCTGGGTAGAGCGTGGGCTTTATATTTTTCTTAAACCATTGCACAGTTCTGAGAAATGTCACGTTCTGTGTCCAGGGGGAGCAAGCTAGCATCAGGTTGATATTTTAAGGGTTCTGATGTTATTGGCAGAGCTTGGGAGGACATTGGGACTTGCTCATTGCATTCTTGACAGATTCTGCTGTTGCCTTAAAAAGAATGGCCAGCCTTGGGAGTCAGGGCTGGCTGGGCCCAGTGTGGACTCTGCAGAGCCATGGAGGCTTGTTAAATCGTGCACAGTGATTCATGAGCCATCTTGGCTGACAGAAGGTAAAACCTGCATAGACTTCTCTCCCAGGAGAGCTGCAGCTGGGCCGGAGGGCCAGGCCATCCAGGCATGGGTTCATAAAGCGGCAGCTTCCCGGTTGAAACCACTGCTCTGGTCCTGTTCTTACTCAAACCTCTCTTTGCTTTATCCCCTTCAGGCTCCGAGGAAACACTTTCTCTCCGGAGGAAATTGAGAAGCTCAGCCACAGGGACACCAGACTCTTGCTTTGATGTCTCTAGGTCAACGTTCATCTCGGTTTGTTTGGGAGCAGGCCGTGGGTTTGGGTCCCAGAAACGGGATGACATCTGACAGCAGTCCACTCAGATGGCACCTGGTCCTGCCCAGGGCCAACCCAATAGGTCACCTTTGTTCTGGCAGAGGAAGGCGCATCAGGGCCCTGCAGAGCAGACTTTCCCAAAGCCTATTTTTGCTGTCAAGTTCTTCCCAAGATTCAGTCCTGGGATGTAGAAGAGGGGCGGCCCCCCTCTACATGGTGGGGCTGGTCTCCGGCCAACCTGACATAGGTCAGTGGAGCCACGATGCCACTGAGTGCTTACAGGTGCAGAGAGCTCCACGTGAGGAGGGGTATTCAGGACGCAACTTTCTGCTGTGTCTCAACTCATGGTCACCCATTAGGTTGTTCTCTACGTCTGGTTCCTCCACTCATCCTGGACCCCTGTACATGGCACTTCCTCTGTGGTTGAGGATTCAGAATACTGGCGTTCTCATCTTTGCTCCTTCCGTTACACCCCAGCCCTCCTCCCGCCCTCCCATCCCCCTCAACACCCCACACATCCTGGATGGGAAGGGCTTTAATTTACCCTGCTCTCCTTCTGGTACTTAAAGACATTTTTGAAAGGGGACACATGACAGCCATGTGTTTCTCAAGACATTCTAGATTTTCAAGAAAAATATGACCACACTACAGCTGGTATCACATCTGGACCTTTATTTCCAGTGAAATCAATTACTCTTCAGTTAAACCTTTGGAAACCACTCCCCATCCAAATGCAGCTTTTTAAAATTAATCTGGGCCAGAATTTTGAACAGCCCCACTCTGATGCCTGTAAACTGAACTCTGGCAGCAGACTTCCAAAATATATTCATAAGAGACGGTTCAGTTTTATTTGTGCCAGAATGCTTTAGGATATAAAGTTATGGATCAAAAGTTTACAGGGCAAAATCAAAGGCCCCTCCTTATAAAACAAATGTTTTTTCTGAATTTTTCAAAATGATGCATGTTGAAGCTTTTCTAAACTGTCAGGTGCTGTGCAAGTGTTATTATTTTAAACACTGTTATCTGTGAAAAACTGGTTAATATTTATAAACCACTTTGTTTTTTTCTCCCAAGTTTATGTTTTTATAAAAAAATAGGGCCATGAATTTTGTGCCGCACATAATCACAGAGGAGAAAACTATTGAGTCACCGAAGCTATCTTTGTTGAGACCAAACATTTAAAAATATTCCTGAACATTGTCAAATATTAAAGCACAAATTTCTACTTGAAGTGGGAAACATGATGTTTCAACCAGATAGTTGATTGCTTAAGGCACAAGCAATTTTTAGAAGCAGGCTTGCAATCAAAACACATTTGGCTTTGGTTTAGAAAAGTCTAATCCAGCATGAACTTTAGGCTGTGGCAAATGTGAGAAATGCAAGAAGGACCCCTGGGCCTCCCTCCATTCTCTCCAAGTGGCTCCGGGAGTCTCTAACAGGAGAAGATTTGGGAACAGTTCTCCTCGGCAAGCAGCCTCCTGAGTGGGCCTTGGCGAAATAATTCTTAGCTGCATTTAATTAACAAGGACTCAGGTGGCTGCTCATCAAGGTGAAATCTGCTTCTTTGAATGGTTTCGTGTGTGTCTGGTTGGTTAAATGTTGTGGCATCTCCCTGGGCCCTTGCCCAGGGAGAGCATGTGTGTGGGTTCTCTTTGTTTGTTTGTTTTAGTTTATTTTATTGATGTATAGTTGATTTACAATGTTGTGTTAATTTCTGCTATACAGCAAAATGATTCACTTACACATACATGTACATATTCTTTTGCATTATGGTTTATCACAGGATATTGAAATAGTTCCTTGTGCTGTACATTAGGACCTTGTTGCTTATCCATTCTATAGATCTTACATCTGCTCACCCCAATCTCCCACTCCATCCCTGTCCCACCACCCCTCCCCCTTGGCAACCACAAGTCTCTATGTCTGTGAGTCTGTTCCTGTTTCGTAGATAAGTTCATTTGTGTCCTATTCTAGATTCCACATATAACTGATATCATATGGTATTTATCTTTCTTCACTTAATATGATAATCCCTAGGTCCATCCATGTTGCTGCATTATTTCATTCTTTTTCATGGTTGAGTAATATTCCATTGCATATATATGTGTGTGTGTGTGTATATATATATATATATATATATATATATATATACTGTATCTTCTTTATCCATTCATCTGTCGACGGACATTTAGGTTGTTTCCATATCTTGGCTATTATAAACTATGATGCTTTGAACATAGGGGTGGGTTCTCTTTGTTGGTGACATCAGGTTCTGTCCAGACCATTCTTTCAAATAGAGAAGATCAGGAGGAAGATGGAGGGGGGCCTGCTTTCTCAGAGGAGTAGACAGAGCAGCCTGTTTGCATGGCACCATCTTGGATTGCAAATTCATCTGAACAGAACAGACACCAGCCCTGTCATCAAGGCACTGATGGGGAGGGGAGAGGGAGAGGCAGGCGGAAAACAAGTAAACTGGAAAATATATAAAATAAGGTCCACTGTGGCAAGTGCTAGGAAGGAAATAAAGTTTCAAGATAGAGGGAAACCTTTGGATTTGGAGGTTGTTCAGACACAGGTTCTGCGAGGAGGTGACAGGTAAGGTGACAGGCCCCCAGATGAGAAGGAACTGGCCATGCAAAGAGGGAGGGGGATCTGGGGGGGCATTCCAGTCACAGGGAGCAAGCTGTACAAAGACCCTGCCATGGAAGAGAGCTTGGTGGGTGTGGCAGGCTGAATAATCCACCCCCCCCTCAAATAGCCAGGTCCTGATCCCCGGAACCTGAAAGTGTTGCTTTACATGGCAAAAGGGACTTAAAGATGTCATTAAGTTAAGGATCTTGAGATAGGGATATTATCCTAGATTATCTGGGTAGACCCGAAATGCAACCTCAAATGTCTTTATAAGAAAGAGGCAAAGAGAGACTTGACACAGAAGAAGGCAAGGTGACCACTGAAGTAAGAGGCTATACTGCTGGCTTTGAAGGTGGAGGAAGGGGCCTCATGGGCCAAGGAATGCAGCTCGAGAAGCTGGAAAGGGCAAGGACACACATTTTCCCTTAGAACCTCTGAAGGGAGTGTAGTCCTGCAGCTACCTTTGTTCTAGCCCCATTTTAGACTTCTGGCCTCCGGGACCCTAAGAGAATTAATCTGTGTCATTTTAAGGCACCAAGTTTGCGATAATTTGTTACAGCATCCACAGGAAACTAATAACAGTGTGTTTGAGGCAAGCTAAGGGGAGAGTCCACCACATGGGTCTGCAGAGGTAGGTAGGGCCAGTTCATGAAGGGCCTAGTTGGCCATGGGAAAGAATCATGGCAGACCATTGGAGAGTTCTAAGCAGTGCAATGCAACCCATTTAAAGAAGATCTCTCTTGTTCTGGGGTGGAGAAGCGACTGGAATGCATAAAGGTAAGGGTGAGGAGAAGAGGAAGTAGAGAGACCATCTAGGAGCCATTGCAGGGGAGAGGCAGTTGGGCAGCATCAGGGGATATCAGTGGAGATGGAGAGAAAAGGATGGATTCCAGAGATATTCTAGAGGGCAATTCCCAAAGGTTTACAAATGGAATGGATGAGAGGGATGAGGGAAAGTGAAGACTCAAGGATATCTGCTAGATTTTTGACTTGAGTAACTGGGTAGGAAACAAGTTTGGAAGCAGGGGAGACTTCTGTTTTGGATTTTCAAGTTTGAGGTATCTAAGTAGAAAGGTCAAATGGAGACGCCACGTTCTGGCGTGGGTCTGGAGCCCGTGGGAGAGGTCACCACCAGATATAACACCATGGGTGTCCTCAGCATCAAAAGGGGAATGGGGTCCTTGGGCCTGGATGATATAACCCAGGGAGAGATTATGGAGAACGAAGAGCTCAAGAGGGCCCAGTTGGGACTACTCTGGTGGCGCAGTGGTTAAGAATCCGCCTGCCAAAGCAGGGGACACGGGTTCGAACCCTGGTCCGGGAGGATCCCATGTGCTGCGGAGCAACTAAGCCCGTATGCCACAACTACTGAGCCTGTGCTCTAGAGCCCGCGAGCCACAACTTCTGAGCCCACGCGCCACAACTACTGAAGCCCACACGCCTAGAGTCCGTATTCTGCAAGAAAGAGAAGCCACTGCACTGAGAAGCCTGCGCACTGCAACGAAGAGTAGCCCCTGCTTGCAACAACTAGAGAAAGCCCGTGTGCAGCAATGAAGACCCAACACAGCCAAAAATAAATAAATAAATAAATTTATTAAAAAAAAAAAATTTAAGAGGGCCCAGGTAAGGGTGGAACTGAGATCTTGACATGTGATTACCGTCAGAGCTCAGAGTGGACGTTTCCTAACTTGTGAAAGGCCAGTAGGTCCACCAAAGGCGTTCTAGGGCTCTGCAGGTAACTTGCGAATTAGGACTCTTAAAATTCTCCAACAGGGAGGTTACCTGAGAGATGTGTGCTGGTGGCCAATGGCTTATCCGGGAGCAGGCAGATTCCAGATCTGTGGCTCAGAATATTTAATTCTTCCACGCAGAAAAAAAAGGTATCAGAGCAGAAGAATTTTTTAAAGAGCTTGAGACTTTAATTAGATTCACCATCATCTTAGAAGAAAAAAAAATGTCAATCTGAGTGTTTTTTCCCCAAAACCTAGAGTGCCAAACCCAGATGCTGAAATGAATACACCCCACGGAAATGTGGGAGGCGGAATCCCATTCCAAGCGGGCTGCGTTGAGACTACATGCAGCATCATTTCATTATTGCACCAACACCTTCACGCCTCCTTCCCCGCTCGGGAGATTGGCGCAGCACAGTGGGTGAAGCACACAGCGCTCGGGGTACACTCCCTGGCAAGGCCTTACGGGAGGGGACACAGGGCCTCGGGCCCTGGGTGGCAGGTTCCAGTGAGCAGCAAGGTCATGAACAACATCGAGGACCGGCCTGGGCAGTTGCCCTTGGAGAATTACATAGGGGGAGACTGCAGCTGTGTAGACTGGCAATCCAAGCTCTTTGGATTCCCCAAGATTTCCTTTTTTTATTTTTTTCCTCTAAATTTAATCCCACCTATCATCACTTCCAGAAAAATCCACAAATCCAATCCCCTAAGCGCTACCCCTCCCCTGTCAATCACCTGAAAATCCTTCCTCTCAGGAAGGGCTGCATCTCTTCTCTATCTGGACCTCCTTTCCTGACATCTTCAGTTCCAAATTCCCCTCCTCCCAACCCCCAAGAAACAAGGGGCTCCTTCGGGGCCCACCCTTGCCTGATTACTGACTGGTCTGTCTGCTTTTGCCCTTGTCCCTCTGAGTGAGCCCATTAAAACATAAGTCAGATGAGCCAGGGCTCTGATTTAAACGCCTCAGGACTTCCCATCTGGTGCCGGCTAAAAGGCAAGGTCTGCTGCTGGCCTGGACCACCCCTGTGCTTTCTCTGGCCTCACCCTTGTCACTCACACCCCCATTCTCTGAACTCCAGCCACACTGGCTTCTTGGCTCTTCCTTGGCAACGCCAAGCACACCACTGCTTCCAGACCCTCTCACTTGCCTGTCTCCTCCTACTGGGACACTCTTCCCTAGACGGCGGCATGGCTGGCTTCCTAGTTTCCTTCGGGCCTTTGTTCACATGCTACCACATCAAGGGAGCCGTTCCCTGAACAATCTACCTAAAATAGCAGTCCCCAACCACCTCTTCGCCCCTGCCCTGCTTAGTCCTCTCTTCTCAGCATGACCACCTGATGCACCCTTGTTTCTTCCTTCCCCTAGAATGTCAACTCCATGAGAACATGGGCTATGCTCACCGCAGCATCCTCAGAATCTAGAACGGTGCCTGGCACATAGTAGGTGCCCAAATATTTGTTGAATGAAGGGAGAATCCACCTACTTAAAAGGGGCAGAAATAGAAGTTGGGGTAGATTCTGATAATGAGTCACTTTCTTCCAACACTGCTAGTGTCTCCTTCCTTAGGGAGGAAGGCTTCCTGGGACATGGGATCATTCCTAACGTATCTACTGCTCAAAATGAGATTCTAGATGTAGCACAAAGATCCCAATGGAGAGCACGATACCCTTTTTCTCTCTGTGTATGTTTTCTAAATCACACAGAAATCATTTGTCATTGATAACAGCAAATAGCTCAAACAGGAGAACATGGATTTATAGTTCAGCTGGATTAGTTTAAAACTGATTAAAGTAATCTCTTTTATCTGATCAAAAAGGGCTTTTAGGTGACCGGAGTACAAGCCCTCAGACAGAATGTTCAGTTGTGTCTAGAGTTTGCCCTCGCTAAGAGAGAAGCACATCCCCGAGATGGAGGGCTCTCGACTCAGCCATTGACTGAAACACCACACTGGTCTATCATGGAGAAAGCAGTGGTATGGTGTCCTTGTCTGTGGGGACACCTGGTCCATTTAGCCTCGTGGTTTAGAGTTCACGAATGCACACGTTCCGAGGACTGGACCCACAGGAGGCTGGATGAAAAACTGGCAGTTGCCATTTACTGAGATGGGGGAGTGGAAGTGTGGAATATCAGGAGTTCACCTTGGGTTGTGCAACAGGGTATAAAATTAACACTGAATTTGGCAAGGCTGGAAGTAGGGGTAGCCTGTGGCAGCGATTTGGGAAGCATGGGGCGGGGTCTCATGAATAAGCATGACCAGTGCTGCTGCGAAGGTTTTGCTGAGACCTGACTGGGTCTCACTCCAAGTCACAGGCCTCTACCTATGGGTCCCAGCAGTGGACCAGCTCCTGGGGGAGAGAGCTCCATTCAGTTCACTGGCTTTCTGTTGGGGTCCTGCTATGTGCCATAAGAGAAGTATGCAAGGTAGTGTAGAATTACAGTTACTACTCTGCTTAACACCCTTCAGAGGGCTCCCACTGCTCTTGGGATATAGACCACCCCTTGGTCCTTGCTCATCAGGCCCTGCCTGACCGGCCCTTCTGCGCCCACACTTTCTGTGCTCTGCCCCTTCCAGTTCCTCCAATATGTCATGTAACATGTTCCCTTTGCCTGGGGTGCTCCCCTCACCCCGGCTGACAGTCAACTTTCCTACCTCATTTTAAAGATGACTTCCTCAAATAGGCCTTCCCTGGGCACCCAGCTACTTTGATGTGTGCTCAGAGCAGTTCTGTCCTTCTGAGGCTCCCTCTAACCTCCCCAGTTAAGTGATGGTGTAATTATTCGTTTAAGGTCTGCCTTCCTTGCCAAAGGACGAGGGTGGCATCTCTCTCATACGCTGCCGTGTTTCCTGCTGCTCATGCAGTAACAGAACCACCGGTCGTGTGAAGCCAGGGCCAGGCTGAGTGGAAGGGGCTGTGGGGTGGTGGGTAGACAGAGGGGATCAGTGGGGCCTGGAGCCATCGGCAAAGACCCCGGGAAGTGGGTGGACTCTGGCTGAGCCTTAAATGAAGGAGGATTTGGAAGGCAGAGAGGATGGGCATTTCAGTTGGAGAATCCGTTTAAACAGAGGTAGAAAGAGCCCTGGCTTGCAATTAGGAGAATCAGGGTCCCAGCTCATCTCCTGGGTGACTGTTGACAAGCTGTTTTCCCTCTCTGGACCTTAATCTCCCATCTGTAAAATGAAAGGCTAGCTTACTAAGGACTGCAAATAAAAGCACCATGACACCGTTTCCCATTTCATCCCCTGGCAGGCATCTCTCTTCCCTGTGAGCCTGAATACAGCTTTGGAATTGTTTTCAACACAGTGTTCTAGGCGGTCATTACCAATTGATAGGAGATGGTAATTGAGGTAAGCCCTGTTTATCCCGTCTGGCTTGGAAGAATATCTGTTGGATGAATTTGGGCCCTGACACTGTCTGATTCAGGGAACCTGTGACAGGAGGGCTGACCACCGCTGGTAGGGAAGAAAGCCCTCCTGAAGCCTAGGGCTCAGCAGCACCAAATGCCATCATCAGAAAGGACACGAGGAGGTTCTATGCCAGGGGTGGCAAATTCAAATGCCTTCAGGAGCCAGCAGATAATGTAAATGAGAGAAGAGTTCCAGCAGGATAAAATAGGGAATGGTGAGGAGTGTGGCAAACTGGAGAAAGGGAGAGTGCTTGCCCTGTCTAAAAGGATTCAAAATCTTTCTCCCTTACCCCACTTCCTCCTCCTCACTGTATGGGTCAAGCAAAAACAGTCCTCAGGCTGAATTTTTCAGCCAGACTGTGACTTCGGAGTCCTATTGACTTTTTTTGGAGAATCTAGATCTAGAAGGGAACAGTGTTGCCTAAGGCCACACTTAGAGTTAGGCCTGTTGAGTCCCATTTTATTGCTTTCTCCTGCAGTGTGATCATGAAGATGGCTAAGGATGGACTAAGGAGGGACAAGAAGGGATTGAGGTTTTCAAAAGATGTTCATTTCATTCTGGGCTCTTATGGCAAAGGAGATGGGTGGCCTGTTTACCAGTAATGTTAGTAATCACTCCTGTGACTTATTTTATGGACTCATTGGTTTAAATTCTCCAGATTTTCAGAAATGTCACTTTCCACTGAGGAAATTTTCCCTCTCACGGTTAAACACACACACACACACACACCACGTCTTCCTTCCTCAGTATTAATCACCTTCTCCTATAATTGGTACTTAAAATGTCAAAGGAGAAGGAATTAATTAACAGGAGTATCCGGTGCAGCAAGGCATGCTGCAAGGCTCTGGGACTGATTATAAAAAGCACTTCCTTAAATATTGTGAGCACTTTTGGGAATCAGAAATCTCCCTTCTAATTGAAAGAAAGATCCTTAACTACACCCCAAGTCCTGGCTGGTGGCCAGGGGTGCAGAGCTGTGGGAGGACTTGTGTGGAAATCCTTTCTCCATCACCCTAGGGAGACCTCCCTCCAAACTGGGATAGGTGGCAACGGAGGTTCAGAAACAGCAGGGGTCCCACACAGAATCTGAGGAAGAGGAAAAGACTTAACATTACTGAGCTCTTGCTGTGTGTCAGGACTTTACACACGATTTTTCACAACAATTCTGTAACACGGGCGATCCGATTATCTCCATTTTACAGATGGGGAAATTGAGGCTCAGAGTGATTGAGTTCCCCATGTCACGCGGCTACTAATTGAAAGCGCAAAGGATTCAAACTTAGGTCTTATTCTAAAGCTTTGCTTTTTCGTGGAATCCTGAAATCCTATTCCTAGCTTGCGTTTAGGCTGCTCCCCACCCCAGCTCCGAACTCTCAGTCTACAGGAGTTTTGACAGCTAAGCCAAAAGCGAAGACCCGGGTGGAGCCGGGAGAAGCACAGCGCCCCGCCCCGGCTCTGTTGTTAGCCAATGGTGCCGTGGCACCCGCAATCTTTCGTCCAATCAGCCAGAGCTCCCCGCCCCCCATATCTCCTGTTCTCCTCCCCTCCCCTCCGCTCTCCCTTTGGCTCGACCGAGCTTGACAGAGCGGAAAGTCCCTTCAGCCCGCTCCGGGCCGGCAGCCATTGGAAGAAGGTCTGTCACAGGGCGGCCCAATCAGAGCGTGGTTAGGAACGCAGCTCGGGCTGCGACTGGTTAGCGTCGCGGTTGCCCCCGCCCACCCCTCTCCCTCCCTCCTTCCCTGGGCGGTTCGGAGGCGGGGCAGGTGGGGGCGGGCCCAGGTAGCAGGTTCGGCTGCACTGGGGCTCGCGCGTTGGAGGTAAATAGTAGGGCGGTGGGTGTGGGGCGCCGGGGCCGGCCCGGTACGCGGGCTAGCGGGACTGGGGAAGGGGTGACGTCCCGCCGCCCGAGGTGAGTGAATGAGCTGGCGGCCGAGCGGGCGAGCGACTGGCGGCCCGGTCCCTCGGGCGCCCCTCCCCGGCCTCGGCGCCTCGAGCTGCCGCGGCGGCCGTCGGGCCTCGGCGCCGGCCCGTTACTTGCCCCGGCCCTTAGCCGGCCGGGCCCGCGGGGTGCTGAGCCCGCTGACGTCAGCCTGGACGTCCCCACTCCCCGGGGCTTCCCCACCGACACCCCCGCCCCCCCGGCCTTCCTGAGAGGGCTCCCAAGTCGTGGGAGCGTGGTTGCCACCGCCAGGACCCCGGGAGAAGAGAGGACTTGGGGGTGGGAGCAGCGCAGGAAACCGTCTGCCCCTTGGGCCCCCCATTTACAGATGGGGAAACTGAGGCACGGGCCGCTGGCTGGCTCCCGACAGCCCGGGTTGGCATCGAGAGCCCTGGGCTGTAATATCTCACATCGGTGCCTTGGGTTTTGGAGTGTTTGTGGCTCCCGTCCAGGAAGAGCAGTCGGGGTTCTGGCCTCGTTAATGGCGTGTTGTGTTTTTCTTTCAGTTTCTCCCTTTCCAGGGTGAGGATGGTTTTACACAACCCGGAGTTCTTTAGTTGAAAGGTGCGCTCTATTGAAGCAAGGTATTCATTCTTTTCTTTCTTTTTTTTTTCTTTATTGTCATATTAAAGATCTCTGGGGAAATCGTGAAGTCTTGACGGAAGATGGTGTTCCTGAGTTTGGTTTTCAGCCGGCTCAGCTGCCCAGTTATTCATTTACTTGGCATCTTTTCTATTCCACCCTATGGCATTTGCATGTTTTAGGATGGTTGTCACCTTCCAGCCACCAAGCTTTTCAGTCCCCATCATGCCTGCCCCCTTCCTCTCCCCAGGTTCCCTGGAAAGTTGTATGCTTAGCTTAGCTTAGTTAAGGAGCATTCCCTGCCTTGCTTTTGATTTCGGGCTAATAGGGATCTTAATAAGATTGTTCCTTTTGCAGTCATTGGCTCCAGGAGAAAAATCCAGGCCTTGAGAGAGGGTGTTCATTCAAGCGTTGGTTTTCTGCACACCCCCTCACGCCCCAAGTAGATTGAATGGTCTAAGAATTTAGCTTGCTAATTCCCTACTGAGTAGTGGGTGGATTTGAACTAGCACAATATTAGGTGAAAATGATTTGCTGGAAATTCTTGTTGAAGTTCATGTACTGTGAATGTTGATAACACCTAGAATATTCTCTAATGTTCTGCTACAAAATTTTACAGTACTCTTTCGAAGAAGCCTTCCTTTGGAGGGTAACTTTAGTGAAGAGCTGGTAAGACCAGGGCACTTGTTATATAAAACAACAGACATGCAGTAGGAATGATTTCTTGTGATCTGGCATGCCTAAACTGTGATTTTGTTCAAGGAAGTCTTTAACACAGGAAGAAAGACAGGAGTAAATTATCCTATTCATCAAACTTTTAGTATTTTGTTCCTGATTTTCACACTGTGATCTTAAAATTGTCAAGGTATTTTCATTGGTTGCGCAGAATTTATAGGCATCAGACATGGTGTGAGGATCTGGGAACCCAGTTTCAAATGAACCTCAGAACAACTTTTCGTAATTGTGAAATATTCCTTATTTGTTTCCTCTTATGTGTGTAACGATGAAGTTGTATAAAGACTGACCATTCCTTCATTGAGCCAGAGAATTTGAATTAGCATTTATTTAGGGAATTAGGTAAAAACCATTAAATACTCTCAACTCCTGAGTCTTTTCTCTTTTTCTTCTTTTAACCTAAAAGAAGCTTTTAATCACTTAAACGATTAGGATGAGGAAATGGAAGTTTGGCTTTCACTGTTATCACCTGAGTTAACCAAGTCATTCATTCATTTCTTACGTACTGATTGTTTAACATACTGTCAGGCTCTTGTATGGGCAGTGGAAATATAAAGATGAAGGACTTAGGGAATTCACAGTTTGGAAGTGCAGTGGCCAGGTTTAACTCCAGTGAGACAGGAGTGTTTCAGGTTCTTCGGAGGACGTGCATATGCGGATGTGGGAGCCAGACTTTCTTCTAAACCTCATAAAACCCACTTGTTTAGGGACTGAATATGTGTGTACTTGGGTCACAAATTAATCTATGAGGAAAACGGACTCTTTTCTGGTCTCTTTTCTGGAATCTCTGCTGTTTGGGAATATACAACCTTGTTCTTTGAATGGGAAATATTCTTTCTTAAGATGGTAATTATTCTAGCCATCTAGAAGCATTTGGAAAAAGTCCTGTGTATCTTTTTTTTTTGGGTATGCACACTGACCTCCCTACCTGTTTGCCATTTATAATTATGGGCAATTTTTTAGTGTTGTAATGTTTATTCTGATATACATAGCCCCCTGTGGTTCTTAGAACAAGTCAGGATATCTCAGGAGATGCAAAATGTTACTGAATTGCATCTGTTTTTGTGTTCTTTAGTGAAGTTCTTTGAACAATAACCTGATAACTTGAGAATCAAAATGACATTGTTTCTTCTAGATAAGTTAACCATTGTCTCTTTTATGTAGCTAATGCTCTTCATCTGTACTATATATTATCTTTTAGAACTAATTTGGACCTTTAATATTTTCATATGAAACTTATTTCTCAATCATCTTTTCATTGCATTTGATAGGAAACTGATATTTGTGCCTTCCCACCCTCATCTTGGTTTAATGGCTTTATTGTAGTACAATTAAATTCTCTTTTACTCAGAATCCAGACCATCAACAAGCTTAGATAACCAGATATATTTTCAAATCTATGTGACCCTGAACCTCATCCGAAATGTTGTCAAAAGAAACTCCTGTTCAGTATGATTTTAGGGTTAAAAATATTATTGTATTCCAACTCTTTGATAATCTTCATTCAGTACTTATAGTATTTATCAGGATATTCATAATTACTCAGTTTTTCGGCCTGAAGTAAGTACGATGGTATTTTAGATGAATCGTTTGGATACATTTACACTCAAAGTGAAGTACAGTATATTGTTAGAGGCAATTTTTAAACAATTAGACCTGGAAAGTAATAAAAGAACACAAATGATGGCAGCCATCAGTCTTAAATCTTCTGTATTTTTCAGTGTCTAACACTGTGCTGAGTCCATAAAAATACTAAACTAACAAACCTTGATTGATAAAGAACTCACTGACAATGTGATTTAAGTCTTTCCCATGTGGTCTTGAGTCAGTTTTTACTGCTTGGGGTTCTTTAAGACTTAATTTAAGTGTTGTGCATATCCCAGTGAAAGAAGAATGTGGGCATCATATTCATTTCTACAGGGAGGAAAGTCTGTATTAGCATATTCTGCTGTAATGCCAGTAAGTTGAGATATTAATGATCATTAAATTTGTCTTATATACCTGTAATAGAGCCATAAAGTTCCCTGTTCAACTTTCTCTGTCAGTTGCGATGAGGAGAATCAATTTTTAATATGATAATTCCAAACCTATTCTTTATTCATGTATTCTTTTTCAAAGAGGAAAAACCACATCCTTTTTACTTTTTGGATAATGCTTTTTAAATATTTTATAACTTTTGTTTTGGCTATTCTAGTTGTCTAACATGACCCATCCTGTTAATGAGTTAAGCTCACTCTGACTTGTGCTAATGCAAGTCAGAAAAAAGTTACTACTCCTTGTGTAGTTAACTTTAAAATAGAGTTCTTATTAACTATTATTAAATCGCCCTCAACCTTTTAATAAACCAAAGTAGTTATATTTTACTGTGGACTGTCTCTTAAATGATTTGCAAAAAAACAATCTTGTAATCAAATTCATTTAAAGTAGGGTGTCCTAATGCCTTCCATATAGTGATTTAGTTTTGTCTTGGTAATATTCCATTAGCACTGGTGGTTTTTATTTTAAATCATGACATGGATTGTTAAGCTAGAGCATCAATAGAGCAGAAGTCGTTGGCATATACTAATTAAGATTCAAGGAATTTCTTAATTTTAATATTTGAAGATATAATTTGTAGGAACTTAAAAGATTTCTTTTCAAAATAGAATTGCCATACTTTAAAAACAATTTTTGGCCAAAAATATTTAAATATATTATAAAGAGAACAAAACAACTTCACTTTTTTAGGAGTTGCTTTTTGACCGTCTCATCCTTGAGGGAACAACCGAAATAATGTCTGTGCAATAAAGCCTACGCACTTCACTCCTAAAAGACCCGTTCAGAATTTATGCATTCCTCTTTCTGTTATTGTTTTGTTTGTTTTTTTTTAAACACACAACCATATTTTGTCACCTGGCTTCTCAGAACTGATTAGAAGCAATAAGTTGGAAAGCAGCAAGGCTGTAAAAGAAGTCAAATTCATGTTGCAGGAAACCACAGAAAATGGCTGATGGCAGGGGAAAACCATAGACTGTAAATCTACAGAAGGCAGATGAAGAACTCAGAAAGCATGATGTAAAGCCTCATAACAAAGTAACGAACACCCTTGCATATTGAGGGTCACACATAATAGTTTATATTCATGTTGATAATTCAGTGATCAAGATAAAAATGAGGCTATTTCCTTGTTGAAAAATGCTGACATTTAAAAAGAATTTTAGTCAGCAATAACAAATACTTCATTTGAGGACTTTTAAGGAATAGAGCCAAATTACGGTTTGGGTCGCCTTCCTAAGGGGTTTTGTTTATACGGGGTTTCCACAGGTGTCTTATATAAGTAGCAAACATAAATTGATCCTATTCCTGCTGAAGAGACAGTGCCCTCAAGTGGAATTAAGACAAACACATTATAAAAAAAGAAAAAAAAAGAGAGAATCACTTTATGCTGCCTGCCCTCACTAAATATTGTGCATATATTTGTTGTGCATATATTTCGATAATGTTGACTTGAGGAGGTGCCAAGCCCTTTACCCTGTCTTGGGTAATCTTCATGTCTCATTCTGGCTTGTAGAGGGACAGACTTTTAAAAACTTTACCATTATAGAGAACCTCACTATCTACCAGTGCGTTCTAAAAGAAATGTTATTCCGTGTGTAGATTTGCCAGATTACACATTTAATCATTAAGTTAAATGGTTAAACTTAAAATTTGGCTCTTAAGTTTTAGGAGTATTTATTTTTTAATTCCAAGAATAAAATAGATAAATATGATAGTGCTATCATCTGCTGCTATTACCCAGAATAATGGAAATGGATATGGCTACCTCAGAGAAGGATGGAATAAATACCGTATTCAGAAACCAAATAGCCACATGCATGTGACAGAGAATACCTAAGAACTGTTGTTTTCAGTAAGATAATTAATTAACATAATGAATTAAAGTCTTTACTTGAATTGATGAAATTGTGTAGTTTTAAACCAGTGATTCAAGTAGGGTTGAGAAGGCTATTTTAATTGCAAAAGATTAGTATTCTTGTAAAAATTTTTAATGAAAAATTGAAACTGAAACAGAAATAATCTTTCATGTATTCCTTTCTAGTATACATAGTTAAACTTGTGGTATAAAAACATTTTATATTTGATGCTGTACTGCAGTTATATTTCTTCCTTATGTAGTCCAAGTTTTGATGGCTACAAAATTGATTTTTAAGTTATCTTTAATATAAGCAGATTTACAATATCTGATATTTATAATTGAGAGAAATTAAATGATAGCTATGATTAATACTATTAACATTTGCCTGAGGACAAAATGTACAAGATTAAGGAAATGAAACTGAGTTAGATAAAATGTTCCATTATCGAACTATGGTACACAGATAAATGAATTGTGGTTGAAGTTTCAGAATGTGATTTATGGTATTTTTATTGATAAAAATGTTCAATATAATAATTGTGATGAGTAACTTTTTACTTAAACTACCTGTACAGATATATATATATATAAAAATAGCCTTTTTGATTTGTGTGTGTTGCCCAAATATAACAGCTTATCCATTTAAGTTAGGCAGGATCTATTAAAACTTCTACTTTTGAAAGTTTGAAAATGTCAGAATATGTATATAAGGTTATCTTTTACTGGAACTTGAATTCATAAATTTCAGTGCCTTGGAAACAAACATTATTGTATTGTCTTTGGAGGTAATTTACAGTTGAATCTCCTTAATTAAATATGCAAGATTACAGTAGAAACAAGTAATATAGTATATCTTTTAACCTTTTAAGATATTTTTGGAAGTATGTCATTAGTGTGTGTTTTTTACTAGTCCAATGAAGAATTTAAAAAGTCTTTGACCTTAATTTTAGTTCACGTAGAGTGAAGTGTAAAGTTTCTTTTTGCTTGTCCTCCAGGCGTTTTGATTTGCTGTCTTTTTACAGCATGGACACCAAATTGCTAAAAACGTGCTTTGGGACTGCCAGTGAATTTATCTTTTGCGGTTTTACTACACACTTAGTAGTTCCCTTTTTTTGAGTTAATGTTTTGGAGTTGATATCACAATGAGTTCGGGCTTATGGAGCCAAGAAAAAGTTACTTCACCCTACTGGGAAGAGCGGATTTTTTATTTGCTTCTTCAAGAATGCAGTGTTACAGACAAACAAACACAAAAACTCCTTAAAGTACCAAAGGGGAGTATAGGACAGTATATCCAAGACCGTTCTGTGGGGCATTCAAGGATTCCTTCTACAAAAGGCAAGAAAAATCAGATTGGATTAAAAATTTTAGAGCAACCACATGCAGTTCTGTTTGTTGATGAAAAGGATGTTGTAGAAATAAATGAAAAATTCACAGAGTTACTTTTGGCAATTACCAATTGTGAAGAGAGGTTCAGCCTGTTTAAAAACAGAAACAGACTAAGTAAAGGCCTCCAAATAGATGTGGGCTGCCCTGTGAAAGTCCAGCTGAGATCTGGGGAAGAAAAATTTCCTGGAGTTGTACGCTTCAGAGGACCCTTATTAGCAGAGAGGACAGTATCGGGAATATTCTTTGGAGTAGAATTACTGGTAAGTTTGATAAGCCATTTTAGTGGGCTGTGTGTATGTGTGTCTGTGTCTGTGTGTGCACTCGTGTTTTTTCCCCTTTTAAATACAAAATAAATTTTCCCCGAAATCTTCTGTAATTTTTAATATTCATAATCTTTAGGATTTACTTTCTAATGGTAAATTGAGATAATGTGAAGATGCTGCATTGAAAACTTTTAAAAACTACCTACTATAGTAGGAAATGCAAGTAGATGATGTAATTATTGAAGACTTTCGTATCTTAGAAATTTTAACATTGAATGTTAAAAATGAACTCTATCAATTGTAAACGAATTCATTACTTAAAATTGTTAATTATCCTGTGATATTATCATCTGTAGGTTTCTCAGTTTTTCTTAAAGTGTACTATTAAGTAGTGAATTTTGGTTATATAAGTTGCAGCAGTTTCGACTTGCTTTTAGTTGTCCCTGGTAATATACGTGAAAATCATCTTGGAATTTGTTTCTACTGAGAAGAGAACCAAGCACTCTGTGATAATGTTTCCAAAATTAATATTAATTCTCAAGAAGTTAAATGTCAGTTATATTTTGACATTCTTGCAAATAGAATTTCATGCCTTATTTGCTTTTTGATTTAATTTTTTAAAGCAGCAATTGTAAAACAATTGGAGATTTGAATCCTAGCTCTGCCATTTACTAGCTGGGTTACCAGGTTATTTAAGCAAGCCACTTCTCTAAATCTGCTTCCTCATCTGTAAAATAGTAATATTAATACACAACTTGCAGTGTTTTTGTGATATATAGATTCAGGATTTAGCACAGTGGCTGGCACACAGTAAGCGCTCAATAAATGGAGCTAGCATTACTGTCATATTAAAGGAAACTTTTCTTTTTATGACAAAATTTTTGTTAAAATCACAATGTAGAATCTAGCCCAAGCTCTCTCACAGTAGAGTTATGATTTGAAATTATCAAGTAATTTTATTTCAACATCAGATACAGTTTCTTCCTTATTTTTTAAACACCCTAAATTCAATATCAACTTCTAATAATTATATTTCTTATATATGTCATTTAGAATTTGTTCAGTGATTTCTCTGAAGTCCCCAGAGTGGATCTTTTTCCTTAGGGATCATCTTTCTCTATCAGTCAATCATTTTTTTTTTCTCTCATTTAAAAACTAGGAAGAAGGTCGTGGCCAAGGTTTCACTGATGGGATATATCAAGGGAAACAGCTTTTTCAGTGTGATGAAGATTGTGGAGTATTTGTTGCATTGGACAAGCTAGAACTCATAGAAGATGATGACACTGGATTGGAAAGTGATTATGCAGGTCCAGTGGACACAATGCAAGTTGAACTTCCCCCTCTGGAAATAAACTCCAGAGTTTCTTTGAAGCTTGGAGAGACTATAGAATCTGGAACAGTTATATTCTGTGATGTTTTGCCAGGCAAAGAAAGCTTAGGATATTTTGTAGGTGTGGACATGGTAAGAAACTTTTGAATTATGTTATCTTTGTGAATATATCTATTAGTTTTATGACCAATTTAGGTACAAATTAAACACTTTGAATATCTAAAATGGACTAATTTGTAGTAATTTAAAGAACACTTTCTAATTTGTCTTTGGTAAAGGAACATTGATAGGGGACAGGAGTCTAGCTATAGATTTACACTTACTCATTTTTCCTGTTTGAATAAACTGGAATAATGTTTTCAGTCTTTAAATTCGCTCTATAATAGCTGACCAATAAACAGAAAAAAACCCCACTGAAATATATTGCATGATGTCTTATTTTTCTTTATTTTGAAAAGGGTTTTTTTTTTCTGTAATCTGTGTTTCTCTTTTTGTAATATTTTACTGAATTTAATTGGCTGATCTGATTTTAATGAGTAGTGTGTAAAAGTCATTCCTGGAAAATATCAATACCTGAATAGAGGAAAGGCACATTGCTTTAGAGGAAAAGACAATTAGAGTGTCTTCTTAGGATGTAATTCACTCAAAAGAGGTTTTTTTTTTCCTGTGGTAAAATATATGTGACATAAAATTTACCAATTTAACCACCTTAAAGTGACATTGAGTACATTCACATTTTTTGTGCACCCATCACCCCTATTCATCTCCAGCCCAAACTGAAACTCTGTACCTATTAAACAGTAACTCCCTATTACTCACTCCTTTCAGCCAGTATTCTGCTGGTAACCAGAATTCTGTCTCTGTGAATTTGCTCATTCTAGGTGCTTCATTAAGTGGAATCATACAGTATTTGTCCTTTTGTTTGTGTCACTTATTTTTAATGTTACCTTACAGTCATATTTGTTAATAATGGTTACATCCCAATATGGCAAATTGGACGATACCTGTGGGATTAAGAGAAGGAGAAGAAAAAGTCTTGAGAACATTTTTCTCATAGATTGAAAATTCGGACAAGAATTTGTTAGGTATAATGAAGGAAAATCATGCGGAATTATTAAATACTAGAAAGAGTTGGGAGAGGATGTAATAGACTTGTACTCACGGTGTTTTTAGTGATTATTTTTATCAATTCAGGTACACTTTTTAGTAGGATATGAATGTTCTAGCGTAAGTTTCTCTTACGCTGTGCTTGGAAATTCTAGGAAATTCTATTTGATACCGATTAGTTAGACAAACGTTACTATGTTGTTTAGACAAACACTTACTGAACATTTACCGTGTGAGAAGTTAGAGCCAGCGTAGAACATGTGGGTCCCTCGGGATAGCTAGAAATAAAGCACATCTTTAAACCATTATTCTTTAAATATTCAGAACTTGTTTAGAGAAGAGATTGTGGGCTGAGTGGAGGGAAGGTTGGAGAAAGAGGGCCACTGGTCATTGGGGTTAGTTTCCTCTTGATTTAGGTCCTTTGGACCTTGAACTTGGTAAAAGCCATTTAGGCCTGTCGCCCCTTAGATGGCAGTCTAGGGAGCATCTTGTTTACTTGGGGCAGGCTGCCTAGTGATTGCACCGCCAGCTTCTCCCCCTGCCTCTGTCTGTCTTCCAGTTGGCTTGTGCAAGCATTCATTCCAAACCCCTCTAGTGCACTCCTTGAAAGGAAAGTTCTGGCAAATGCAATAGTGTTCATCTCCTATTTCTGATGACATTTCGCATGCTGTCCATATTGGTGCTCAGGGCAGTTGTCTGACTGGGCCGTCTCTTAATCTGGCTCCGTGCACAGCACTTGTAGAATGCTGTTCGTGGAGTACATTTTTATAATTAATATAAAGATCTCCATTTTGGAGGGGATTCTTGCATACCCATAAAATGACAAAAGAACAATTAAAAAAATAGACTTTCTGTCTACAGAAAGGCACACAGGAATTCAAATCGAATATTTAAGTGCTCAGGGAATGTGAAGTGACTAGAGCAAGCTAGGGTTAATTAGGGGCAGATTTCTGGCTGAAACAGTGTATGATTAATACATCTACCTATGTAGATGGATTGTTATTGTATAGATAAGTATTGTCCAGTGAAATATGACAAATGCTTTTGATCCCTTGCTCATCCATGTGTTTACTATGGCTTGATTGTTCTTGGATCTCATTTGTTGGAGGATCCTTTTATGGAAAATACAGACTTTCATATTTACGTTTTGTTGAGGAGGGTTTTAAAGTTTATTCTATTATTTAATTTCTAGGATAATCCTATTGGCAACTGGGATGGAAGATTTGATGGAGTACAGCTTTGTAGTTTTGCAAGTGTTGAAAGTACAATTCTCTTGCATATCAATGATATCATCCCAGGTATGTTTTCTTTGTGTTTTAAATATTATGAAGGCAGAGCTTCTAAGACATATTTCGTTATGAGGATGTAAATATAAGCTTCAAGATGCATTTTTGGAACTTGACTTTTATATTATGGAATTGTTATTACATAGACTATCCTTCCTTACCCCCAAATAAAAACAATATTTAAAGATTTGCATTTCTAAAAGTATGTGAGTGTGGGGTAGCATTTATTCATTATTGTTCACTTTTTCATTACGTGTCCCTTCTAAGTGGGTGAAAAAAAAACCCTTTCTGATAATTACAAGGGTCAGAAAATGTAATAAACTGCTACCTGTTCGAGTGAGAGCCTGGTTTAAACTAGAAGCCTTTAAGCAGAAGTTGGTCATTTAATATAATCTAATATACTGTGGAGAGGATTCTTGCTGGATGCCCTACGATATCCCTTCCAGTTTTGAGAATGGCGTAATTGATCAGGCTTCATGACTCTGTAGTCAGAAACAGATCACTCAACTTTTACATCTTAAAAATAATCTTAAGCAACCTTTTATTTTACCCCAAACAAGTAGCACCTAATGGCTGCTGTCAACTAATTGGTAAATTCCTATTGATAGCAGCATCAACATCACCTTCTCCCTGCTCTTAGTAGAATTCCAATTATAAGCTAGTCTATTGGTAGTCATGGAACTAACAGAGACAATCAGAGGTGGTGATTCTTATTGAGCATTGAAGGTCTGCATTCAGTAGCCACAAATTATGAATCTCTTAATTAGATTGGACATTAATTCTTAATTAGTTTCTACATTCTTGACAAACTTATAAGGTAGGTCTTAATTATCCCCATTTTGCTGATGAAAAACTGGGGCTTAGATAGAGATAAGACTGACAAGGATCAAGTAAGATCCTGGTTGATTCTGGTAGAGCCAGAATTCCAATCCAGACTTGTCTGATTATAAAGCTCTGCCCTGTCAGTACCTCCTCACCCCACATCCTGTGTGTACTTAGGATATGAAGCCCTGCATAGAAGAACATGATTCTCAGCCTGACATGTATACTTGGGAATATTGTTTCCATGGAGATGTATTTTGTCTTTAATTCTTTAAAAGCTGAATTTTACTATAGCAAGGATCACAACTGAACAAAATGGTTTTTTTGCTTCCAGTGTTATTTCATTATTGTTGATTTTGACACATAACACTTTTGAGTTCCCCAAAACTCAAAAGGTCATTTCAGGTCCTCAGTTTCTTTTTTTGTAAAAATGAAGGAGCTAATACTAAGTGATCCTTGAGATGCCTTCTAGCCTGCCCTCTTTGTCCTTCCTGTTTCCCTGTTGGCTTGGCAAGTAATAAATGCTTGTTTTGCTGAGTTAGGAAATGCTTTCTATGTTAGCTTTTAGTCTTACAGCAAGAATACATTTATTTAGTTGGAGGTATGGGATTCAAATGATAGCTTTATTTCGATTTTGCTTTGTAAAACTCTGACATACTTTGTTTTCCTTGACTTCTTTAAAATCAGTTTTTAATTTCTTACACATTGGATTCTTAGCTATTTCTTTGCTTCCCTTTGGAAACAAATGGTTTACATTCAGTGGGAAGCATACATGTGCTTGACATTTTATCTGGTAATATTTAATTTACCTTTTCATGACTGCTTATGGAAAAACACAATTTGTGATCTTATAAATCAAAATACTTTTTAATGTTACAATAAATGCTTATTGTTTAAAAAGCAGTTTTGTAAAAGGTTGTTCATTCATCAAATATTATTAAAGCATTACTTAGGCTTCTTTTAGGTGTTGAGGATATAGTAGGAAGCAGAACAGGTAAAAGGTCTTCCCACATGGAGGTTTTATTCTAGTGAGTGAAGACAGACAATAAATAAGACATATGGTCAATTAGATGGTGATTGCATGGAGAATGACAAGGCAAGGTGGAAGGGGAGTGCTGGGTTGTGAGGGGTGGGATTTTTCTACTTTATATAGGGTAGTCCCAGTGAGCCTCTCTAATGTGGTGACATTTGAGCTCTTGACATGGAGATTTGAGGGCTTGGCCAGCTTGAGGAATGGCAAGGGGTTCATTGTGGCTTGAACGAGGGAGAGTGATAGGAGAGGTAGTGGAGCTGGACCAGGCAGGGCCAAGTGGGCTGGTGTATGGATTCTTGGCTTTACTCTGAGGGAGATGGGGAGCTCAGGTGGGTTTTGAGTGAAGGACAACTTAACCCTAACTTACATTTTAAAATGATCGCTTTGGCTGTGTGTTAGAAGGCAGAAACGGGGAAATCAGGAGGAGGACTGTTGCAATTATCCATATGAGAGATAGAGGATGGTGGCTTGGATTGAGGTGGTATATTGGGGTGGTATATATTATATTGTTTAGTTTAGTCTGTTTTTAAACTTAGTATAAACAGAGTCACAGTGATTGTATTCTTTAATGCTTGCATCATTTACTTAAAGTGTATTTTGAGAGTCTTTCCTGTAGATGATGGTATTAGTAGTCTGTTCACCCTCACTGCTTCATAGTATATTTCATTGTGTGAATACTTCATGATTTAATAACCCATTCTAATGTTAATGGCTGTTTGGGTTTTGCATATTTCCGTATCCTCTTCAACACTTGGTACTGATTAATATTTTTGCCAATCTGATGCCTTTGGGAAATGGTATCTCAAGGTGGTTTTAATTTGTAGTTCCCTGATTACAAGTAGGGTTGAATAACTTTTCATATGTTTATGGAACATTTGTGTCTTCTATTAAATACCTGTTTGTGTCTTTGCTCAGTTTTCTGTTGATTTGTTTGTCTATTTATTGATTTATGAGTTCTCTATTTTAAACTTTTAATAAATATTTTTTCAACATTTTATTATGAAATTTCAAACATATGGAAAAGTTGAAAGAATTTTATACTGAACATCTCTATTCCTACGACCTAGAGTCTACAATTAATATTTTTGTACTTGCTTTATCATCTATTTACCCATCCCTCTATCCATGCACTGGTCCACCTTTTTTTTTAATGCATTTCAAAATAAGTTACAGACATCAGTACACTTCCCCCTAAATACTTCAGAGCACATATAATTAACTAGAGATAAGTATTTAGGGTTTTTTTTCCTTTTGAGATAAAAGACGTACATGTAATGAAATATACATTGTATCATTTGAGTTTTGACCAATACAAATACCCTTGAGTTTAGTAACTATCAAGTTACTAAAATAATTTTTAATAAGAAATGCATTCACATAGCTCAAATCAAAATAATGAAACAGTATAGGAGGGTATCTTGTTTCCATTCTTATCCCCTCTGCTCCAGTTGCCCCCTCACTCCACTCCTTGCCTCCCACTAGTAACTATTTTTTTTAGTTTCTTGTATATCTTTCCAGAGTTTCTTTATACAATATAAATACATAGTCTTTTTCCCTTTTTAGGCATGAAGCATAGTATTTACGCTGTTCTGAACGGTGCTTTATTCTCTTCACTCTATATCTTGGAGCTCTTTGTGTATCTGAATAGAGAGGTTCTTCTCATTATTTACAGTGTTTATTTTTCCATTGTATTGTGGTTCCATAATGTATTGATTCTTGTTGATGGATATTTGGATTGTTTCTAATTTTTTACTATTACAAACAATGCTGCATAGCTTTGTACATATATATTTTCCACATGTGCTTAGCTTATCTATAGGATAAATTCCCAGAAGTGGGATTGTTTGGTGAAAAGCTGCATGGATTTGTATTGTTCTAGATACTGCTAAACTGCTTTCAGTAGTGGATATAACACTTTATATTTCTACCAGCACAGTGTGAGGGTGATTTATTTATTTTTTTTATTTTGTTCTTTATTTTTTTATTGAAGTATAGTTGATTTACAATGTTGTGTTTCTGGTGTACAGCAAGGTGATTCAGTTTTACATATATATATATATATATATATATATGCGTGTGTGTGTGTGTTTGTGTGTGTGTACACACACTCAAATTCTTTTCCATTATGGTTTATTACAGGATACTGAATATAGTTCTGTGTGCTATACAGTAGGACCTTGTTGTCTATCTATTTTATGTAGTAGTTTGTTTCTGCTAATCCCAAACTCCTAATTTACCCCTTCCCCACCCCCTTTCCCCTTTGGTAACCATAAGTTTGTTTTCTATGACTGTGAGTCTGTTTCTGTTTTGCAAATAAATTCATTTGTATCATTTTTTAGATTCCACAAATAAGTGATATCATATATTTGTCTTTGTCTGACTTACTTCACTTAGTATGATAATCTCTAGGTCCATCCATGTTGCTGCAAATGGCATTATTTCATTCTTTTTTATGGCTGAGTAATATTCCATTGTATACATATACCATATCTTCTTTATCCTTTCATCTGTCGATGGACATTTAGGTTGCTTCCATGTCTTGGCTATTGTAAATAGTGCTGCTGTGAATATTGGGGTGCATGTATCTTTTTGAATTAGAGTTTTCTTCAGATATATGCTTAGGAGTGGGATTGCTGGATCATATGGTAGCGCTATTTTTAGTTTTTTTAAAAAATATTTATTTATTTATTTGGTTGCACCGGGTCTTAGTTGCGGGAGGCAGCATGAGGGCTCCTTAGTTGCGGCATGAGGGCTCCTTAGTTGTGGCATGTGAACTCTTAGTTGCGGCATGCATGTGGGATCTAGTTCCCTGACCAGGGATTGAACCCGGGCCCCCTGCATTGGGAGTGTGGAGACTTATCCACTGCACTGCCAGGGAAGTCCCTCTATTTTTAGTTTTTTAAGGAACCTCCACACTGTTTTCCATAGTGGCTGCAACAGTTTACATTCTCACCAACAGCATAGGTGGGTTCCATGAGGGGGATTTTTTATAGCCTTGTCATAAATTTTTTTTCCAATCTGATAGGTGAAGGATATATTTCAGTATAGTTTTAATTTGCATGTCTGTGATGAATGTGGTTGAGCATCCTTTCGTATGGTTAAGAGAAATTTGTATTTCTCTTTCTGTGGACTGTTTATACATATTTACTGTCTATTTTAAAAAATTGGATTATCATTTTTTTTCTTACCAATTTCTTCTTTATGTATTAGGGTTGTAAACTCTTTTGAGATATGAGGTGCAAATGTTCCTGTCTCATTTGTCCCCAACCCTCATTTGTCATTAGTGTTTTTAATTGTTTGCTTATCTGATTTTCCTCATTTTTAAACATTGTGATAAAATATATATAATAAGATTTACCATTTTAACCATTTTTAAGTGTACAGTCAGTGGCATTAAGTATATTTACAATGATGTGCAGCCATCACTGCCGTTTCCAGACCTTTTTCATAATCTCAAACAGAAACTCTACACCTATTTAGAAATAGCTCCCCATTTCTCTCTTCCCTCAGCCCCTGGTAACTTCTGTTCTCTACTTTCTGTCTTTATAAGTTTGCCTATTCTAGATACCTCATGTAAGTGGAATCCATACAATATTTGTCCTTTGTATATAACTTATTTCACTTAGTTTAATGTCTTTTGACTTTGCTTTAGGTGATTTTTGTCACGCAGGATTTAAAATTTTTACATAGCTGAATTTATCAAATTTGTTAGAGGCATCTGGATTTTGTCATTCCAAGGTTATAAAGGAATTTCCCCATGTTTTCTTCTAGTACTCTTGTGGTTTTATTTTTTACATTTATATCTTTGATCCATTTTTATTTTATATGGTGTATGATGTGAAATATGGATCTAATTTAGTTTCCACCCCCTGCCCAGATAGTTACCCACTTGTCCCAACACCATTTATTGAAAAGTTCATCTTTTTCTTCCTCCTTTGAGATGCCACTTTCATGATACTAAACTCCCACATATACTTCAGTTATTTCTGGACTTTCTATTCTGTCTGTTCATGCTTCAGCACCACATTGTTTTTAATGATTCATTATAATATGTTTTAATAAGAGCCCTAGTCCTGTCTCATTGCTCTTCTGAGTTTTCCTGTTATTCTATATTGTCTTCTAAAAGTTTAATAGTTTTGCTTTTCACATTTAAGTGTATAATACACCTAGATTTTATTTTGTGTAGGATATGAGGTACATATACCCAATTTTCTCTACCATGCTTGCTGGGTATAAATCAAGTTTTAACATAGGTATATATGGATCTCTTTCTGTGGTCTACTCTTTTTCTACATTAAGACCTCTAGGCGTTTATCATCATAGCTTTAGAAGAAGTCTTACAGCTGTAAGAGTACATTTCCCTTCTTGTTCTTTTTTTTTTTTAATAACTAAACAGATTTATTAAAATTAATAACCAGGTGTTTTAATTGACATCAGAAGAGCAAAACAATAAACCCTGAGCTTGTTCTTTTTCTTAATGAGTGTCTTGGCTGTGATTGGCCTTTGACTCTTCACTGTAAATTTAACAGTCAGCTTATCAAATACTATGAGAGTTCCGTTGGGATTTTGATTGGAATTGCAGTTAAGCTGTGGAATAATTTGAGGAAAATTGACATTTCTATTATATTGAAACTTCTAATACATGAACAATGTATAGCCATTCATTTGTTTAATCTCTTTTTAGTAAAATTTTATAATTTTCTCCATTTCTTGCATGTATTCTGATACATTATAAAGTAAAACATATTTTCTAATAGTTTTTTGGTGATAAGTAGAAATATAGTCTACTTATAAAAACAGTTGTATTGAGATCTAATTCACATACCATATAATTCACTAGTTTAAGCCATACAATTCAGTGTATTGTAGTGTATTTACAGATACGTATAGTTATCACAACAATCAATTGGAGAACATTTTCATCAACTCAAAAAGGAACCCTGTACCTTTTAGCTATAACTCCATTATCCCTTCATCCTCCTCAGTCCTAAGCAACCATCAGTCTACTTTCTGTCTCTGTATGTTTGCCTGTTGTAGACATTTCATATCAATAGAATAATATAATCTGTGCTCTTTTGTGACTGACTTCTTTCACTTAGCATAATGTTTTCAAGGTTCATCCGTGTTGTAGCATATATCAGTACTTCATTCTTTTTTATGCCTGAATAATATTCCATTGTAGTAATATACCACATTTTGTTTATCCATTCATCTGTTGATGACACTTGGGTTCCCTCCATCTTTTGGCTATAATGTATAATGCTGCTACAAATATTCGTGTACAGGTTTTTGTGTGGATGTATGCTTTCATTTCTCCTGGGTATATATCTAGGAATGGAATTGCTGGGTCATATGGTAGCTCATGTTTAATCATTTATGGAACTGCCAGACTGTTTTCCAAAGTGGCTTCACCATTTCGCATTTTACAGCGGTGTATGAGAATTCTGATTTCTTCATCTTTTTGTTGTTATTTGACTTTCTGATTCTAGCCATCCTAGTGGGTGTGAAGTAGTATCTCAGATGACTTTTGTGTGCTGAGTTTTGTTATAAACAATCTTATTAAAATCTTTATTCACAGTTTATCTGTAGATTACTTTTTTAGTAGCAAGTCATTATCATCTGCAAATACTGTTTTACCTCTTCCTTCTAATCCTTATATCTTTCATTTTTAAAATATGGTTTTGTTATCCTGGTGTCCCTGTAAATATAATATTGGATAGAAGTGGTGATAGCAGGCATCTTGGCCTTGCTCCTGATCTTAAAGTGAATGCTTTCAGCATTGCACTATGAAGTATGATGTTCATCATAGGATTTTATTGTTGTTGCTGTCATTTATCAGATTATAGAAGTTACCCACTGTTCCCCATTGTCAAAGTGTTTTATCATGAGTGGATATTGAATTTTATCAAACTTTTTTCTTTATCTATTGAGATAGTCCTATGTTTCTTTTCTTTTGATCTGCTAATTTTCTAATATTAAATTAGCCTTACATTCCTGATATAAGTCCAGTTTTATCATGTGTCAGGCATTGCTTGGTCCAGTTTGCTAATTTTTCCATGTTTCAGAATTAAAGAACACATTTGCATTGCATGTTTAAAAATTTTTTTACATAATGCCCTGGAATGGGCTTGCCTCAGGAAGGGCCTGTTCCTTGGAAAGTGTTGGGGTAAAATTAAAAAAAAAAATTTTTTAATGCATGTGTTTAAATTAAAAAACATTTTTGTTTGGTAAAGTACATATGGCATAAACTTACCATCTTAACCATTTTTACAGGTACAGTTCAGTGGTATTAAACACATTCATAATTTTGTATAACAGTCATCACCATCTGCCTCCTTAATGCTTTTCATCTTGTAAAACTCTGTACCCATTAAGCAGTAAACGCCCATCTCTCCCCTACCCTCAGCCTCTGGCAACTGCGGTTCTATTTCCTGTCTCTATGATTTGGATTACTCTAAGTACTTCATTTAAGTGGAATTGTACACTATTTCTTTTTTAATGATTAGCCACTCCACCCCGCCACTCCTTGGTAACCACCACTCTACTCTCTGTTTTTCTGAGTTTGTCCTTTTCAGATTCCACATATAAATGAGATCATACAGTATTTGCCTTTTTCTTCAAAAAATTAAAAATAGAATTACCCTACAATCCAACAAGCCCACTTCTGGATTTATATCCAAAGGAAATGAAAACAGGATCTCAAAAAGATGTCTGCACTCCCATATGCATTACAACATTATTTACAGTAGCCAAGATATGGAAACAACCAAAATGTCCATCAACGGATAAATGGATAAAGAAGATGTTGTGGAATATTATTTGGCCGTGAGAAAGAAGGAAATCCTGCCATTTATGACAATGTGGTTGGACTGTGAGGGCATTATGCTAAGTGAAATAAGGCAGACAGAGAAAAACAATCTTGCCAGAGGATTCTCACTTTCATTTATTCAAAAAGCCATCTTCTGGATTTCTTAAGCCTTTCTAGATATATTGATTTTCTGTTTCAGTAATTTTAAAAATTATTTTTTCTTTGACTTTTTGTGGATTTATTCTATTTTTTTCTAAACTGTTTAGTTTGAATGCTTAGCTTGTTAATTTTTAGTCTTTTTTTCTAGTGTAAAGCATCTAAGGCTATAGATTCTATGTACCCAACTACTTACATTCCATAACATTTGATATATAGTTATCTTGTTACCATTAAATTTGAAGTGTTTTGTAATTTCCTTCATGATTTTTTTAATGTAATTCATCAACTATTTTAAAATGTACTTTAAAAATTTTCAGGTGTCTGTTTTTATCGTTATTAATTTTCAATTTGATTGATATGGTGAGAGAATATGATACTAATCCTTTGACATTTGTTGAGGCTGGCTTTATGGCCTAGTATGTGATCAATTTTCAGAAATGTTCTGTGTGTACTTGAAAAGAATGTGTTTTCTTCAATTGGAGTTGCATGTAGTTCATGCATATTTTATATGTCCCTTAGGTCAAGCTAATTTATTATGCTATTCAAATTTTATGTATCATTACTGAGTTTTTAATTGTGAGGTCTAACAGTTACTGAACAAGGTATATTAAAACATCCCCCTGTGATGATGGATTTGTTAATTTCTTCTTAATTCTATAAGTGTTTGCTTTAATTTTGAAATTGTTAATTTGCTGCATACAAGTTTAGAATTTTTAGGTACCTAGAATTTAGAATTGTTGTATCTTCTAAGTGATTTCTCATTATGTGGTGACTGCCTCCATCTCCAGTAATTTCTTTTCTTTTTTTTTTTTTTTTTTTGCCTTAAATTCTGTTTTGTATGATATAGATAGGTTTTCTTTTGGTTAGTATTTTCCAGGTATGTCTCTTTTTCATCATTTATGTTTTAGTTATGTCTCTTATAACCACATATAGTTGGTTTCTTAATATAGTTTGACAATTTTTATATTTTAACTGAAGATTTTAATCTATTAATAGTTATCATTGCTGACAATTGGATTTATTTCTACCATCTTGTGTGTTTTCTATTTGTCCTACTTTGTCTGCCCTATCCCCAATGTGTTCTTTTGGATTGAGATGTTTCCCCCCGCCCCACCTTCTTTACTCCATTTTCCCACTCTATCCCACTTGTTTTTTTTTAGGCAGTATGTCATTTAAAAAAAAATCCATTCTGATGATCTCTGTCTTTTCGTTGTTGTGTTTAATCTGTTAACACTTAAAGTAATTTTTGTTTTTTTATGTTTTCTATTTGTCCCTCTGTTTTTCATTCTTCTTACAGTCACTTTCTACCTTTTTGGTAGATTATTTGAAAAATTTTAAGAATTATATGTTAATTAATCTATTGGTTTTTAAGCTCTATTTCATTGTAATATTGCTTTTAGTGGTTTCTCCAGGGATTATAGTATATATCCTTAATGTTTTAGTTTAGTTCGGGTTAATATTGTGCCAATTATATACATCAGTTTAAGGTGTAGAAACCTTGTAACCATGTAAATCTAGTTACCTCTTCCTCATTATTTATGCTATTAATTGTCATGTACATTACATCTATGTACTTTAAAAATGCACAAGAAAATGTTATATTTTTCGTTGAAATAATCATTTACATGTTAAAGAATTAAAAGATCTGTGCATCTATTTATCATTTTCCTTCATCCTGAAGAACTTCTTGTGGTGTTTGTTGAAGTGAAGTCTTCTAGAAATGAATTTCTCTTAATTTTCTTTGTCTGAGAATATCTTTATCTTGCCTTCATATTTGAAGGATATTTTGGGTATATATAGAACTCTGCTTTAAAGTTGGTTTTCTATGATTTTCTGGGCTTCATAGTTTCTGATGAAAAGTCATCAGTAGCTTGAATCATTGTGACCCTGTATGTAATGTAATATGTTGTTTTTCTCTGGGTGCTTTGAAGACTTTATATTTGGCTTACAGCATTTAACTATGATGTGCCTAGCATGATTTTCTTCATCTTTATCCTGGTTGGCATTTGCTAAACTTCTTGGATATGTAAATTTATATTTTTTAACAAAGTAGGAAACGTCTAGCCATTTTTCTTTTCCTTCAAATGTTTTTTCTGTTCCTTTCAGTGTTCTCTATTTCTGTACCTTCAGTTGGATATATGTCAAAATTTTTGGTATTGTCCCTTATCCTTAAGGTTCTGTTAATATTTTTTCAAATTTTAGTCCCTCTGTTCTTTAGATAATTCTATTGTTCTACCTTCAGTTTTATTCACTTCCCCCTCTTTTATCCGCATTGTGCTTTTAACACATCCAATACATTATTTTTTGAGATATTGTATTTTTAAGTTTTTAAAAGTATTTTAAGACTTTCCATCCAGTTCCTTTTTTTGTTTCTCTAGTTTTTATTTCTCTGATGAGATATTCCTATCTTCTCCTTCACTGTAAGCATATTTTTCTTTACTTCATTAAGCATAGTTATAATAGCCTCTTTACAATTCTTTTCTGCCAATTACAACATCAGAATCATCCATGCATTGGTATCCATTGCAGTTTTTTCTTTTGAGACTGTCACAGTTTACTGGGTTTTTTTTTTGGTATGTTAAGCAATTTTTAAAGTTTTTTGTTTTGTTTTGTTTTACTTTTACTTTTAGCATTAGTACAAAACCTTCATAAGAAGGTCATTTTAGTTGTAAGCCAGTAGTTCTCCACCTGTGGTGATTTTGCCCCCGGAAGACATTTTGCAATGTCTGGAGACGTTTTTGATCATCGCATCTGGGGTAGGAGTACTGCTTGAATCTAGGGGATAGAGACAGAGATGCTGCTAGACATCCTACAGTGCAGCAAGCAGCCCTCCACAAAAAAAGATCTGGTCCGAAATGTTAGCCTTGCCGAGGTTGAGAAGCCCTGTCCTAATAAGCAAATTCTGTGAGTTATGCTAATTTTATAATGTTAAATTGCTGGATAGCTAAGGGGAATCCCTTGTAAAATCAATTTTCTTTCATTATTTATTCTTACAGGGATAATCAACTCTATGCTAATATTGTCTCACCAGAACCACATGGATAAATGTAATTTAACTTGTCTTACCAAATCAAATATCTCTGTGGGTATTTCTTTTTCTTTCTTTCTTCCCTTTTTTTTTTTTTTTTTAAATGTCCAAAGGGTACTTTTGAAAGCTCAAAACCTTATTAGTATAACCATCCTTTTTACCTACCTTAATTGAATTTCTTTGAATTTTCCGTTTTACAACTAAATATAATTCATTATATCAAGTAAGTTGGGAGGCTGGGGAAATCATTAGTTCAGTATTATAATTTAAGAAAGAAAAAGATACCTGAAATATGAGGTTGGCTTATGTATAATTGATTGTGTTTTTCTCAGTTTGCCATAGAATAAAGATTTGAAATGCCCCCACCCCCTTTTTTCAAACTCCAGAGCTGTATTTCTTTCTGTATACTTTTTCCGTATCTCGATTTGGTTTGAAATGTAAATGATCTTGGGTTCTACAGTAGCACTTAAGAAGAAAAGAAAAGAAAAAGCTACCATTTCTATTTTTCATGGGATGGAATTATATATAACCTCACAAAGAATTCATCTTTAGTAGTATTTATCTTCAAAAACATTTACAATTATATTTCATTTAAATAGTGACGTAGGAGTAAAATAATCAAAATTAGTTACATGAATCTCTTAAGAATCACTTGTCAGGCAAACTTGGATCTTATAGATCAGTGACTATCATTGTCATTGTTACTGGCTCTCAGAGCAGTGACAGGCAAGGCAAAGAATGCTTTTTTTTTTTCTTTTAAACCTTCATTTTCATAAACCATGAATAGAAGATAATTAGGAATGATACCAGCTTTTATAACATAATACACCAATTATACTTTTTTGCCAACAAAATAAAGCCTGCAAATAGGCTTTAAAAAGCAAAGTTGTCTAAACAAAAATTAATTTCATTTATTTAAATTAAATAGGTCTTCATCTATGTTTCATGTCATCATTAACACCCATTTCTTGAGAAAGAAGAAAATAGTCATAATCTCATTTAGTTTCTTGGTTTTTTTCTTGCCCTGTTACCTTCACTCATAGGACAACATTATTTACAGCATTAAAAAAAATTTTTTGGAAGCAGTTGAACGGTTGATGAGATTAGGAAAGAATTCATCCTATTCCATTGCTTATTACAGTAGGCTTCTGAAGAATACCATTGACTAAAAATGCAGGAGTCTTCAACCTGTTAAGAGTTTTTCCTCTCTTTGTTACTGTTTTATTTTTTTTTATTTTTAAATTAATTTATTTGTTTTTGGCTGCATTGGGTCTTTGTTGCTGTGCACGGCCTTTCTCTAGTTGTGGCGAGCCGGGGCTACTGTTCATTGCGGTGCGTGGACTTCTCATTTTGGTGGCTTCTCTTGTGGTGGAGCATGGACTCTAGGCATGCGGGCTTCAGTAGTTGTAGCACACGGGCCCTAGAGAGTGCGGGCTTCAGTAGTTGCGGCGTGTGGGCTCAGTAGTTGTGGTGTGCGGGCTCTAGAGTGCAGGCTCAGTAGTTGCAGCACACTGGCATAGTTGCTTGGTGGCATGTGGGATCTTCCTGGGCCAGGGATGGAACCCGTGTCCCCTGCATTGGCGGACAGATTCTTAACCACTGCGCCACCAGGGAAGTCCCGTTTGTTACTGTTTTAAATATTAAAAACCTCTAACATATCTAATTTGACATTATATTCAGGTTCTTAAACCTGTTGTGATGAAGCATATCAATTAGTGCCTCCCCTAAATTTCTGCTTTTTTTAGTCCAATCTGTATTGTCTTTTTTAGTTTGTGGGGTTAGGAATGTAATACTAATTTTATTTTTTAGATTATGTAGTACATTCATGTTCGCACAGAATTTATAAAGGGTGTATGAGACTTTTTCCTCCTAGCATTGCCCCCCAACTACCTAATTATCTTCTGTATCCTTCTTGATTAATTCGTTTCTTTGTTGTTCAGTGTTTGCATATTTTATACACTTTTTTGTACCTTCTTTTTATAATCTTAACAATTTTAGTGAGTTTTAATTGACATATAGTAAACTGCACATATTTTAAGTTTATAGTTTGTTATGTTTTAACGAATGTGTAGACCTGTGAGACCTTTACCGCAGTCAAGATAGTGAGCATGTCCGTCACCCCAAGGTATGCCCCTTGTGTTTGCTTCCTTCCACTCTGCGTGTCCCATCCTCCAAAATCTAGGCAACCATTGATCTTTCTTCTGTCAGTATACATTTGTTCACATTTTCCTAGAATTTCATATAAATGGAGTAACTCAGGATGTATTCTTTTTTTTTTTTTTTGGTCTGACTTATTTCATTCAATGTAATTATTTGTTGACTCATCCACATGTCCCTTTTGTTGCTGAGAAGTATTCCATTCTATAGTGAGAAATAATATATATATATTATATATGTATAATATATATTATACATGTATAATATATATTATATATGCATTATATATATTATATGTGTGTATAATATATATATTATATATAAATGTATAATATATATATGTCTCTGCCCCTGAGTCTTGCTCATGTTTGGTCTTTGACCCAGGTTCCTGACACAGAGCTCCTAAAATCCTTTGGAATTTTCTGGGTGATAGAAGTGTCTTTTGTTCTTATGAGGTGATTCTTAGTGGGCTCCTGGGTGGAGGGCTGGTCACTACAGAGACCAAGCCATGATTAGAACTTTCAGCCACAGCTCCATTCCCTGGAGAGGGGAGAGGAGCTGGAAATTGAGTTAATAATCAAGCATGCCTATCTGATGAAGTCTCCATAAACATTCCCGAAGTATGGGGTTTTGAGAGCTTGCAGGTTACTGCAAAGCTTATGGTCTTTTGGGACTGAGCCCTTAACTTGTGGGATTTGCCGCTAACCCCAGGTAGATAGCGTCAGAACCAAATTGAATTGTAGGACACCCAGCTGGTGTCACAGCTTAGTGTGGGAAAACTCCTCACACGTTTGGTGGCCAGAAGTGTCAAAATTGTTGTGAGCATGAGAGCAAAGGAGAAGACAGTGTGTTTTCCCTATAAGCATAAGGATATACCAGTTTGTTTTTTCATTCACTTGTTGGTGGATATTTGGCTTGTTTCTATTTAGTTTGTGGCCATTATGAATAATGCTGCTATGAAAATTCATGTATAAGTCTTCGTATGGACATAGGTATTCATTTCTCTTGGGTAAATACCCAGATGTGGAATGGCTGGTACTATTGTAGGTGATTGTTGAACTTTAAAAACAAAACAAAACAAAACAAAACAACAGCAACCTGCCAAACGGTCTTTCCAAAGTGGTTATACTATTTTACATTCTCAGCAGCAGTGTGTGAGAATCCCAGTTTTTGCATGTCCTTGCCAGCGCTTGGTATGGTCAGTCTTATAAATTTTAGCTATTCTAATAGCTATATAGTGGCATCTAGTTGTAGCTTTAATTTTCATTTTCCTGATGGCCAGTGATGTTGAACATCTTTTTATGTGCTTATTTGTCATCTGTATATCTTCCTTGGTGGAGTATCTGTGCAAATCTTTGGCCAATTTCTTGTTAATTTATTTTTATTATTGGGTTTTGAGAATTCTTATAAATCTGAATATAAGCCCTTTGTCAGATATATGATTTAAAAATATTTGAGATTATTATATATTTGCATGCAGTTGTAATAAATAATAGAGAGAGATCTTGTGTACCCCTTACACAGTTTTCCCCAAAGGAACATCTTATACAACTACAGTGTAAGATCACAACCAGGGTGTTGACATTGATATGGTCAATATACAGAACATTCCCATTACCACAAGGATACTTCGTGTTGCCTTTTCATTGTCACACTGCCCGTCTTGTCCCCAACCACTAATTTGTTCTTCATTTCTACAATTCTGTCATTTCAAGAATCCTTTTGAGATTGGCTTTTTTCACTCAGCATAATTCTCTAGAGATTCATCCATGTTGTGTGTATCACTGGTTTATTCCTTTTTATTGCTGAGGTATAGTCCGTGTTGTGGCTATACCACTATTTGTTTAACAGTTTTCCCATTGAAGGACATCTGATTTGTTTCCAGTTTTTAGCTGTTATAAATAATGCTTATAAACATTTGTGTAGAGTGAACACAAGTGAACATAAGTCTTCATTTCTCTGGTATAAATGTCCAGGTGTGCAACTTCTGGTCATGTGGTATTTGCATGCTTTTTAAGAAACTGCCACACTTTTCCAGAGTGGCTGTACCATTTTACATTACCATCAACAATCTATGAGTGATCCAGTTTTTCCACATCCTCACCACCGTTTGGTGTTGTCACTATTTTTTATTTGAGCCATTCTGAGATGTGTGTAGTCATATCTCACTATGGTTTTAATTGAATTTCCCTGATAGCTCATGATGTTGAATATCTATTTTCATGTACTGATTGCCATTTATGTATCTTCTTTAGTGAATTTTGTTTTCATCTCTTTTGCCCATGTTTTCATTGGATTATTTGCTTTTTTACTGTTGAATTTTGAGAATTCTTTATATGTACTAGACACTAGTCCTTTGTTGGATATGTGGTTTGGAAATATTTTTTTTCCCAGTCTGTAGCTTATCTCTTCATCCTCTTAACAGAATCTTTCACAAAGCAAAAGATTTTGATTTTTATGGAGTCCAGTGTTTCTGCCTGTTTTGTATTTCTTCTCTGTTCCCTTCTTCTCTTGCTCTCTTCCTTTGTGGTTTGATGACTTTGTTTAGTGGTATGCTAATATTCCTTTCTCTTTATCTTTTATGTAAAAAGTTTTCTGTTTTTCGTTTTTTCCTAAGTGTGTTTGTAATTGCTTATTGAAGCATTTTTATCATGATTGCTTTACAGTTCTTTGTCAGATGATTCTAACATCTCTGTCATCTCAGTGTTGGCATTTATTGACTGTCTTTTTAAATTCTTTTTGGCATCTTCCTGGTTCTTGGTATAATGAGTGATTTTTATTTGAAACTTGGACAGTTGGGTATTATATTCTGAGGTTCTAGATCATATTTAAACTTTGTTTTTGCCGCTTCAAGGGGTGTGTGTCACCTCATTATTGTCAGGTGGAAGCAGAAGTACAGATTCCCCGCTTGGCCTTTGTTGGAGTGGGTGTGGCTGCTGTGTTTGGCTGCAATAGAGTGATTATTGTCTAAAAGTTTCTGTCTTACTAGGGTTTGTCTTTTCTCATTCTTTGACTAATGAGAGGATACCTTTGTTGGGAGTTTTTGTGTCTCGCCATTGGCATTTCCAGGTTGCTGCCTTCTTCAGCTCTAAGTCTGGGATATGTGAGGCAATAAGAAAACCCAGGGAAATCTCGTGTCACTCCTTAGGTCCTGTGCTCCCTAGCTGATCTGCCTTCTCCTCTTTGCCTTTCAGAGGCTTCTCAGGTTTGTTTTATATGTTACATCCAGAGTTTTTAGCTGTACTTATCAGGAGGAATAGGAAAAAGTACACCAACTTATCTTCCCAGAAGAGTAAATTGCACCTTTTTAAAAAAAGCTGACAATAGATCGATCATAGGGATCATTTTATATTAGTACATAAATTGCATACTTAATCTTTTGCTTAAATTATTGCATTGTATTTCATTTTATAAATGTATCAGTTTTTTGAAACCAGTCCCCTACTGATGGGCATTAAGGCTGTTTTCAATCTTTTGCTATTATAAACAATGCTTCAGTGAGTAATGTCATATGTATGTTTCAGTTTGCATGTATCCAGTATAGCTAAAACATTACTTGTGTTCATTTGATAGAAGAGTCAGTTTGTCCTGAAGAAAATTAGAGTATTTCATTTTAGACAGATCTAGTTGTGAAAAAGTCACTCCTTGTATGATATGTGCTTACCTCTACCTTCCTATAACTTCCCTCATTGATTCTAGTTCTAACTGGGGATGAAGTTAGGACAAATCCAGCCCCTCTTCCTTGTAGCAACCCTCAGATATTCAAAGATGAGTGTCCTTGACACCTACATCTTCTGTTCTCCAGCCTAAATAGTTTGAGTAGTTTTAGCCATTTCTCATACGGCATGCCTTCCAGATATTCTGAATAAGACCTGGTTTGTTAAAGACACCTTCACACTTAGACACCTGGAGGGGAACAGAATACTGCAGTCTGTATGTAGACTAATTATTGCAATAGAACAGGACTTCGGCAGAAAAGATTTTGGGACAGCCCTGTCACAGTTTGAATTATATTCCCAGAGACACGGTAATGCCGTCCTTGCATGGAGTTGGTAGTATTTCTTGACTAAATGAATGCACTTATAAACTAATGAATTAATGATTCTGGTTTAACTTCATGTTGTTAGAGCTATCCAGTTTTCCATTTTCAGATCATTTTGGATACTAATTCTGTCCTTTCGTGTTTTGTCTCTCTCAATATCATGTCACCTGTAGATTTTTCTTGTGTGCCGTCAATATACTTTTCTGAGTATTTAAATGGGATATATTATACTCATATTTACATTAAAATATTTATAAGATCTTAAAAAAAAGATAACTTCCTGGAAGTAGACTTGCTGGGTCAAAGGGTATGTGTACTTTACACTTTGATAGATAATGCTAAGTGGCCTTCTGTAGAGATTGTCAGCCTGAATCACCCTGAATGTTGTCTGTATAGGCAGGACTCCTCTCATATGAGACAGTTAGAGCCCAAAAAGTTATTTTGAAGCACTAGATCACAGTGTGCAACCCTGATGTTATCTCTATGGACCTTCCAGGATTTCTTGAACAATTTTTCATATAAAATTGTCTAAAATATAAGGAAACTATTTATTTTGATCAGTAGTCTCACCGTAAGGAGATTTTTGCATTGTTGTTGTGTATAGTATGTTTGGTATTGGGTTTTATAATTCTTCATTCTACCCAAGTAAACTTACATTTTCTTCAGTAGATTTCTCCATGGATATTAAATTCTCATTTGGGTTTGAATTATGCTCTTGTGGCTGATGATGTTAAGCAGTACATCAGTTAAGCAATTTTTCTCAATTTAGTGGGTCATTCAAATTCACAGACATTTCTTGTGGTTTGTTATTGTTCCCTGGTTTATTGTTACAATTTCCAACCCAAGTTTCTTCCAGGGATTTTTCTTTTTCTGATTAAATCAATAAGAGTGATGGGCAGGCTGCTAATTTTATCATTTTGAATGCACTCCTGCTGTGTATATATAATGGGTACTTTTGGCTTCATTTCTTTTCTCAACATAGTGTCCATGTTGTTGTGTATATCAGTTGTTTCTTCTTTTTTTATTGCTATGTAATATTCCATTGCATGAACAGATCACAGTTTGTTTATCCATTCTCCTGTAGAATGCATTGTTCCAGCTTTTGGTTATTACAGATAAGGCTGCTGTGAACATTTTATACATGCCGTTTGGTGGACATGTCTTGCTATCTCTTTTAATATCTTTTAATCAGGATTGTTTTAATCTCACAAAATTGCCTGCCCAATTTATTCCTTACTTTGTTTACTTTCTCATACTTGCCTTTTCCTGAGATGGTAATCTCTTAAAATTCATTTAAGATAGAAGGCTTTGATTTTGGATCATGAATATAGTTGTGATAAAGAAAGAAGAATTAGTTGGTATGTAACTCCTGGAGGGCAAGTTAGATATGGCATGTGACCCTTTATCTGCATAGAATTCTGCAGGACTGTCCTGTTCCTCCGAGTTGATATTTGAGCGCCTACCTCCCCCATGACAAAGTCTTTGGCAGAAGATAACCACCATTTCCAGCTCCAGTGCCCTGCATATTCCTAACCCTTGGAGCTCTCCCCTAGCATCACCAGCAGAGTTGTCACAACCGGCTCATCCATTGGGCCTTTTGGTACTGCCAGGCGGCCTTAGTTAAGACCATTTTCTGCCTTTATTATAATCACCACTAACTGTATAATGTATATAGATTATGGTATACATGTGAATATCTTTTCAAAATGTACTTACGTGCAATTAATTACAGTTAATAGTGGGAGTTAGTTTTCTTTCGTCAATTTATATGCTGTAATTTGGAAACTTTTGCCAGTGACTAAGAAGTTTTACCTTTCACAGTAACTCTCACATGTGGTATTTAGAGATATTTGAATGGTAACATCATAAAAATATTGGTAAATAGCCTTTCATTTACTATATCACTTGATTAAACACATGGTTATTCAGTATTCATATTTTTGAATTAAAATAATATTCCGTTTGATCACATTATGAGACAGTTAAGATATAGTTTAATAATGCATTCTTCTCGCCCTCCAACTGTGGAAAAAAGTTACCAAGCATCATTTATATATAATTAATTAAGTATTATTTCCTTTTTCTTAAAAAAAATAGCCTTTTCCTTGTGTTTAAAATGTAAAACTTTCCCTCTTTTTCTCTTTCTGTTCTCAAAAATCCACTGTGGGTGATATTGTTTTTGCCGATACACAGCTTTATCAGGTAGGACTCTTAAGTGTCATGTTGGACTCCACGGATATGTTGAACTTTCCAGGGGAAAACTTTCCAGACTGACTTTTCTACATTTGCTTGATCAGTTTTTGTGAATATCTTATGAAAATCACTGGCCTTTAAGGTTTAAGGTAGTCTTTGTATCAGAAACAAAATTATTGCACCAATTTTTCAAAAAAGTTTTAAGTGTTTTCTTCAGAAATATTGTTGCTATTTATCTCTGGCTTTCTGCATTATTCATTTGTGTATTTCTCTGTGTTTTTTCTCTTATTTGTATATGTGTTTGTGTTATTCTTAACATATATATATATTTTTTTTTTTAAAAACTGATACATATACCAAACCAGACTTTTTCCAATCTGTGTCCCATGAAATATATTAATCTGAGATGCTAAGTAGAGTGGCACAAAAAACATTATCAAATAAGTTATCAAACTTATCAAATAAGTTATCAAAATTATCAAATAAGTTTACTATATCCCTTTTTGAGAGATTCACAATGCATATTAGCATATTAAAGGTTCTGGGGTTATGCAGTAAAGAAGTCTGTTTATCTCATCATCTTCTAGAGATATTTGAGAGTGGGACACTTCATAACACACTGGGGTGTTCTGGGGATACTGATTTGGGAAATCCTGCAAAAAACTGAGTAAGGTTTTCTTGGTGGTGTTTCAACATATAAAATAAAATTGATTAAAAGTGGTTAAATTTTCAAGAAGTTAAAGCACTTAGCTGAATTGTACTTGGGGTGTATTATCTTGTAGAAATTATGTTTTGAAATACAGCAATGATATATTTTTGGTATGATCTTTTTCAGTACTTTTTATGGCCTTGACGAATTTGTAAAACTACTCTGAAAATTCTGTTTTTTTGTTGGAAAGGGATTGTTGTTGTTATTGTCATTATTTGCTCAATTGTTTCTCTTCTATAAAAATTTGCTTTTATCTTTAAAAAACATGTTTACTGTTTCAGATAGCATTACACAGGAAAGGAGGCCTCCCAAACTAGCCTTTATGTCAAGAGGTGTTGGGGACAAAGGTTCATCCAGTCATAATAAACCAAAGGCTACAGGTATGGATTAATAGAATACAGTTCTTAGTTATTTACATGGTTTTTGATTTGCCATAGCATTGAAAAAAGGTTAAAACGTATTACTCCTTAATGTATATGTAGACTTCCTTCTTGCAAACATTTTTAGTAGTTTACTAAAAAATGTTTATAGATGGTGTTGCTTAAGCCAAGGGTTCGCAACCTTTTCTAAATGATGAAAAGTTTCCTGTGGGGACCTGTGTCTATTTCTGGTCCATATATGCTGGTTTTTGGAATTCCCTACTTGTACCATTTGTACATATAGTTTAGAGTTGCACTGTACAAAATAATCATTTATGGATAGTGTTTATAGGATAAAGTATACTATAGATTATGTGGATTTTGCTAACAGAGGTGACACTAATTAAATTCCAAACCACTAAGCAAAAATTTTTGTCTTTCTTCCAGAGACTCCCTTACAATACATGTGGAGTTTTTAGTTGTTTTTTGGTTAGCTTCCACATATTTCATAGATGTATAGGGTGGTAGTTATACAAGCTAAACAGCTAATTTAAAAAGCTGCAAGAATTTTTAACTCACATGTAGGTTAAGAAAAGAATATTTTTTCCTCAGTTATCTAGTGAAGAAAACTTTTTCAGCTTATTTAAAAGGAAATTGTACTTTAAGAAATATTTTATGTGACATTGGACCCTGGGAGACGTAGAATTAAATAGAATATATAAGTGATAGATAGCATTTTTTTATGTTAATCTATGGCTCTAGATAGGCTAGCACCAATTTGCTACTCTCACTTAAATATGAATAGCCTAAAGATTTTCTTAAGATATGTGTACTACTTATATTGTAGCAGATCTTAGTTATAGGTATGAAGTGTAGAGTTATCTGCTTTAAATTGAAAAAGAAATCAGATTTTGTTGTAGGTTCTAGAGAACCCACTGCTGTCAACGATAGCATGTCCTCTTAGTAATGAGGCAGGGGAATGTCTTGATGTGTCTGTGGCATAGCTACACTAACACTTTCTTACATTTAATAAATCTAATGTATAAGAAATAATACTGCTTCACTTTTTCAGAGACATGAAGAAATTCAGCAAGGGATTTGTTGACTAACAATTCCAAAATGTTTAAACCTTAAATCTTTTAAACTTAATTTATGCATCTATTTATATACATTTGAAGACTGCCTTCTTTTGAGGGCAACCGTTTTAAAATAATATGTTAAGTTTGTGAACCAAGAGGTTCGTCAAATGAAACTGGGGAATGGTGATTTTGACATTTGGAAATAAGCCATAGTACATGAAATGATTTTTTAAAGCAGTTTGTTTAAAAAAAAAAAAAAAAAAAAGCAGGCTTTTCTTTTAACTTAACTCCTGTTCTCCTCTTATATTGTTTCTTGGGCTGAAGAATCTTTTTGACACTGCAAAAATGGTTACCAAAATTTTAAAAGCTGAAGGCACTAATAAAATATATTGTGTTTGTATACATCTGTTGGTTGTGTAAATAATTGTTAACACCATATACATATTATTTTCTCTTACGGAAAAACTTTCACACCATATTGACTTTATTTTTAAAAGGAACTTTTCTTGTTCCATAGGATCTACCTCAGACCCTGGAAATAGAAACAGATCTGAATTATTTTATACCTTAAATGGGTCTTCTGTTGACTCACAACCACAATCCAAATCAAAAAATTCATGGTATATTGATGAAGGTAATCTATAATTTTAGTGTTCTTTATAATGATTCTCTCCTTTTAACTCACTAGAGCAAAAATGGCTTTTTCACCAATATAGATAGTTTTTGGAAACAGAATGAGTAGACCATTCTTTATTAATATTGCTGAATTAAAATATTATACACACTTTGAACTGCACTGCTGTTAAGGTTAATGTAATATTTAGAAAATGTATTAGCAGCTTGTTCTCTGCACTTCATTGATCTGTTTAAGGTAGAAGATCTCTAGAATCAGTTGAATCATTTAAAGACTTTACTATCTTGATATCCTGTTTTTTGATACCACTTTTAAAAAACTCTACCTTCCCTTGGTTTGGGACATCACTTTCTTCTGGTTTATTCTTTTTTCTTTTGTTCATCTGTTCAACAAGTATATATTGAATGCTTACTGTGTGCCAGCAACAGATGAAGAATTGCAGTCTTGATGAGTGTAATGAAGGCATATGATGCTGTGAGAGTATATTAAGGGATGCTTTTACTTGAGGGGCTCAGGGATATTTCTAGGAGGAAGTGATATGAGCTTAGATTTACCAGGGGAGTGATAGATAACAAATTGAAATGGGGCAGAAGAACGTTTTAGGCAGAAAGAACAGCATATGTAAAGGCCTTGTGGTAAAATGGAGCTGGTGTTTGCCAAGGACTAAAGAGAGCCAGAGTAGCCAGAACAGAGAGATAGAACATTTTATGAGATGAGAATGGATTGGCAAACAAGGCCAGGGCATGTGGAGCCTGGTGTACCCTATTAAAAGGAAATGGCAAGCCACTGAAGGATTTTCAGCAAGGGGTTTGCAGGGTTTGCCTTTTGAAAAGATGATTGTGGCTGCAGGGTGGACAGGGGAGTAAAGCAGGGGCTGTGTGAATGCAAGGACACCGTTGAAGGCTGCTGATAGGCTCAGCCGTAGATTATAGTAGCTGGGGCTAGACTTGTTGGGGAAGGGATGGGGAGAGGTGGATGGCTATGAGATATCAGAAGTGAATTGACAGGACTCACAGATTGAAAGTGAGAGGTAAGGAAGAAAGAGATGTGAGTGATGACTCCTAGTTTTCTGGCCTGCATACTTAGGTGATGATGGAGGAAGGTGATGGATTAGGTGGTTGTGGAGGAAAGTGATGGATTTGCTTTGAATATGTTGAGTTTGAGGAGCCTTTTAAACTTCCCAGAGTTGATTTATCAAGCGGGCAGTTGCATATGCAGATCTGGAGCTTAAAAGAGATGTTAAGAGCTGGAGAAATAAATTTGTAGGTTGCCTTCACGTATGTGGGAATTAAAATCCTGTGAGTAGTATCACCTACAGAGAAAGTAGGGATGGAGGGTGTGGCTTAAGTCTGAGCCTTGAGGAGCATAATGGCTGGGAGGGGGAGAAGTCTTCAAAGGAGACAGAGAAAAGGTAACCAGAGGATGTGGGCAAAACAAGAGGTTATTGGGTCAAGAAGCCAAGAAGCTAATAGACACCAGTGTCGAATTCTGAGAGGGCAAATAAGATAAAGACCACACAAAAACCCATTGGATTTAGCCAGTGGCAGTCGCTGATGGCCTTGTGAGTTATGTTTTTACGGAGCGAGGAGATGGAGACATGAGTCCAGTTGCCTAAAATATAAGTTTCGGCTCCATCCTGAACCTCCTGTCTCTCTCATTAGTCACATCCAGATGTCACCAAGTCCTAGGGATTTCCTCCTCTTTAATATCACTAGAATCCTTCCCCTCTCTTCTTTTCTGAAACCACTGCCTTAGTTCAGATCCTTTCCTTTGTTTTTTACTGTCTGGATTAATATAGTGACCTTCTAACTGGTCCAAAAAGACATATGAAGTAATGAAATTTGTATGGAGTAAGCCTGCATCCTTAAATTAGAAAATAGAAGCAATTCACTTGTAAAAGAACATCATATCTGTAGTTGTTTTACTTACACATTTTTTTTTTTTTTTTTTTTTTTATGTAAGGGCTTGGGTGCTCTTATAGCTACTTTATTTATTTATTTATTTATTTATTTTTGACTGTGTTGGGTCTTCGGTTCATGCGAGGGCTTTCTCTAGTTGCGGCAAGCGGGGACCACTCCTCATCGCGGTGCGGGGACCGCTCTTCATCGCGGTGCGCGGGCCTTTCACTATCGCGGCCCCTCCCGTTGCGGGGCACAGGCTCCAGACACGCAGGCTCAGTAGTTGTGGCTCACGGGCCCAGCTGCTCCGTGGCACGTGGGATCCTCCCAGACCAGGGCTCGAACCCGTGTCCCCTGCATTAGCAGGCAGATTCTCAACCACTGCGCCACCAGGGAAGCCCACTTACACATTTTAAAGGCTATTCTTTATAACATTTGATTCACTTATTCAATTTTTTTTTATTACAAATATTGAGTATTTTCTTGTGTTAGTGGCTATACCAAGTGTTATGGATCCAACCATGGAAAAGACTAACAAAGTTCCTCGTTGTAGGGAGCTTATATTCTAGTTGGTATGATAGACAATAAATGTATAGACAGACAAGGTAACTGTGACATGTGCAATGAAGGAAATGAACAAGGTGATAGCAGCTGGTGGGAAGCTGGCTCCAGAGGCGGTTTGGAAAAGAGTCTTTGAGGAAATGATATTTATGTTGAGATCTGGATGATGTGAATGAAACTGCCAGAAAAAGAGCTTGAGAAGAGCATTCCAGGCAGAGGAAATAGTAAAGGCAGAGGTCCTGAGGTGAGAAATTATATTTGGGGAACAGGAAGTAGGCCAGAGCGGCTGCAGCAGAGTAAGCAAGGAAGAGAGGTGTATGAAATGAGTTTGGAGGGGTAGGTAGGAGCCGGATCGTTTAGGACCTAGTAAGTGTTGGTAAGAAGTTTAGTATTTATTGTAAGAGTACTGGAAAGCCATTGACGGTCTTAAACAAGGGAATGATACAAGATCACGTAAGATCTTTAAATTTTAAAAAGATCTCACTAGTTGTGGTATGGTAATTAGATTGGAGAGGGGCGAGAAGAGGGACAGAGAGTCCAGGTAAGAGACTGGTTGCAGGGTGAAAGATGATGGTGGCTTTGACTGGGGAGATGATGGGAGAGGGTAAGAGGGGTGGACAAATTTGAGGTATATTTTGGAGGTAGAAACAACATCTTGCTTTATGGAATTGAGTGTTGGGCTTGGGGGGTTGAGGGTTTGGGAAAGAAAATAATAACTTAAAAAATGTTTAGATTAAATATCATCAGTAAAGAATCTTAAATGGATAAAGTATAAAGTACAGTGAACACCCATGGAGTCACTACTCACTTTACGGCAAAGAACATTATCATTCCCTTTGAGATCCCCTCAGCGCTTCTTCCTGTTGTTGCTCTCTTCACTCTCCTCTGAGCTACCATCATCTTTAACTTAGTGTTTATCACTCTCTTGGTTTTCATTATCGCTTTATGAGTTTGACCATCTAAACAGCATACTGTTAGTTCTGCATGGTTTTGAGCTTTATATACAAGGAATCAGACTGTATGTATATTGTGTAATTTCCTCCCTCAACATTATGTTTCTAGATTCATCCAAGTTGTAGTATGTGATGATGATTTATTTGTTTTCATTGCTGTATAGCATTGCATTCCATTCCATTTCATTTCTGTGAAATACGGTATTTAAATATACCACAATGTAACTATCCATTCGACCATTGATGGACATTTGAATTGGTTTTATTTTCTTGCTATTATTAACAGCTCTGCTACTAACATTCTTACCCATGCCTAGGGTATGTACCTAGGAGTGGAATTACTAGATGTGCATGGGATATGCACAGCTTTCCTTTACTAAATAATGCCAAACTGTTTCCTGGAATAGTTATACCAATTCACACTCCCATCAGCTTTGTGTAAGGGTATCATTGACTCCTCATCCTCACCAATAGTTAATGTTCTAAGACCTTTACCTTTTGAAATGCTGTCTCATGTTGATTTTGACTTTCTTTTATGTATTTACTAGTGAGGGCAAGAATCTTTTTATTGATTTGTTGGTGATTTAGGTTTCTTTTTCTGTGAGCTCCCTTTTCAAGTCTTTTGTCCATTTTTTTTTCTATTTTTTTCTGGTCTTTTAAAAAAATTGATTTATAGACCTTTTTCAAATTCTAATCCTTTGTCAAGAAATAAGGGTTACAAATATTTTCTCCTTGTTTGCGGCTCATATTTCTACTCTTGCTATGATGCCTTTTAATGGACAAGTATCTCTTAATTTTAATGTGGTCATATTTGTCAGTCTTTTCCTTTTTGGTTTGTATACTCATGTTTAAGATATTTCTCTCTACCCTAAAGTCATAAATAACATTCTTCTATATTCTCTTCCAAAATTTGTAGTTTTGCCTTTGACATTTTTCTTTAAGACATTTGGAAATTGTTTTTGTGTAGAGTATGACAGAGGAGTCCAATTTAATTTTTTAAAAATATGGATAGTTGATTATCTCGACACCGTTTATTAAGAAGTTTGTTCTTTCCACACTGATTTGCAGTACCTGCCTGGCAACTGTATTAGTTGTTTTAATGAAACAGCTTTTGGCTTTGGTTCTTTTCATTGGATGTTTGTTTTCTCTTTCATTAATTTCTGTTTTTGTGTTTATTCTTTCCTCTTGACTACTTTTTGGGAGGTTATTCTGTTGTTTTTCTAACTTCCTAAGTTGTATGCTGAGTTTATTAATATTACCTTTCCTTTTTTTCTAAAGTGAACTATTAAGTCTATACATTTCTTTTATAAGTATTACTTTAGTTGTGTTCAAGTGTTTATTTTTTCTTTATTTTAAAAATTTACATTATCATTTCTTCTTTGATTCATTAGTTATTTAGAAGCATCTTTCTTAAATTTTTTGCTCTCTTTTTTGTATTGGTTTTTGTAACTTAATTGTATTTTGGACAAAGAATATAACCTATACAATTCCAATCAATAACATATTTTATTGGTTTGAATAATTGGGTGCCATTTACTGAAGAAGAAAAATTTGGAGGTGGGGATGTGAATCAAGAACACTGTCTTGGAGGTAGTAAGTTTGTGATGCTTACGAGAATCATACTAGAAGAGGTCAGGTGGGCAGTTGGACTTATGTATATATTAATCTTTAGAGATGTAGGGCATATTTAATATTCTTGAATAAATTTCTCTAATTAAGAATAATTTCTTATAGTTGCTGAAGACCCTGCAAAATCGCTTACGGAGATCTCTCCAGACTTTGGACACGCTTCACCACCACTGCAACCTCCTTCCATGAACTCACTATCCAGCGAGAACAGATTTCATTCTTTACCATTTAGTCTGACAAAGATGCCCAACACCAATGGAAGTATTAGCCACAGTCCGCTCTCTCTGTCAGTGCAGTCTGTGATGGGAGAGCTAAACAATGCACCCGTGCAGGAGAGTCCACCCTTGGCCGTATCTTCTGGTAACTCGCATGGCCTGGAAGTGGGCTCGCTGGCCGAGGTTAAAGAGAATCCTCCTTTCTACGGGGTGATCCGTTGGATTGGGCAGCCACCGGGACTCAATGAAGTACTGGCGGGACTGGAACTGGTAATTCAATTTGACCTAAAAACTGCATTTCTTTTCTGTCTGGGGTTTTGTACAGATCTTTCCCTATTCTTTGCTTTTTGGTGAGATATTTTATTTATCCACAAAGCCATCACTAGAGAAAAATTTTATTACCACGTTGCCTGACATCCTTTGCCACCCATTAAGCATCTGATCCACTTATTCTTAATGTTAGTTGATCTATGTTCAAGGAATGAAAGTAGATTTTTAGGCTAATATGTTTAGGCTCGTTATATTAAACAGAATGCAGTAAGGAAAGCAAACTGTTACCAGTTTTTCTTTTTTTTCTTAGCCTCCCTCCTGCAATCAGTTCTAATATTTCTATCATTGACTTTAAGATGAATCACCATTTTTAGTGACCTTTTGAGATCTTTGGTAGAGGGAAAGATTTTGGAGATTAGAAAGCATATTGTTTGACATTTCATAATCAGAAAGAGAATTTGAGTACATTTAGCTTTTATTTAAATATATTTCTTGTTTTTTTATTTGTTGGTTTACAGGCCATTGAATGCTGTTTTTCTCTTTGGGTTGTTAAAATAAACAGTCCCTTCTGGCCCCCTCTCCCCACTAGTTTTAATGCTTTTGGAAATGGTGCAGGGAAGTCAGTTAACCAGGGAAGGTTTAACATGTATTCTGAAGGGAAATACATTGAGGATTTTATGCTGGAATAAGGCATTAATTTCTCAAATCGTCAGCTGTGGGCTGAAACACTGATTAGTCAACCCCTTTTTCCTGATGGAGTTCTCAGTACAGGTGTGACAACGGAATTCTAAGAAAGGGTAAACTTGAAACAAGTCTTAGTTCTTTGTATACCATACTTTGCAAGATGGAGAATAATGCATGTCTAAGCTTTTTTTTTTTTTTTTTTTCTTTTTCAGGAAGACGAGTGTGCAGGCTGTACAGATGGAACCTTTAGGGGTACTCGGTATTTCACCTGTGCCCTGAAGAAGGCGCTGTTTGTTAAACTGAAGAGCTGCCGGCCGGACTCTAGGTTTGCGTCCCTGCAGCCAGTTTCCAATCAGATCGAACGCTGTAACTCTTTAGGTATTTGTGTGCCTTTCATTTATTTATCAATCTGGAATGACTCTAGTTCTGACCTCATGTCATTTTGCAGTAGTTGGTAGTAAACAGTGTTTCTTTCTTTCCTGCCAGTGTTCATCAAGCTTTTAAATCAGAAAAAAATTATTACTTGGTGTATGAGAAAGTTACAGTTATCCTAAGAGGGGACATTTAAAAAAAGTATTAGCCAGGAAACCATGCTTGAGACTTAAAAATTGAGAAATAGTGGGATTTATTTTCCCCTTCCTGTTGATTACAGACATTTAATTTTCAACAACCCAGGAGGTAGAGATTGAAATGTGGCCTTCTTTATGGCACTGATTTTCCTCTCTCTGTATTGTTCAAGTACATCAATAAGCATATCTTATCAAGAATGACTTCCTTCTCAGTGTATTGTCTAGTACGTCAATGAGCATATCTTATCAAGAAGTCAGCATTATTATAAGAAGTAGTTTGAATTGCTTGATGAAGGACAGATCTCCTCATCACTTATAGTAGGTGGCAGTTTCCTGATACTATCCCTTTCCAGTTTTGGATAATCGTGGTGAAGCATCTTGAGGGTTAAACAGGTATAAATAGGAAAGCCATCTTTATGAAAAACAATTTTTCTTACAGTTGAAGTAGTGCTTTGGAATTTTTTGTTTTCTTTTCCAACTTGGAAATGGAACATCTTCAGACAAATAAAATATTTGGGGAACAAAATATTTTACTTGGCAGATGCTTTTTTACGTTACTTGATACTCTAAAGTGTTCTTTAAATTGTGGAGGAAATAAGGTTGAAAACGAACATTAGCATTTTTTATAAGCCAAGCTGAATAACAATTAACCAAAACCTACCTTTAACTTAGTTTTAAGTTGGGTAATAAATTGTGCATCAAAATACAAAAAGATATTTTTAAGTGAAGAAATATGGGAATACATAAGTATAATAGTTTAAAAGAATTATTTTCATTTTTATCTTTGCAGCATTTGGAGGCTACTTAAGTGAAGTAGTAGAAGAAAATACTCCACCAAAAATGGAAAAAGAAGGTTTAGAGATAATGATTGGAAAGAAGAAAGGCATCCAGGGTCATTACAATTCTTGTTACTTAGACTCAACCTTATTCTGGTAAGTTTAAAATTAATGCAGTAGGAATACAGTGCCATGGGGGCAGGTGTGTGTGTTTCTGTGTGTGTGTGTCGGAGAGAGAGAGAGAGAGAGAGAGAAAGAAACTGCTAATTGCCTCTGAGTGGAGAAACTGGGGGCTGGGGTTCAGGAGAGAAAGGGAGATTTGCATTTCACTATATACTCCTTGGAAGCTACTGAATGTTGCCTCATGTGCCGGTATCCAAAAAATTAATATAAAAAGTAATGCAGTGAAAGATGGATAAGAGGTGAATGATAGTGTTACAGGTGGTACAGATATTCTGAGGGTATGTGGGAAATCATAGGACTGAAGAGAATAAGTACAGGATCTTTGTGCACAAATCAAATAACTTGTCATAAGCCATTGACTGGCTTGTGTGTTTGTTTTACTAGGCAGAGGCAATCATAAAACTACTTTATTTTAAAGAAGTATTTTCAGCAGAAGCACAGTTGCCCTCGTATAAGTAGTTTGTTCCAAAGTAGAACGATTTAACATGGCAAGAATTTTTACACTCTGAAGCTTGAACCAAGAACATTGCCAGCTAAACGGAGCATAACCTGCCAGCTCTGTGCAGCCATGTTGTAAGAATTAGGAAGTTAATGGGATGTTAAAATTTTAAAGACAGGGAGAAGAATAAAAGTGGTGGGCCGTTTTTTGGGCAGAATACTTTGTCTCTCAGAGGTGTTGACAAAAAGCAAGAATTGATGTAATATTCTTCAGATTTTCTGATAAAAATCTGTTTAGCCAAATTTTCTTTTTCTTTGATATCAGCAAGTCACTGCTGTTAGTCACTCACAAGTGATTTTGACATTTAAAGGAATTCAGACCTCTGCAAAGGGCTGTGGAGAGAGAGAAGTATATCTAGAGTGGGTTACATATTGGCTATGTGTTTGCCTTGGGGAATTAGTTTCCAAACTTTCTCCTCTGTTGTAGTTTGACTCAGATTTGTAGGCCTTCTTTCAGCTTTTGCAAAGAAGTTTTCCAGTGTACTGAAGGCGTATTTTAAATCCTTTAACGCTGTCAGTCTGTAGTTTGCCTTCTTGATATTAGTATTCTCCTTAAGGATCTCTAGGCCCTGATGATTGAACCATGGGAAACTTGACAGGGGTCTTGGTTACCTGTATTAATGAAAAAACACTAATTTGTATGTTATTTGTTCTCCAGAGTTTGTGATTTTTCTCTTCATATTCTTTTTAGTATGTGTTTCTCAAAAATTAGTACATTTACAGCATGAGGAAAAATACTCTTTTTATTTTGCAGCTTGTTTGCTTTTAGTTCCGTTCTGGACACTGTGTTACTTAGACCCAAAGAAAAGAATGATGTAGAATATTATAGTGAAACTCAAGAGCTGCTGAGGACAGAAATCGTTAATCCTCTGAGAATGTAAGTAGAAGATAGTTATTTTTGCCTTTAGGTGGTATCCTAGGTGCTGTTTTTTGGTACAGTAATTAATTTATTCCCTGCTTTCCTTTAATGAGAAATGGGAGAGAATTAGTTCTCTTGATGATGTATTAACATCTTTTTTAACTTTTAATCCTTGTATTATCTTTTTTTTTAAAGAAGATTTCTGTTCAGTCTTTGTTGCTACTTTTATTTTTTTTTTTTAATTTTTATTTTGTTTATTTATTTAATTATTTTTTGGCTGTATTGGGTCTTCATTGCTGCACACGGGCTTTCTCTAGTTGTGGTGAGCAGGGACTACTCTTTGTTGCGGTGCACGAGCTTCTCATTGCGGTGGCTTCTCGTTGCGGAGCACAGGCTCTAGGTGCACGGGCTTCAGTAGTTGCAGGGTGTGGGCTCAGCAGTTGCAGCGCACGGGCTCTAGGGCGCATGGGCTTCAGTAGTTTAAGTGCGCGGGCTCAGTAGTTATGGCTCGCCGGCTCTAGAGCACAGGCTCAGTAGTTGTGGCGCACAGGCTTAGTTGCTCCGTGGCGTGTGGGATCTTCCCAGACCAGGGATCGAACCTGTGTCTCCTGCATTGGCAGGGGGATTCTTGACCACTGCGCCACCAGGGAAGTCCCGTTGTACTGTCTTTACTTCTTTAACATTTTAAATCTGGCCAAGGTGTAGTACATAGTGTAAGCCATGAAATGATTAAACCATTTTGGTAGAGTGTACTACAATTCAGCAATTACAGTAGGTTTATAAAAGCTGATATAAGGTATTTGGGATTCTAATCTTCTCCAATACTACCCCTAATATAATCATGCTTATTAGTTTAATCGGTATGATCTGGCTTCTTAAACTTAATTTTATCTGAATGAATAGCAGCAAGGGAAATTTTTATTTATAGAGTAGCAAGTATTTAATAGTTTTATGTTAGAAATAGATGAGATGTATTTTATTAACACATTTCTCGGTTAAAGGAAGATATTTAGGCCTCCCTCCACCTCTCTTAAAAAGGTGATGTTTTTGGTTATCTCCTAGTTTAAGAATTATAAGTATGTCTTTCTTTGGCCACAGGAAACAATTTGTAATGGTATAAGTACGAGACATCTAGTAAGGACTTTTGTTAAGTGGTAGGAGGAATGTGTGATAATATCACAGTATAAAATTTAAACTATGAAGAGTCAGGACCATAGATCACAAAACAAATCTGTTCTTTTAGGAATATAGGGAGCAAACTATGTAATTTAAAGTCCATATTAGGATAAATTTAAATTTTGTGACATACTTTTATTATTTAACAATTAAAATAAAAAATAGTTTGATACAAGATTTTGACCCCAAAATGCAGGACACTGAAATATAATGAGCATTCAGAATGACCTACTATATAACATGACTAGGAAAGTATATTATAGGTGAATAGATTTCCCACTTGTATCTTTTGTTTTCTTTGAATTCTGTAATGATGAAAATAACTGTAGTTTTTACCCCCTTAAGATAATTATGAATCTTGAGTTTTACATCAATTCTTTTGTATTATATTTGTATAAATGCAAAATTTAAACATACTGTCTATTTTCCCCCCAAGTGATTGATACTATAACAAGACAGATTAAATCCAAAACTCTAAGGCATGTTACCACTTCCTTCTTTCCTTCCAAAACACCATAAGTCCATTAATAAGCGTTCTTTGAATACTGTTGTCCAACCAGTTAAGAATCATGGTTCATCAGACATTGTCACCCTGTCCACAACAAGAAACTAGTCAGATGCCCTGTTTTGATCAAGATTCCCTGTGTCTGCAGCAGTCATATCTAGATTATAGCTGACTGGTTTTACTTGGTACTGAAACACGTGCTCTCTCCATTTCAAGCTTCTTGCAGGCAGAGACCCTGTTTTTTCACCTTATTCATTTTTGTATTCCCAGTGACTGAAAGGTTAGATTACTACGTAAGTGGTAGATGCTCAATATATGTTGGCTGCAAAGAGCTAATGAGTGAGTGAATAGCCGATATGAAAAATGGATATAAGATTAGGCGGTTCTGACTTGCTCTTATGAAGCCCCTGGTGGCCTCTAAGCTGTCTTCTGAAGCCATTTTTAGAATTAGAATTTGTCAGGAATGGACAGGAAGCTTATTGAATGTATCCTGTATTGAGAGAAAGATAAGAGAAAATGTCATAATTACGAAGACTGGTTTGATTGCAGATTTTAGAATTTCAGTTTCTTATCACTGCCCTTTTCCATCCCCCTTGGTAGTAGCTATTTCATCCTTTAGTACATTAAAAGGATTCTCTCTCAAAATTGTATATTCTGTTTTGTAAAGTAAATGTTTTAATTCCTTAAGTAAAATAGTATTAAAAAACAGTCATCATAAATTAAAAATATTTTTTCTTTTATTAGTATATGATAGTTATTTTTAGGTTATCATAGTATCTGGGATAATTCTGATTGTAGATTTTAAAATTTTCAAACCTCAAGAAGAAGCTTATAATTGTATTTTCTGAAATACGTATTAAGCTTACTAATTTATGACACACTGGAGTTACATAAGAAATATTTGATTATCAAAATGTGTTATGTTCACTGTAAGCCAACTATCCTTCAATAAAAAATGTGTTATATTAATTTAATATATATGCTAATATTAATTAATAGTTTTTTACTAACATAGATACGGATACGTATGTGCAACAAAGATTATGAAACTGAGGAAAATACTTGAAAAAGTTGAGGCTGCATCAGGATTTACCTCTGAAGAAAAAGGTGACTTTTAATTTATAGGCTATGCATTAAAATAACTTGAAAGCATAAATGCTCAATTGTTGGCTGAAATGTTATATCTGTGTAGTTTTGGGGATTTTATTCTAAACTATAATTTTTTTCTATGTGATGTACAGTTTTCTTCTCTTTTTGTAAATGCTTTCTCTCTTCTAAAAGTGAGTGGTATGTGGAATAACGAACCCTTTAAGAAGCTGACTGGTTTTACTATATTATGAATAAATAAGGAGATCTTTCCATCCGGCAATGATATTCGGAGTTGTTTTCTTTTCAGGGGTGAAGAGTTGCACTGAGTCATGCACATTTCTCACTTAGCTTTCCTTGTTATAAAGGGGGTTACAAGTGGCTGGTTAGGGTTACGTTTATGGTCAGAGACAGTGTTTTCATCTGTTCATAGCTAATGAATTTACTCAGAGATTCAACTCCTGACTCTGAATGTATTAACAGCATATTGTAACTAGCTATAATATTTACAGACTTGATAATTATTTAAACAGCAGGAAAAAATAAGGTCATACGTCAGGTTTTATTACACTTAAGCCCCCCCCCCCAAAGAAATTAAAATTATTTCCCTATATGTGAATTATTATACCCTTTGAAATATAATAAAGTTATAACAAAATTGTCACGTAACACTTTATCATATCATTTAAATATCCTTTGTAGTTTGTCGTTCGGAAAAATTGAGAGCTGTGCTTTTAATTGAAATAATATTGATTATGAAATTGAATTCTGTATAGGAATATGGCTGTTATAAAGAAAAAATAGAATGATTTAAAAATCTTGTCTGTGACTTATTTGATTTTTTATTTTCTCCTAGATCCTGAAGAATTCTTGAATATCCTGTTTCATCATATTTTAAGGGTAGAACCATTGTTAAAAATAAGGTAATTTTAAATTGTTACAGAAGCGTTGGAAAAATAGACAATCCTCATTTCCACTGCCATCACTCAGTAGAAATGATTTCCTTAATGATTACTTAATATTGTATTTATTTAGGGATCTTAATATGTTAGGTTCCCGCAATGCAAATTAATTTAAATCATTATCTTTGCCATAGTATCATACTTAACTCCAGTGTAAATTTGTGCTTTTAATTTTAACCCCAGTAATAAGCACTGTTGCAAATCGTTTTCTTATAAAACTGTATATAAATATTTTTTAAATTTAAATTAATGAATCCTTTTAAGAGAATATTATTCGAACTCAATCAAACACCGTGGGAGCACTGTTTTTGACTACCCATTAGTCAAAGAATTAATTTAGCCCTAAATTAGCTCTCTTGTTCCCAGTTTTATAACTTGGTCTTTTTTCCCCCCATCTTCAATGAAAGCCTTGAATCTAATGCAGTGAAGTTCTTAGTGAGATGTTCTAAATGGATGAACTTTCCAGATTGAATGCTGGGCCTTTTTACATTTTAGTCTGGGTTTCTTTGTTGAAAAATCTTGCTTATATACTATTTACTTCCCTAAAAGCTAATCACGGACAAGTATTCTTACTCATCTCAGTGTCTTAAGTGATGTTCTTTGATGCCAGTGTCAAATTGATGAGTAAGAAGGACGGAGGGAAGGGTGGACAGTACCGCAGTTATAGTTTGATATTGTTTTGGAAGTTCTAGCTAATGAAATAAGATAGGATATATTTATTATCTATTCAAATAAGGTCATAGCTATATGTATACCCAGAAAATCCGAGAGAATTGTTTAGAAACTACTAGTGTTAACACAAGAATTTGTAATTTGACCATGCAGGAAAAAACCATGGAGAAATCAGTCATATTCCTGTATCCCCACTAGCAAATATGAAAAAGGGATAATTTCATACTTCATGAAAGTATAAAATGCCAAGAAATCAATTTTACTGAGATAGGTTTTTAAAGAAGACTTGCACAGAGCTAAAAGGTGATTTAATTAATTAGTGAGAAAGATTGTGTTCCAGGTAGGAGGATTAAATAACTTAAAGATGTTAATTTTTATAAAATAACTTGTACATAATCAAGATCTTAACTTTTTTTTTTTTCCTTTGGAACTTAGTAAAATGATTTTAGAATTCTCTACAAGGTGAGATGGGTGAAAACATTGCAGTTTTTTTTTTTTTTTAAAGAATTCTATTATAAGCTATAAAGACAAAACAACAGACATTTAAAACAGTGTGATACTGGTATACAATTAGAAATTGGATAGATAGAACTGAATAGAAAGCCCAGATATAGAATTAACTATATGTGGTATTTCAGTATTTTATAAGTCAACCTTCAAACACAAAGGAGGAAGGAAATATATATTGAATACATGATGTAGGAAATCTGCCAGGCAGTTTGGGAGGAAAAAAATCACTTCTGTTTTTCATCTTGAAGAGATGAATTTCAGATGATTAAAACAGTTTTCATTCTTTTTTTTCATAGCCCAACACACCTTAGGTTGTAATACATTCCTGGTGTGTTACGTAGGATGAATACTGCAGTGATTCTCAGAGTGGGTGAAGAAGGGTCAGTCACATATAGGAATACGTCTCAGTGTCTGAAGGTCTTGTGGAGTTTGAAGAGGGCCCTGGGAAGCTCTGCCTCTCCTCCCCCTTCAGCAGCCTCTTCAGATTGAGAATCACTAGTTTGAAGATTATAAAAAGATAAAAAAAAAAAAAAAAAACTTTAAAAGTTAGCAGTTTTTTCCCAAGTGTCATTCTTCCCCTCCATGAGCCGGTCTTTCTGACTGAGGGAGCGTCAGCTGATGCAACAAATAGGAGGATGAGTACCTTAAAACTTTGAAATAGTAAAGTAGTCTAAAAGAGACCATTCTAAAATGATATTCTTAATATGAATATTCTTAAATGGTTTAAGAGAAAAAAGGAGGACTTAGATACCTAGGGAGGATAAATGCAGATTTGATAACAAAGAAAAATAAACAAAAATAAAACTCCCCAAAATAGAGTAAAAAACTATATATGTAGTTATATATATATAGCCATATATGTATATATGGCTGGGAGAGGGCACCTCACTGAATGCAGTATGCACAGCTAAAGAGAGAATTGCTTACTTGAAAGATAGATCTGAAGAAATTACCCAGAATGTAGCCCAAAGCAATAAAGAGTTAGAAAACAAGAAAGAGGAGATAAGAGACATGGAAGACAAATTCTAATTGTCGTTGTAGGAGGAGACGCTAGAGAGAATAGGGAGACACTAGAGAGAATAGGGAAGTTGCTTTGGGAAACTGAGGGTTTCTGAGGTTGGCCTCTCAATAGCTGAGATTTTATTATGAAAACTACGTTAATATTTTTCCCTAAAAATCTTGAACTGTACTTATAAATCTAATTATAAACAGTCTGATTCTATATGCAGAAATTCTGCTAAAAAGGGTAAATAGTAAATTGAAAGATTATTGATTCTTTTAGTAGAGTTAGTCTTGAATTTTCATGCATTCTGAAGTAAAATATTTAGAAGGGAAAATGTTCAGTATAAGGGTAGCACTGTGATTGGCATATAGTGGGCCCTAACTTGGTGTTTGTTGAATAAATGAGTGACCATCTAAAGAGACAGCATGCTTTAGTGCCAAGAATAGTAAGCAGTTGTTAGGACACCTAGGTTTTATACCTGGCTCTGATTTTGAGTTACTGGGAAGGATTATCCTTCCCCAGATCTCAGGGCCTTCATTTTAGAAATGAAAAGTTGCATCTGGAAGGTCTCTTAGGGTCTGTCCCATTCAGGCATGTACAAATTAACTTTCCTGTTTCAAGCATTAAATGCAGTTCCCTCCTTTCTAGCTTCGGCAGTTAAGTTGAACCAAGTGACGTTAGCTTCTGGCTTTTATTGTTCACACAGTGCTCCTTGACTGTGGATGTTAATCGCATTATTTTTCTTCTAATCACTAAGGCAACTTTTCAATATGAGAACTTAAACAAGAAATCATTTGCAAGGTCTTATGCATAAGTACATTTAATTATTTTATCTAAATGATTGTCTTTGCCCCTGTTGTTCTGAGTGTCAGAGTTGCACCATCGGTTTCTGTTCTCAACAGTTTTTCTGTTCTCAAATGCCTCTGGGACCACTTCACTTTTTGATGCATTTCATAAATAAATTATCTGGCTTTTTTCTGCATATTTTTAGATCAGCAGGTCAAAAAGTTCAAGATTGTTACTTTTATCAAATTTTTATGGAAAAAGATGAGAAAGTTGGAGTTCCTACAATTCAGCAATTATTAGAATGGTCTTTTATCAACAGCAACCTGAAATTTGCTGAGGTTAGTGATAATTACTTATTGTATTTTTTATGCAAGTCATTAGGGTTCTCCAGACAACTATAGCTTCTATAACTATTACTTTTAACCCACTGAGAACAGTTAGGAGCACAAATTGTTAAGAAAACACAAATTAAAAAAAAATATGCCATGCTTCAACTTTGTCCATGTAGAAAATACCTTAGAATTAAGATTGAACTTTTTAGATTTTTGGTGCCAAAGAAAACATCATTCTAATTTGTAACTTGAAAACTTTTTTAAGTAGCTTAAAGCAAAGAAGATTTGTGTTTTTTTGTTGTTGTTGTCTTTTCACCCAGGTTAACATTTTACCCAATTAAAAATTTTACCCAAGCATATTATCCAAATATATCCAAAAAAAATGTTTACTTTTCCTCCTTCAATAAAAGACAAAATTCACTTACTGTAAATGAACAAGTGATTTAAATTACTTTTCTTTTACTGTTTACTGAGTATCTTCATGCTCTTAGTAGTACATGCTTGTGGTTCATTTTCATTGTATCCATCTCTGAAGGAATGTTCTGGTAAAACCTTAACAGCTACCATTATTTATTTGTTGAAATATAAGGAATAGTGTCCTTCAGGTTTTTCCAAAGCCTTTTAAAAATATAAACCCAAAGTAGATGACTCTGCATGGTCATCATATTATTTGAGACCCAGGGTTGTTGAACTGCCTGACTTCCGTGTCCATGTGTCCACAGATCTTGGACTGCTTGAGGCTTGTGGCTCCTTGGCGCTCTGCCTTCACAGTCCATTTCCCATGTGGATCCCATTTGTGAACACGGAGTAGCCATCCACGTTATGGTGGAGCCACTGCTTGGTTTGACAACCACGACTATTTCAGGGAAATTTTTTTTCCAGCGTTTTGATTCTAAAATTATGTATCTTTTTTTTTTAGGCACCATCGTGTCTGATTATTCAGATGCCTCGATTTGGAAAAGACTTTAAACTATTTAAAAAAATTTTTCCTTCTCTGGAATTAAATATAACAGATTTACTCGAAGACAGTAAGTATAAGATTTTTTAGTTTGTTTTTCAGAAATAGTCTGTCAGGTCATTCACATTAATTGCGAATAAGAGTCTTAACAGGATACGAGTTTTCTAAAGGACAATTTGGTATCTGAAGAGGCTGAAGAGCCTGGAAATACTACACTAAAATTTATTCTGAAAAAATGATCAGACATGTAAATCAATATTTCATATGTGAATATGTTTATGAGTAAGAAATTAGAAGCACTCTGTATGTTAATGAGAGTAGTTAAGTGAATTATGGTGTCTCTCTACAACAGAACTACTGCCATTAAAATTCATGTTTTTGAAGACCAATGTTATATGAAAGTGGTCATGATGTAATGTTAAGTGAAAAGGAGAGTGTGCTGATAATTTTCTATAAGAGGAGCCACACAGACACACACACACACACACACACACACACACACACACACACACACACACACACACGCCGAGTTATGAGTGTGCAGATACAAAATTACCTGAGAAAATTCACAGTAGTATTGACAGTGGTTATCTCTTGCTAACTGAAATTGTAGATGCTTCCAGTTTTCTTATTTATACTCTCTTGTATCTTTGCATATTCATCAATAGAAATTTTATAATCAGGGGAAACACTCCAGAATATATTATTTTTAAAAAATTGTCATTTGGTCAGAGAAAATGTCTTTAAAGATATCCTGAATCCAAGAAAATCCAATTTAAAGTTTATGGGGATGGGGAGGGGTGGACTTCACTGAGTCCATGAACATTATCCTTTTTAAAGCTTAACTTTTCTTTTTAATCTTTTTAATGAAAGAATGCATTTTTAAAGACCCCTTAACTCCCCGCCACCCCCAACGTTTTCAGCCCCTAGGCAGTGCCGGATATGTGGAGGGCTCGCAATGTATGAGTGTAGAGAATGCTACGATGACCCTGACATCTCAGCTGGAAAAATCAAGCAGTTTTGTAAAACCTGCAACACTCAAGTAAGTTTGACTTCACGTAATGGATATTCTCTTAATAAGCAGTAAATGATTTGTAGTTGAAACAGATTTCAGGTTTTGAAAAGTTTTCAGAATCATAATTAACTTTAAAAATTCCATAATTAAATGGTATTGTTTATGCTTCCTCTGTTTATTTGATGGACTTCTGTCGAGTACTCAGTTGCTCTTTGTGGGGATGTATTCAATTAGAGTAAGTGGCATTCATTCCCTTCAAACCATTGTGTTTCGGCTTCTTAATGGCATTCTCTTCATGTTCCCTTTCAGGTCCACCTTCATCCCAAGAGGCTGAATCATAAATATAACCCAGTGTCACTTCCCAAAGATTTACCTGACTGGGACTGGAGACACGGCTGCATCCCCTGTCAGAAGATGGAGTTATTTGCTGTCCTCTGCATAGAAACAAGCCACTATGTCGCTTTTGTGAAGTACGGGAAAGACGACTCTGCCTGGCTCTTCTTTGACAGCATGGCTGATCGGGATGGTACTTTCCACACCTTTTCTACATGTGGCGACATTTGAGTTTGTAGTGGGATAACCATAGTGGGCTAGCCTGGTCTGAGTAATAAAATAGTGTTGGGAAAATCTGTTCAGGAATTTCTTGGTGACATAGTCCGAAATCTTGAAATGCATTAACAACCCTGCTACTAAACTAAGGGATAATGTTGTTGTGATATTTTGACATGCGTAGAGTCTTTTTTAAAAAAAAAAAAAAGGAGCTGGAAATTTCTTTTTTCAGGGCTGAAAGGTTTTATTTTCAGCTTTGTCGTCTTTGACTTTCAGGCTTCTCTTAGTTTCTGTACCATAGTCACCATTTCCTAAATACCTACGTGCCAAGCTCTCAGGGAGGTACTTTACGTCATTATACCTAAATCCTTGCAAGGTGGGAATGATTCCTATTTTTCTCTTACTAAAGCTGAGATTTAAGGTGCCTAAGGTCTCAGAGCTTGTATTTAATTCAGTCTTTCTGACCTCAGTGCTTATGTTTTTTCTGTTGTCTTCTAGATGACAAAGCTAAGAATAGAAGTAAATGTCTTCTTTGGAAAAATAAGCTTATTCTGTGTGTAATGTGCCTTCCTTAAGTGGGGAATATACTGCACCTTCTAGGCTGCTTTCTAGGATGTTCAGTCATTATTTAACAGATACCTAATGAGTGCATGTGAAGTGTCTGGGGCTCTAGTAGGTTTCAAAAACGAAACCGTTGTCAAAACAACTGTACCCCTGCTGTATAGTTTACAGATCAGGACTGGTCCTAGGCAAGGTTGTGAAGTATGACTTAACATTCCTCCAGTTCTCTGATACCCCGTTTTTCCTTTAGTCACTCTCTCACGCTCCAGACCCCGAGTCTTCAGGTGTGGCCCTCTGGTGACCTAGGACGCCACCTTGTGGCAGCCTCTTGATCAGATGCCCAAGCTGTACCCCAAGGGTTCTCAGTGTTTTCTCAGCTCTCAGACGCTTGAGGGATATAGCACAGCCCCAGCTGTAAATAGGTCCTTACCCCAGTTAAAAATTTGCATTTAGCCATGTAACTCAAAAGCACAAGGGTTCCAGGCGTTTTTAGAAAAGCCACTGGGAGGCTAAAGCCTTTCCTGGAATCCCTAAGACCACGCCTCATAGCATCTTCATTCAGTCTAACGAAATGTAGAACAAAACCTTGCGAGAATCACACAAATACATATTTTAAATTTAGCGGAATAAAATGGTATTCATTTTACTAGATCTGCCCTAAACTGGACAGGCTCATGGTAAAGCATACAGGGAGGGGTGCTTGTGTCTGGGAAGGGATTTGGGAATGTGAAGAGTTGAATGTGTGTGCATATGTGTATGTAACATTATTCCCTGACTGAATACACAGAGAAGCCTGGGAAGTAGGTTTTGGACTTTGCTCAGGATATGTGTCCTTTTGTCAATAGCATTCACTGTTGGTCCCGGAATCCTTTTAGAAACCAAGAAATGAGACTGTCAAGAGTTAACAAGAGGATTTAACTTCTAGAAATCGGAAGTAAAATAAGGTCTTTCAGGTCCTGGGAATTAGCCTTAACTAAATTATGGAATTGTAAAATTACTTTGGTGGGGCAGGACAGCAAAAGGGTTTAGAACTTGACTGCCCTAAATACAGCTCTTCCTCTTTTCCATAGGTGGTCAGAATGGCTTCAACATTCCTCAAGTTACCCCATGCCCAGAAGTAGGAGAGTACTTGAAAATGTCTCTAGAAGATCTGCATTCCTTGGATTCCAGAAGAATCCAAGGCTGTGCACGAAGACTTCTTTGTGATGCATACATGTGCATGTACCAGAGTCCAACAATGAGTTTGTACAAATAAACGGGGTCATCTGGACAGGTGCAGAAACCCGATGCACAGTTTTAATGTTGCATTTCACGCGAGCTGGCAGTTTTGTTCAACGTCCATTGCCGGCAATGGATGTCTTTGTGGTGATGATCCTTCAGAAGAGGATTCCTGCGTTTAAAAACAAATTGCTTTTGTGTTACTAAAGTATTTAATAAGAAGCATTTTGCACTCTAGAAAGTATGTTTGTGTTGGTTTTTTAAGATGTCTAAATGGAGTTATTAATACCTGAAGCTTTAAGTTAAGTGCATTGATCATAAGATATTTTTGGAAGCATAAAATTTTAATTGTGACAGTTTAAAACCTCTTCTAGTCCATTGAGAATGTAAATAAATGTGTCTTCTTTATGGACCAAGGATATGAAATCATTTTTCCTTTGTAGCTGATGGTTGCCTTGAGGAGGATATATTTTGGTTTTATTAAGAGTCTACTTTCAATCCAGTTATTAAAGTTGTACTGAGTTTGATTTGTTAATTCTTCCCTGTATAGTGCTGATTCCTGCATGTCTGAAATCTGCTGAGTTTCTGTGTTTCTGCAGTAGTGGTCAGAAAAGTATTTAAATTCCCTTAGTGGTGTTTTCTATTTGTTCTGGTTTTGAGATAAATGAGCGATTTTGTCATAAAATGTCCATTTTTGATGTAATTTTCCTGGAGGATTAGCGTATACAGCAAATGAAGCTCTACGTTCATAGTAGTAACTGTCAGCTAACAGCTTTTTTTTTTAAGGCTCTCTAACTATCTTATGCAACAGGGCACAGTAAGTTTTATTAAAGCGTTGGGGTGATAAATAGAACATATTCCTACACAAATATATATGGTTCATAAGAAAAAAAATTTGGCATATAGAATCACTCATTAAAATTTCCCTGAAGAGATGTATTGGATATCTAAACCTGTACTATTTTAGATAAGACTGTCCAGAACTTAGATCAGTCCCCGCATTAAATTCCATCTGATTTCCCTTGAGATAATGACAGTTACAAATCAGTTATTTTATTGAAATGTTAGCAGTAGCTTTGCCTTCCTCCTGATTAAATAAGTAGAAAATGGATGTTTTTGTAGCTAATATCCGTAGTGTGTGTCTGTTGTAGACTAGAAGCATAGGCTGTAAATGTAACTGCCGTGGGATGTGTTGTATGGCGTCACTGTCTCTCTGGAATGACTTCCTAACCACGCGGAAAGGCAGAGGTTGTCATGTGTGTCTAGCATATGACTTCGTAAAACATTGAACGTCCAAAAAAAGGGAAAGAATCTTTGCAAACCCTGCAATTGTTTCTTTTTCAAGTCACATTTACTTTTTGGTTCTGTCATTCCATTTTCCTAATATTTATTAGCTTTATAAATCATAATAAGGTACAAAAAATTCTTTCATCTTGTGATTTTTTCAGTTTTGGAATGAAAAAGTACGCAACTTGTGCATGAAGTTTTGCTCAGTGCCTGAGTGGGTGGTGAGATGGTTACTAGATCCGGGGGTTGGGGGTGACCCCGCCCTATCACCCCGGGGTAGATGAGGAGCATGGGATGCAGGATGTCTACGGTCCCATCTAGCCCTGACCTTCTACAAGTCCAGTCACCGCTTAATCAATACGTGCTGGGGAATAAATGGATGAAGGAGCTTATCAATGTGATTTTAAAAGGCTATCTGGAGGAGTGAGTAGGACTCTATATCTGGGTAAGACTGGATTTAACAGTTAAAAAAGAGAAGACAGTGCCTTTCCTGTAAAAATTACAACAGAATACAAGTTGAGGAAGGTCTGTCGTGCCCGGCCCCTTGCGGCAGAAGACTTGAAGAGGACTTGTGAGGGCGCGTGTGCGGTGTCCCGAGGCGGGTGGAGGCGCTTTCAAGTGGGAGGGGCCTCATCCATAAACGATTTCTAAGGACAGACTCTTCGAGCGTTAGCTGAAGAATGCTGACAGTTCTTTTAGCATTAGCTGGGGAGGGAGTACCCAGTAAAGGGAGGCAGGGCCTGCTGTGGTGGTTCCTGGGGAGGCGGGGTCCTTTCCGGCCCTGGGTGTCCTCCCTGCCCCCCCAGCAGTCCTGTCTTGTTCCTGGTCCATCAGAGGCCCGTGTGTCAGGTGGGCACAGGCAGGGCTGGGCTGTGTGGCACCAGCGGCCCATGTGCCTGTTGATTTATTTACTTTTCAGCCTTAAATTTTCTTTAATATTTTCCTGTTGGCTTTTGAGATGTTTTTGTTATCCTTTCTTCCATATCATATCTACAATCAAGATGGCAATATAGTAGAATCATCTTGTTTATAAAACAAGTCATGTTCCCCCACCTCCATTAAGTACACACGTGTAAGTGTGTGTGCGTTTGTGTGTGAGAAGTTACGTGTGTGGGGTGGGGAGGGAGATCAGCCATGTCTTAATGGCTTCAGGCCCTCGCTGTCAGCTTTATGAAGGAGTTTGACTCCATCCACAAAAGAATGTTTTATAAGACCAGGAATACACATTGCAAACCAAGAGAAACAGTAACAAAACTCAATAAAATATAGTTGTTACAGTTGCTAAGGATTATCTCCCTGGACTAGCTGAGGATTTTTATAATTCATATTTGCCAAATGTTATAGGTAAATAACTTCTTTCTATCCCATGGATTCATTTATTATTATTATTATTTTTACATAATTCACATAATTCAGGAACAAGGGGAAGACATGGTAATTCTTACGGAACTTGCATTGTCATTTCAAATTCCTGTTGTGTGAACATGGCACCCTCATAAATTCAGAGGCGTTACTGCCCTTCTCAGGTGGATCTCGATATCCAGCCAGATGATTTTGCATCTGTGTGGACGATCGCAGACAGAGATGTGAGTGGAGAATACAGAATGAGGCCTTAGCTGAGGGACTGCCTGCCAACAAGTGTTTCTTAGACACTTATAACCTAGGATTGTGTCAGAAGGAACATGAGACATGGTCCCTGCCCTCAAGCAGTTTACCACCTACTTCTAACAACAGAATGTCTACTGAAGGCTGCTTAGCCTAAGTGTAAGGGCACCAGGTCGGGGGAAAGCTCTGGGACGCAGTGAGGTGTGACAGAAAAAGTGGTGGGCAAGGGGACAAGAGAGCTGGCGCTAGCCCTTTCTCTGTCACTTGCTCTGTTAGTCTCGGGCAACGTCTTGACTTTTCTGGGCCTTAGTGTCTTCCTCTGTATAGCAAGAGGGTGGGACTATTGAATTTTATAGGAAAAAAAGACAAAATTTCTGGGTCCCTGGCTATGCCTGCTGGATCTGACTCTTCACGAATGGGGTCTAGGAAACGTCAAAAGCCCAACCAGGTGACCCTGATGATCAGCCAGATTTGAAAGGCACTGAACTGAAAGATCTCAAAAATACCTTCTCTTTACGTGATTGTGTGATCATAGAATGTTATTGTGTTAATTACTCTACATTCACGTGGGTAATTGTATGTTTGTCATATTGTTTCTCTGTGTTTACATGTGAATTTATAAAAGAAATGCATCTTAGTATCTATGCCTCAGCCCGCTGTTTCCTAGAGGTTTTAGCCATCTTTGGAACACACTTAAGACTTAAAGAGGATATTGGATGTTATTTACCTGGCTATTTGCATTTCATTTAATTTCTTGAGGGGAAATTGAGGCTCTGGGAACCAAAGAAATGGAAAAACAAAATTCTTATGCAAAGTTAAAGAAAAAAATGTAAACTAACTAGCTGCTACTTTATAATGAAAACTTTAACCCTATATGAGAAGATTCTGGTCATAAAGTGAGCTGTCCTTGTTAAAGTAGGGGGACTCTAAGGCTTATAATGAAGAAATAAGACTACCTTTTCTAGGGGTCAGTGATGTTAACACACCCACAATTCTCCTTCAGTGAAAATAATACTGGAATTTCCCAAGGCAAGTTGGGGTGGTGGAGGAGGAGAGCATATTAAAATGGAAATGTGTGCAAGAGAGAGGGTGGAGGAGGGAAGGCCACCAGGTGTGGTGGCCAGCCTGTGAAGGTGCGTTCTCTGCTGGCAGGCTTATGTCGCTGTTCAGAGACTGGGACTGCAGGGAGCGAGGCTTCCTGCAGGGACTCAGCACTGCATTGTCTAGTTTCCCTTCAGAAGCTTTATTGGAGGGAAAAGAGAGGAAAAAAGACTCTTCATCTTACTCTAAATCCTGGAACAGCCGAAGGGTCTTTCTTGAGTCCGAAAGTGGTGGTAAAAAGCTAACCAGCAAATATGGCCAAGGATAATGAAAAAGGGGGAAAGAAAGACATTCCTTCTTCCTACTCACAATAAACATCAGTATTTGGAGCAGGTCACTCAAGAACCCCATTTGCTTTCCTGACTCTGTCTTGTCAGTGATGCCAGTTTTTTTCACTGTATTTTAAAGTCTTTCTATAACACAGGTGGGGGGAAAGGCCAGGTATGGAGGGTTCATCCATGGGAGCATTGCAGCCTCAGATGTAATTCTCTTGCACTTTTAAACCTGTCCACTTTTGCTTTTTATTTTTTCAATAGAGATTGTGTTGGAGACTCAACTGTCCTTGGTTTTATTTTCTAAAATGGCCTATAGTACTTCAGAAAGTCATAGTATCCTGTCACAAACATTAATTAAAAAAAAAAAAAATCCCATTTGGAACCTCCCAGGGAAGTCGTGGTTATTAGGAAATTGGTATAAAGGAGCACATTTTTTATTGCATTTCCCATATTTGGTATCTTGTTCAACATTTTTTTTTTTTTTTTGCCTGATGAGCATTCTATATTTATGAAGACATTCTTTAAAAATAAAACCACATAAAATATCCCCTTACTATCAGATTGCTCTGATTTAGCCTTAATTTTGTTAAATTTTTTAGAGATGATTGAAGTGCAGCTGTGGAAAGAAATGTACTATATACTATTTCTGTATCATTAAAATTAAATTTGTATGGTTCCTTTTCCTTGATTTCTTTGGGGAAGGGTTTTGGGTTATGGGAAGACTAGAACTGAGTACAACTTCATAAGTTTTTTGCAGTGGTGCCGGGAAAGAAGAGTGCTTTAGGAAAATGCTGTACCGGGCACACCTGTGTCTTCATCGAGTCTCTGCCATCATCACGATTGTTTTAGAAAACCTTACAGACTTTTCCTGTTGTGGGAGATATGCCAGTGGCCTCTGGGTCGCCTCCTGACATCATGACTCCTTGGAGTTTCTTGAAATAGCTTGGCACCTCCAAGCTCTGATACACCAGTCTCTAATCCAGCCAGAAGTTGTTCATCTCTAAACATGGGCACAAAGCTGTTGACTATAGAATAGTGTGTCCTGGTCCCTCACAGCTGCCAAGGAGGCAATTAAAGTAAACACTTTACGTTTCTGTATAATCCAGAGGCATGATTACATGATGCTATAAGGACCGAAACTTTTACCTTCTTTTAGGTAACTGATACAACAAGCCTTCTACAGGAATTAACTACTTGGATTTTAAGTCACTTGTTATGCCAAGGTAAGAAAGCCAGAATGGTCTGAGTTGGCAATATTCGTATGAATATAGAACATTCAAGAACTTTCCTGTTTCAGAAATGCATAGCTGAATGACACATTGGTGATAATGAAACTTTGCCATTTTAACATCACTCAGGTTTTCCTTCATTCAGACTCAAGGGTTTTCGTGCTTTTTCGTAGATCCATTCTTTCTCTTTGTGGGTGTGTCAGTGAGACAGTGATAGTTTATACGCTTGTGTCCACCTGTGGATGTGGACAGTCAAAACCAGACCTTGTTGGAGGCAGGCTGCCCGGCTGGCAGAGGACCATGGCCTCTCTAGGCCTCTTCTCCTGGGTCCGGGCTCCCTGCTCCTTTCCTGACTTGCTGAGGCCTCGTGTCCCTCACTTTCCTGAAAAGGGCTGTGCCGCCTGCAGCAGCAGTTCTCAATCCTGGCTGCGCACTGAATTCATGGATGGAGGCTTTTAAGATAACTCATGCCTGTGCCCATCCGAACCCACTGGAATCTGCGGGTGGTGGTACCAAACGCAAGTTCCTGTGCCTGATGCACAGTGAGGCCAAACAAACCGAAACGGAGTTCAGAGCAGAGAAAGGTTTACTGCAGGGCCATGCAAGGAGAACTGGGGGCTCGTGCCCAAAAAGCCCCCAACTCCTCAAAGGGTTTCGGCAAAGCGCTTTTAAAGGCCAGGTGAGCGGGGAGGGTCACGGGGTGTGTGATCAGCTCGTGCACAATTCTCTGATTGGTTGATGGTGAGGTAACAGGGCCGTCTCGCAGGGGTTAACATCATCAGTCCTTAGGTGCCAGAAGGTCTGGGGGCTAATGCTCATGATCATCAAGTAGTAAATTTCTTTCATTTGGTGGTGGTTTTAGCATCTGAAAAACTCAGGAAATGTGCATCAGATACTATTATCTAGGGGCTTCAGAGAGGAGCTAAAGCAGAGGATATAGGATAGGCATCTGTCCCAGGAAGTTTCCACAGGGTCCTGCTCGGTGACAGTGGGGCCAGGCATGTGGCATTTTCCACCGCTCTTTACATTAGTCCAACATGCAGCTGGGATCGGGGGCCACTTGTCAGGAGGAATGGAGTTTACTGAGGGAAACATAATCCACCTGTCATTCCCTGCTGGAACTTCTGCTCTGATAAAGAGGACTATGGACTTGGACAGGCTCCAAAGGGGAAGTAGAAAATCTGTTGTAAAGCTCCTGGCCCAGACTATTGAGAAAGAGCCTTGGAAATCTATGTGGGATGTATTCTAGAGGCCAGAGAAAGGATTTGGAAACAGGGTGAACGTCACTACTTCTAAGAGGGCTTGAATGAAGATATCCTTCAAGGGGCATATCCTGTTCAGGAAATATTCCAAGGTGTGTAGAAACTTAGATGTCATAAACAAAAAAGAAAACCCACCAGGTTGATTAGGTAAGAAGGTGGGAAAGCTCTTAGGAAGGGGCTCGGTGTTTTGGAGGGCAGACTTTACACTGAACTGTGGACAGTCAGGTTTGTGCAAGTTGCCACTTTTGGAGGGCTGTTGTGCAATGCTGAATTTTATTGGAAGGGGGAGTAGTTGGAGGTCTAATTGAAGTAATTAGGTGCGTGAAGACTGAACTGGACATCATAAAGGTAGAGTAATTTACCCAGCAGTGACCTCCATTACAAAAGCGCCACAGAAATTTGCAAGTCGCATTCACTGCTTTCACCTTACCCCTTTCCTAGGAGTTTATGAAAACTCTTAAATTTTATACATCAAACCATCCCCTTACAAATAACACCCAGGTCTGTTTCAAATACTGCCTTTTCCAAAGCAGTTTGAGGTTGAACTCGGGTTTGAAGGGTTGGATTGAAATTGACTTCCCCAGGGAGGCCTCCTGAGTCCCTCTCTGCCATCCCTCCCTACTTTGTGAGACGTTGAATGTGACCTCCGAGGTTGTACCTGTTGAATCCCATTTGACAGCAGGCAGAGTTTCACCAGACTGTGGAATAAATGAGGCCAGGCCTTGGGGCATGATGCATGGCTTCTTAGCTGTGCGTCCTACGTGGCGGAAGACAGACAAGCAAGGCTGCTCTGTGGAGTGTGTCATGGTGGGGTTATGACACTGGAATCTCTACGTTTTAAACAAGTGTGTGTTTTACTCTTTCTGGCCATCTCTGCGAACTTTAGACTGTTTTGTTCAGATCTGTTTCCAAGCTATGTCCTGTATGTTACCTCTGGCGGGTGGGGTGGGCAGCTGCAGGATAGAAAGACTTAAGTGCAGTTTCAGGTTCCGGTGCAGAGTTCACGTACCCAGAGAGGCCTTCTCAGACCACATTAGCCGCTGGTGTGCTGGTAAATGTTTAACAGCCAGCTCTCCAGGGAGAAAAAAAAGCCCTGATCTGCAGCGTTTGCCAATTTTGAGGTGTAAATGCTTTCTCAGCGGCTGATTGCAAGCTGCCAGTGTGACATCCCTGAAGGTGGCACCGGGAAGAGATGCAGCTAGGATTAGCACACAAGTATCAATATATAGCATATCCACCAACCAGATACGACAGACAGAAATAGCTGAGCACAGACCGGGGGCTGCTGACTACGGCTGGGGGACCAAACCCAGCCCACCGCCTGTTTGCCTGTTTTTGTAGATAACATTTTATTGAAAGACAGTCACGCCCATTCATGTTACATATCTATGGCTGCTTTCAAGATACAAGGGCAGAGTTGAGTAGTTACGACAGAAACTGTATGCCCCGCACAGCCTAAAATATTTACTATCCGGTCCTTTATGGAAGAAGTGTGCTTCCCATTAGATAATTGTAAAATGTAAAATAATTAAGAAGGAATAAGTTTCAAATATGACTTATTTAATGATAACTTTTAAATATAACAATTGTAAGTTCATATAATTTAACATTAATCATGGATGTGTTTAAGACCTGGCTCACAGAATTCCTGAAAATTAAACAATTGGTTCTGTGGGTCAGTGGGACCAGCTCCAGCTCACCACCAACATCCTCTAAAATGCCCCTGCAGGCACTTTCTGGCCCTGGCGTTCTTCAATTTCTCCATGGCACCCCTCCTGGGACCTGGTGGTTTACTGCGCTCTCTTTGCACTAGAAGCAGGGGTTTTTCTCTAGTTCCTTCAGTTCTCTTTCCTTAGCACCTTTGAACAGGGCCAGGCATGAGTAGGCACTCAAATATCTGCTCAGTGAAAGAAGGAACTCTCAGCCTTTTATGCATAGAAGTCACCCCATTCACTATTGTTGATGTGGCCAGAATTAGATCACTGTGCCCATTTCTTTTGAGAAAATACAAGAGGTCCCAGCCTCTGGTGCCCCACATAATGCTTCCTCTCAGAAGTGGAGACATCGTGGAACTTCCCTCATAAGGCTTGATGAACTTGAAATGAAACTGTGTATGTATGTAAAGTGCTTATCACAGCCTGGTACGTGGTAACCCCTCAGTAATGGCAGCCGCTGGTAGCAGCAGCTGTCGTGGTAATAGCATAATCGTGAACTCTGAGAGACAGGCTGCAAATCTAATCAACATGTCTCTTTCCCCCCCTCTCGTCTCCCTCCATGATCTTATTTTCAAGGCATATTCTCAAGCCTTCATATGTTGCCTTTTAAGATTTAGATTTTCCTGTGCTTCTGGTCCTCCTGGCACAGCATCGCCATCTCGTGGTGATCATAGGTTATGTCCATGTCCTAGATCTTAACTCCCAGCTGGCTGTGCAGCCAGATCCCAGGTTTGGGAAGCAGCAGGTGATTTTTGAAAACAAGTGTGGCAATTAGTTAAGGCTACACACCAGATTACAAATTACATCCAGGAGGGTTTAAGCTCCCTCTGTGTCACTTCAGGACGTTTCTGCTTGTGACTGGTCTCTCACTGTCTGTCTGTCTTGCCCTTTCTCTGTCTCTCCATCTATCTTGAGCTTTGTCTCCTTTTACAAATGGTGTTTAAAATGAGTTAGTGCCATCTGCTGGGTGAATGCCGTAAGGTCGGGTGTGAGCGCTTCTCTCAGGGATGTGCTGAATAATAGAGTACTGATCCCTAGCTTTATGAGAAGAAAGTAGGTAAATCATGGGATCCTGATGTCAAGCCCCTAAATTGGTATGCATTTCTCCCTTCATTAGAAACATGCTTTTCTGGGGTGGGGGGGACAGGGTGTGGGAAAAGACTGTCAGGGTGAGCCTAATATCTACTAACTTTACTACAGCTAAAGTTGTCAGGGTCTCAGTATGAAAATCAACCACACCCTCATCAGTGTTTCCTAAAGAGTGGTCTGTGGCCCGCCTGCATCTGAGTCATCTGGGAGCCTTAAGAATGCAGGCTCAGGGACTTTCCTGGCGGTCCAGCGGTCAAAACATCGCCTTCCAATGCAGGCGGGCGTGCGGGTTCGATTCCTGGTCAGGGAGCTAAGATCTCGCGTGCCTCGAGGCCAAGAAACTAAAACATAAAACAGAAGCAATATTATAACAAATTCAATAAAGACTTTAAAAAAAATGTGATGGGGCTGACACATCAGTCACCTCAAAAAAAAAAAAGAATGAATGCAGGCTCAAGTGCCCCACCTAACACTACAGAATCATACTCTCAGCATGGGGCCCTGGAATCTGCACTTTGCACACCTCCCCCTCCCCCCACCAAGTGAGTCTTGTACACTCTTGTGTGTGTGTTTGAGAACCACTACCCTAGACTCTGCCACTGTGGCAAAGACTTTTTTTTTAGCAAAATCCAGGAAGGATTTGCATGTGGACGAAGGCTCACATAAACTGCTTTTTGTGTGAGCGAGAGCTGGAATCTCTTGCATAGTCATAGCTCCTACCTTCACTCTGTCATCACAGACCCAAATGCCTGGACCAGCGCCTGGCACGTCACAGGTGCTCATGCTGATTATAGCCGCTGTATGTCCGTGACCCCAGCTCACACCCACCGTGTCTCCCTGGCTCTGCTTGGCAGGTTGGATACGACCAGTCCACGCTCCCACACCGAGGCACAGCCTGCTCTTCCCCAGCAGGACTCGCTTTACAGAAAGCACAGGGCTCTGTTGGAAAGACTCCGGAACTGGAGGTCGCCACCTTTCTGGGTGGTGTCTCTCTGGCCTGTTTCTCCACCCCTTAATATAGGGGGATTGGGCTAGCCTCTCCGCTGTCCTCTGACACTCAGGGGCCCCACCTCTTTCTAAGCCCCCCTCCCCATGTTCACATCTGAGGGTGCTTTGGTCTGGTGTGTGCTCAGACCCCTCCTCAGACCGCTGACTTCTCTTGCTTTGGTTCTTCCTCAGCCCCCTGACCCTAAACAATCACACACAGGTTGTGAGTCAATCCACATGTGCGGTTCAATCCACGTGTGATTATTTTTCAAAAGCCTTGATTTTTTCTTCTACCTGGCAATTCTATTGCTAGGACATCTTTCTAAGGACATAATCACAAGGATGCCCAAGATTAGCTGTAAGAGTCAATGGCAACAGGCAACATTGTTCACAATGTGGCTACACTTGAGAAGCTTAAGGGTGCAGGACCTTGATCAATTTCTGGTATAGCTAGACTGCGGAGTACTTGGCAGCTGTTGAAGATGCTTCTAGAACATCATTTTGTTTAAATGACATGAGCCAAGTTCCACAATATATTAGGTGAAAAAGAGCAGATTATAAAACACGTTTCATAATAGATCTGTCTAATTTTGTTTATACAAAGTTTTGTATGAGTGTACTGAAAATTTTGCAGTGAATACACTGACTGCATAGGTTAGTGACGGCAAATGATTTTGATGTTCTCGTTTTTTCCCTTTGTCAGTATTATCCAAATCAAAACCCGTGTTTGACTGAATGACAGGATATGCAGGGAGGTGGCTGGGCAGGGGCCATGTATCAGAAGGAGATAATGGATGTGGGAAAGTCTGTGAGCTGTAAATCAAATACTGCTAGGATGTTTGGGAGTCTGGGCAGTGATTTTGGAGGTCATTTGGCATGATGAAGACAGGTGCACGTCCACCAGTTTTCAAGTTCTCTCCTGGCAGTCCTGGGGAGAAAAGACGGCTCCTGGGGAAAGGGAAGGGAGGTTGGAGGGGCCTCGGAGGTCAGAGGGCGTTTAGGACCCCAGGGAGGGAGGGGATTGCAGCTGGCATGAAGCGTGAGTCAGCGAGGGCTCGGGGGTGCTGCCAATGACCCGATCAAGACAGAAGCTATTCCCAGGCCACGACGACCGTTCTGGATGAGGGGGTCTTGAAGGAACAGCGGGAACCGCCAGGATCACACTGGGGAGACTGAGGCAGCCCAGCAGGCACGAGGTGGCCAAGGAAGAGAACTGTGTTTGGGGCGGTCTGGGGTAAACAGACTCGGCTGCGCCCGGCCCTTTCCGCTCCAGTCTCTGCTATTGTTCAAGCCTTCGTGTGGCTGCCAGAGCTCACAGCCTTCACCCTCACCCTCTGACCGCCCAGAATGGAGAGGTGCACTTTGGAGAAACTGAGGCCAAAGGAGCTGGGGATTTGGCAGGAGTTTCGGGTTAAGCAGACTTCTACTGTGGTGCTCGCGAACATATAAGCTGGCCTCTCCCGGGCGGGCAGCACCAGGAGAAGCAGGCTGAGTTCCTCCCCAGAGGCCATGGGCACAGAGCCTGCTGCTTGCTCACTGCGGAAAAGGGGGAGGGGAGAGCAAGCGGAGCCCTGCCGCCCCCAAACGTCACTCCCCTTCCGGCCTTGCCTGCTAGGGGTCTGGACAAGCAGGGCTGGGGAGGCGTGCTGGGCGTCAGGGACACGCGAGGATGGAGGAGGCCAAGAGATGGGGTGGTTGGGGCCAACGCAAAGGGCGGTGGTGGGCAGGACCGGGTGTCCCGACACCCAGAGGACGAGGGGACCAGGGAGGAACCGCAGGATTGAACGTGTTCCTGCTGGTGGCAGAACAGCCTGGGGGGAATTGGGGCTGCAGGAGGAGCCAGCACGGAGCTCTGCAGCCACAGGGTCCTGACACATGGAGGGAAGCATGCCTGTCTGTTCCCTGGGTCTCAGTTTCCCCAGCTGGTGAGCATCTGGCCCTGGCTTAGGTGCTTCCTATATGCCCTCTCCCATTCTTACAAGAACCTCACCCCAATTCCCAGATGAGGAAACTGAGGCCCAGGCAGAGCCAGTGGGACTTAAATTCAGGGCTGCCTGCCTCCAGAGGCCTAGCATTGACTCTAAAAGGAGGTAGGGTTGGGGGAGTTCTGCTCAAGACGGTTCCCTCTGGTCCCACTCGTTTCTGCTATCTTTCTGGACACGTCTGCAGGACCCTGCCCGATCCAGGTCCCCCTCTGACAGAGGGCCCTTGGCGGGGTTTCCGTGCCAACCAGGTAAGGGCTCAGTCTGATGCTCTGTGGTGTGGCCCTGCGTTTGGAGTCGTGCTCTGGCCCGCCTGCAGAGGGCAAGCCATCAGCCCTGCCAGGGAGGGGCGCCAGCGCTTAGGGGCGCTGAACTGGGATCTATTCGGGGATCCGCGGGAGGGAGCCCGGAGCCTGGGGGATGCCCCGCCCACCGCGGCCATGACCGCGTGGGGCTGCGGCCTTTCTTACTGAGATGTACCTTGTTTAAGCACGCTTGTTTTCTGTGCAGGGTTCCATGAATTTCACGTGTCCGTACAGCCTTCAGGTCGACCTCCGGGGCTTTTCCAGCACCTGGTCCTGCTCCCTTTGCTCCTCCCCCTCCCCCAGCAATAACCACTGTTTTGACTCCTGTCCCCATGATTCATTTTGCGAGGTTTGTGACTCCATGTAAAGGGGCACAGGCTCCTGCACACTCAGTGCGGTGTCTGCGATTTTCACTCATCTGTGTGTATCCGTGGTTCTAGTTCACGGCTCTCACGGTCATCTGAAGCTTCCCAGTTTCCTTGCCAGCAAGGCCTCTGGGGCCTCAGACCTGCTCCATCATCCCTACCTCTCGCTCCTCGCCAACCTGCCACTTCCTGCAGGAAGAATTCAAGACTTTCCCTAGAGAAATGCTACCCTCACTGGCCTGAGTGCAGAGAAAGGCCCAGCCTCACCTCTAGAGCTTCTGCCTCCCTTATCCTCGAGGGGACCCCGCCCCAGGCACTCCCAAGACTCCTGGGACTTCCACAAAGCTTTATATTCGTCTGTTGGCTCTGGTAGGAGGGCGACCAGAGGGCGGGAGCTGCGTGGTCCCTGCTGCCTCAGCACCCATCCCAGGACGACCCAGCGGGAAGCACGCCATGTTCACTGCAGGACTGGACAGTTCACGTGAAGGTCATTTTCATGGGCATTTCCAAGCTGAATATTCTTTTTGGCCCATGCCATTTTAGTTGTCAGGACTTTTCTCTTCCGGTCCCCTCCTTCAGCCACATGTCTCAGAGAGCCCATGTAGGGGTAGGGAAGAATTTCCCCCATCCTTCACCAGCCCAACTCAAAGAATCTGCGATTAGAGGGACTCAGTCTGTGGTTTCCAACTGCAAACATCCAACATGGTGGTGTTGGCCCATCTAGTCTACAGCAGGGAGAGGGTCCACTCATGGCCAGGCCCACCTCCCCTCGGACCCCCAGCTCCACCCAGATACTTGTGAAAGCAGCCACACCCAGACTGCTTGGAGCCTGGTCACCACATGCTCCTTGATGAGACTGTCTCTCTGGGCCTCAGTTTCTTCACCTATAAAATGGGGAGATGTCCTAGACCTTGGATCTCAAGCTCACTGCCTATAGGGACCAGGCAGGTAATGGAAGAAGGGAAGGAAAGGCATGGGGGTGTTAAAGGGAAGGGGAGAAGCAGGCCCAGAGGATGCTGATTTTTCAAAGTCAGGAACTGACAGGAGATGTGAAATTTCCCAAATTTGTAAAATTCTGACCAAAACATGAGTTTTTTTAGTTAGTTTGTTTTTAAACACTGTATGGACCACCAGTTCATGAGCTCTGGCCTAGACATTCTGTCCCAGGCCCTCTATTCTGCCGCTCTGAGTCTCCGTTCCTTCTGCACCGGGCTTTGGCTGGCAGTGGCGGGGTGGGAAGCACAGAAGCTCTCGGGGCTGGGATTCTGACTACGTCTCCTCCACCCCCAGCGCGCCAGCTGTCACATCACAGGCACCCTTTGTAGGAAGATCGCCTTACTTTAGGGGCGCCCGAGCTAGCATATGAATTTTTGATCAGATTGCCTTTTGAATGAGTTGACTGTAATGAATAATAGGGCAAAGGGCGCCAGCATTGTGTCTTAACTATAACTGTTCCAATTAATTATGGGTTTAATTAGCATACATCGAGAGCAGCCATGGAAAATAATACTTCATGGGTTACAGATGCCCTGGCAGCTGCTACATGAAGTGTGATACCGGGCTGGGGTAGAGATAGTTATTAATAAATTACTCCCATTGTCAGAGACTCTTATTTATACAAATTAGCAGGGGATACATAATCAACTTTAACTGTATAATTTATAATAATTGATTTCATTTTGACTGACCACTAGTCGCTTACCAAATACCCTCAGAAGAAAAATTGCCCTATTAGGGCAAGTTTAATCCTAAACATAGCTAATGAATCCTATTACTTTAAGGTCATATTTGAAGCTTTTGTTAATTGTCAGAACCATTTTAAATTGATTAGAGTTAAATTAAATCAATGTAATGTTTAGAAAAACAATATTTCTAATGGATGAGGCCGGGCTGACCTCGAATAAACATATTTATCAACCGATTCTTGGTGACGAGCAGGGAAACAGCTGGGCCCATAATTCACATTTGTCTATAATATGGGAAATGTCACCAGGCAATTAGTTATGTCAGGTAATGAATAGGGAGCATGGGGACCCCCCTCTGGCAGCTGGGGTGGACAGGGGTAGAATGTTCTGGACACAAGCGGCTGCCCAGCTCCTGATGGCTTCCCTTTCCCCAGCCAGAACACAGGGCTCCCCAGCTCCCTCAGTCACCCATTCCCTGGAGCTCACCTGGCCCACTGGCCCCTCTGCCCCTCCACTTCCCTCTCTCAGGCACATGGGCCTTCCTCCAGGAGCTGGGATGCTGGTCTTTGGTCTGGTCCACACCTCCTCACCCCTCATCACCCCTCAGGTTTCACTTAAACATCACTGGCTCGTGGGGGAGCCTCACTTGACCCCCCCCCAGGCTCCACCAAGTCCCCCAAGTATGGGCTCTCAGGGCAACAAGGTTCACCCTCCCAGCTGTCGTTTTACATCTTGTGACACTCTGATGGCGTCTGGCTCCTTGCAAGCTCTGTGGGAGCCACCGTATTGCTTTACTTAGCACTGGGTTCCCGGATTCTGACCCAGAACAGGAACCCCGTGAGGACTTGACGGGTGAATGGAGGGATGGATGATGGAGGACGAGGTTGTGCTATTCTGTGAGTTCTGCTGTAAGGAGAAGAGTGTACCGTCTACCACTTTCTAAACGTTTACCGAAGCCAAGTGCTTTATATATATTCAGCTAGTTTTTGTGACATTCCCACGAGGTGGGTACCTCCATTTCACGAAGTAGGTAATTCATCCAAGATGTCTCAGCTCAGGAAGTAGGTAATTCTCGCGAGATGTCTCAGCTAAGCAATAGGGAGTCAAAATTCAAACTCGGGTCCAAGAGAATCCAGAGCCCTTTCTGGAATTTTCATCTGGTCAGTAGGGTTTCCTTTAGGAGGTAGTGTGGGGAGCCTTGGAGAAGGGTTTGGATTTCCAGAGGGGGCTGAGTGGATGCTCTAGGCTAACTCCCGAGGGAACAAGATCAGGGCAGGAAGAACAGATGTGGAGGAAAGAGATGGTTCATTCCAGTGGCCTCCTGCTACTTCCCCAGCCCAGAGGGATGATGCCTGCGGTGGGATGGTGGGCAGAGAGGAATCCCTGGGGGAAGTCTAGACCTGGGTTGAGTCCTGGATTGGAAACTTATTCACCAGGTTGACTTGGGTGGTTCACTCTGGCCTCAGTTTCTAGGGCTGTGAAATGGGCTCCCAGCCACTCAACACTCAGGGGAAGGGCCTGGAGGGCAGCCCAGCTACTGTCACCCTGGCCTGGCAGGCCAAGTGAATTAGGTGTGGGCAATGGGGATCTCACACTTTATTTAGCTTCTGCTTGGGACCCTGGGGGCAGAGCAGAGGAGGCAGGCAGGCTGGAGTTTTTCAAGGCTGCTGAAGCCTGAAAGAGGACTCCCTTGAACAGGCTAGGAAAAGCATCTGGACCCCCTGCCTGGGGAGACAGCTTTGAGAATCAACTGAATACAACTTCTTTGGGTCCCCTGAACTTGGCAGTTTCCAAAGCTCTTATGTATCCATTGTTGAGAAAGGCAGCCCAGCTTCATGAGCCCCCGCCCCACAGGTGAGAAAACTCAGGCCCAGGGGGACTGACACAGCTTCCACCCCAGCCCCCTGCGGCGGCAGAGCCAGAGGTGGCCTGCACTGGAAGTCAGGCCTCCTGCCTCTGATCCTTCCATCTCTGCCAACCCTTCCCTTCCTCGGGCGTGTGGTTGGCCCTCTGACCACTCTTGCTGATGACCAGGACTGATGGGGGGAGGTGAATGTGCAGGGACCCCAACTGCACCCGGCGCCCAGCACCCCACACCATGCCAATGACAACCACGGCTTACGGTTACCAGGTGCTGTCCTGGTGCCAATCAGTGTTCTGAATGCTTCCCAGATACTGTTGTAATTGTTTCTCACAAAAACTGGGGGGTAGGAAGTATTATTATGTATCATAATCATCCCAGTTTTTAATGTTTCACCTAAGGCACAGAGAGGTTACCCCTCGCCCAAAGCTGCACAGCTCCTAAGTGGCAGAGCTGGGATTTGAACCCTCGTTCTCACTCTGGGGCCTGAGCTTGTCATCCCTCCCCAGTCCTTTCCCCTCTGGTATGGAAGATTGAGGCCCGGGAATAATTTCTGATGATCTCAAGCGTCCTTATCCTTGATCACAGCCTTCTTAAATGACTGTAGGTTTTTATCATCAAAAACCATGAAAAAAACAAATGTAACCAAAGCTGGAATAATTTGGATGACAAAACGCACAGCTGCAGTATTGGATTTTAACACCCCAAATAACCTAAATACCCATATTAATATAAAGAAATGATTGAATACGTTAAAAAATGGGGGAAGGGGACAAATATCTCTTTTAGAAAATGACAAATAACACATGGAGCTGCTGCCGCGTCTGGAGGGGGAGCGTCCCCTCTCCCTGCCTGCGGGCTGGACACCGGGACCCCCGTCAGAAGAACAGAGTGCGGACAGGAAAGAACAGCCATGTTAGCGGGGAAACTGACAAAACGGACTAACCAGCTGACCAAGGTTAACCTTACCAGGGGTGAGCGTGGCATCACAGACCCCGACGTGGTATGGCAGGGAGAGCGCATCACCTTCGGGCTGTTTGTCCCCCACACCTACCGTCCAGACTAACCACGAGGAAACAGGACAAACCCAAACTGAGGGGCACCGGGCAAAACATCTGACCACTACTCTTCAAAGGTGTTCAAGGTCATGAAAAACAGGGAAAGTCTGAGAAACTGTCACAGACTTAGACTAAGGAGACATGACACCTCAATGCGACAGGGGACCCTGGATGGGTGCCTGGAACAGAAAGAGGAAATTTGTGTAAAAACCAGTAGGACCCGGATAAAGTCTGTAAGATGGTACCATTGTCAGCTTTTTAGCTTTGACAAATGTGCCACAGTTAGGCTGACCTTAAGGGGAACTGGATGAAGGGTACACGCGAACCGTGTTATCTTTGCAGATCTTCTGTAAGCCTAAAAAATATTCCCAAACAAAAAAAGTTTGTGAAAAAAATCACTAAGATAACAGTAAGGTTAAAAAGATGTCAAACAGCATAAAAGGGAAAGGCAAACCTCCCTCTTACCTGTGCCTCCCTGTTCCCAATTCCCTTCCTTAGAGTTTAGCATTTTTACCAGTTTCTTATCTCCTTCCAGAAATATTCTTTTCATGAATCAACTCAGGCAATTAAATATCACCATTTTGTGGACAGAAATGGGACACACTCTGCACTTGTTTCTGTGCTTTGCTTTCTTCATGTAACCACATAACAGAGCTCCTTAGCTTTTCACACGGCTGCGTAGCGCTCTGTGGTCTGGTTGTGCCATGGTTAATGTAGCCATTTAGGTTGTTTCCAGATTGTAGCTTTTTCTTCTTTTTTTTAAGGATTGGAATATGGCAAGAGAGGAACTGCTTTTCTAGGTGTTTGATCATGTAATAAGCTCTCTCCAGGCTGTCTGGAAAGCCTGTCCAGAGGCCAAATGGTCATCAAGGGGAAAAGTCTTTTTTATCAACTCCGAGTCTTTTCATACCGCACAGCTCTGTCACTGGGGGGACACGTGTGTCGCTTTGAGCCGAGCTGGCCGAGGTGGGCAAGAGCGTGGCTGGGAGAGCAGTGGCCATGCAGGCGGGCGGCTGGCAGGGCAGCGGGGCCTCAGGGAGGGAGGGGAGTCCTGTTTGTTGTAAGTGGCCCCTGCACGTGGCAGGCACCTTGCAGCCCCGTATTCATCTGTGTCTGCAGCAAAGAAAGGGCACTTTGGTCAACATACTCCAGAGGCAGAAAGAGCTGGGATCTGACATTTCCTTACCCAGGAGTGAGGGTATGGGGAGCGGCAGTGGATATAACAAGCATATTTTGAGAACTGAAGAGGCTCTGGTCGGTGTGGACTGTGGACCCAGGAGGCTGTGAGGATGGGCTGGCCTTTAAGGATGAGGTTGGTCTGTGTCTCTGAAAATTCTACCCCTGTGAGGGGAAGCGATGAAGGCTGTGAACCACAGCCTTTTCTCCGCTGTGTAGAGGTTGCAGACTCAAAGTCTGCATGGTGTTTCGAATAAATGTGAAAAGTTGCCCTTGTTTAAAAAAATAGAAGCTTTTACAAGAAACCTGGACCTCCAGCTTTTCTTGAAAAACTGGGAAATCTGGCATGTTGGGGGCTGTTTTCTGGAAGGGCAACCAGGGGCTGAAGCTGACCACCGAGGACAAGCTCTGTGCTCTGCTCGCACCTGGTCACCTTCCCCAAGGCCTGGACGCCAGAGATAATTGAGTTTGCAACCCCTGACATAAAGAGTGGGGTTGCCAGGGTCCATGTATCCTATTTCCCAGGAAAGGTTAACACTGGTCTCATTTTAAGGGAAAGGAAATCTCAGAGCCTGGTGTGCTAACAGGAAGAGAAGGGGACACAGAAGGGACATTTTCTGAGCCAGGCACCATACAGGGTACTTCATGGACACACAACTTATTCTGCCAACAGCCCATTTTACAGATGGGAAAACAAAGGCTCAGAGAGATCAATACTGCATACCTGACATCTGGCACAATGTCTGGCCCTTTAAAAAATACTTTTCAGGATGAATGAATGAACAAATTCCTGAGTGACTGAGAGTGTGAATCATGTGACAGTTGAACAAGTGAATATCAAAGATGGGCTGAAGTCTGTGCGTGGGGTGGGGGTGTACCATGTGGAGTGGGCAAGTTTGCTCTTGAGTCTTAATCAGAACCCCACCCACCCAAAGAGCCCTCTCCCCCTACTGGTGTCCCGCCCTCCTTGGGCCATGGTGGGTTGTCAGATAACCTGATGTTGCTGAGGTGTTAATGGGTGATCCTGGCTTCCTGGGTCCTCTGCCAGCTGATGGGTTTGCATTTTAGAGGGTGGTGTCTTCTGGCTTTTCAGGGGCGCCTTCTACTGTGCAAGTTTAAAGGGTTGGGGATAGATTCAGACAAGTGGAAACTCTGATTCCTGTCCAGGGAAGAAGCTGTAACTAGATAAAAATTTGCCCTATTAATAATGCTTTATACATAATTCTCATTTCGTAGGAATAATTATTCTATGAGCCAGGTATGATTGACAGCATTTTACAGCTGAGGAAACTGGGTGCCCAGAAATTAACTACTTGACTGTCTCTTGTTCATATTTGTAACTAGTAAGGTTGGAGCAGAAACCTCATAACCAGGTGTATATATTATGACTTTACCAAAGACTGGCAAAATATCTTCCAAGGGAGTTCTGGTTGTTCCCCATTTTCACCATCACTTGGATTGTCAGTCTTTTTAAAACTTTTAGCTATTCTTGTACAGGTGTATCAGTATCTTCTTGTGGTTTTAATTTGCATTTCTTTAATGACTAATAATGTTGAGCATCTTTTCATGTGTGTATTTGCCATCCATGTATCTTCTTGATGTAGTATCTGTTCTGATTTTTGCCCATTTAAAAAATTGGATTCTTTGTCTTATTATTGAGTTGTAAGAGAGTTTTTATGTATTTTAGATACAAACTTTTTATCCAGTGTTTCTCAAGACATATTTTTGAATACCACCCTTCCCCCAACCCCTGAGCCTTTTTAGACATTTCCCCCTAATGCCTGCACTACCCCTGCCCAAGAAATTTAATGCCACAGATATACTGCGTATCTGTTTATGCACTATTGCTCTTCGGAGGGACATACACCATTGTGATATTTAAAAGTTTTTTAGTCTCCTGAGAACCAATTTTTGCCGCTTTAGGGTGATATCACCTTCACTGAGAATGTATACTTTAATCAGATATGTGTTTTACAAATATTTGCTCTCAATTTGTGGCATGACTTTTCATTTTCTTAACAATATCCTTTGTAGAGCAGAGTTTTAAATTTTGATGAAATCTATTTCTTTTATGGTTTGAGCTTTTTCTTTTCTATCTAAAAAGTATTTGTCTAAACCCATGTCAAACAACATTTCTCCTATATTTTCTTCTAGAAGTTTTATATGTTTATCTTTTACATCTAGGTTTATGATCCATTTCAAGTTACTTTTCTGTATATGATACAACATAATGGTCAAAGTTCTTTTGCTTTCGAAATGGATGCCCAAATTTCAGGCATCATACGTTGAAAATATTATTTCCCTATTCCATTCATCTTTGGCACCTTGTCACAAACAGATTATTATGTGTGGGTCTACTTCTGGACTCAGTTCTGTTCCATTGATCTATCTGACTATGATTATACAAGTACTATGCCATCTTGGTTATAGTAGACAGCGTTATAGTGAGGCTGAAATTAGTATGATTCCTCCAGCTTTGCTCTTCTTTTTCAAGGTTGTTTTGGTTACACTAGGTCCTTCATTTTCCATCTAAATATAAAACCAGCTTGACAATTTCCACAAAAACCTGCTAGAATTTTGACTGGGACTGAATCAAATCCATAGAAATATTTGGGGGAGAATTTTGACATTTTAACAATATTGAGTCTTCTGATCCACGAATATAGTTTGTTTTTGCATTTATTTTGGTTTAAAATGTTTTTCTTTTAGCAATGTTTTATAGTTTTTAGCACACAAATCCTGCACTTATATTGTTAGATTTATCCATAACTATTTCATGTTTTTTGAAGCTATTGTACATGGTATTTTATTTTATTTTTTGATTTTTTAACATCTTTATTGGAGTATAATTGCTTTACAATGGTGTGTTAGTTTCTGCTTTATAACAAAGTGAATCAGTTATACGTATACATATGTTCCCATATCTCTTCCCTCTTGTGTCTCCCTCCCTCCCATGTACATGGTATTTTAAAGTTTCAGTTTCCAATTGTTCATTGCTAGCACATAGAAATATAATTGATTTTTGTATACCAATCTTGTATCCTGTGACCATGCTAAACTCACATACTAGTTCTAATAGCTACTTGGTAGATTTTATGGTAGATTTTTTTTAATGTAGATGATCATATTGAATTTCTTCCTTTCCAATATATATGCTTTTTATTTCTTTTGCTTTCCTTACTGCACTGGCTAGGACCTCCAGTACAATGTTGAATAGAGGTTGTGCGAGTGGGCATTCTTTGAATCTCTGTTGTTAGATCGATTGAAATGACCATTTTTCTTTTTTCAGTCTGTTGATGTGGTGAATTTTTGAATGCTAATCAAATCTTGAATCTCTGGGATAAACCCCACATAGTCGTCATGTAGTGTTCCTTTTATATATTGCTGAATTTTATTTGCTCGTATTTTAAAAAGTATTTTTGAGGTTATGTTCATGAGGGACATTGATCTATAGTTTTCTTTTCTTGTTAGATTTTTGTCTGGTTTTGGTATCAGGGTACTGCTGGCTTCAGATAACAAATTGAAAAGTGTTTGCTCTTCTATTTTCTGAAGGAGTATTATTTCTTCCTTAAATGTTTAGCACAATTCACCAGTGAAGCCATCTGGGCCTGGAGTTTTGCTTGTGGAAAGATTTAAAACTATAAATCAAGTTCCTTTATGGAACATTATCTATTTCTTTTCAGATAAGCTTTGGTAGTTTGTGTCTTCTAAGGCATTTGTCCATTTCATCTGAGTTATCAACTTTATTGCCATAAGTTCACTCTTAATATCAGTTTATCATTTTAATTTCCATAGGATCTCTAGTGAGGTACCTGCTTTCATTCCTAATATTGGTAATTTGTAGTTTCTTTATTCTTGATCATTCTGCCTAGAGGTTTATTGGTTTTATGGATCTTTTTAAGATTTATGTTTCCTTGATTTCTTAAAAATTGTTTTTCTGTTTTCTACTGTATTGATTTCCGCCTTAATCTTTATTATTTCCTTTCTTCTACTTTGGTTTAATTTTCTCTCCTTTTTCTAGTTTTTTTTAAGGTAGAAGCTAAGGTCATTAATTTGAGACCTTTCTTTTTTTCTAATGTCAGCACCATGGGGTCCATCGAGTCATATGGCGGAAGATGCAGGACTTGTAGCACAACCCAGACTTGGGGTAGAGCCCCTTCTTGCTTTGGACCTCACTTAAGACTAGCATCCTCCCGCATAACCCAATGGATGGGCAGGAGCCGTCTTCCCAAGTGTGGGAATATGCTGCCTCCAATATCCAAACACGTCCTCCAAGCATCGGGCTTCTTTCTCAGTGATAGGAGGTACATGGTACCATCCTTTCTCCTTTACTTTAGAGGGAATGTTCCACTGCTCCAGATAACCCTTAAAAACTTTGCTGATGCATACCTCTGAATCCTTTCCTTCTCATCCTTGGGAAAGCATGTATCTTATGAGGCATTCAGAAGACTTGCCTCTTCTTTCTCACCTGATCCAATTGACATGACATCATTGAGACAGGGAACTAATGTCAGGTTCTGGGAAGTGTCCTGATGATTTAGGTCACTTTAGACTGTATTATGACAGAAATCAAAATTACCATATTCCAGGGCCAGGCTGTAAATGTATGCTATTTTTCATTGGATGTAAAGGCATCCTCATTTGTGATGGGTAGGTGTAATGGGTTGAATGGTGGTCCCTCCTTGCCCCTGCCCAAAAGGTATGTCCAGTTGGAACCTATAAACTTGACCCCATTTGGAATAAGGGTCTTTGCAGATGTAATTAAGGTTTCAAGATAAGATCATCTTGGGTTCGGGTGGGCCCTAAATCCAATGATAAGTGTCCTGAGAAGAGAAGGGAAGACACACAGGGAGAAGGTGATGTGAGGACAGAGGCAGAGACTGGAGTGATGTGTCTACAAGCCGAGGAGCGCCAAGGATGTCGGCAGCCACCAGAAGCCAGAAGACGTAAGGAACGATGTTCCCCTGAAGTTTTCAGAAGGAGCACGGCCCTGCGCACACCTTGGTTTCAGACTTCTTCCTCCAGAACTGTGAGAGAATAAGTTTCTATTGTTTTAAGCCACCAAGTTTGTGATAATTTGTTAGGGCAGCCCCAGGAAACTAACACAGTGTGGATTTGCTAGATCAGAGACTGCAAACCACATACCCGAGGTTGTGTTAAGCTGCCCTAGTAAATATACCCCATTCGGCACAGGAACTGCAATTCAGCTACTGCCTACTTGAGCCTTTCCCCCACCATCTGCAAGGATAGTTCTGGCATCTCTACTTCATTTAATGTGAGACATCACTTTTTCCAAGCTTTTTTTTTTTTTTTTTAATATATATTTATTTTTGGTTGCATTGGATCTTCGTTGCTGTGCGCAGGCTTCTCATTGTGGTGGCTTCTCTTGTTGCGGAGCATGGGCTCTAGGCGCGCGGGCTTCAGTAGCTGTGGCTCGCGGGCTCTAGGGCACAGGCTCAGTAGTTGTGGCGCACGGGCTTAGTTGCTCCGCGGCATATGGGATCTTCCCGGACCAGGGCTCGAACCCGTGTCTCCTGCATTGGCAGGCGGATTCTTAACCACTGCGCCACCAGGGAAGCCCCTTCCCAAGCTTTTAAGAGCCATCTCAGCTGTGTATTAGACCCAGGGTGTTAGATCCTATGTCAAAGGAGAGGGCTCCCTTATCAACAAACAATCCCTTACCCAGCATTGTATTCTGTGTATTTCATCCAGCGTTGTAACCAGCATCCTCTGGGCACATTTTGCCAGTCCTGCTGGGACCCGTTCATGGGGTCTTTCAACTCCTTTGGCTTTTCAACCCCACATTCCCTTTGCAGGCCTGGCACAGTTGAGTCATGCTGAGATTTGACCCTAGAAATTTTCTGACGGTCAGCAGATCATGAGGAGGACCAGCACAGTCTTCTAAGCCCCATTTGAGGCTTTTCCAATAGTCTCCACACCAGGGGGAGTGGGCCACTTCTGCAGATGCAGAGCCTTCAAAGTTCTCCAGTGCATGTACCCATATGACCCTAGCCCAAGTTTCAGAGTCCTAAATCTTCCTTTTCAGGATCCCGACTTTGGTGTAGAAAACTTGCCTAGGCTGAGAATTGAGATTTCTCTGCAGTTCAGTTCCTGGTGGTCAGCTTCCTCTGCCCATAATGCTGTCACGGGGGCTCCCGGTCGTTCATGGTTTGCTCCACCTTGTGAATGATCACCCCAAGCCTGGCTTTCTGAGCATCAGTGGTGCTCGTCAATGGGCTCCCAGTTCCACAGTCTAAGTCCTTTTCCTCCCATACTGCTCCAACATGAGGCAGTGCACCCCATCCACATGTGTTCCGTGCCCCAGGGGACCCACAGGCGGGAGTCTTGGTAACCACGCTGCCACCGCATGCTCCAGACGATTCCCCACTCCCGCCAATGATGGGGTCATCAGGCTAGCCGGCTCGCGACTGCAGAATTCCATTCCCTGAGCCTGTTTCTGAGGACCACTCCTGGTCCCAACTCTGCTGGCTCAGGTTCCCTAGAAGCAGAGCCTGAGATGAGAATTCAGGAGCACAGGATTAACGAAGAGGGTTCTCTTCCGGAAAAACCTGTAAGGGAGGGAATCGAGCAGGATAACCGTAGAGAAAGAGCAGGACAAGGAGGTAACCTCAGTGAAGCCCAGTGTTGTCTGAGCCGCGGTGACGGTAGGGAGCCCTAGACCATAAATCACACTGCAGCTGTCCCCCGCTCAAGACCAGAGTCTTTTGCACCTCCTGATCGGCCAGTCATTTGCTATGGGCTGCCCTTGCCGCGTGCTGGGGTTTAACTTCCAGGGCAAGGACCACCCCCCATCAGCTGAAGGCAATTCTCCAGAAAAGGGGCCACTGGGGGCCATTACCAGCCTACCTCATAGCAGTTGGGGTCCAGAAAGGGGCTCTGGGCTGCCGGGGTCCAGAAATCTGCATCCCAGAGATCTCAGCTGATTCAAAGCTAGCATCATTTAAGACTAATTGTTCCACGAGGTGGCGTCTATTGTATTCTTGGAACGCACAACTCTATAATGATGGTGAATTTTTTCCAGCAATGTTTCTGATAGTTTACAGAGCATGCACTCCTAAATTAACAGCACACCATGGTGATTGATCTTCAAAATAATTTTATCCCCTCCATTCTCCAGCCCAGAGTTATTGATGTTTAAATGTGTGTGTGTGGGGGGTGTTTTAGCACAAACCTAGCACTCCCACTCTAATAAATGCTGGGAGGGTGTTGTTAAAGGATTAAACTATATTTTGAATCACAAGATCAGTTAATGTCAATGATAATGCACATTAGTCATCAAACTTACTGTTGGAAGTTGTGATTGGAGAACCACTGCTCAAGTAATAACAAAGGACAGCAGGCCCTTGTTTCTACCTGCTAAAGAGGCATCACCATGTGGCATGAATATAAATGTAGTTTCAGCTCACTTTGCCCTAGTTTTGAAATTCCACAATTCTTTTTTTAAAAATATTTATCTATTTGGCTCTGCCAGGTCTTCGTGGCGGCACCTGGGATCTTCGTTGCTGCATGTGGGATCTTTTTTAGTTGCGGTATGTGTGAGGAATCTCGTTCCCTGACCAGGGATAGAACCCGGGACCCCTGCATTGGGAGCGAGGCGTCTTAACTACTGGACCGCCAGGGAAGTCCCTTGAAATTCCGCAATTCTTGATTAATTGTTGCTGTTGGGCTGCATCCCACAGGCCTGCAAGCCTTGTAGTTGTCCAGCCTGGAGACCGAAGAAAGAGCCCAGGAATGGTGAGAGAGACAGCAATGCTTTATTGGACAGGGCATCTGAAGCAAGGTCCCGGGGTGACACCATGGACAGCAGACAGCAGGCAGGACACGACAGCAATCTTCACTACATGAGGGAGAAGGAGGCTACCATTTATAGGGGGAATTGACATCAGTTACCATGGAAACCAGAGGGTGGGGCAGGGGCAAGCATGTAGGCAGTTACTGATTAAGCCCTATGATTAAGAAGATTGGAGAGTCCTGTGAGTGAAGCAGGGCCTGGTCGAGCAGGGGATGTACAGAGAGCAAGAGAACAGCCATCTTAAGTGGCCTGACCACACGGTTGTTTTACTCGAGGGGAATTTCAAACTTTGTATGTAACATTGAGACATTATTCTTTTTCATATTACATGATTTCAAAACCACATCATTCTATTTCATTTCAAATACAACACGTGGCATTGTCTAATACTTTTCTAGATTTGTCTTTCATGTTTAGCTTCTTAGTCCGGTAGGAGTTTATTTCTATACACAATGTGAGGTAGGGATTTGACTTTTTTTCTTTCCAAATGAAGAGCCAGATGTCACGATCTCATGTATTGAAAACTCCATCATTTTCCTGATTTTTCTCTATATACATGTGTCTATTTCTGGGCTTTCTATTCTGTTTCTTTCGTTTCTTTGTGTAATCCCATCTGCTTCATGCTCTTTTAAATACTTCATGGTCTGTTTTCATATTTGGTAGAACAAATGCCCAAACTATTTTGTTTCTTTTTCAAATTGCTCCTGGTTATTCTCTTGCATTTTCTTTTTCAAATGAAATTTAGCTTGGGCTTGTCCAGTTCCATTAAAAACTCCTGTAAGGATAGTGATTGGGATGGTAGTGAATTTATAGTTTAATTTGAGAAGATCTGACATTTTTACAATATTGACTATTTCCATCCAGGTCTATGGTTGTGCCTTTCCATTTATTCAGGTCTTCTTTTATGTCCCACAGTAAATTTTTATAGTTTTCTTCTCATAGTCCTGAACATTTCTTGGTAGGTTTATTCCCAGGTATGTTATATTTTTTGTTTTCATTGTGAACGAACCTGGAGGGTCTCTGGGATTGTACTTACGTCACGACAGAATTCTTTAGGTTTGGTGGAATGTCTCTAGCTCCAGAGTGAAGGAGGCTGTACCTCCACTTGGCACATTAGAGGGTGAGATTGCCCGTAGAAGGGGGTTCACTTTCTTTAGTGTGCAGTCCTTGGCTTTTGACCTGAAATGCCACTGCAGCCTCCTGTCTGATGTACAGGGACAGGCAGGCTCTATCGGCTCCAATGAAGACCAGTTCTGAACACGGTTATTTTACTAATTTCTCTCCCGATCGCTTCACGCCTTGCTTTCTGTGTTTGTTTCCTCTGAACCCAAGGTTATTTTGGGTCTTTTTTTCCTTTCTCAGTGTCTCTAGCTCTGGTGGTTTTCATTGTGGTTTCCTCGACTCCTTCTGAGCCTCTCGTTCTCTCCGGTTCTGCTCCTGTCAACCCCACCCCATCTGCTTCCCATCTTCCAGGAACTGTGGACAAGTTCTTGTTTCTCCAGCCTGGTGACGGATTCACTCTTTCTTTTTAAAATACGACTTTTCTTTTCAGGGATTTGGGGCAGGAGGACAGGGAGATGGGAATGCTTAACTTGTCTTCTGAATCCTATTGTTTTGTGTGTTCGTTTTTCTTAAGTCAGGAGAATCTGAGATCTGCTTTCATGGTGGCACAGAGGCCAACAGAGCAAGGAAAGGTGAAGATGCAGGGAAGACGTGATAAATGATATGGTGCAGTCCCCTGGGGAGCTTGAGGGGCTGAGCTCAAAGGTCGGGGTTGGTTTCGGACAGGCAGGGTGGGTCAAGGGCACCCACAGGTATAGGTGTGCCCGCAGGTTTGATGGCAGAACATGAACTGTGTTCTCGTTGATTCCTTCTGTGTTTCCTGAGGGCCAGGACGTGAGGTTATCGTGGGGAGAGGGAGAGGGTTGCAGAGAGTTGCCAAGGGGTTCTGGGAGAAGGGAAGGTTTGAAATCATCACTGTGTAGAGCGTGAGAGGGAGTCGAATGGGGAAACAGGCTTCCTGGACTGTGCTGGGAACCAGCCCTCGGACCGGAGGTCCAGCCCACAGGCGCTGCCCCCAGCCAGTCCTCAGTCACTCTGAGGAGGGTGCTGGTTTGGAAGCTGGAGAACTTGGGAGGGACCTAGTTAACCTTTTCCACCTGTGTTTCTCTTCACAGACCCAGGCGGACCAGGACTCAGAAGGTCTGGGTTCAAGTCCTCCTGGTACCTCTTGGAAGCTGTGAGACACTGGGAACATTGTCTCCCTTCTCTTTTTTTTTGAGGGTGGGGACACAGACTTTATTGTATCAAGATGTTAAAAGGACAATTGCCCGTAGCATGTTTGTCAGAAGATAAACTTCGGTGTAACGGAGAGCTGTTCATTTTTATAACAAAACCAATTAGAAAGCTCTCCCTTCTTGTTCGCTGCTGTTTGCAGGTCATGGTGACATTGACCTCATGGGGTGGCTGTGAATGACACAGGGCATGGCATGGCATGTTCAAAAATTTGGGGGACATTGTAATGAATTGGGCTGTAATGACACTTATAGCCGTAGCACTCCTTTCTAGTATAAAAAACATTGCTGAGGTTGAATCTGGGAAAAGCCAGATAGCAATGGGTAATAATGTTGCCCTCTGGTTAAACTGTGACACTGACTCTTATTTCCACCTACTCTGAGTCACTTTCCCCTAATTCCTTAGTGTCGCCTCAACTCCATCATGTCCAATTCTTCCTTCCTCCACTTACAGATCAGTCATCTACATCTTCAGGGCATTTTCTTAGACACTTGGGTCTGGAAGGAGCACAGAGGGTCTTCCTACTGACACCAATGCTCTAATCATTCTCCTGTCCCTGCCGTCCTCCTTTAATGTGGAAGCCTCTCGGGGCTGTCCTGTCCCTGCCGTCCTCCTTTAACGTGGAAGCCTCTCGGGGCTGGGTTCCTTTGGAAGATAAGCTGAGCAATTTCAACCCAAGCTGAAAGCCGTGCCGCCTTGTAAACGGCATTTCTGTTCTAGACAGCGTGGGTTCCCCTCTCAGGCAACCACAGATTCCGCTAACCCCTAGGTGGGTGTCTGTGGGGGGCACCCAGGCCTGCACCTGTGTATCCACACGACAGGATCTGGCTGATCTGTGGTGACAGGGCCTTGTCTGCTTTGGGCATAACTAATCTCATCCATAGAACCTTTTCTCTCCGTAGTTTTAAATCTGGAGAGGGCTCCAGAATAAACTTTCCAGATAAGTTAGGAGCATTGCTGGCTGTGTCTGCACTTCATTCCTAGAAAGCAGAAGCTGTTCAAACAGAAGTTGGTGCAATCGGCAGGGAAGGTGGGGTTTTGGACAGCGCAATCTGCAGCTTCTGCTGGTGCCGCTTGTCTGCACCAAGCCTGACCACGGGGTGGGACTCCCTGGAGTGTCCCCGGGGAAGCTAAGACTTCCCTAGAGGAAGGAGAAAACTGTGCCCAGTGCAGGCAAGTTGGAAAACTTCAGTGTGTGACTCGTTCTTTCCCCCAAATTCCTCTTTTCCCCTTATTTAATTTTTTTCCAGAAAATGTGTGATTTTATATGCTTTTCTCTGCATGTATTAAACAAATTGCACAGCTGAATAGCTTTTCTTAAAACCTGGACATTCACCAAAAAGAAGTTTGCCAGCACAGACAATTAAGCTTTCTTCTTTGAACAATGGAGTGACTGACTGGCACATTTGAAATGCAAGCCTGTTTTTTTTTTTATTCCACTGTTCATCCTTCAAGCTGATAAACAGCAACAATGGGAAACAGCTGGGACAGGAAAACATTTGAGTTTGTATTTTCAAAGCAAGCAAGAAAGAAACCCGTCAGTGTGGGCCAGATCCCGTCTTCCGCCTAAGGGCGAGCCGGCATTTGGGGAGGGAAAAATACTATACATATTTCTAATCAAACATTACATATTTATTAATGTGCAGCTGGTGCATTGTATTCCGAGAGTTGGGGGGGTCTCCCCTCCCCCCACCCCATCCGCCTTGTCCCTCTAATGCGTCTTGTCTGGCAGGCTGGTATTGTTCTGTAACTGACATTGTAAGAATCCAGAGCTCGGTACGTTTACCAGGAGTCGTGGAGACAGTTGCTCTCTGAGCAGTTTGGGTCCCTGTGACGTAGGTGCCATCTGAGCCTCAGTTTCTGTCCTGGGAGCCGGACAGGTGGGCAATGGATGTATTTTGAGGCAGGTGCGTCGGCGATACTGTATATGGGGATGCCCCCAGCACCTTTGCTGTCACCCCACACCACACACCAGGGTCCCTTCTATGAAGGCCGTGCCTCCTGCCCACGTGTCTGTGTCCTTTCTAAACGTGGGAGCAAATTTCTTTTGATGCTCATGGAGATTAAACTTGCCGTGCATTTCATTGGGAGCAAGGGTTGCATCTGTTCATTAGGGGAGGAGGCTCACCTTGTCAATTTCCATCGAGCGCTGGCACGAGAGATCACTTTATCATCATTTGTCAGCAACCTCGACAGGTTTTACTCAGCTTTGATTCCTCCCGGGCCCTGCTGTCATAACTTCATTGGCTTTATGGTAGCAGCTGGGCTCCCTTGTGTAATCGTCTAATAGGTCGACTTTGCCTTAATATTGGTAATACGTTAAATGCAAAAGAACGCGGAAGAGAGGCTAAAACGTTAAACTCCAGACAAGCCATACGGTCCTGCAACAACCCCAGCTCCACCCTAAACTCGTGGCCCCATCCATCTTTAGAAATCCCATTATAATGAGTAACGGAGGGAGGGAATCGGTCTCTTAGAGCTTTGAAAAATTGGAGCTGAGATTTCAGCCTCCCTCTGGTCTTGTGACCCAGAAGAATTTAGGAGGGGAGGGTGGAAAGGGTTCTCCGCCAGGGGTTGGGTGGGTGCACTTGGCTGCTGGGGCCCAGCTGTGGCCTCCGTCTTCTTATCTGTTTACGAGGGGAGCGAGTAGGACGTCAAGGCTCTCGTACTGGGGCCAGGCAGCCGTGGAGATGGGCGAGTAGGCCGGGAATTGTGGCAAGCTGGAGGGCACTACCACTGCTCATCTGCAGCTGAATGTTGTCAGGGGTGAATGCAAGCCTGGCAGACCTAGAGGTTTCGATTTTTAAAGAGGAACCGGAATTCTGAATTTTTATGTCAAGTGTTTTAACTTTTAGTGTTGGCATTGAATTAAAAAAAATTTTTAAACCCCACTCTGTCGATAAAATAAAGTGTCTGCTGGCTTTGATTAAGTATGATGATGACGATGAATGACAGCTAACATTGCTGAGTGCTTGTCACGTACCAGGGACTGTTTTAGACAGGTTTCATCCTCACAACAATGCTGTGAGACAGGTATTGATGCTATCCCTGCTTTACAGGTGAGGAAGTGGAAGCACCGTAAGTAACTCGTCCAAGGTAACTGTCCTTGCCGTCCAGCTTACCAGGTAATTTACTTCCTGGAAGATGTACTGACAAGGGACTCTGGGCCTGTGTGGAAATATGGATTGTGTGTGAAGATAGGTCTCCTGGTAGAGGCCAACTTATTTCAGTGTTCCACTGAGAAAAAAACCCCACGCTGTCCTTTTAAAAAAAACACCTCTTTCCTGAAATTTTCCACCTCCATGTTATCACTGCCCCCTCAGAATCCTGGGATTTCCTTAAGTATCAGGGAATAACCATGTTAATTTTGAAGTTGCAGGGCAGAGGTTAAAGGATGTGCTTATGATTTCTTGACTTTATCAAAACATACTCTTCTTCATAGCCTAGAGCTCCTTCTTAGGTTTGATGAAAACTCAAGTTGCCTGCTCTACTCCTCATAACACAGCCCTTGGAAATCCTGACTGGACGTTTACCTGAAACTTATTAGATCCTTAATAAACATCTGTGGGATGGATGTTTGGTGAATTAAAAATCTGAATGTAGGGTGTTTTGAATAAGGATTTCTTTCTTTTTATTTTTTGGCCTCTGACCGTGCTTCATTTTTTCCTGTTATCTCTGGTTGTCATTTTTGGCACTTATTCTCACAGACCAATGTACACGTGTACATTCACTTACCTGTGATTCAACACACACCCTAGCATGCACGATGCTTACATGGGGACCGATGTATACACGTGCACACACATTCATGTAGTCCAACACAAATGTGTGCACACTTACATGTGGCCCAACACATACATGTGCAAATCCACGTATGTATGTGTGGTTCAATATACACATGCACACACGTGCTTCAACATGTCGATGTGCACATGCTTACATGTGATTCGACATCCATGTGTGTTACATGCTTGGAGTGGTTCAGAGACACTGTGAGGTGGGAGTTTCATTGTATCCGTGAGTGATCCTGAATCCTGCCCAGGCTTAGAAGTGATGCGATAAGCTTCTCTTGCACAGGGGAGGGGGTAGGGAGCTCTTCCTGTTCCTCACCTGAGCCAGCATCTGTGGCTCTCCCAGCGAATGTCTGATGTTGGCTGATATGCAACATTCCCAGAGGGTGGTGGAAAATATTTCCTGGCCAGTGTAACATTTCCTGGAGAACCCTTCGGCCGTACACAGTTCCACCCAGTGAGTCCATCAGGGAAGACCAGTCCCCACCTTGTAGGAGGGCAGATGAAAGGAGGCGGGGTTTTCTGGGGTGTGATGTGGAGGTGGATCACACAGGGGGTGCCCTCTGTGCCCGAGGGTGCATGTAAACTCACGCGATGCAGTGGGTGCCCACACACGTGTGCAGGCCACTATGGGACACATTGGGAAAGAAGGAGGGTCCCCCTGGACAGGTGTGATGCGCCCTCTGCTGGCTTGACCAGGGAACAGTGGCAGCCTCGTGCTGAACAGGGGTTCACACCTGCCTGCGAACCCTGATTCAGGAGGCTGGCTTGAGAATGGCGTTATCTTCCTGGGGAAGCCGAGGTGGGTCAGAGCCTTGTGGACTGGGGGCCATTATCCTTTCACCGAGACTGGCATTTCATTCCAGGGACTTTGTGGAGGACCTGTCTTTTTGTAAAGAAGTGGCTGATATCCAGGCAGGTGGCAGGAGATTTTATTAGACTCAGACTGTGGAAGTTGGCAGGGTTGGGGATGAGGGGGTCTCCTGTCCCTCTAAACCCACTTCCAAGGCAAGGATGGAGAAATGGAAGCAGGGGCTAATGAGGAGGGGACAATAATTGAGGATAATAATACTTGTGGATAATGCAATTTGAGCACTGACTGTATACATTTCTGTGCTAGGTGCTTCTCATAGATAATTTCTAATCCTGACAACGACTCTATGAGTCGAGATCGTTAACATCTAGGTCCATTTTTCAGATGATGTTAACAGGCTCAGAGACGCCAAATCAATCCATCCTGTTTCCTGGTTCTGAAGGCTGGCGGCTGGCGGAAGAGAAAACGTAGCTCAGTTACCAGTCCTGCTCAGGACCCCACAAGCCAGAGCTGTCCCTCTACTGTTTGGGGAGGGCGGGCGGGCGAACCCAACCTTTTCCAATACTTTGTTGTTTCTGGGAGGAGAGAAGTGGGGAGAGGCCTTCGCGTGCGGTCCGGCGTTCAAGGTTATCCAGATAGCTCGGGGCCTCATTTGCATGGCGGGGCGGTGCCGCGAATGCTCAAGCAGAGCCGGCCGGCGGGGGCACGCAGATAAGGTCTGGAGGCCCAAGTTTCGGGGTTGTTCTTGCATTATCACCGGCTTCCTTAAGCTCGGATGAATATGTAAATCTCTCCCCGCCGCCGCCTTGTTCCGCAGTAATGGGGACCGCCTCCGCCGCAGCAATTCCGAGGGTAAAATTGATTAATATTTGTTTTCAAAATGACACGCCGTGATGTATGGGCCCTTTTACAACTTAAATTAATACTTTAAAGAGATGAATGGTCTCTACAGAGGGTGTTAAAGTTCAAGCCCAGGGAATTTGCATATTTATATTACAGCCAACTGATAGTAATTGTGGGAACGGGCTGTAATGCTGTTCGTTTGTCATTTTCAGCGGGGTGTGCTGCAGCCTGGGACCTCATTAACTCCCGAAGCCTCAGCCCCTCCGCCCCGCAGGACACGGGCTGGCGGCTGGGCACTGAGGGCCTGTGTCCAGGCCACAGTCCGGCCTCCTGGTCCCCCAGAGGCTGAGCCCCCCTCAGGCCTGGGCGCCTGTTTTGGGGGGCAAAGACACACAGGCAGGGGTGAAGACAGGTGCCTTGCGCCTATAGACCCACGCCCTGTTAGTCTTAAATCTGTTCCCAGTGGAGCCGGAGTCTGACCCCTTCTCAGCATCTGCGATGCCCTCCCTTCCCCAGCCTCCTTCCGCTCTCACCACGGTCCTGCCGTCCTTCCGTCTTAGCGAAAGGTCTCCCAGAGACAAGAGTTTGGGGGCAAGTGGTTTCTTTGGCAGGTGATCCAGGAAGCAATGGCAGGGAAGAGAAGGAAGACCCTAGGGGTATGTTATCAAGCAGGTGACCTCCATGGGCACCTGGGGTGCAGGCCCCCTGGGGCACGGTGGGGGGCAGAGCTGTAGGGGGCGCTTCCAGAGTGTCTCACATGTAGATGAGGAAGCTGGCGTATTTATCTACCGCTTCATTTGTCACTGGCTGAGGGCTGCTTTTTGGGTAATTCCCAGTACCTCCTGCCCTCTAAGTGCTGGCTGCAGAAGCCACAGAGAGTCACAGGTGTGGTCACTGGGCCAACAGCCTGGGCTAGAACCTTGCATGGTGGGGGAAGGGCAGCCCCTCCTAACCTGCCTCCCCAGCCCCCATCCACTCTCCTCCACACAGCAGCGAGTTCCATCCTTCTGAAACATTAGTCAGACCAGGTCATTCCTCTGCTCAAAACCTTCCTCTGGCTTCCCTCTTCTCTTTGGAGTAAAAACCAGACTCCTAGCCATGACCAACAGGGCCCTGATCATCTGTCCCACTCCCGCCTTCCTCTCTGACTTCACCTCCTACTTTACCCCCATGGATCCTTCCTCCGCAATCACACCGGCCTCCTGTTGTTCTTCGAATACTCCAGCCATGCTCCTGCCTCAGGGCCTTTGCACTGCCTGTTCTCCTTCCCTGGAATGTCCCCCCACCCCCAATTCCATGGGCCTAGATCAGTCCCTCACTTCCTTCAGATCCTTAATCAGGAGTCACCTATGTGGTGAAGCTTTCCTTGCCCACTCTAGTTATTATTCTGCCTCTTTACCAGCATTCCCGTTCCCCGGCCCTGCCTCATACTTCATGTGTCTATTCCTGCTTTGTTTCTGCTTCTTAGCCCTGCTCAGTGTCTGACATAGGACATACTGATTTTTCTGACTTGTCCGTCTCCCACTCCGGAATGTAAGCTCCATGTGGGCAGGGACTGATCTGCTCACTGCTGCATCCCCAGCATGTAGAACAGTCCCTGGGGTGGAATGGACTCTCAATAAACCTGTACTGAATGAATGAATGAATGAAGGTGGGCCCAGCACTGTGGTGGGTGGCCAGGGTCAGGCCAAGTGAGGAGGCTTGGCTGGCAGGGCTGGCATCATGGGCATGTGACTTGTGCAGGGCCCATGCTCAGCAGGGCTCCATGCTTGGTTTGATGCTCTGCTGTCACTGTCTTGAAATTTTTAATAATCTTGGAATAAGGGACTCTGCAGTTGCATTTTGCACAGGGCTCCAGAGGTTAGGGAGCCAACCCTGCAGGCGGGGTTACTGGAGGTTAATTCATTCTACAACCCCGCTAAGCACTGGGTCTGGGCAAGGAGTTTCCGGATAGAGCCGCCACCAGTGACAGGACTCTGCCTCTCAGAGGGGTTTGGGAGGACAGAAGAGGCGGCATTAACAATCCCTGAGTGTGGGAAGCCCACCATGCAGTACAAACAGTTTGTTTATTTCTCATGTACATGCACTTCACATAAGCCCATGCCTTCAAACACGCACGTAAGGGCAGGCCCAGGGGCATGCACACTTTTGGATAAATTGCTTGCAAAATTGACCCCCGTTCTCCACCATTCTGGGCAATGTGATTTTTGCAACCCCTCCTGTCAATCTAACAAGTAACAAGGTCAGAGCTGGGTGGCCACAGCCCTGAGCACCTGCTCAGACCGACTGGGATAGGGTGAGTCAGTCCTCAAAGGGGTAGCCAGTGGGTGGGGATTGCCCATGTCACCAACCGGATGGTGAACACAACACACACACGCACGCACACACAGAGCATGAATAGGACAGAAGGCACATGGCAATTTTTATTTAAAAATACATTTTGGGGGAAGAGTTTCCTGCCTGTATAAGGTTGCAAGAATATACAGTGAATGCCTGTTTACTGTCACCCATATTTACTTACCAATTGCTAGCATGTTGCTACATTTGCTTTCTCTCTCCTTCTGTGTGTATATAGTATTCTTATGATTATTGTTGACTCCTTTGAGAGAAAGTACAGGTATTATGACCCTTCACACACCTGCATATTTCAGGGAATATCTAAAACCAGGCACTTCCCCTTACATATCCAACTATAATAATCAAATTTAGGAAAGTTAATGCTGACAGCATACTGTTATCTAACATACTGTCCATATTCGAAGTTCACCCATTGTCTCAGTAAAGGTCTTTAAAGCATTTTCCCCCCAAATACAGTGTCCGGCTGAGAAGCAAGGGTTGCATTCACCCGTGTGTCTCCTTTAATCCAGACAGGGCCTCAGCCCCCGCCCTCCCTCCCCTTTTTGTCTTTCACAACGGTGATATTGAGGCATTCAGGGCAGCTGCTTTGTAGAACATCCTTCCATTCGGGGTCTGTCTGATCATTTCCTCCTGATTATATTCAGGTTATGCACTTTTGGCAAGAATACTGGATACCCGATATGGTGTGAGAGCATCCTTCAAGACTGTGGAGTGCTGGCAATGGCAAGGCTTTTTGATCACCATCTCAAGCATCACTCCCCCAGACCACCTTCCGGCCCCTGTCCCCCAAGAGCTTTTCTTCCTTTGAGTTCAATAGTAGAGTCATGTGGTTAAGAGGCCCAATTCTAGAGCCAGAGTCCTGGGCTCAAAGTCCAGTTCTAACATTTACACTGTGACCTCGGGTAAATTACTTGATCTCTCTGGGCAGCCCTTTCCTCAGTTTTATAATGGGGATTATAGTCCGTACCTCTTACGCCTGTTATCTGAATCAAATATGCTAATATATGTAATGCATTTGAACAGTACCAGAAATAGTGTTTATGGCAGTTATGAAGGTAGTTTAGTAAAGATTTCCGGCCCCTGCCTTGTGGAAGCATGGTAGAATTATACTTCCTGCCCCTGCCCCCGAAGATGAGCGCATGGAAGTAGCTGTGGCCATTGAATTATTTGCAGGAGTGATGGGTGTCACCTCCTGGGCTAGAGTCTTTAATTGCAGATGTAAGACTCCCCTGAACTCTCTTTCTCTCTGGCACAGTGACCAGCAACTTTTGAGATGGAGGCTGCTTCACTTGCCTGGGTCTTTTAGTAACCAGGTCTTTTAGTAACTTAATAAGCAGCATCTCCTCCTGCTTGCCTCCCCCTCCTCCGCATGCCAGCATGCGATGAACAAGCATGAGCAAGCAATAGACCTTGGCCACTGAAATTGTAGATTTGTTTGTTACTGCAGCATATTCTAGTTTAACCTGACTAATACATGGATGTTGGACATTATCCCCATCATTATTCTTCTTAATATTATCATTATTATTTCTTGCGCCCATCATGCTCAAAGCCTTGCTACTATGTTATGATGATCTGTTTAGGTTCTAGCTCCCCCTTCCCATCCCTGATTGTGAGTTTCTCAAGCACAGGCTCCATGTCTGTCTCCAGGGTCCTAAAATCCTAGCTCAGGACCAGTCAGAGACTTGCTGCTCAGGGTTCAGTGCGTGATTGTTTAAATCTGAGTTATGAGTAGGCTTAACTGGCTTGGCTTTGATTGCAGCATTTCTAATTGCACAAACAATATTGTAGCAGCAGCCATAGAAATAAAAGACAAAAAAGTCATTTACAATCTCTCAAATTTTAAGGGTCTTTCCAGGCTATCTCTCATCTGTCCTTGTGAATGTATGGTTTTTAAAGTTGTTCTTTCAGCCAGATAGCCTTTTGTATCCTGCTTTTTTCTCCACTTAGAATACTATCAGGAGAACACATGTCCACAGTTTATGAGACCTTTATTCTAGAGATTGCATATATTCCATGGAGTGGATGGAGCCCCGTGGCTTACAGGGGCTTTGTGTTTTTTTTTTGACATTTAAACGTTCTCCAATTCTTTGCGGTTTCAGACAATAGTGCTTTGAACGTCTTTTCTATGGGTTCTTCCCTCTCACCCCCTACACCTTCAGGAAGGATGCGTCATTTGAGCACAACATTCTAGCGCATTATGTGCCACCCCCCATAAGAAAAATATAGCAGAGTCATTTCAGTGACTGCTCAGTCGCCAGATGATTGAATAATGGTATTGAAACAAATTCTGCCCCTTTTAAACTTTGCCTCAAGTTTTCTTTCTTATTTAATGAGCTGTTTCCCCATCTTTGGAGCCCTTCACCCAAAGAGTCTTGTGATTTGCTATTTCTTATCTCCATTTGGAGCAATGGTGGACCCAACACTGCTTCCTGCCTCGATTCATGTAACATTGTGCCTTTTAACTTACCCCATGTTTTGCTTTCTTAAACTGCTTCTTGGTCTTCATTCCCACCCCAGCATTAGCAGTTGGCTTTTTACCTTGGGGCTCTTTGTTATGGAGAAACGAGCTTTTATCTTTTCATTAGAATTAGCCTGTATGGGTAAATGAGTAGCAAGCAAACCAGGATGAGTGTCCTGGGGGAGCCGGGCATTCACTCTGCTCCCTTCTTCTCCGTGTGCTGGGTGACACAGGAGGCCTCTTTGTGTCCCCGCCAAATGGCAAGTCAGCCACTTTGTGGCTCCCGGCCGCTTACTCCGGTAGAAGGTGGTGTGAGGCGCTGTCCTGAACGTGCAGAGCAGAATCTGCATCGCGGCGGGAAAGGGTGAGGCCGGCACAACTGTGAGTGCTCTGAGCGCAGGGCTCGTGTCAGTCCTGCCTTCTGCTGTGTCCTCAGCACCCAGCTCAAGGCCTGGCCTGCAGCCAGTGCTCAATGCTGGATTGCAGAATAAATCATTGGATGAGAGGAGAAGGCTTCCAGAGAGAGGGGCATCTGCACTGGTTCTTGTCAGGTGGAGTCCATGGAATAGAGAAAAGATGAAGAGAGAAAGAGCTTTCAGTAAGGACCTTGTTCAGCCCACAGCACTGATGGATATGTGTGTGTGTGTGTGTGTGTCTTGGTCTCAGTTCCTTTTGAGGTTGGATAGGGAGATCATTCATTCACTCATCAAACATTATTTAAGTGTGTAATATATACCTGGCTTTATCCTAGGCAAAAGTTCCAGCCCCCATGAGGCTGATATTCTCGTGGGGGGACAGACAATAACCAAGGCAAGAAAAAGTTCTGCACAGAGCATGTTAAGTGAGGAAAGATGCCGGGGAGAAAATGAAGCAGGCACCAGCCATGCTCCCACTCCTTGTTTTCTTTTTGCATTTTAGTTTGTTTAAAAAAATTATACAGGAAAAAAGTGAATACCTTTGCACAGTGAGAAATTCATACAATACAGTAATAGTGTAGAGGCCATCAAAGGAAAGAGCCCACCAGCAACCTGCTCTGACCTGCTCCCTGCCCCAGAGGTTAGGTGTCCGTCCTTCCAGACCTTTCTCTCCGCATTTATATCAATATCCATATACACATGCATGTCTTTAAGTGTTTCTCCCAACACCAATGTGATTATACTAAACGTATTGCTCTTGCTTTTTTTCACTCAACGATATTTTGCTGACCTCCTTTTCATGTCAGGACATACACACCCACCCTTTCTTGTGAAATGCTGCAGAGGATTTCAGAGAAGGGATGTCTGTGATTGATTTAACCACTTCCCCACGGAGGGACCCTCCATCTATTTCCAGCCTGTCAAGATCACAGATGATGACGCAGCAGTGAACATCCTTGGGTGTGTCTTGGTGGGCGGGTGAGTGCATTCTGGTAGGATGGAGACTTAGAAGGGGAATCGGTCTTGCATTTTGATACATGCTTCAAAACTGTACTCCAAACAGACTGCCCTAATTTCCTCCTCCACCTAGAGGGCCTGTTTGCCCAAACTCCCACCTAGCCTGCACCTCTTTGTTCCCCTGTGGGCCATCCTGCCAACAAAGCTTTGTTTCTCTTAAGTCAGCATCTAGATGGGACAGTGCGGCTAACAGGGCTCTTTGTGGCCCTGAAGGCTCACGTGGGCTCCTGTCCACTTCACAGAAGCTCAGAGTTGGAAAGGCCTTCTGAGACTATCCAGTCCAACCTGCTCACTGTTGGGATGGGGAAACTGAGGTCCAGTGAGGAGACAAGACTTCCTCTGAATGCCTAGTGTGTGAAGGGCAGCCTGGGACCAGAACCCTGATCTCCTCTCTTGGCTTGGAGGACAAGCATCTAGACAGGCTGTGCAGATTCATGTGTTTGTGAGAGGTACTAGAGTATGATGTTGGAGAGCATGGGCTCCAGAGCCAGATGGCCTGGAGTCAAATTCCAGCTGTCAAAGCTGTGTAACTCAGGGCAAGTTGCTGAACTCCTCTGATCCTCAGTATCCTTATCTGTAAAGTGGGTCTAACAGTAGCCCCTATCTTAGAGGCTCTTGTGAAGACTGAGTTCATACATGCAGAGCACATGTCAGGGCGGGGGCTGTGGGTTCTAATTATTCATCTTGCTCCTGGAGGGAAACGCTGTCATTCAATGTTAATTCTCTTGGTACTTACCCCATGCCATGCACTGTACCAAGGCACATCAGAGAGGAGGGAATGAGAAAGGGCAGGAATTGCTAAATCCAAAGTCATGAGTATTTACCCCTTGTTTTCTTCTGAGTTTTGTATTGATAGTTTTGCCCTTACATTAAGATTTTGATCCATTTTGAATTAATTTATATATATAGTGTGAGGTAAGGGTCTAACTTCATTCTTTTGCCTGTGACTGTCCAGTTGTTCTAGCACCATTTGTGGAAAAGACTATTCTTTCTTCATTGGATGGTCTTGGCACCCATGTTAAATATCAGCTGACCATAGATGTGTTGGTTTATTTCTGGACTCTCAATTCTATTCCGTTTGACTTGTATGTCTATCTTTGTGCCAGTACCATGCTGTCTTGATTACTGTAGCTTTGTAGTAAGTTTTGAAATCAAGAAGTGTGAGTCTTCCTGTTTTGTTCTTTTTCAAGATTGTTTTTGCTATCCACCATGGTCCCTTGCAATTCTATATAAATTTTAGAATCAGTTTGTCAATTTCTATAAAGAAGTCATCTGGGATTCTGCTGGGGATTGCATTTCATCTGTAGATCAGGTTGGGAAATTGCTGTCTTAACAATATTAAGTCTTCCAAACCATGAACATGAGTTGTTTTTCCAATTATTTAGATCTTTTAAAATGTCTTTCAACAACATTTTGTAGTTTTCAGTGTGCAAGTCTTGTACTTCTTTTGTTAATTTATTCATTTTAATGCTATTGTTAATATAATTGTTTTAAAAATTTCATTTTGGATTGTTCATTGCAAGTATATAGAATACAATTGATATTTATGTATTGATCTTACTTCCTGCAACCTAATGAACTCTTTTATTAGTTCTAATAGTTTTTAGGGGATCCCCTAGGATTTACTATGTTCAAGATGATGTCATCAGTGAATAGAGTTAGGTTTTACTTCTTCCTTTCCAATCTGAATGCCTTTTATTTCTTTTACTTGCCTAATTGCCTTGGCTAGAGCCTCCAGTATAATACTGAATAGAAGTAGTGAGAACAGACATCCTTGCCTTGTTCTTGATCTTAGAGGGAATGCATCCAATATTTTACGATTAAGTATAATGTTAAACAGTGGGGTTTTTGTAGATGCCCTTTAATAGGTTGAGGGAGTTCCCATCTATTACTAGTTTGTTGAATGTTTTTACCAAGAAAAGCTATGGGATTTTGTTAAAGCCTTATTTTATGTCAATTGGGATGATCATGTGATTTTTGCTTTTTATTCTATTGATATGCTGTATTACATTAATTGATTTTCAGATGCTGAACCAACCTTGTATTCCTGTGATAACTCCCACTTGGTCATGGTGTATAATTCTTTTTATATGTTATTGTATTCAGTTTGCTAATATTTTTATTGAGGATTTTTAGATTTGTGTTTGTAAGAGATATTATCTGTAGTTTTGCTTTCCTGTATGTTCTTTCTTCCTCTAGCCTTCTGAGAATGCCCCAGAGTTCAGATTAACCATCAAGGCCCCCATGCTTGGGCCAAATTATCAGCTGGCTCCTGGGAGGGGCACCAAAGTATCTTTGCAAACATCTACACAAGTGCCTGGGGAGATAGGGCTCACTGACATTGGCTGAGTGCTGGGCCCTCTTACAAGTATTCTTTCATTTGACCTTCTCAACAACCTGTTATAAGTATTATCACTATGCCCATTGTATAGATGGGGAAACTGTGTGTGGTGGATCTATGGACTGCCCTCATAACAGATGCTTTTGATGACATCTCATTATATAATGAATGTGGAACGGACTGAATGTTTATGTCCCCCGCAAATCTATACATTGAAATCCTAACTCCCAAGGTAATGATTTTAGGAGGTGAGGCCTTCGGGAAGTGATTAGGTCATGAGAGTGGAGCCCTTATGAATGGAAATCGTGCCCTTATAAAAGAAGCCCCAGAGAACTCTCATGTCCCTTCTGCCACATGAGATTACAGTGAGAGGACAGTGGTAAATGAACCAGGAAGTGGACTTTTACCAGACTCTGAATCTGCTGGTGCTTTGATCTTGGACTTTCAGCCTCCTGAACTGTAAGAAATAAATTTGTATTTTTAATAAGTCATCCAGTTTATGGTATTCTGTTACAGCAGCCTGAATCGACTGAGAATGTATAGTTAGATTTATTTTTTCACTTTCTTGTTTTTATTTCAAAGAATAATGTAACAAACATCCCTACTCTCACCACTCAGCTGTTAGCATTTCTCATATTTGCTTATAGTTTGCTTTTCATCAAAGAAATAAGGTATTACAAATAAAGCTAAATGTCATTTAACCACCCCTTCCCCAACTCCTCAGAGACCAGGATTCTCACTATTTTGGTGGTTAGTCTTCTAGACAGAACATGTTTATACTTTTCCATGTGTAAATATGTATCTAAAAATAGCATATACTTTTTTGCATTTATGTTTTTAATAATTTTTATTTCATAAACACAAATATTTACATAGCTACATGAATTTGGAGTTTGTATTTATTTTACCAAAAATGGGATTATTTTTATACATATTTTCCTGCTTTTTGTTTTCCTTACTCTTCAGTATCTTGAAGAAATCCCTCTAATTTTGCCACGGCTCTAATCCATTCATTTTTATGGCTGCATAAGTTGGATATGTCCATCCATTGATGATTTGATGGGCAGCTAGTGTCTTGTCATGGTGAACAATTGTGTGACAAACACATATATATTCTTAGGTACCAGTGCTTTTATTTTATAAGGTATATTTCTTGGAGAGAGAGTGCCACATCAAAGAATATATGTATTTTTACATTATTATGACTTTTCTGGAAATAATTCTCATAAAGCCTGAAATAATTCTCATTTTCTAGATTTGAACAAGGGAACCCATTTTCTCACAACTTCCTGGAAGTAGATGTTACATCACTTAAAATATATAATCCAGTCTGATGGTTGAAAGATAATATCCTCTTGTTATTTCAATTTACATAGCCCAGAGTTTGAACATCTTTTCATATGTTTGTTGACCTTTTGGACTTGCTCTTCTGTGATTTGCTTATTCATATACTTATCCCAATTTAAAATTGAAAAATAATTCCTTTTAACAGCTCATTGGTATATTATAAATATTAACCTTCAATTTTCTGTATTGCAAATATTTCCCCAAATCTATTATTTGTCTAAATTGATTTTGTTTATCTGATGCCAAAAAACAAGTTTTAATTTTCATATCATCAAAAAACTTTTGATGATAAGAAATTACTTTTCTTTTATAGCTTTGGGGTTTTTAGACTTCAGAAGATCACCTATATTTATTTTTGGAGTGGTTCAAAAGATCAATGGAATAGTGTACTTCTGGGTTTGTTATGTAAAACTGTCAGTAGTTACCAATCCACTATGGTGTGTTAGGACCACTTCAAAAATAATGTAATTCATTCTGTAAATATTTATTCAGGCCTTGCTGTTTATTGGTTTCCAAAGAACTATACATGTATTATTCACTGACCTTTCAAAACATTATGTGATGTGGTACCATTATTATTCCCAATTTATAGATAGGGAAACTGAGGTACAGTGCGGTTAAGTACCTTAAGATTACAAAGCAGGTAAGTGGCAGAACTGGCTTCCAAATCCTCACCTCCCCCTGCTCTGGAGCCCATGCTCACAGCCACTGGGCACGTGGCTACAGAGGGAGGTTGAGTCTGCACAGGCCCAGAAACAGACTGTGATTCTAACAGAAAGCAGGTACCCAGAGGGCGGTCTCTGAGAATGATCCAGAAGGCAGCAATTTTTGCACTTAATGATGTGGCCCCTAGAAAGGATCATGTTTTCCTTCCAATTCTCAAGACTCAACCCTCCTGCTAAATTCCAGAGGTGGAGATGGTTTTCCAGAGTCATGATCAGATGGGATCACCAGGCTTGGGGTGTGCTTCCTGGGGTGGACCCTTCCTCTGTCTTGGCTGCTGCAGACAGTGAGATGGACACGGACTGAATGTTTATGTCCCCCAATATCAACCCTCTGGCGGCTGTTCTGGATGCCCGGAGAGGCTCAGGACAGGGAAAAGGAAGGGAAAGGATTTTATGTTCCTTGAGTGAGAACTCCGTGCCAGGCCCAGGGTAGGTGCTTTTCCTACAGCGAGGTTGTTAATCCTCACATCATGTCTTTGAAGTGGGTGTTGCTGTCACCATTTAAAAATGCATATTTGTTTGTATTATTATTGCAAATTTAACTCTTATTACTTACATAACTTGGTTAAACAACGTATAGGTATATAAAGTAAAAGATGCCTCCCATTCTATTCTCCCACTCTTTATTCCCATCCTTGACAATACAGAATGCATCCTTTTAAGCTTTCCATAATACAGGTACACACATACACACATAGGGTGTTTACAAAATTTTTGGTAGAATATATGTAACATAAAATTTGCCATTTTAACCATTTTTGAGTGTACACTTCAGTGACATTAATCCTTTCACATTGTTGTGCAACTATCACCACCATCCATTTCCAGAACATTTTCATCATCCCAAACAGAAACTCTGTACCCATTCCGTTCCATGGTAACTCCCCTCGCCCCATCCCTCTAGGCCCTGGCAACCATCATTCTACTTTCTGTCTCTCTGAATTTGACTAGTATTATTCCTACTATATTATACCTATTACAGGCAATTCATTTAAATGGAATCATACAGTATTTGTATTTTTGTGACTAGTTTATTTCACTTAGCATAATGTCTGAGGTTCATCCGCGTTGTAGCGTGTGTCAGAATTTCCTTCCATTTTAAGGCTGAGTAATATTCCATTGTATGTATAGACCATATCTTGTTTATCCATTCATCCACCAATGGACACTTGGGTTGCTTCCAGGTTTTAGCTATTGTGAATAATGCTGCCATGAACATGGCTCTACAAGCATCTGTTCAAACCCCTCTTTCAATTCTCTTGGGTATCTACCCAGAAGTGGAATTGGTGAATCATTTGGTAGTTCTATGTTTAACTTTTTGAGGAACTGCCATATCATTTCCCACAGTGGCTGCACCATTTTACATTCTCACCAGCAATGCATAAGGGTTCCAATTTCTCCGCATCCTTGCTAACCCATTTTCTGGCTTTGTTTTTTGGATAATAGCCAATCTAATGGGTGTGACAAGATATCTCACTGTGGCATCCATAAGTTTTAATTTCACAAAAATGGTGCCATACAATGCAAATTGGTCATCGATTGTTCACTTAGAAACACAGCATGGTACCTTTTTATGGCAGCACATGCCAGCTGCCTCTTTATTGTCACTATTCTCATGTTTCAGATGAAGAAACTGCGGCTTGGGGAGTTCAGAGAAGAGAGCAGACCCCTCTGGGAAGGGGATGGGGGAGATTCTGTTCCAGTTACTAGGGCTGCATGATAACAACCTGCCCTCAGACACAGTGCCATAGAACAAGCATTTGCTCACAGGAATGGGGCAGTTTGCCTCTGCTCTGTGATGTCTGGGGCCTCAGAAGCAAAACTGCAAGTCTGCTGTATTTTCTACTGTAGCCAGAACAAGTTACCCCATATGTAGAGGCTTAAAACCACACAAACTTATTATCTTACATTCTTACCGGTCAGAATTCTGGTGGGGACAGCTAGGTCTCCACTTGGAGTGTCCCAAGGCTGAAATCAAGGGACTTCAGGGCTGTCTGTGGTCTTTTGGAGGCTCTAGGGGAGGATCTGTTTTCTTGCTCATTCAGGTGGTTGGCAGAATTCAGTTCCTTGCGGTTGTAGGACTGAGGTCCCCGTTGCTTTGCTGGGGGGCTGCAACTTCTAGAGGCAGCCTGCATTCCTGGCCGGTAGCTCTTTCCTCCATTTCCAAAGGTATGGAAAGGTATTTCCAGCAGGCTCACCCCTGTCTTGCTTTAAATCTCTCCTACCTCTTGCTCTGCTGCATGTTTCTGCCAGTCTCTCCCTGAAGGTCTCTCCAGCCACTGGGGAAAGAATCTTTGCTTGTACAGGCGCGTATGATTAGATGGGGGCGCGCCTGTGTAATCCAGGCTGCTCTCCCTCTCAAGGTCCACACCCCGAATTCCATCTGCAGTTCTTTTTCCCATGGAATGAAAAATATTCACAGGCTCTGGGATTAGCACATAGAGATCGTTGGGGAGCCATTCTTCTGCTGGGAATTGGTCTCATTTGAAGGCTCATTCACACACGGGTCTGCTGGTTGATGCTGCCTGATGGCTGAGATGTTACTGAGGCAGTCGGCTGGGACACCCCCATATGATCTCTCCATGTGGCCTGGGCATCCTCACAACATGGTGCCTGGGTTGCAAGGGTGAGTGAAGAGAGAAAGAGAGAGAGAGAAAGACAGAGGCAGAGACAGAAGCTGTATCATTTTTACATCCTAGACTTAGCAGTCATATAGCATCATTCTCTCCCCTCCATCCCTTGGTGGGAAGTGACAAGTTCTTCAAGAGCCCATGGGACCGAAAATATTTTGGAAAATGCAGTCAGCCATCCCCTCCTAGATAGAAGTAGTAGTAACCACAGTACTAATAATAGTAATAGCTATAGTAGTAGTATTTATTGAGTTCTTACGAAGTGTCGTGCTCTGTTCTAAGCAATTCACGTGCACCATCTTATTTGAAGCCTCACAATCACCCTAGGATACAGTTACTATTGATATCATTATTTACATTTGCAGATGGACACGGAAATGAAATTTTAGTGAAAGCCGACACACAGATGGGAAACTGGAGAGAGCTCAGGTAATAGCCAGGTTTGGGTGGATGGATTTCTGGGGAAGCAGACTTGGTGATGGAAGCTAGGCTTGGGGAAGTGGAGGAGAGAAAACATGCTGGGCAGGGTCTGGGTAAGTCCTTGCAGTCCCAACTTGAGCCAGGCTTTGTGGGGCAGCAGTGGTGATGGGAAGGGTGTTCTATGTTTAGGGCACAGGCTGAATCAAAGGCCTGGAGGCCAGACATCCCATGGTGAGTAGGGTGGTGTGGGTTTTGTTTGGATGGGGGATGTTGAGGAGAAGCAGTGAAGAGCCATGAGGTCGGCTGGGATGTATATATTTCTGCTGGGGACTGGGGCGCTCTGGTGGGTGTGAGAGTGGACATGACAGCAAGAAGGGCTTTTCTGATCTGGAGGGGCGGTCTTAGGGGAAGGCACTGAGGCTGGACCCCTGGGTGGCCTGAGGTCTGGTCTTTATCTTCAAGCAACCACTCCCCCTCCTCCGCCCCTTCTCCTCTATCCTGAAGAGAGATCTATCCCCACAGTGACCTGCTGAAGGCCAGCTGGATAGTGGGCCACCAGGGAAGGCACGGGAGCTGGGCTGCAGAGACCCAGACTGGGGTTTCTTCCCTCCCCTGCTCAGCTGGGAGGCCCCCGCCCCACTGTGCTCTGGGGTTAGAAGCGGGGCTGTGTGCGTCCACCCGGGTTCCGCGTGGCTCTCTCTCTTTCTTGTGAGTCTCTCTTTGGTGCTGTGTCTCTCTTTTCCTTTATGGCTCTCATCCCCTTTCCCCCTGTCCTCAGGCAATAACATATTTCTGCCCCAGGTTTGAGGCCCTTTTACAGATGAAGAAACTGAGGCACTGAGAGAGGCCTCTTCAGAAAAGTTGATGTCAGGGCTTTGGGGCAGTTGGTGTGCTGAATTCTCTGCGGGGCTTTCTGCTGCCAGAATAAGTGCCATTCAGCAAAAACTCACAGTACCTGCCTGGGCTACCATGGGCCTGGAAGGCAACCAGATATATCCCTTAAGGAGCTTGGCCAGGCACTGGTATCATTTGCTTAATTTTTCAGTGCCTCTGTTTCTTTAACTGTAAAATGGGAGTAACAAAAGTATCTACTTCATGGGATCACATGAGGATTAAATGGGATGGTGCATGTAGAGTGAGTGCTCTGGAGAGTTCCTGACCCCTACCACGAACTACATAGGTATTTGTAAATAACTATGAGATTTTATGCACAGCTGAGCCTGGTGGTTAGAGCATAGGGTTTAGAGTTTGATGTACACTCACTATTTCCTTAACTGTGTGGTCCCAGGTGGGTTATTTAACATTTTTGAGCCTTGATTTCCTTTTCTGCAAAATAAGGATAAGTCAGATTTGGAATAAGGATCTAATGAGATTGTGCAGCTAAAGTGCCTAGCAGAGAGTGAGTGCTCAATAAACTGGCCCGTTGGGACCCTCTTCCACCCCAGGTCGAGGGCAGGAATAGCTGCAGCAGGGAATGGGGTGGTGGTGGGAAGAGGCCTATTGGAGCATCAGGGATAGCCTTGTCCTCCTTCCCCAAACCTCATTCCCAGGTTAAGAACCTTGACACTGGTAGTGGCCTTCAGGTATTTATCCTTCACTGCCCTCTCCCCTTTTCTCTCTTTTGGGGACTACTTTTTCCCCCCCTCCACGTGATTCCAGTGGGAACTGCCAATTCCAGGTCCTGCCTCTCTGCCCCAGAGCAGATCATGTGATTCCAGCCAGCTAATCAGGAGACCTCACCTGCCTGGAAATAGTGATTGGTCCAGAATTGAGCATGTGATTCAAGGAGTGTCAATCAGAGTTCCTTTGGGGGAAAGTGGTAGTGGTGCTGGGAGAGAGAGGATCTTGTGAAATCAGAAGCTGTAAGACCAGGAAAGACCATCCTCCCATCACTTGGAACAAGCCTCCCTGATATTTTAACTGACACAGAGGAGAGCAGAACTGAGACCTGGAGAGAGACACAGGTTTGTTTTTTTTAATTTTAAATTAAAATTTTTTTTTTTTAAATCAGTCATCAATTTTATACACATCACTGTATACATGTCAATCCCAATCGCCCAATTCAGCACACCACCATCCCCACCCCACTGCAGTTTTCCCCCCTTGGTGTCCATACGTTTGTTCTCTACATCTGAGACACAGGTTTTTGAGGATAGAACCTCTGGATCCAGCCATGCCTGAAGATGGTATTGGGCTCCCAGTTAAATAAACCAATCAACTCTCTTTTTCACCTGAGCCAGTTTGGATCGGGTTCTGTGAGTCAGCCCAAAGGGTCTTGATTAATGCAGAGTCACACTTGGTGCCCGTTCCTCTTCCATCCATCCACCCATCATCCTCCTGTTCATCTCCCTGCCTAAGCTTGCTCCTCTCCATCCCCTGGTCTGTCACTGTAGTTCAAGCTTTTAATCTACTTCTTTCCAGTGGTCCCCCAAAGTAGGGGAGGAGACGAGAGGAAGGAAGACACAGTGGAAGGAGGCAATAGAACGTGGAGGCAGAGATGCACCATTTGAGTTGGAGCCTGAGAAATGAGGATCCATCTGCAGCAACCCCAGAGATTTACACTACCCCACGGATTTACACAACCCCACGGATTTACACAACCCCACGGATTTGCGAAGCTAAGCCACTCTCATACCCACTGTCCTCCACTGGATCCCTGTAGTGACTCTGCAGTTAGCCTGCTTATTTTAGAGAGGAGAAAAACTGACACAGAGAGGGTGAGTGACTTGTTCAAGGTCACACAGCCAGAACTGGGAAGAGAATCTTGGTCTTCTGGCTTTAAACTTCATCCTCACAAAGCCTCAGACTGTCAGAAGGGAAAGGCCCTCACTCAAGCTTCCAAATATGATGATAAGAAAGCCTGAAGCCCAGATGAGAAAAAGTCTGGGTGTTTGTCTGCCCAGTAGAGCGGTGATTTACGAGATGCACGGAACAGGTGCAAACGTGTATACGCGGGCGCACACACACACACGCACACACACACACACAGGGGCAACAGCCCCTCTCATTCTTGTGCCCAGGGAATGACTAAAACCATTCAGGGTGACGGGGATGCGGGAAGCGGAGCCACTGCCAGGAGTATAAGCGACAGATCTTTAAGAAAATATTTCAAACAATAAATAGTGCTGCACGGCTGCCCACGCAAAGCCCAGCCTCCTTCCTTTCATGATGGTGCAGGCCTGCTCCCCAGAGCCTCCACACTCACTCCGTGCCTGGTGTCCTGAGCCCTGCCCATATCTCTAAATAATGCGCGTCTGCCACTATTTCCTGATTCATCAGTTTTAGGCATTATCTATTGACTCTCTGCTGTGATGGATGAGGACCGCGCTCACGCTCACGCCGCCCCTGCTCACCACAGCATCCCGGTGTTAATTTCCAGCGCTTCCGGTGCTTACCTTCCTAACCTTGAGGACACTACCTCCTCTTCTGTTTCTTGGTTCTGCAGGGCTGGCCGCCCCTCCTGTGGCTCCCAAAGCCCTTCTTGGTCAGAAGAGGCTCTCCAGACGCCTGCCTTCCCTGCAGCTCCACGCGCCGCCCTCCCAAGGTCCAACTGAGTGCCTGTGGGGACCAGCGGTCATGGCTGTCCTAGGGTCCTGGGCCTCGTGTTCCTCTTCCCATCACTCTATCCTTCCTCTTGTGTTCTGTCCCCCACCCCAGGCTCTGCCATGATCCCCTGCAAGGCGGTGGGTGTCAGCGTGGCCAGAAGTCCTACCTGTGGACATTCAGCTTCTTGGGGTCCTAAGGCCAAATGGTCTCTGATGTCGCCTCCCCATCTTCCCCATCAGCACTTTGAAACAGAAGTGAAGGTCTCCAGGGGGCTTTCTCTTATGAAATTATCTGGCTTCATTATGTCATTAGAAAAAGAGAGGGCTTCCCTGGTGGTGCAGTGGTTAAGAATCTGTCTGCCAATGCAGGGGACATGGGTTCGAGCCCTGGTCTGGGAAGATCCCACATGCCGCAGAGCAACTAAGCCCGTGCGCCACAACTACTGCGCCTGCGCTCTAGAGCCCGCATGCCACAACTACTGAGCCCGCGTGCCACAACTACTGAAGCCCATGCGCCTAGAGCCTGTGCTCCACAACAAGAGAAGCCCCCGCAATGAGAAGCCCATGCACCGCAACGAAGAGCAGCCCTGGCTCCCCACAACTAGAGAAACCAGTGCGCAGCAGCGAAGACCCAACACGGCCAAAAATAAATAAATAAAATAAATAAATTTATTTTTAAAAAAAAAGGAAAAGAGAGAACCCAAACACACCACGGACCGATGGGCATTTGTCGAGTGTTAGCAGACAGAGCCAGAGTTTGTGATTGGGTAGCCCTCCTCCATTACCTTTAAAATCTGAACAGTGGGGCCTTTTGTGGGGCTTGTCTCTTCTGCTGGGCCCTTCTGAGTCACTGCATGTTTTTATGTGTTCAGTAATATACAGTGTGAGTCATTCTCCAGCTTGGGGGTATTTCGGGACTTGTGCTATTTTACTTACAATTGCAGAAAAAAATCAAATATTACAGAGGTGATAAAAAATACAGCGAATTCATATGACCCAACTCAGTGTGTGCACAATGTCAGGACTGGGAAGGGAGCTGGGGCATGAGGTCATTGTGAAAGGTTCTTGGGTAGGGGTGAGTGAAGTTGAATGCCAACCATGATCCCTTTTTGCTGAAGCTGGAGAAGGGGGCGATTATGACATCCCTAAGAAAACTTCTTATGTCGAAGGCAGAACGTGCCGGCCTCTTGATCCAGTTCCTGAGGGTTCAGGGAGAAAGCAGTGGTTCCTCCCTCAATGACAGCTGTGCCTTCTAGATTCGGTCGTCTTTAGACTTGGTGTGCAGGGTGGGAGGGCTTGGATGGAAGTGGGGATGGAGGGAACGGTGCTGAAGTTCTGCTTTCTCCAATGGTCCAAGGCTTCAGTCTGCAGTGCCCCGACAGAGCCCCCTTCTTGAGGAGCTGGGGGCTAAAGTGGCTGGCTTCAGCTGGGGAAGGGCTGAAGCAGGTGCATTTGTTCCGATAAGATTTATGCGGACAGGAAGGGATGCCGAGTGGACCCACGGGCCTTCACAATAATGGAGAAACTGAGTCACAGTGGGAGAGGCTCCTGGGAGGTTGTCATGGGGCCTGTCCCTAAAACAGGGATGAGCGTCACCTCCCCTCGCCTGAATGTCCCCCCTGCTGCCACGCTGCCTCTGATGTCACTGACCTTGGTTCAGCCACTCTGTGGAGCTCAGTCTCCCCATCTGTAGCCTGCTACGAGGTTAGGAAAGGCTGACCCAGCTTGGATGCTTTGCTTCTCTGATGGGCATCTATTTATCAGGCTCTGGGCCACCAAGTTCAGGGCCCCTGTCCCTCTGGGAGCCCAAGTCTCCAGGGCACTGGGGGCCGGTCCTAAGAAGCAAGGCGTGGCCCAGGTACAAGGGGTTCCAGCATTAATTGCATTCCGAGCACATGCCTACCTCTTGGAGCTGCGGGGCCTGTCTCTTTCTATTAGTTTAACAAGCCCTGGTATTAATGAGATTGCTCTATAATTGAACCTCTTCACGGGTCCCTCGGTAATGAAATTATGCTAATTTCATTCAGCACCACCAGGCATTCATCACGCGGGATCAGCCGGGAGCGGCCAGTGAGGCGGCGTGAATGCACCGCTAATTATCACCGAAATGAACAAACCCAGCAGTATTATTATTTCATCTTCTGCCCCTTCCCTTCCCCACTACCCGCCTCCCCTGCCCCATCCATAGTTTTGTCTTTTCATCCACGTGACTGCCCGGGCCGAGGTGGGGAGGGTGGGCGGGGGCGCGGGGAGGATGCCGCTTGCATCTCCACTGTGTGGCAGCACGGGCCCGGGAAGCGCGGGCTGGAGACGCTGCCTGTGTGCTGGGTGCACCCGTGTGTCTGCGTGTGTGTGCACACGTGCGTGGGAGAGCACAGTGTTTCTCAGCACATGTGCAGCGTGCGCTGGTGTCTGAGTGTGCAAACACATCTGCGTTCGTGCGGGCGGCTGGATGTGTGGTTTGTGCTGCCTCTGCACGTCTGCTTGTGTGGGAGTGCGTGTGCCTGTGTGATTGTGGTGCCTGTGTCAGTGTCGTGGCCAAGGGGGACAGTGTGTGTCTCTGATGTCTGGCTGAGTCCTTGTGCGCACGTCTTTGTGGGTGTACGTGTCTGTTTGAGCAGGAACCTCAGCGACCATCTGTGCCTGGATCATTGTGTGTGAGCGTGTGGTGCAGACATAAGTACATTTGCACGTGGGGCTGGGTGTACCAGTATGTGTCTGGAGGTGTGCGTCTGGGATGCCTGCTGTGGTGGATATCTAGTGTGGCCTGTGTCAGTGTGAATGGGACTGCCGCACTGTCTCTGTGCCTGTGTCATGTGTGAATTTCTGGGATTGTCTAGATGTGTGTGAACATGTGCATATATATGTCTGCCCACGTGTCTGAGTGCATACAGCTTTCCTGGAAAAGCTGTGGCCTGGGAATGGTGGCCGGCTGGAAGATGCCACACCCAGAGTGGTTCACAGTGAAGTTACCGGGGAACCATGATGAGGAAGAGACAACAGGACCTCCTCACCCCCGCTGCATTTGCTGGACCCCAAGGAATCCTCCTGGGCTCCGGTTTTCCCAGCTATAAAATGGGAGAGGGAGAAACATGCAGCTAGTTTGCTGCAAGTTTTTGAATGGGTGTTAAATTTTGTCAAATGCATTCGATGAATCTATGAAGATGATACTATGGTTTTTCTCCTTTTTTGTTGTTGTTAATGTGATAAGTTACATTGTATGCCTTTCAAATATGAAATCATTCTTGCATACAGAGATAAATCCCACGTTGTTGCCATGATGCATTATCCTTTTTACAAATTGCTGGATTCTATTTGCTAATATTTTGTTAATTATTGCAACGTGGAAGCGGGAGATTGTACATATTGCACAATTTTCTTTTATTGTAATATCTGTGTCTCTGGGTTTTTTTGGTAGTATCTTATTGTTTTTATTGTGTTAAAATACATATAGCATAAAATTCACCATTTTAACTGTTTTAAAGTGTATAATTCAGTGGCGTTAAGTACATACACAATGTCGTGTGACCATTACTACTATCTAGTTCCAGAACATTTTCATCACCCCAAAAGAAAACCCCGTATACATTAATCATCCACTCCCCACCCCCCTCCTGCTCCCTGGCCCCTGGCAACCAGTAATCTGTTTTATGTCTCTATGGATTTGTTTATTCTGGATATTTCATATAAATGAATTACACATTAAACCTTTTGTGCTAGGCTTCTCTCAGTATAATGTTTTCAAAGTTCATCTCTGTTGTAGTGTGTATAAGTACTTCATTCATTTTTCTTGGCTAAATAATATCCCTTTGTATGGATATGCTATATTTTGTTTATCCATTCATTAGTTTATGGACATTTGGCTATTTCCACCTTTTGCCTGTCATGAATAGCGCTCCTATGAACATGCGTGGGCAAGCTTTTGTTTCAACACTTGTTTTCAATTCTCTTAGGTACATACTTAAGAATGGAATTTCTGGGTCATATGGTTTAATAGTATGTTAACCATGTTTAACTTATTGAGGAACTGCCAAACTGATTTCCAAAGTGGCTGCATCATTTTACATTCCCACCATGTATGAAGACTCTAAGTCATCACCATCACTTGTTATTTTCCAGTTTCTTTTGTTGTTGCTGTTAATTATAGCCAAGCTAGTGGGTGTGAAGTGCTGCCTTATTGTGACTTGAGCTTCCCTGACAACTAATGATATTGAGCTTCCCTGACGACTAATGACATTGAGCTTCACTTTATGTCCTTATTGGTAATTTATATATCTTCTTTAGAAAAGTATCTGTTCAAGTCTTTTTTTTTTTTTAACATCTTTATTGGAGTATAATTGCTTTACAATGGTGTGTTAGTTTCTGCTTTATAACAAAGTGAATCAGTTATACATATACATATGTCCCCATATCTCTTACCTCTTGCGTCTCCCTCCCTCTAACCCTCCCTATCCCACCCCTCTAGGTGGTCACAAAGCACCAAGTTGATCTCCCTGTGCTATGCGGCTGCTTCCCACTAGCTATTTATTTTACATTTGGTAGTGTATATATGTCCATGCCACTCTCTCACTTTGTCACAACTTACCCTTCCCCCTCCCCATATCCTCAAGTCCATTCTCTAGTAGGTCTGTGTCTTTATTCCCGTCTTGCCCCTAGGTTCTTCATGACCTTTTTTTCCCCCTTAGATTCCATATATATGTGTTAGCATACAGTATTTGTTTTTCTCTTTCTGACTTACTTCACTCTGTATGACAGACTCTAGGTCCATCCACCTCACTACAAACAATTCAATTTTGTTTCTTTTTATGGCTGAGTAATATTCCATTGTATATAGGTGCCACATCTTCTTTATCCACTCATCTGTTGTTGGACACTTGGGTTGCTTCCATGTCCTGGCTATTGTAAATAGAGCTGCAATGAACATTTTGGTGCATGTCTCTTTTTGAATTATGGTTTTCTCAGGGCATATGCCCAGTAGTGGGATTGCTGGGTTGTATGGTAGTTCTATTTTTAGTTTTTTAAGGAGCCTCCATGCTGTTCTCCATAGTGGCTGTATCAATTTACATTCCCACCAACAGTGCAAGACGGTTCCCTTTTCTCCACACCCTCTCCAGCATTTATTGTTTGTAGATTTTTTGATGATGGCCATTCTGACCCGTGTGAGATGATATCTCATTGTAGTTTTGATTTGCATTTCTCTGATGATTAATGATGTTGAGCATTCTTTCATGTGTTTGTTGGCAATCTGTATATCTTCTTTGGAGAAATGTCTGTTTAGGTCTTCTGCCCATTTTCGGATTGGGTTGTTTGTTTTTTTGCTATTGAGCTGCATGAGCTGCTTGTAAATTTTGGAGATTAATCCTTTGTCAGTTGCTTCATTTGCAAATATTTTCTCCCATTCTGAGGGTTGTCTTTTCATCTTGTTTATGGTTTCCTTTGTTGTGCAAAAGCTTTTAAGTTTCATTAGTTCCCATTTGTTTATTTTTGTTTTTATTTCCATTTCTCTAGGAGCTGGGTCAAAAAGGATCTTGCTGTGATTTATGTCATACAGTGTTCTGCCTATGTTTTCCTCTAAGAGTTTGATGGTGTCTGGCCTTACATTTAGGTCTTTAATCCATTTTGAGTTTATTTTTGTGTATGGTGTTAGGGAGTGTTCAAATTTCATACTTTTACATGTACCTGTCCAGTTTTCCCAGCACCACTTATTGAAGAGGCTGTCTTTTCTCCACTGTATATTCTTGCCTCCTTTATCAAAGATAAGGTGACCATATGTGCATGGGTTTATCTCTGGGCTTTCTATCCTGTTCCATTGATCCATATTTCTGTTTTTGTGCCAGTACCATACTGTCTTGATTACTGTAGCTTTGTAGTATAGTCTGAAGTCAGGGAGCCTGACTCCTCTAGCTCTGTTTTTCTTTCTCAAGATTGCTTTGGCTATTCGGGGTCTTTTGTGTTTCCATACAAATTGTGAAACATTTTGTTCTAGTTCTGTGAAAAATGCCAGTAGTAGTTTGATAGGGATTGCGTTGAATCTGTAGATTGCTTTGGGTAGTAGAGTCATTTTCACAATGTTGATTCTTCCAATCCAAGAACATGGTCTATCTCTCCATCTATTTGTATCATCTTTAATTTCTTTCATCAGTGTCTTATAATTTTCTGCATACAGGTCTTTTGTATCCTTAGGTAGGTTTATTCCTAGATATTTTATTCTTTTTGGTGCAGTGGTAAATGGGAGTGTTTTCTTAATTTCACTTTCAGATTTTTCATCATTAGTGTATAGCAATGCAAGAGATTCCTGTGCATTAATTTTGTATCCTGCTACTTTACCAAATTCATTGATTATCTCTAGTAGTTTTCTGGTAGCATCTTTAGGATTCTCTATGTATAGTATCATGTCATCTGCAAACAGTGACAGCTTTACTTCCTCTTTTCCGATTTGGATTCCTTTTATTTCTTTTTCTTCTCTGACTGCTGTGGCTAAAACTTCCAAAACTATGTTGAATAATAGCGGTGAGAGTGGGCAAACTTGTCTTGTTCCTGATCTTAGTGGAAATGGTTTCAGGTTTTCACCATTGAGGATGACGTTGGCTGTGGGTTTGTCATATATGACCTTTATTATGTTGAGGAATGTTCCCTCTATGCCTACTTTCTGGAGGGTTTTTATCATAAATGGGTGTTGAATATTGTTGAATGCTTTGTCTGCATCTATTGAGGTGATCATATGGTTTTTATCCTTCAGCTTGTTAGTATGGTTTATCACATTGATTGATTTGCATATATTGAAGAATCCTTGCATTCCTGGGATAAACCCCACTTGATCATGGTGTATGATCCTTTTAATGTGCTGTTGGATTCTGTTTGCTAGTATTTTGTTGAGGATTTTTGCATCTATGTTCATCAGTGATATTGGCCTGTAGTTTTCTTTCTTTGTGACATCTTTGTCTGGTTTTGGTATCAGCGTGATGGTGGCCTTGTAGAATGAGTTGGGGAGTGTTCCTCCCTCTGCAATATTTTGGAAGAGTTTGAGAAGGATAGGTGTTAGCTCTTCCCTAAATGTTTGATAGAATTCGCCTGTGAAGCCATCTGGTCCTGGGCTTTTGTTTGTTGGAAGAGTTTTAATCACAGTTTCAATTTCAGTGCTTGTGACTGGTCTGTTCATATTTTCTATTTCTTCCTGGTTCAGTCTTGGAAGGTTGTGCATTTCTAAGAATTTGTCCATTTCTTCTAGGTTGTCCATTTTATTGGCATGGAGTTGCTTGTAGTAATCTTTCATGATCCTTTGTATTTCTGCAGTGTCAGTTGTTACTTCTCCTTTTTCATTTCTAATTCTATTGATTTGAGTCTTCTCCCTTTTTTTCTTGTTGAATCTGGCTAATGGTTTATCAATTTTGTTTATCTTCTCAAAGAACCAGCTTTTAGTTTTATTGATCTTTGCTATCGTTTCCTTCATTTCTTTTTCACTATTTCTGATCTTATCTTTATGATTTCTTTCCTTCTGCTAACTTTGGTGTTTTTTTTGTCCTTCTTTCTCTAATTGCTTTACTTGTAAGGTTAGGTTGTTTATTTGAGATGTTTCTTGTTTCTTAAGGTAGGATTGTATTGCTATAAACTTCCCTCTTAGAACTGCTTTTGCTGCATCCCATAGGTTTTGTGTCGTGGTGTTTTCATTGTCATTTGTTTCTAGGTATTTTTTGATTTCCTTTTTGATTTCTTCAGTGATCTCTTGGTTATTAAGTAGTGTATTGTTTAGCCTCCATGTGTTTGTATTTTTTACACATTTTTTTCCTGTAATTGATATCTAGTCTCATAGTGTTGTGGTCGGAAAAGATACTTGATACGATTTCAATTTTCTTAAATTTACCAAGGCTTGATTTGTGACTCAAGATATGATCTATCCTGGAGAATGTTCCATGAGCACTTGAGAAGAATGTGTATTCTGTTGTTTTTGGATGGAATGTCCTATGAATATCAATTAAGTCCATCTTGTTTAATGTATCATTGAAAGCTTGTGTTTCCTTATTTATTTTCATTTTGGATGATCTGTCCATTGGTGAAAGTGGGGTGTTAAAGTCCTCTACTATGATTGTGTTACTGTTGATTTCCCCTTTTATGGCTGTTAGTATTTGCCTTCTGTATTGAGGTGCTCCTATGTTGGGTGCATAAATATTTACAATTGTGATCTTCTTCTTGGATTGATCCCTTGATCACTATGTAGTGTCCTTCTTTGTCTCTTGTAATAGTCTTTATTTTAAAGTCTATTTTAGGGCTTCCCTGGTGGCACAGTGGTTGAGAATCTGCCTGCTAATGCAGGGGACACGGGTTCGAGCCCTGGTCTGGGAAGATCCCACATGCCGCGGAGCAACTAGGCCCGTGAGCCACAACTACTGAGCCTGCGCGTCTGGAGCCTGTGCTCCGCAAAAGAGAGGCCGCGATAGTGAAGAGGCCCACGCACCACGATGAAGAGTGGCCCCCGCTTGCCGCAACTAGGGAAAGCCCTCGCACAGAAGCGAAGACCCAACACAGCCAAAAATAAATATAAAAATAAATAAATAAAGTCTATTTTATCTGATATGAGAATTGCTACTCCAGCTTTCTTTTGATTTCCATTTGCATGGAAAATCTTTTTCCATCCCTTCATTTTCAGTCTGTATGTGTCCCTAGGTCTGAAGTGGGTCTCTTGTAGACAGCATATATACGGGTCCTGTTTTTGTATCCATTCAGCCAGTCTATGTCTTTTGGTTGGAGCATTTAAACCATTTACATTTAAGGTAATTATCGATATGTATGTTCCTATTACCATTTTCTTAATTGTTTTGGGTTTGTTATTGTAGGTCTTGTCCTTCTCTTATTTCCTGACTACAGAAGTTCCTTTAGCATTTGTTGTAAAGCTGGTTTGGTGGTGCTGAATTCTCTTAGCTTTTGCTTGTCTGTAAAGTTTTAATTTCTCCATCAAATCTGAATGAGATCCTTGCTGGGTAGAGTAATCTTGGTTGCAGGTTTTTCTCCTTCATCACTTTAAATATGCCCTGCCACTCCCTTCTGGCCTGCAGAATTTCTGCTGAAAGATCAGCTGTTAACTTTATGGGGATTCCCTTGTGTGTTATTTGTTGTTTCTCCCTTGCTGCTTTTAATACTTTTTCTTTGTATTTAATTTTTGATAGTTTGATTAATATGTGTCTTGGCGTGTTTCTCCTTGGATTTATCCTGTATGGGACCCTGTGCTTCCTGGACTTGATTAACTATTTCCTTTCCCATATTAGGGAAGTTTTCAACTATAATCTCTTCAAATATTTTCTCAGTCCCTTTCTTTTTCTCTTCTTCTTCTGGGACCCCTATAATTCGAATGTTGGTGTGTTTAATGTTGTCCCAGAGGTCTCTGAGACTGTCCTCAATTCTTTTCATTCTTTTTTCTTTATTCTGCTCTGCAGTAGTTATTTCCACTATTTTCTCTTCCAGGTCACTTATCCATTCTTCTGCCTCAGTTATTCTGCTATTGATCCCTTCTAGAGAATTTTTAATGTCATTTATTGTATCGTTCATCACTGTTTGTTTGCTCTTTAGTTCTTCTAGGTCCTTGTTAAACGTTTCTTGTATTTTCTCTATTCTATTTCCAAGATTTTGGATCATCTTTACTATCATTATTCTGAATTCTTTTTCAGGTAGACTGCCTATTTCCTCTTCATTTGTTAGGTCTGGTGGATGTTTGCCTTGCTCCTTCATCTGCTGTGTGTTTTTCTGTCTTCTCATTTTGCCTAACTTACTGTGTTTGGGGTCTCCTTTTCACAGGCTGCAGGTTCATAGTTCCCATTGTTTTTGGTGTCTGTCCCCAGTGGCTAAGGTTGGTTCAGTGGGTTGTGTAGGCTTCCTGGTGGAGGGGACTAGTGCCTGTGTTCTGGTGGATGAGGCTGGCTCTTGTCTTTCTGGTGGGTAGGTCCACATCTGGTGGTGTGTTTTGGGGTGTCTGTGGCCTTATTATGATTTTAGGCAGCCTCTCTGCTAATGGATGGGGCTGTGTTCCTGTCTTGCTAGTTGTATGGCATAGGGTGTCCAGCACTGTAGCTTGCTGGTCGTTGAGTGGAGCTGGGTCTTGGCATTGAGATGGAGATCTCTGGGAGATTTTCACCATTTGATATTATGTGGAGCTGGGAGGTCTCTTGTGGACCAGTGTTCTGAACTTGGCTCTCCCACCTCAGAGGCACAGCCTTGACACCTGGCTGGAGCACCAAGAGCCTTTCATCCACACGGCTCAGAATAAAAGGGAGAAAAAATAGAAAGAAAGAAAGAAGATAAAATAAAATAAAATAAAGTAAAATAAAATAAAGTTATTAAAATAAAAAATAATTATTAAAAAATAATTTTTTTAAGTAAAACAACAACAACAACAAAAAACGGACAGACAGAACCCTAGGACAAATGGTAAAAGCAGAGCTATACAGACAAAATCACACACAGAAGCATATACATACAGAGTCACAAAAAGAGAAAAAGGGAAAAATATATATATATCTTTGCTCCCAAAGTCCACCTCCTCAATTTGGGATGATTCGTTGTCTATTCAGGTATTCCACAGATGCAGGGTACATCAAGTTGACTGTGGAGCTTTAATCCGCTGCTCCTGAGGCTGCTGGGAGAAATTTTCCTTTCTCTTCTTTGTTCGCACAGCTCCCGGGGTTCAGTTTTGGATTTGGACCCGCCTCTGCGTGTAGGTCGCCTGAGGGCATCTGTTCTTCGCTCAGACAGGACGCGGTTAAAGGAGCAACTGCTTCCGAGGGCTCTGCCTCACTCAGGCCGGGGGGAGGGAGGGGCACGGAGGAGGCGGGGCGAGCCTGCGGCGTCAGAGGCCGGCGTGACGTTGCAGCAGCCTGAGGCACGCCGTGCGTTCTCCCCGGGAAGTTGTCCCCGGATCACGTGACCCTGGCAGTGGCGGGCTGCACAGGCTACCGGGAGGGGCGGTGTGGAGAGTGACCTGTGCTCGCACACAGGCTTCTTGGTGGCGGCAGCAGCAGCCTTAGCGTCTCATGCCCGTCTCTGGGGTCCGCGCTGATAGCTGCGGCTCTGCCCGTCTCTGGAGCTCCTTTAAGCGGCGCTCTGAATCCCTTCTCCTCGCGCACCAGGAAACAAAGAGGCAAGAAAAAGTCTCTTGCCTGTTCGGCAGCTGCAGACTTTTTCCCGGACTCCCTCCCGGCTAGCTGTGGTGCGCTAACCCCTTCAGGCTGTGTTCACGCCACCAACCCCAGTCCTCTCCCTGCGATCCGACTGAAGCCGAGCCTCAGCTCCCAGCCCCGCCCGCCCCGGCGGCTGAGCAGACAAGCCTCTCGGGCTGGTGAGTGCTGCTCGGCACCGATCCTCTGTGCAGGAATCTCTCCGCTTTGCCCTCCGCACCCCTGTGGCTGCGCTCTTCTCCCTGGCTCCGAAGCTTCCCCTCCGCCACCCACAGTCTCTGCCCACGAAGGGCCTTCCTAGTGTGTGTAAACCTTTCCTCCTTCACGGCTCCCTCCAACTGGTGCAGGTCCTGTCCCTATTCCTTTGTCTCTGTTTTTTCTTTTGCCCTACCCAGGTACGTGGGGACTTTCTTGCCTTTTGGGAGATCTGAGGTCTTCTGCCAGCATTCAGCAGGTGTTCTGTAGGAGCTGTTCCACATGTAGGTGTATTTCTGATGTATTTGTGGAGAGGAAGGTGATCTCCACGTCTTACTCTTCCGCCATCTTGAAGCTCCTCCCCTCTGTTCAAGTCTTTTGCCCACATGTTAATTGGGTTGTTTATCTTTTGGTTGCTGAGTTGTAAGATAATAGTTACTGGATACTAAGCCCTTACCAGATATATGACTTATAAATATTTTCTTCCATTTTGTAGGTTTTTTTTTACTCTCTTGATGGTGTTCTTTGAGGCATAAAATTTTCTCATATTTTTGTGGATTCTTTAGACTTTTCTATCTGCAAATAGAGATAGTTTTACATCTTCTTTCCAATTTTAAATGCTTTCTTGCCTAGTTACTCTGGCTAGAACTATTTCAATGTTGAATAGAAACAGTGAAAGCAGAATCCTTGTCTTGTTCCTTGGTGGGAAAGCTTTCAGACTTTCACCATTGATTATGATGTTAGTTGTGGGTTTTTCATAAATGCTCTTTATCATGTTGAGGGAGTCCCTTCTCCCTATTTTGTATCATGACAGGGTGTGGGTTTATGTCAAATACATCCATTGGGATGATTATGAATATCTTTTCTTTCATTCTATTAATGTGATGTATTATATCTATTGATTTTTGGAGGTTGAATCACCCTTGCATGCCTATGTTAAATCCCACATGGTTATGGTATATAATCTTTTAAGTATGCTGCTGGGTTTGGTTTGCTAGTATTTTGTTGAGGAATTTTGCATCTGTTTTCATAAGTTATATTAGTCTATAGTTTTTTTTTGCATTGTTTTTGATTGGCTTTGATATTAGGGTCATGCTGACCTCGTAAAATACATTAAGAAATGTTTCTTCCTCTTCAAATTTTTAGAAGAGTTTGAGAAGATTTGTATTAATTCTCTTTTAAATATTTGGTGTAATTCCCCTTTGAATCCATCTGGTCCTGGACTTTTCTTTGTTGGGAAGTTTTGATTACCGATTCACTCTCTTTGCAGGCATACCTTGGAGATACTGTGGGCTCAGTTCCAGACCGCCACAATAAAGCGAATATCATGATAAAGTGAGTCACACAATTTTTTTTGGCTTCCCAGTGCATTCAAAAGTTATGTTTACATTATACTGAAGTTTATTAAGGTACAATAGCATTATATCTAAAAACAACCAATGTACATACTTTACTTTAAAAATACTTTATTGCTGAAAAATGTTAACCATCATCTGACAATGCAGGATTGCCAAAAACTTTCAGTTTGTAAAAACCAAAATATCTGCAAAAGTTTGTGAATTTTGTGGATCTTTTCAAAGAAGCAACTTTTGATTTTATTGATTCTCTGTTTTTCTAGCTTCGATTCTATTTAGCTGACTCTAATATTTATCATTTCTTTCCTCCTGTTAGCTTTCGATTTATTTTACTCCTCTTTTTCTACTTCTTGAATGTGTCAGGTTAAGTTTTTGACTTGAGATCTTTCTTCTTTTTAAATGTAGATATTTAAAGCTATAAATTTTCCTTGAAACTGCTTTTGCTGCATCCCATAACTTTTTGTATTCTGTTTTCATTTTTGTCTCAAAATAGTCTCTAATCTCCCCTGTGGTTTCTTCTTTGATCCATTAGTTATTTAAGAATGTGTTGTTTAATTTCGAGATGTCTGTGAATTTTCCACTTTTCCTTTGTTATTGATTTGTTATTTCATTACATATGGCCAAAGAAGATACTTTGTATGATTTCAACCTTTTAAAATTTATTGAAACTTGTTTTGTGACTGCACATAAGGTCTATGCTGGAGAATGTTTTGTGTGCACTTTAGAAGATGTATATTCTTTGGTTGTTGGATGAAGTATCTGTATGTCTCTATTAGATCAAGTTGGTTTTTAGTGTTGTTCAAATCTACTTTCTTTTCGATCTTCTGTCTAGTTGTTCTATCTATTTTTGAAAGCTTGGTATTGAAGTTTACAACTATTATTTTAGAATTGTCTATTTCTCCCTTCAGTTCTGTCAATTTTGTCTTCACATATTTTGGGGCTCTAAGTGTGTGTAGGTATAAAATTGTTATATCTTCTTGATGGATTGACTCTTTTACCTATGTATAAGGTCCTTCTTTGTCTCTTGGAATATTTTTTGACTTAAAGTCCATTTTGTCTGATATTAATTTAGCCACCTCAGTTCTCTTTTGGTTATTATTTTCATGGATAATTTTTCCTCCATCCTTTCACTTTTAACCTATTTGTGCTTTTGGATCTAAAGTGAGTTTTTAGTATATATATGATGGATAAACAACAAGGTTCTACTGTACAGCACAGAGAACTATTTTCAATATCCTGTGATAAACCATAATGGAAAAGAATATGAAAAGAAATATATATGTTAACTGAATCACTGTTCTGTACAGCAGAAATGAATTAATATTGTAACATTAATTAATTAATTAATATTGTAAATCAACTATGATTCAGTAAAAAATGTACATACTTTTATCTGGAAATACTCTTTGTCTTGAAGTCTATTTTTCTGATATTTGGTAAAAACCAAATTTTTACTGCTTGCAGTTTATACCTTATCTCCCCTTTTAATTAGTCTTAATATTTTAAATATTTCTCTTGTTGGAATAAAGTTTACCTTGCTTGTCTGAATCAGAATAACAATATCTGCTTTTTAATTGGAGTGTTTAGAACATTGACATTTAATGTTCTTAATATAGTTGGGTTTAAATCTGTCATCTTACTATTTGCTTTCTATTTGACCTATCTCTTTTTCTTTCTGTCTTCCCTTTCTCTTTAATTTGGGCATATAGAATACTTTTTTATTCCATTTATTTCCTCTATTCTTTTTTTTTTTTTTTTAAATAAATCCACTTCTTTTTTTTTTTTTTTTTTAAAGAAATTCACGTTCTTTTATTTATTTATTTATGACTGTGTTGAGTCTTCGTTTCTGTGCGAGGGCTTTCTCTAGTTGTGGCAAGTGGGGACCACTCTTCATCGCGGTGCACAGGCCTCTCACCATCGTGGCCTCTCTTGTTGCGGAGCACAGGCTCCAGACGCGCAGGCTCAGTAATTGTGGCTCACGGGCCCAGTTGCTCCGTGGCATGTGGAATCTTCCCAGACCAGGGCTCGAACCCGTGTCCCCTGCATTGGCAGGCAGATTCTCAACCACTGTGCCACCAGGGAAGCCCAATTTCCTCTATTCTTTTTTCAGATATAGCTCTTTTTATGCTAACTCTAGTGAGAGTTGATATTCTCCCACTTCACATAAAATATAAGAACCCTAAACACTACCATTTCATTTATTCTTTTCTGTTCTTTGTGCTATTATTTTAATATATGTATATCTGCATACATCTATCATCTATCTATATATCTATATCTATCTATATCTATCTTCATCATCATCATCTATCTTCTACATAAGTTATAAACTTCACAAAACAGTGTTATTATTTTTGATTTGAATAGTCATTTGTCAATTACAAAGCCAAAGAGAAGAAAAAAGTAATCTTTTAAATGTAATCACATGTTTACCATTTCCAGTGCTCTTCTTTTCTTCCTTAAAATCTGAGTTGCCAACTGATTAGCCCCAGCCTTAAGAAATTTTTAAAAGCACTTTTTTGTTGTAGTGCAGATCTGCTGACAATGAATTCTCTAAGCTTTTGTTTATCTGAAAATATCTTTATCTCACCCCAATTTTTGAAGGATATTTTTGCTAGGTGTATAACTCTGGATTGATAGTTTTTTTCTTTCAGCATCTTAAAGACTTCATTTCTATTTTTTCTTATCTGCATGTTTTCTGATGAGGTTACTTATCAATTTTATAATTATTACTTGCAGGTATTATATTTTTTCTCTGATCTTTAGATACATATTTTACTTTTCTTTTTAGTGTTTTGATTATGAAATGCCTATGTGTGGCTTTCTTATATTTATATATATGTTGGGGTCTCCTGAGCTTCTTGGATCTCTCAGCTGATGTTTTTCATCAAACTTGGAAACTATTCCTTCAAATACTTTTTTCTGTCCCACTCTCTCTCTCATCCTTCTAGAATTCCAATAACATCTATTTTAGACTACTTAATATTGTTGCACAGTAGCTGAGGCTCAGTTAATTTTTTAAAGGTTGTTTTCCTGCCTCTGTTCTTGAATTGTCTTCAAGTTTCCTGGCATTCTTCTGCTACCTCCAATCTGATTTTAAGACCATCTAGGGAATATTTCATTTCAGTTTTGAAACTTCTCAGTTCCAGAATTTCCATTTGGTTCTCTTTATGGCTTGTATTTGAGGGTCCCCATTTTAAAATTCTTCATGTTTATATTTTCCTTTAAGTTCTTTAACATTTATATATACCTGTTTAAAAGTTCTTGGTTGTTAATTCCAACTTCTAAATATCTCAAGTTCTGTTTCTATTATCTGCTTTTCTTCTTAATTTTGGGTCACTTTTGCCGTGCGTTTTGTTGCTGTTTGTTTTGTTTTGTTTTTTGCACATGTAGCAACTTTTTATTGTATTTTGGATAATTTGGATTTTGCTATCTTCTTTTAAGTGGTGTTGAGTTTTGTTCTGGCAGTCAGTTAAATTACTGGTGGATTCTCTTGATTCCGTTAAGCTCAATTTTATTTTTTGTTATGATGGGTCCATTTTAGGTTTTGTCTTTAGTCTTAGGACATGGCCCTTACTCTAAGATGTGCATAGATTTTCTGATTTCTCAGCTGGTTGCCTGAGGTGTTCGGTGAGACTCTCTTCACTCTTATTAGGCCAAAACTCCCTACATGGTGTAACTTCTGATGTCCAGCAATCAGCCTTCATCACCAGCTCTCAGCTAGCCTTGCAGAGTCTTGGTCTGCACATGCATAGTACTTCTATTGGCCAAGGATCTTCAGGGGATCCCAACAGAAGTTTCTGGTTCCCAGCTTTTAAGCAACCCCTCTATTCCAGTGCCCTGGCTTGAAAACCTGGAGGAGTTCAGGTTGGTGAAGTGCCCAAGGGAAAAACTTGAGAAAAGAGGAAGACTCCCACACAGTGTTCTTTACCATGTTCCAGCTATGGTAAGGAACTTAGGGCAACTTGCCTAATTTCTCCTTGCCTCAGTTTCATTATCTGCAAAATGGAAATAATAGCAGTACCCAACTGATAGGGTTATATCAAAGATTAAATAAGGTAATTTATGTAAAGTATTTAGAAGGGTGCTTATCATGTAGTAGGTGTTATATAAGAATTATCTGCTTTTTCCCTCCTTGCCCCGCATAGCTGGTTTGTGACTCATGCACCCAGTGGCAGCCCTTGGAAGACAGGGCTTCATGGAGAGAGAGGCTCATTCTGGGCTCTTTTCCTGAGCTGCATGAGAAGATATTTGGGGCATCCATAGATCAGGAAGGTAATCATACTCTAGAAGAATCCTGCTGCCTGAATGGATCCCTCCATGGAACCAGCTAGGTGACTGCCTTTTGGAGTCACCATTTGCAAAGGCTCTACTCACTGCTACTGCCTCTGTGTAGCCCTCTAGGATTTCGCTAACTCAGGAACGACTTGGGATGGGTGGCGGCTACCCAGGGTGGAGAGGCATCTAGGTGCTCTGGGGTAGTTCGCAGCCACTGCTGTCTCAAGGTATTCCTCCTCATGAGATGCTACTGATGTCCAACCCATTTCTTGCTTGCCTGAAGATGCTTTTTTTTTTTTAAACCTGGAATTTTATAAAGGCAGTAGAAGGTTGCACTGCAAATAATTGACCTATCTAAGGGAGGGCTGTCAACTACGCATCCCTTCTCACGGGGATAGTGTAGGAGCTTGTCTGAATCCCCTGTGGAGAGCTGCCTCTTCTTGCTGACTCCACGTTCTGCATCCAGGTGGACAGGCTTTCCCTGGTGGGTGCTGCCCCTATTCCCTGAAATGCACGCATGGCTTGTCTTCATCTCTTGCAGGACCACATGAGAATGTTGTCTTTCCTGAAGCCAAAGCCAGACAAATTTGTGGCAATTTTACCAACATTCTGCCCAAAGCTGCTCAAAATTAGGCCTCCATTACCTAGGCTGAATTAACTGGGTGTCCATGCCTGTGCCTCTGTCTGTTCCAGTCTGTGCTCAGTGCACCACTAGTTCCAAAGACCCTGAGTGGAGTTCTGTAGTCAAAGAAGTTTGGAACTATAGGTTAAATGGAGCAAAACAGGATTATTTATTGCAGGAGTATTCTTATGCTGTTCACTTGCATAGTGACTCTTCCATACGCAGGAATCAGTGTTCCATTGTGTGTTCAGATCTTCATTGAGCATCTTCTCTTGGGATTAATGTTCTGTTCAACCCACCTGGGGAAATGCTGGATTCGAGTAACAAGAACTGTAGTTTACCTTTGGGGAAGCTGAACGCTGGTGGCTTCTGTGTGTGTGAGTGTGTGTATTTCTGTTTAGCCCTTTTATTTCCAATAAATGGTTCTCTCTTGGTTCCTCAAGTGCTTGGAGGGCAAGGAGTATTTAATAGTATTCTTATGATTTTTTGTTCTATAGCACTGAGGCCAGGCCTGCACTTGTAGGAGTGGATACAAACATTTGGCAGGGAAAAAAGGGACACAAACAGCCTTGCTTTGCCTCATGCTTCAGGCTCTCCAAGCTCTGGAGTGATCCACACGTGAGGGAAACTGAGAACTGGGAGGCCCTTGGAGGCCATCGCATTCAACATTTTCACTTGGAAAATTCGGAAACTGAGGCCCAGTGAGGGGACCCTTGTACCAGGCTGGGAAGAATCAGAGGCCCTTTGAATGTCCAGATATAAGCCTATAGAAGAGTGCTTCTCAGATGAGGCTGCATTTTAAAAATCCTGGTGTCCATGCTGCATCCAGAGCAACAAAATCATAACCTTGGGAGTAAGACCCGGGCATTAGCAGTTTTTAAATCTCCCCAGTGATCCCAACGTGGGGCCCAGCTTGAGAACCAGTGCTTTAGAGAGCATCGACACGCCTGGAAACCTAGGGGTTTGCAGAGATATCTCAGAGGTGCTGTGTGGTTAGATAGGGCAGTGGGTCTCCAGACCCTCTTGTTTCTCCTTTCTCAAAGCTGCTCTGCTTGCATCTCTTTATTTGTTGCTCCCCTATAAAATATCACTAGAAGGAAAGCCCCCATCACGCTTCTCCAAGTCAACCCCTGCAACTTCACTGACGGGGAAGGGGTGGCCTGCACAACATCACGGAAGACTTTGACCCCTCCAGGATTCGAACCCCGTCTCCTGACCCCCAGCCCAGGTTCTGCAGCCACCTCTTGCCCTCAAATTCTTTTCTTTTTAAATGATTCAACACCGTACAAGTCATCCTCAAGCCTCCTCATGTTTCCTTTGAATCCCACTGGCACAGCCATGCTCTCCTGTGGACCAGATTTTTTGTTTTAGGTTCTACAGATTAATCAAGGATGGCCGGGGGTCACGGGGCACTTTGGGTACAGAGATTATGTCGGGGGCTGGGATTCGGGGCGGGGGGAGCAACTGACATCGAATTAGCCTTCATTTTAAGTTTTGATGCAGCAATTATGACTTCTGAATAGCAGTGGTTGTTACTGAGGATGGTCGCCTAAGCAGTGCACATAATTATTATAATTACTGTGTACCTAATGATGCCTAATAAGGAACCACACCACACAGAGGCGCAGTGGCTGCTCAGCCTGGTGGTCTGGGCCCCAGAGGGGGAGCAGCTGGGGTTCTGATGCCTGCGCGGGGCTTTTACAGGGACGCCAGGCTGCTTGTCTGCTGGAGACCAGGGGTTGCAGAGTGTGTGGGAAGAGAAAACTCCCAGAAAGAATGTGCTGGCATCAGCTCAGAGGCAACCAGTGTGGATGTGGCTGAACAGGAGCCATCCTCCTTCAGCCGTCGAATTCACGGTCTTATGTTCATGCTAATTCCTGGTCCTCAGGGAATCTGCTTAGGGAAGGCAGAAATGGATAGCACTTTATGGGCTCTGTGTACGTGTGTGTGCCTGTGTGTGTGTGTGTGTGTGTGTGTGTGTGTATTTATAAAAAATAATCACTAATTTTTATAGAGGGCTATGTGCCAGGCAATTTCCATTCATCACCTCATTTAATTCTTGCAACAGCCCCATTTCACAGATTAGGAAATAGAGGCCCCATGGTCATCCCAATAATAAACCTGGCTGCCATTTATGAAGCGCTGTAATATCTGCCAGGTACTGTACATGGATTATCTCACCTGATCCCCACAATAATCTTATTAGATAGGTTTTATTATCATTGTTTCTTATTTATTCCTATAACAGAGATGAGAAACTGAGGCATGGGAAGGGAAAATGACTTGTCCAAGGTCATACAGCTGTTACATGGCAGAGCCAAGATTTGAACCCAGGCAGCCTAACACCTTTTTCCCTTCCCTCGTTAATATGTATTAAATAACTAGAATATGCCAGGCACAGGCCAAAGCAGATTACATTCTAGTTGGGAAAGACAAAACAAAATCAAATAAGCAAATAAATGTATAATATTTAGGATATATACAGGATAGCAGGACGAGGGGATGGACAGGAAGAGGATCTATTTTAAAGAGGATAGACAGTGAGGATCTCACTAATGATGTCCAATTTGAGTAACGACTTGAATGTAGCGAGAGGAGGAGCCATGTAGATATTTCAGGGAACAGTGGTCTAAACAAGTGCAACAGCCAGTGCAAATGGCCTGAGGCAGGAACATGTACGGAAGGTTTCAAGAATCATGAAGAGGCTAGAGTGATGGAGCAGAGTGAATGAGAGGAAGAGAGTTGCAAGGAAAGATCAGAGAGGTGGTTGGGAGCCAGATCCTGTAAGGCCTTATAGACTAGGTTAAGAACTTAGCATTTTATTTTAAATGTAATGGGAAGCCTTAGTTGGGTTTTGAGCAGAGGTGGGACTTGGCTTAACTTTGGTTTTGTTTGGTTGCTGTGTACGTGGAGAAGGGACTGTGAAGGCCCCAGCGATGACCGTGGCTTGGACCAAGGGCAAAGCAGTGGTGGTGGTGAGAAGTGTCTGTATTCCCCATATGTTTTGAAGGAAGGGCTGATTTGCTAATGGTTTGGGTGTGGGGCGAGAGAGAACGAGAGTGGCCATTGATGACTCCTGGATGCCTTAGTCTGGGTTAGGAGATCCTGAGAGCAGGGTTCCAGTGTAAGGGAGTTATTTGAGAGGTGCTTCCAAGAAGCACCCACAGGGGAGAGAAGTGAGCTGGGGAAACAAAGGCAGCCAATAAAGATGCAGAACCAAGAAGTTACCAATGTGGGCACCTGCCGCTTATTTCTGCTGGGGACTTGGGGGAGGTAGCGTGGAGCACACATCTCAGACCCGAGGGCTGAGGGGCTGGGTCTCCATCGGTCAGTACTGTGTGCTGTCCTGCAGGACTTTGTAGTAAGCAGGTGTAGAGGTTAGTGCCCAGGGGATGGGGTGGGACCTTGACTGCTCAGCTACACCAGGTATTTAGCCAGACAGTTGGGTAAATGGCCATGCCGTATCCTGAGACACAGGAACTTGTGCCTTAGACAAATGCTGTGCACTAGACCTCAGGCTTTATTTGGATCAAGCGTCAGCAATCTACAGCCTGGGGGCCAAATTCTGCCCTCTATGCCTTATGGTATTTAAAGATTTATTGGAACCCGGTCACACTCCTTCATTTCCTTGTTGTCTACGGCTGCTTTCCTGCTGCAATGGCAGAGTGGAGAGGTTGGGATGCAGATTGTGCAGCCCTCAAAGCCAAAAATACCATCTGGCCCTTAACAGGAAAAGTTTGCCAACTTCAGATTTAGAAGCAAAGAGCAAAACCGCATTCTAACTCTCAGATTCAGGGATTCCTTTGGAATCCAGATGTAGGAAGTAAGGCGCTTGGAGGATCAGTGGTTGCAGAGACCATCTCTGCCTCCAGGGCTGCGTGATGGGTCAGCTGTTGCCTGTATGAAAGTTCCCCGCCTCTCCATAGACTGAGAACCTCCCGATGACACACATAGAAGTTTGCAAGGTTTGTCTTTCCCTCACTTCCACCTGCCCCTTGGCTTTGAACACCCCAATCAGATAAGAATGCTGCTCCCTCTGGACCTTTATTTTCCCAGGCCCACCTCTATCTGACCCGAATGTTCCGTTCTAATTGCCAATTCCTTGGAGAGAGGTTCTGATTGGCTCATCTTGGGCCACACCCTCTCGTAGTCCAATCAATGATGGCGGGGGTGGTATCAAGCTGTAGAAGTCAGAAGGAGGGGTGTGGCCGGGTTTTCATCAGGTTCTTTCCGGTTCTCCGACCTACTGAAGTTACCAACTCCCCACCTGGCACTTCCACTGTGCTTGGCACAGAATGGGTGCTTTCTAATAACCACAATTCAGATAATCTGAGTTCCGGCCTCTACTTCTTCACCTACCAGCTGGGTGTCCTTGGCAAATCACCTGATTTTTCTCAGCCTCAGTTTTCTCACCTGGTTGGTTGTGAGAACAACCAACGATACCCCTGGAAGTTGGCAGGAAAAGGCATCTCCTCAGGCTTGCGAATAAAGCATAAGCCCTCACGTACTGGGCATCCAGAAGGAGATACTGACATGTGTGTTCTCCTAATTATAACCGTTCTTACCAGGGACTCTCGGCACTCCCATCCCAGGACTAGTCTGGCCCCGCCTCGTTCCCCGCTCTCTCCGTCTCTGGTCCGTGCTCCATGCTGTGGGCTGGGACTTGGCCTCCCGGTAATGGGGCATTGTCCCTGCCCGGCGAGAACAAGGCGAGCTCAGCTGGCCTTAGTCACAGGTCAGTTGCTTCATACAAATCCGCAGGGACTCGCGGACGCTCTGACAAGGGGCGAGGTGCGCGAGGGCTCCATTTCGGGCTCAGACACAGCTCCAGGTGCTGGAGGCTGTAAAACGGGGCGGGCAGCGCAGCTGTGATTTGTGCAGCCCTGAGAACCGAATTACCCGGACCCCCCAGCGTTCTCGCTCTCTGAAGGAGAACAGGTGTCTCCTGAAAGCAGGGTTTCTCTCCCTCGGCACTGTGGACATCTTGAACCTGATAAGTCTTCACTGTGGGTAGTATCCTGTGCACTGAGGGGTGTTTGGCGTCCTCCCTGGCCTCTACCCACTTGATGACAGCAAATCCACCACCCCCTCCAAGTTGTGACAAGCAAAAATGTCTCCAGACATTGCCAAATGCTTCCCTGGCGGGGGGCAAAATCACCCCCAGCTGAGAACCACTGCCTTAGAGGAGGACGCTTGGAGTGGTTTTCTGGAACAAATTCCATCAGACAGCCAGGAAGCACACCTGGGCAAGGCTGCTGGAGGGTATGAGAAAGGGGAGGGCTTAGGCCTGGCCGAAGAGGGTCCCACCACTGGGCAGAGGAGATGGGCATCCTGTGAAGTGATAAGGGACAGCCACTGTGAATGCCAGAGGAGGGATGCACGGAGGTGAGGCTGAAGTGGGCTGGCCCCAGGGACGGGCTGGGTTAGGGAGTGGAGTAGAGCTGCGGTCCCCAACCTTTTTGGCACCAGGGATCGGTTTGGTGGAAGACAGTTATTCCACGGAAGGAGAGGGTGGAGGGGTGGAGGGGGTGCAGGGGGGATGGCTCAGGCGGTAACACGAGCGATGGGGAGCGCAGATGAAGCTTCGCTGCTCGCCGGCTGCTCACCTCCTGCCGTGCGGCCCAGTTTCTAGCAGGCTGAGGACCGGTACCGGGGGGGTTGGGGACCCCTGGAGTAGAGGGGACATTCCAGGTGATGGAGAAAGCCTGAGCAAAGGCCTTGGGGCATGAAATGAGTGTGGGACAGTGTGAAGACAAGCCTGGGCACTGGCTGGGGTCCTGTTAGGGGAGAGAGTGGAAGTAATAATAAAAGCCACCAACAGCTACCTTGTTTTTGAGTGCTGACCATGTGCCAGATGATTCCTAAACGCTTTGCTTGCCATCTCATTTAATCCTCAAGAAATCCTTATGAGATTTGACTACTATTCTCATCTCAGCGGTAAGGAAACCAAGGCTCCAGATGTTGTAGGGTTTGCCAAGGCCACACAACCCATAAAGGCAGGTTCAGATTTCAAGCCTAGGCTGTTGATCATCTGCTCAACCCTGCTCTTCTCCACCCTCGTAGTCACCGCCGTGCTGGGTGCGATGGGGGGTGGGAGTGGACATGGAAGGGTTCCCCTAACTCCTCAAACATAGGACCAGGGCTAATCCACTAAGTGAATGGATGAACACGTGAATAAATGAATGAACAGAAATCACCTTCCCACCTGACTCCTGGCTCCACCCACCATCCCCAGGCCTCTCCTTGGATATCCTTTAGCTTTGGGGACATCAGGTGGCACCTCTGTGTTGGCCCTTGCTTAGAGGGCACTCCAGCATGAGTGCCCCATAAGAAGTGGTCGCCTATTCCTCCCTGGCTTGGGCACGTTTGAAGAAGAGAGAGAGAAACAGCTAGATACCAGGAAGAACTTCGAAGAGATATTAAACACCGGGGACCCTGAATGAACAACTGGGTGCCTGTGAGGCCAGGAGCCGGGGGTGTGGAGCCAGGGAGAGCTTTGTCACAGCCCGCTTACCACTCCTACCCCTCACCGGGCCTCGGTCCCTGCCCCAGGATGGCCCCCAATGCAAGGCAAGAGGACCTCTCATTCCCCTATCCCATGAGCATGCTTATTTTCTCCTAATTTATTCAGTTCTGCCCTGTGTGCTCAGCCTCTTGGGTGCAAAGTGATTTCAGTTTACACGCACTGTTCTCTCACCTACCTCTCCTGGAAAGCTCAACCCGGAGCCTCATTTGGGTTTCCGGGGAACTTTCTGATTCAAATTCCATTTGATTCCAGTTCTGAGAGTGTGTCTTGGCAGGGTCCTGGCTTGCCGTTCTCGTTATGCTCAGAAGTCAGGAATGGTGGGGGGCACCCAGGGAGCCCCAGGGGTCTCATTTGGGGACAGAGCTGCTGCAGGCCTCTGCTGTGTGCCAGGCTTCTTATTACAAGTCACCCGGGAGCTTTTGCCCAGAGTCTTTCCAGGGGGAGTCATACATCTGCAGCATCTTGGAACTCAGCCTCTGTGGGCTGCATCTGTCCTCAGTTTCCCTATCTTCAAAATGGAAATTAAAATAGTTACAGCTCAGGGGTGAAGAGATCCTTTAATGTGTTTCCCAAGTTTCAGTGCATTGTCTGCACCCTCATGAGTTTTACTATGGCCACACGCTACCAGTACCATATTTATTTATCTTTGATTATTATTTATAAAAACTATTTTTAATAAAAATTATTTGTTTGGCTCTAATAAAAATTATTTACTTTTCCTTTAAATTGACCTACTTTTAAAACACTGATCTATATATATATATATATATTTTTTTAAAGAAATTCACGTTCTTTTATTTATTTATTTATTTATTTATTTATGACTGTGTTGAGTCTTCGTTTCTGTGCGAGGGCTTTCTCTAGTTGCGGCAAGTGGGGACCACTCTTCATCGTGGTGCGCGGGCCTCTCACCATCGCGGCCTCTCTTGTTGCGGAGCACAGGCTCCAGACGCGCAGGCTCAGTAATTGTGGCTCACAGGCCCAGTTGCTCCGCGGCATGTGGGATCTTCCCAGACCAGGGCTCGAACCCGTGTCCCCTGCATTGGCAGGCAGATTCTCAACCACTGCGCCACCAGGGAAGCCCAACACTGATCTATATTGAAAGGAAATTTTTATATTTGCATGAGAAGAAAATTGATACCACTCATCACAAATGGAAAGCCATAAGATAAAACAAATATGATCACAAACAACTACTTGACTCACGTGTGTACCAACGATAATTCTCACGACTAAGAGCCATGCTGTGCCTCCTGCACTTATGGAAACACTGAATGTAGAGTGCTTAGCGCTTATTCAATGAAAGATTGCTGCTACGAAGACAATGAAACCAATATGGTGTCTGCCCCTTGGGAACATTGCTCTGAGTTGGTCAAGGGGAATAATTTTGCTTCAAGAGACTGCCATATTTATTCTTCTCTGATAATTAGAGCTGTGATCTGTCATTGCGGTGAATTGCAAAAATGGTGACAATCTTTGTTCCTCCTGATAAGAGGTGGGGCTACTTGCCCCTTGAATCTGGACTGGTCTCATGCCTTCCTTCGACTGCTAGAGTGTGGTAGGAGGGGTGGCGTGTCAGCTGTAAGCTCATGGCCTTCCAAGAGGCCATCATGCAGCTTCCACCCTCTCAGGTCACAGACTCTACGCTAGGCCTGACCTGGGTCTCTGTATGTTTACAAGAATTGAAATCATGCCACTGCCATGTGAACAAGATTAGACCAGCCTACTGGAGAATGAGGGACCCCATGGAGCAGCGGGGGGAGATGTCCCAGTCAAGGCCATCTCAGAGCAACCAGCAACATGCCATCCAACTCAGATGCATGAGTGAGCCCAGCCAAGATCAGCCCAGCCTGGCCCAGAGCAGCAGACCCATCTGGCTGACTCACCGATTTGTGAGGAATAACCAGTGGTGTTTTAAGCGCCTCAGCTTTGGGATGGTTTGTTGTATAGCAATAGTTGACTTTCCTGTTTTATCTTATTCACTGGGGAATTCATGCCCAGTTCCATGCCTAGTCATTAATTCTTTGATTCAATTTCTTTCTTTCTTTTTTCATTATAAGACTTGTAGAAATATTTGCCTTTTTTAAAAACATTTTTATTTTATATGGGAGTATAGTTGATTTACACTGTTGTGTTAGTTTCAAGTGTGCAGCAAAGTGATTCTGTTATACATATACATATATCTATTCTTTTTCAAATTCTTTTCCCATGTAGGTTGTTACAGAATATTGAGTAGAGTTCCCTGTGCTATACAGTAGGTCCTTGTTGATTATCTATTTTATATATAGTAGTGTCTATCTGTTAATCCCAAAGTCCTAATTTATGTTTCAATTTCATTTGTTTTCTCTTCTTAATTCCCTTTCCTTCCTTTTTTATTCCTTCATTTGTGTGTGTGTGTGTGTGTGTGTGTGTGTGTGAATGTGCATTTTTAAAAGACATCTTTGGCAAAGGAGCAGGATGGAGATGAAAAGTTGAAAATCTAGCAGAGAGTTTGCCCGAGTGTTTCTTAAATTTTGAAAACAGCCTAAGGGGACACAAGGAAGCATAGAAACTTGAGAGCAATGGAACCATTAGTGGCAAAGGAGGTGTTTCTCTGCGGTGTCCCACTTTGCTTGCGTCTAGTTTTGTTTTTACAACCACACTGTCAGGTGAGTATAATTATCAACCTTATTGTTCAGGGTGGAGAAGCCAAGTCTCGAAGTTAAGTGACTCGTTCAGGATCACACAGCTGGTCAGTGTTGGAGCCAGGACTTGAGCCAGGTATTCTGACTCCAAATCTCATGCTCTCTCCATAATGTGGTGCCGCCAGTACCAGCGATGGGTGCGGGTAAGGTGGGGTGGTAGGAAGCGGGTTGCCTCCAAGCATTTGCCAGTGGGTGTATTCTATTCCCAGAGCACAGATTGCCATCCAAATCAAGACTCAGATCTCCCTAGTTCAGAAATTGTCCTCTTTTCTTCCCCCCAGTAACTCAGAACCAAACATCCGATCCATCAGCAAATCTCTCAGCCCCACTGCTCCCCACCTGCTCCACTGCTGTTCCTAGTATTTCTCCTAGATGGCTGAGCATTCCCTAGCTGGTGTCCCTGCCCCTCTAGAGGGTCTTCCCAGGGATCCCAGCTTGGCCAAGGAAGGGCCAAAGTCCCTTTCTGTGTCCTGCAATTTTCCACATCCAGGTACTCAGGAATATCAGATATGGTCTCATTTTTTTCTTGGTCCTTATTAAATAACAAATGCATTGCAATGCTCCTTACACTGTGCTGAAATGGAATTCATAGATAACGTAATCTATCTATACACATAATTTAAATAAATCCATATAAGCCATAGAATGTCCTAAGTATACTCTAGAGGAGAATTAAAAGGCAACTAATTTATAATAAAATAACAATTACCTCAGAACATAAATATCCCAGCCCAACTCTCCTGCAAGACACAGTGAAGGCATCAGAGCTTGCAGCCGATGTAGGTAGACTCACCATGAACGTGACCCTGCAGACACAGACTGATGCTCTGCTGGTGATTCAAGCTCCACAGAGGCGTGGATGGCTTTCAATGGTGGGGTCCCCATAAAGGGGACTAACTCCTGATCAATCTCCTGACAGAATAGAAAAGAACTTCCCCTTGATTTACACACAAATGGCAGTCCTAGAAAGTTCAGTGTTGAATAATATTGTGCAAAAGATAAAAACCCTTTGTATTAAATGTGAAATAAAGTTAGATTCTAGGCTCCCAATGTGATAACTAGTTTTTTCACCTGCCTTGAGGTTTGGTGGAGAATTCTTTGTGTGAGGACCTGTCTGCGCTTTGCATGGGGGTCTGGCCTGCCGACCCTCACCTGCTAAATGCTGTTAACATCCACCAACCTTTGTGACAAGCAAAAACATCCTTGTATGATTTTAACCTCCCCACCTCCACCCATAATCTGGCTACCCTGGGCTCCTCTCTGGCTTCCTTCCCTGCCATGTCCCTCCTCACCTACCGTACTCCAGCCACGCTGGCCTTGCAATCTGTGAGAAGAGTACTCCAGGCAGATGGAAGAGCCAGTGCAAATGTCATGTTGTAGGAGTGTGTCTGGCATGGCTCCCAAACAGTAGAGGCCAGTGTGGCCAGAGCAGGATGAGTGAAATAAGAGATGAAATCAGAGACAATGGGGGCCGGAATGTAGGACCTTTGAGACCAGTAAAAGGACCAACATTTAAAATCCAAATTAATGGCTTCCTTTGATATGTCAGGAGATTTGCTAAAACTGGGTCTGCATTCTTCCATATCTGCATAGCAACCGTTGGCCAGGTTTGACCCCTATGGGAGGAACCTTTGCTCTTCAATTTACCACAAGCCCCACCCATCCCTATCGCCCCACACAGCCACCTGCATTGCTCATGTACATTGCCTGTCTGCCCTTATGGGCATTTGAGTGTGTAACCTCTGGTGGGGAGAGGGTGCTAGGAAAGAGAGTGGGGCTGGGGGTGGAGGGAGAAAGTAGTTTCCCCCTTCATAGTTCTGGAGAAAACGACCCCAACCTCCAGAGAGGCTGTGGGTGAGGTCTCCTCCCCGCCCCTGCTCCGTGCGCTCCACTCTCAGGCTGCCTGCTGAGAAAGCATCTCAGCAGGGGAGGCCAAGGCAGGGGCACCCATGAGGACGTCTCGAGGAAATAGTGAAAATATTTTCCCAGGGAAAGCCAACACTGCTATTTGTTTTCATTGCTTAAATTATACGTGTTATTTATTTTTTAAGTGGCCTGTCATTATTGGTGAATGGAGAAGGCACCCAACCTCACAATGCAACCAAAATTTTAGATATTGCTATGTAGTTATTAACAAATGAGCTTTTCATCTTTATAGAAGGCGCCCTATGTGGAGCCCTCAGGGGCTGGGATTCTCATTATTGGGTAATTACAACCCACAAGGAGGGGTCGTCCTGGGGCTTGGGAAGCAGACAGGGTGGGACTTTTCAGACCCTCTGCATCTTGGCTCTTCAATCCATGTGTATATTCATTTGAAAATATGTATTGGGTGCCTGCTATGTACGAGGTACAGTTCTGGATGCTAAGAACAAAGCAATGAATGATGATATTAATATAAATAATAAAAACCATCACTTAGATGGTGCTCATATGGTGCTATGCACTGTTCTGAGTGTTCTACGTGTTACCCCCTTTGATCATCCCAATAGTCCTGTGAGGTCGAGTTATCCCCATTTTACAGATGTGGAAACTGAGGCACAGAGAGAAACAAGAGACACAGGCTTCCTTTATAAGGGAAACAGACCACAAACAAGAAATTTCAGTCCCATGAAAAAAAATGGAGCGGAGTTAGGTGATGGAGAGGGCCCAGGAGGGGTCAGCTGCAGATAGGATGATCAGAGAAGGCCTTGGTGAGGAGGTGGTGGCGAGAAGGAGCCAATCCCAGAAAGATCTTGGGAAAAGAATAGCAAGTACCAAGGCCCTGAGATGGAAGTAAACTTGTTGTGAGTAAAGAAACAGAAAGAAGGAGACTGGGACACAGGGAGCGTGGTTTTGCTGAGGAAGGCTGAAGCCTTCTGGCCCTGGTCTTTCCAATGGTCTGGTGATGGTTATGGGCTGGGGGCCTCAGCTGCCTAGGCAGGAGGTGGGAGGATGGCTGGAGGCAAGTAGAAAGAACACTTGGGTATTTGAATTGTCCCTCACGTGTGGGTGGCTGACCCAGGAAGTGCTGGGACTTCAGGCTGGGTTCTTTTTAAAAATTTTTTTATTTAGTTTTTTTTCAGCCAACTTTTTTTTATTGATATATATTCTACATACAATATTATATGTGTTTTATGTGTACAATACTGTATACATTGTGACATGAACACCACAATCAGTCTAGATACCATCTCACTATACAAAGTTAATGCAATATTATACATTATTTTAATTAATTTTTATTGGAGTATAGTTGATTTACAATGTTGTGTCAGTTTCTGCTGTACAGCGAAGTGAATCACTTATACATATATATATATATCCACTCTTTTTTACATTCTTTTCCCATGTAGGTCATTACAGAATGTTGAGTTTCCTGTGCTATACAGTAGGTCCTTATCAGTTATCTGTTTTATATATAGTAGTGTGTATATGTCAATCCCAATCTCCCAATTTATCCCTCCTCTCCTTTCTCCCTTGGTAACCATGTTTGTTTTCTACATCTGTGACTCTATTTCTGTTTTGCAAATAAGTTCATTTGTACCATTTTTTTAGATTCCACATATAAGTGATATCATATGATATTTGTCTTTCTCTGTCTGACTTACTTCACTCAGTATGACAATCTCTAGGCCCATCCATGTTGCTGCAAATGGCATTGTTTCGTTCTTTTTTATGGCTGAGTAATATTCCATCACATATAAAATAAAACAATTTATTTTATTGAAGTAAAGTTGATTTACAACATTGTGTTAATTTCTGCTGTACAGCAAAGTGATTCAGTTATACATATGTATACATTCTTTTTCATATTCTTTTCTATTATGGTTAATCACAAGATATTGAATATAGTTCCCTGTGCTATACAGTAGGACCTTGTTGTTTATCCATTCTATATATAATAGTTTGCATCTGCTAATCACAAACTCCCAATCCTTCTCCCCCCCCACCCCCAGGCTGGGTTTCTAAAGTAGAGTTGAAGGACATCTCCCCTTGCCCCCTTACCTTTTCCACTTAGAAATCCCTTGTAGCTCTTATTACATATACAGATGCTTAGGTTCACCATATGGTCCTAATGCCACAGGTCTGGATGTGGAGCCCAGGAATCTGCATATTTGACCTAGAGGATTCTGGAGCACGTGGGGATTTGAGAACTGGGTAGCCAAGAATTCCTGATTAGAGACCAAACATCCAGGGAGGATGGAGATGAGTTTCTCCCTCTGCTGCCCTCAGAGCTTGTTCTGGGGCTCCTGCTACCAGGTCCCCCTATCGAGAGGGACTTTTCACGTGCTGGGGAGAGGCCAGAGAAGGATGAGCAAGGTGGAGGGGCTCCTTAGCTTGTGGCCGGTGAACCACGTTTGATGGTGTTTTTAGTCTGGAGCTGAGGCACAGATGGGGACACTCGAGAGGCACTGAGATGGGGACACTCGAGCTGAAGGCACACCTGCAGGGCTCTGTCACTGGAGGGGAGCTGACTTCAGTGCAGAGACCCCTAAATGCAGAACAGGACCAAAGGTCCCAAGTTCCAGGAAGTTTTAGTTCAAGACAGTGAAGAATTTTGTAATGGCCAGAGCTGTCCAACAGCTAGAGATGTGGACTCCAGGGCCAGGCAGACTTGGGTGGCGTCTTACCTCTGTTGCTTCCTGTTGTCTGACCTTGAACCAGAGATTAACCTCCTGCTGCCTAAGCTTTCTCGCAGCCACTTGAAAGAATGAAATGAGTTAGTACACGGACAATGCTCCAAACACTGTATACAGCAAGCACTCAATAAATGCCAGCTGCAGTTGGCATCATGTTCTTATGACTAAGAATGGAAGGACTTGCCTTTATAGGCTGATCAACCTCCTGTGATGATGGAGGTGGTCTGTAATGCTTCTTGTTGACTGGTGGGGCATGTGGAAGACCCTTCTACCCGAAAGCAAGGTTTCCATCTGCCTGCTATTGTCATGGGTCAAAGGGGTGGTGGTTCTGCCTTCCAGCCATGGCCTCTCTCTGGGGTGTCTCCTAGGGAACTGGGGGATAAACAGGGAGATCCGGTGTTTAGACCCAGCTTGGCCATGGTTGGCTCTCTCACCATCCAGTTGCCATTTGTCAGTGGAGTGTTTTTCCCCATCCCTTGGACATCACCGAGTCACCCGGAATTCTTAGGCCTTTGAGGAAGAGTGTGCCATGCAGCTCAGTAGTGTGGCTTGTATTGGGTGAGAATCTCTCTCTCTGGAGGGCTCTGGGTCTGGGGACTGTGTGCTCCTCACCCCATAAGCATTTCCAGTTCACTCTGGGACTTGGTTCTGTCTGGTGAGAGCCTGTAGACCCTGAGATGGCAGGACAGGACCCAATAATGATGAAGGCGAAGATGAGGTGGAGGAGGAGGAAGGAGAAAGAGAAAACGATGAAGATGATGACCACGATTACTGTTGTTTCTCTGTTTTCTGAGCACTGACGATGTGTCAGAGGCACATGCAATGCTCCACACCCACGATCCCAGCCAATCCCCGCAGCAACCCTATGAGGCAGGAGCTGCCGTCTCCACTTTGTTTAGAAGGGAACCGAGGCTTATAGAGTTGAAGCTCCATTTTCAAGGCTACCAGAAAAGCAGGAGTCAGAAGCAGGATTAGAACTCAGTTCTGGGTGTCCGTGCTCTTAATCAGTGAGCACTGCTGACTGGGTGCAGCCATCCCAGTGACCTCAGTCCATTGGGCAGGTGAGACTGAATCCTTGAGAAAGAAGGACCAGCATGGGGCACCAGCCTGATGCCAACAGAGTGAGCCCAAGACAGGGGGCCCTGGAGGGCTGAGGAGCATGAAGGGAGAGACTTCGCAGTGCAGGCTGTCTCAGAGGAGAGACCTCCTTCTTCCCCAAGATCGGACTGGACTACCCCCTTGGCGTTTCACACTCTCTTGGTATTGCCAGACGAGGCAGTGATAACCACTCGATTTCAACGGAAATCATTTGTTTTTTCCTCCTTCCCAACTGGGCTGTCTCCTGAGACCCAGGTGTTAATGAAATCAAACAAAATGAAAATGGGTAAATTATTGCAAAGCTATGAACACCTCTGCAGGGCCACGCCTCACTAGTTTCCAATACCACCTCATTCAGGAGGCTGCCGGAGAAGCCAAAGCAATTTTGTCCCATGGGCGAGGTGCTGGAAGGGAGGCACAAAAAAGACAAGATATTGCAATCAGGAGGTCACTGACCCAGGCTTTTGTGTAATTATAGAATTTCATTTCTGGCCAACTGGACTGATGGCTGAGCTTGTTGGCAAATTAGTGGTGAAAAATAAAGCAATTTTTAGCATCCTCGAAAGAGTCACCACCCCAGTGGTGTGTCAGGGGCCCAGGGTGGGGGAGGAAGGGGACGGATGGAGAAGAGAAACCCAGATTAGAAGCAGCTGGTCATTAGGACTCACAAGGCTGATACGTTTTAATTCAAGACCTGGAGAATGTGCCCAGCGTTGTCACGAGGGGATGAATCCCGCTACCTTTGGGGTTTGTCTTGAGAGCAGAAGAGGCTGTGATAAGACTCAGGCCCACACTGCCCTCTTCTCCCAGAACTGGGGTGGAGGGTGGTTCTAAAGAGTGCCCAGACCAGTCTGACTCACATGCCTGGCTTTGCCTCCCTTTTTTCTTTCCTCGTAACATGCGGAGCAAGAACGTTCACCTCGTAAAGTTATCACGGCCCAGACTATCATAGATGGGAAAGCACTCTGCCCATTAAAATGAAATCTGGTACTGCTTGCTATTATGCTTTCCAAGCTTTTATTCTGAAACTTGCTTTTAATTTTTCGCAAGTATATTTGGCATTGAGTATTACTTTTCACCCTTATCACATAATACCTTTATTATGCTTTGCCTTATCTGTTCTTGTACCAGTTGGATAAGTGTCTTGGTGACAGTCTTCTTTAGATTGTCTTACTTTAAACATTTTTACTTAAATATCCCTGCTAGCTTTATGCCAAGCCAGACATCCATGAACACAGAGGTTTCACGGACTAGTAATGTATTTTCTAAAACAGATGAGAAGAAATATCTATTATCATTAAAATTACTCTTCATGAAATTTCAAATCCACGTGATGGTGCTTGTCAAATTATTGGTGCCGAAGGACCAGTTTTTCCTCCTCTTGCCGGCCCACCTTGGGCGGATGCATGGTCCACTTCACGAGGCTACGATTCGACTCCTACCACATCCTCCTCACCATCTGAATGGGTTTTACCTTGTTCGTAGAAATGAGTCCACTGACCAGGGACTTAGATATTATGGCAATTCCAAAGTTATTGGCAATTCCAATAACATTTTCTAAATATTTACCTTCAATTTCTGTACTTGACATGAATCGATAAGAAACAGTTCATGGCCCCACACTGCCTGTTGGCTGTACTTGGAGCAGTCTAGGTGTGCAAATACTTGAACCCACTGACCTTGCAGAAAGAGGATCCAAAGAAGAATCTGCAGATTCAGTCAGTGGGGACTTAGAATTTCTCAGCCTCAATTTATCCATCTATAAAATGGGTCAAAGTGATGCCCTCATGCTGCTCCCAGACTGCTGACATTCCTTCCCCTGCACCAAAGACTTCACCCATCCTGGCAGCATCACTGCTCTGGGCCCATTACAGAGGACGAAATGAAACTTCACAGGAAGACCAGCATATTAAACGGATGAATGTGAAACTCAAGAGATAACCACAGAGGTTCTCTGGCTGCTCGGAGAAGCAGTGAGAAGCCCAGTGCCTTCTTTCCAGCCCATGGCCATGCAGGGCATGCCTCTGGCAAACCCCTGGACTCCTTGGAACAGCTGGGCAGGTGGAGATAAATTCCAAGGTGCTTTCCCCTTTAACGTGCCAAAGGAACAAGTAGTAATGGGGCATGCATAAGAATCCTCATTCCCCTAATTTATTTTGGAAAAAATGGGACATTGCCCTCAAAATCATCCCCTCCGGGTAGCTGAGTCTTTGAGGGTCTCCCAGGATGGGATGGCGGACAACTCCTTCCTTTACCTGGGCGCCAGGTGAGAGATCCATGGTGTTCTGACTCTCGCTCCTGAAGAGGGGATACGATGGAGGAAGAGCTGAAATGTTTCCTTTTGGGGAGTGCTTGGTGTGTGGTTGGAAGGGCATCTGAGGATGAAGGAATCTTGGTTTTGCTAAATCTCCATGGAGGTTTGGTGCTCCTGAAAGAGGGTTACAAGGAAGGCACTGATGGCGGCAGCATGTACACAGACGTCACAGTCTACAGAGCCCAGCCCATATGGCAGCCTCCTGGAGCCTCAAAATTCCACTCACTTTGCAGTGTTATTAATATCTCCATCTTAGAAGGAAAGTTCCTAAGGATCAGAGGGAAGATGGGAGTTTCCTGAAGACAGCCAGGTGGTGGTGGAGCCAGGATGCAAACCCAGAGCCACGTGACTCAAAAGTGCTGTGGCCATGAATGGATCAGTCCACTCGGGAAGCAGGGCCATTGCTCCCCACCCCTCCCTCATGGACCAGTTGGAAGGTGAGGTAAACAGCAAAGCCGAAGGAGGCACCGACAAGGCTTTGCATTCGCTTCCGCCCGTTCAGGGTTTCCCACTAATATCTGCTGGTGAGCCAGGGCGGGGGCTCCTTGACAAGTGATGTGGTTCTTGATGGTCCCAGGAAAGTCTAGAGAAGACTTGTGATGTGTCTGAATTCGAGAAAAGACCGGGGAGAAAATTGCACCTGGGTTTGTAGGCTCTCTAAGAGGGTGATGTGTGGACATCCGGGGCCAGGAAGATGCCCTGTCTTTAGGCCATTGATGATTTGATCACAAATGGCAACTCTGGAAATGTCCCAGAGTGACTAGTGGCATAAGAGCACACCCAGGGACACTCATCAGAGAGCGTCCCTGCCCTCCGGAAACTAGGAGCAGGGGGAAACCATGGAGTGGTTAGAGAGTATTCTGAGATGGAATGTGAGGGAGTAATATAAAATCTTATATTTTATATAAGGATCTTCTAAGATCCTAGGCGCAGTTGGCATTGTGAGGAGAGAGGCTGGAAAATTGGAGTAACCTTGGAGGGCTCCCTGGAGGAGGTGAGACTTAATCAGGGCCTTGGAGGAGACTGCATTAGCCAAGACTGAGCTGCAAAGGTCAGAAAGCCCATCTCAACCTTGTTAAAGCAAAGTAAAAAAAAAAAAAATTGGTGGTGGAGGTGGCTCATATAACCTAAAAGCTCAGAGTAAAGCATACGGACCCTGGTGCTCCAACAAGGTGGTCCAAGCTCTGTTTCTGCCTGTCCATTTCTTAGCTCTGCATCCCTCTGGATTGATGTCATTGTTTAGCAGCTGTCCACATGGGGCTGGAAGGGTGTCCCTGGCAGCTCCAGGTTGCAATGTCCTTGTACCCTGTGCCTGGAAATGTCCCCATGGGATTTTAATTTATGGAGGTGACTGAGTGACAACACGAAGAGGTCAGTGCCACTGAAAGAAGATGTTTATTACTTACAGTTCCCAAGAGGAGCGGGGCTACCTCACCACGCAGGGCCACAGAGAGAAGCACCGGTTTTGATCGGGAGGCAGAAGGAGTGAGGGGCAAGTCTAGGCCAAAGCCTTTACTGGGATTTTTGTGGGAAAAGCAGGGCAGAAACAGCTAGGGATTGGCTAGTTTGAATAATCCAGGTGACTTTGGGGTGTCAGGGCTGTCCCTAGTTTCTAGTATTTAGCGCTGGGTTGTTTTAGGGCAGGGGTAACGTTGGCTTGGTGGGTGAGGGTCAGATGGCCGAGGTGGTTGGGGGTATGGGATTGGGAGTGGTGGGGTGTATATGCAAGGCTTGCTTGCAGGTGAGTTGTCTATTATCTTTAGGAATTAGCTAGTGCTGGGAGGGACAGTCTCTCTCCCCCAGTCAGCGAGGCCAGATGTATTCAATGCCAGAGTATCAAGAGTATAGAAAATAAGCAAATATAGTTAATACAGTTGACCCTGTGATGAATGGATGCCAAACAGACAAATACAGAATCTAAGAAAACAGAGTTGGAACACCCTGGGAGCAGCTCTTTCTTGATAGCTCAGTGAGGTGGAGTCCTCTGATTGGTCAGGCCTGGGAGGTGTGCCCACCCCTGGGAGGCCAGGTGAACCCCATCTGGAACACAGGAGCAAGCTGCTGTGGTGATTCGAGGGATGTCTCCCCAGAGGGATGCTGCTTGCCTGGAAAAGTCACATCCAGTGGAGAGAAAGGGTTCAGTCTTGGGAGGACTGAGGGGCAGGGGTATTCCAGACGTAGGGATGGACCACTAGGGCCAAAGTGTTAGGGATTTACCAAGTCTTCATCCACTCCTGCCTTCAAGCTCTGTTGCCTCTCCCTTGCCTTGTCAATATCTAAGAGAGATGGTTTAGCTTTCCTGTTAGCTTTTATAATTAAGACTCACTTTCAGGTATGAAAATGTCCAGCCCTGTTTCTATGAAATTCAGTCTCACAGGCAGTTCCAATCTGCTTCCCTCTCCTCAGCCCCACTGGAGCTGAAACCCCACAGTGGGGAAGGATGGGGGGCCAGGGTCTGTCTGGCACTCTTCCTTTATCTTTTCCCCTCATCTGCTGCTATGGGCGTCCCGCCCCCTGTCCTGTGGTGGGGGGGCCCTGGGTGGGAGGACAGATGTCATACTCCATGGGCTGTTGTAAAGAAGCCATTGGTGCCATCAGTGAGTGACACCTAGTGCTGGCTTTCATGGGGATCGCTGCAGAACGAAGCTTCTGGACTGGGCTGCCCACTCTCTGACTGTCCACATGGGACTTTCCTTTGTTCCTCTTCATCACAGGCTACCACATGGTACCATCATGACATCTTGAGCCTGGCTACCTGCCACGGTATCCCGGTGGCTCACAGGAGACTCACGTAACCTCGCGACACTGAATTGAAGTGTTGCAAGCTTTTGCCACTGCCCTCTCTCCTCACCTCGCTATTGAGAACTGCCCCAGCCCATCCTCTACCTCCAGAGTTTCTCCTGGTAAGAAGCAGGCTTAAGGCTCTGTGTGCACACGTGCTGGAACAGGCATCTAAGTAGCCTTGCCTAAACCCCTCTGTGGCTTTCTGCAGCCAGCACCTGTAACTCTCACCCCAAGGGCTTTCTCTGGTGCCCCAGGCAGGGGAATTGACGCCCCTGGGAGCAACCTTCAACCCAAGATGGATAGGAGTTGTTGGATAAATGCCCAAGTTCCTTTGCCTTCAGGTGTGTGTATCATACAATCCTCAGTGGCTTTGAGCCCAGTACCCACAGCAGTAGCCTACTCACTGCTGCATCTGAACTGGCTTCCTTCCCATCCCTTTCTCGGTCCCCCCTTCCCATCTCAGTGCTTCCTGGGATCATCTCTCAAATTGCTTGCACTCAAATCTTTATTGCAGGGGCCACTTCTGGGGGAAACCCAACCGAAGACGCATGTCCCTAAACTCCCAGGGTTGTTCTCGTCTCATCACATCCCGCCCAGCAGGGGGTGGGAAGGGGCTCACAGACTACATGGCTCAGCAAGCAGCCAGTCGGTGGTGTCAGACCAGTCCTTACACCCGGTCTCTTGTGCACACTCCATGGCTTGTTGGCTGGTAGGTCTTCTGTGTCCCATCCCTTTCCTTCCCTCCTCATGAGTCAAAGCGCTCTCTGCACTGGCCAACAACGCTCAAAGCTGAAGATGTTCTCACTTCCTCATGTTTCTCTCAAATGTTTACTCATTTCATTTAGACTGGAGTGGGTGATGGGCAATTCTCATGGGACTTATTAAGCCGTCCCATAAAGAGTCTGAAGACCCTAGATGAAGAAGAGCATCCCATCGCTCTTGTATAGATTATGGGGGTTCTTATCACCTGTTGTGTGATAGCTCAGCTCTGGGGCTTCAGTCATGGAGAAAGTCCCATTCACCAGATTGTTTCAAAGTATCGTTGATGCTTCTCTGACCACAAGGGCATGAAACTAGAAATCAACCACAGGAAAAGAAATGAGAAAAAAAAAAGATTACATGGAGACTAAACAACATGTTGCTAAAAATGGGGAATCAAAAAGGAAATTAAAAAAATCCTTGAGACAAATGTCAATGAAAACACAACCATACAAAATCTATGGGATGTAGCAAAAGCAGTTCTCAGAGGAAAGTTCAGAGAGATGCAGGCCTTCCTCAAAAAAGAAAGAAAAGAAAAGGAAAGGAAAAAACCCCTCAAATACTAACCAGCACCTAAAAGAATTAGAAAAAGAACAAACAAAACCTAAAGTCAGCAGAAGGAAGGAAATAATAAAGATCAGAGAGGAAATAAATAAAATAGAGACTAAAAAACATAGAAAAAAATCAATAAAACCAAGAGCTGGTTCTTTGAAAGGGTAAACAAAATTGACAAACCAAACTATAGTTGATGTACCTGTGACTTGGCAATCCTGCTCCTGGGTGTGTTCCCAACAGAAAGGTACTCATACGTTTGCCAAAAGACAAGAATGTCCATGGCAGCACTATTCTGGAAATAGCACAAAACTGGAAAGAAACCAATGTCCATAAACAGTAAAAAAATATAATTACCTTGTGATATAATTGTACAGTGGAATACTCCATAGCAATGAGAGACACTGAACTACAACCTCACTTGACAACGTGGATGAAACTCACAAACATAGTGTTGAACCAAAGGAGCCAGACACAAGCGAAGACCTACTACGTGATTCCACTTATGTGATGTCCCAGACCAGACCAAATTAACCCACAGTGTAGAAGTCAGGCTCATGCTTGTCTTTGGAAGGGGCAGTAGGGAATGGAAAGGGCCACCAGGAGGGATCCTGGAGAGCTGGTCATGTTCTATTTCTTGATCGGTGAGCTGGATGGCTGGACATGTTCACATCATGATAAGTAATCCATCTGTACACTCAGGATTTATGTACCTCTGTTATGTATGATATGCGTCAATTTCTGTATAAATGTATTAATACCATCCCAGTATAAACCTGCTGGGGACATGTTGGGCCTGATAAAGGAGGAAGGAGATTACATTCTGAAGGAGTTGCATAAGTTAGCAAGTGTTTACTGGCAGAAGTCAGGGAAGTACACCGGGATAGGATTTCTGGAGTGTTTGATCAAGGGGACCACAACGTAAGACTGAATAAGCAAGAATTCATCGAATTGGGGGTACTTTCTTGGGACGCAGAATTTAATAGTCTGGCAGAGACCCCAGGATATGGGGCAAACTCACTGCCAAGTGGGCTTTTAGAAGCCCAGAGAAAGCAATGGCCCATGCTGAGGTGAAGGTGAAATACCTGAGTCACTCTGGAAGATGACAGAGGAAGGAAAAGGCTGAGGGAAATGGGCATGCAGTATTATATGAAGCCAGAAGACCCACCAGAGATCTGTGTTCCACTGGAGGGTTCAGAGGACACACCATTCATCAGTGACATTAAGAACACACTTCTGAGTGAGATGGACACGAGCATCACTAAGAAACTTGGTGGATGCTCTTCTCTGCAGACCAAGGCTGCTGGTAGGAGAGGTGGCTGAAGAACTGGGCTTGTTAATAGTCATGGGGATGGTGGGTTACTGAAACCAGAAGTCAGGGGGCTGCGATTATCATAATGACTTGCAAGTTCAGAAGGGCAGCCATGTGGCTTGATTTAAAGGAAAGTGAGAAGATAAATAACAGAATGCAGTGACCTTAGAAGCAAAGTAGTCAGGCCACCAATAAGGTTGCTGCTTAGTGTGTGCAAACAGAAGAAGGCAAATGTGGAGGGAAGGTTTAGAGAACTTCTGCTTCCAGCCAAGATGGAGTCGCAAGTTTCAGATTTGCTCTTGTGTGTGAAACAACCAAAAGTGGACAAAATGAATGAAACAATAATTTGCAATATACTGGACTTCAGGCAATGAAGAAGAACAACCCCTGAAAAAAGGGGAATCGAATGAGGTGAGCCCTATGATTGCCCCACCTAACTTCCTAAAGAGAGTTTCCACGTCATGGCACAGGAAGAGTGAAGTCAGGTAGACCCCTGACTTGAGAAGACAAAGCCAGCTAGAGTTTGCAGGAGCAAGTACTGGAGAGGAGAGAGCTACTGGAGAGGGAAAACACTGGAGATGATAGAGAGACCCCTTCAGGTATTTAGCAGAGAACTAATGAGCACGTGTGATGGAGGGATGCCAAACAGACAAATACAGAATCTAAGAAAACTCAATTGCAGCACCCTGGGAGCAGCTCTTTCTTGATAGCTCAGTGAGGTGGAGTCCTCTGATTGGTCAGGCCTGGGAGATGTGCCCACCCCTGGGAGGCCAGGCGAACCCTGCCAGAAACACAGGAGCAAGCTACTGTGATGGTTGGCATGGATGACGCTTGATTAGAAACCCTGAATCCAGCGGAGAGAAGGGAATCAGTCTTGAGAAATTCAAGGGGAAGGGACATTTCAGACACAAGCTGATTACGTCGGTCCCCTTCTATTCTGGAAGGACTGGTGGCTCAAACTTACAGGGATAACTACCTGTTCCAGGTGTGAGTCTGCCTTTTCTGCCTGCAGTGTCTCAAGCAGCACAACTTTCTAGGGACTCGAGGAAGGCCTGATCCACAGGCATGGAATCCCACACAATATAGCATCTCTCCTGAGGACAGGAGAGGTGCGTCCGGAGGACACACTTCCTAGTGAAGAAGGTGTGAGATTGTGCCTGTGACTGTGGTACCTACTGGTTGTATCGCATACCACACCATCCAGAAATAGCTGCCTTATAGAGAATGTTAGCATGGCCTTCTAAATGCACAATTAGAGTGCCAACTCGGAGGCAAGGATGAGGTGCCATCCTGATCCTTCTGGATGCAATGTATGTATTATATCAGAGATGTCTATATGGTGTTGGGTCCCCTTTAGGAAAAATACATGGACCCAGGAAACAGAGATAGAAGTAAGAGTGACTTCACTTACCATCACTCCCAATGACCCACCAGGGGACTTTGTGCTTCTCAACCTCCCAACTCTGGACTTTGCTGGGATTAAAAGTTCTGACTCCCCAAGGAATATAGTCTTGCTAAGGGACACAGTAAGAGTTCCACCGAATTACAAGCTATAGCTGCCAAAAGGGTGCTTTGGACACCTTGTGTCCAGGGACCAGCGGGGTAATTGACCTTATCACTGAGAATGGCTAGGGCTGCTGTTACACACAATGGGGGCAGAGAGGAATATGTGTGGACCCAAGTGACCCACGTAAGTGCCTCTCAGTACACCTTTGCCCCACTGTAACTGTGAGTGACCCATGCAGCAATGTCAGCATGAGAAATGCATGATTACCAAGGGCCCAGACTCTTTAGTAGCAGAGAGGGGAGTCACACCATCAAGTAAGTCTCAGACCTGACAAGGATGGAGAGAATTTGGAAAGGATGGTGAAGGAGAGAGAGGGTCAGAGCCATTTGTGGACCTGAGACCAAACCCAGGGATCAGGACTGTAGTTCATCCCACTACCTTCCCCCTTCTAAGAGCCCCCTGAGGAAGAGAGGCCCACAGGACCTCTCTCTGCGAACGTGCATGCAAAAATGGATCGCCAGTGGGTAAGCTGTGCTGGCCGTAGAGGTGCCTTGTTCAGCTCTCTCCGCAAAGGAGCCTCTAGCGGCCGCATGGTGGGATCCACTACGGCGTTCATGTTTAGCCCAGGCTTCCCCAGTGTTGCTGTGATGCAGCGCATCTCGGGTCCTAGAGCTGGACCATTCCCGCCTGATGTGTACACTGCTTTGTGCAGCTCCTACCCATTGACCTGACTGAGACTTTCTCAGAACTCCACTGCAGGCTGCGACTCTTCTTCTGCAAGCCCTCCTTCCTGCTCTCCTTTCAGGGGTGTCGGGCCCACATCACAGTCTGAAGGTTCCCCCCCTTCTGCCTGCTCCAGCATTTTGCCCAGTAAATCTCTCACATGTCCACTCTTGTCTAGACATCTGCTTCTCAGAAGACCTAATTGGCATGCATTTTCTGCTCACCCTGCCTTAAACACGTTCCCTTACATATATCTCCATCCAAGGCTACTCTTTTTGCCCTTTCATGGCTCTGATCTGAATGTGTCATTGTTTTATATTTGGATTTGCTTGTTCATGGTCTGCCTCTCCCTCAGGACTGTGAAATTCCTGCAAGTGGGGTGCTATGAAGGATCCCTGTAGAGTTCACTGCTGTGCCCCAGTGCCTGGCACATGACAGACATTCTATATCTGTTAAATATCTGTATCTTGTTAAATGAATGTTCAATAGGCAATGGGAAAATTGGAGAAGCATTAAGCCTATAAAATGCTTTGAAACCCACCAGATATTCTGTTTTTTTCAGAAGTGCCTGCTTATGAGCTGGTGTTATTTCCGGTGCCGGTCATTAGGGACTCTCTCTGTTTGGAGCACACACCCAGTCCCAGTACAGGCAGACACCAAGCAACCTGGCTGCATCCCACACAAAGCTAGATATAAGTTTCTAAGGTCAGGGTGATGAGCCATCGTCTCACTGGAGGGGGCACTTTTGTAACATTCCCCCTTGAAAAGAATCTCACTGGGATCAACACTGAACGGGGTGTTTATCTTCAGAATGTGAAATGTATGAAGCGCTGTAATTAAACCAGCAGGGGTGGGGATGGAGCGTTAGCTCCAAATGGTTTCTTTGAAGATGAAAGTCATTAGATTTCAATGAAAATCTAAGATGCAGCATCCCACCGACACAAGAATATTTAACCTACATCCTAGAGCAGGGCAAGCAATTGATAGTATGATTGATAATAACTTGATTGCAGCAATTGGGAAGGGGAGTTTAAAAATGGTTAGATTAGCAGGAAGCAGGCAATGAGTTGAATTTTCTTAGAATGTTGAAGTTTCTCCATATTCTTTTTTTTTTTTTTTTTTTTTGGCTAGGAAAATGCTGAAGCCACTCGGTAAATAGGTAATCCAGGAGCTGGAAAGTCATAGAATCTCACCCAAACAAACCATCCAGAGGAAACAGAGCCAGAGTGTCCTGTCGGTGACAACACCTGGTGGATAAAGTTGCCATGCTGAGCACCGGTTTTCACTGCTGAGGCAGACTCTCTTGGTACCTACCCACCCATAGTGAAGTGTTCAGTGCACGCCTCTAACTTCCTGCTGAGGTGTCTCTCTGCCTACGTGGCAACCTTTCTCAGCTGAACACAGGGCGGACCAGAAGTGCCAGAGACTTACTGTCCCTGGAGCAACCCTCTACCCATGACACGTGGGAGTCAGTGGGTACATTCTCAGCTTCCTCCCATCTCAGATGAACAACTCTGAGGTATGCTCTGTGCAGCCCCCCGAAGGCCCCAGGAGGCTTGAGTTGCTGTTGCCTCATTAATGCACTGCGAATTGCCTTCCTCATTCTCCTACGGTGGCTTCTTAAGATCATATCCAAATAAATGATCTGCATCTTGATCTTTATCTTAGGGTCTGCTTCAAGGGGAACCCAAAATAAGATAATGGGGGAGCGTTTTCAGGGGTGAGAGGCAAAGTATTAATAACTGATTTAGCTGGGACATTACCCCATCGGAAGGGATGCCAGCCACAGTGACAGGCCTTACCTCCAGCTTGCTCTGTGTGTGTGTGTGTGTGTGTGTGTGTGTGTGTGTGTGTGTGTGTGTGTGTGTTGGAAGAGTGGTAGGGGAAGGCAGGCAGAAAGCTGAGAGTTACCTTCAAATGTGTAAAAGGAGAAGAGGGCACTTTCTTTCCCGAACTCAAAACTAAGACCAAAATGGAGGTTATGCAGGGCTTGCTGCTTTGTTTTTAATTTTTTTCCTCTGAGCTACTCAGGACTCTCATAGTTGCAAGTGATAGATTTGCAACTCAAGTGGACTTAAGCAGTAAAGGGAGCTTATTGGTTTCTATAACTACGGGGGAATATGGACTTCAGGAATGGCTGGATACAGGTGCTCAGTGGTGTTGGTACTTTCTCTGTCTCCCTCAGTACCTTCATCTTTCCTCTGTTTTCCTCTTGTCCAGCTTCAGTTTCAGGCAGCTTCTCCACTTGAAGTGGTAAAATGGTTGCTGGTTGCCCTGGACACTTATCCTCACAACTCTCATCTCTTCCCTAATTGCTCCAGATGTTCCAGAAGTGAATTTACCCATAAACCAATCACTGTTACCAGGGGGAACGGAATGCTTGGGGCATGTGCCCTCCCTTGGAACTAGTGGGAATGGGTTTAGTCCCACCCAACTACACAGATTGCAAATGGCGAAGGATGGTTTTGAAAGGAAAACTGGGATGCCTTTACCAGAAGAAGGGCGCATGGCCGGTAGGTTGGCAGAAACCACAGGAATACACTACATACATCATGAAAGTGATGTGACATTACAGAAAACTTTGGAAAAGGAAAAAAATTCACCTCTAATCTTATCACTGGAGTTCAACTCCAGATAACATTTTAAGTTGAATTCTGCCCACCTCCTTCCCTTTTTTAATGCATTTTAAACTTACGTATAAACACAGTGACATACATAATTAACTCGATTGTGGTGACGATTTAACAATGTATGTATATATCAAATCGTCATGTTCACCTTAAGTATATACAATTGAGTTTGTCAATTTATACCTCAACAAAACTGGGAAAAAACCCACAGGGACATACATTGATATCTTGCTTTTTCCCCCTCGTTTAACGTTTTATTGCAAGTCTTTTGTCCAGGTTGTTAAAGATTCCTCATGGACATTATTCTCAATGATTGCATAAAAATAAGGACCCTCCAGAACTGTAGTGGGTGGGAAAGTAGTGACCTCCCCAGCACCGGAGCGATGCCAGCAGGGTCTACACAGCCACGTGTCAGGGATGCCATGGAAGGCGATCCTGTCATGGGTGGGAGGTTGGAGGGCTTGGGGAATGTTTTTGGGCAGATCGGGCAGCTCCAGCTCCAGTCGCTGCCCTCTCTCCCCGGAGTCTGTCCCCTGAGGCCCGGCAGGTGCCAGGTGTATGGAAGGCCTGGGGGCTGTGAATCACCTTTTTGTTGCTGCCTCCTGACAACATCATAGCCCAGAGGCCTCCGATCACCTGCTCCACCCCTTTCACCACACAGGGACTATGAGGCTTGTGGGAATGTCTGGCTCCATGGGAAAACAGAACACCTTGTGAGACTTTTGGCCCAAACTCAGAGGCAGCTGTTTGGACCACTTGGTGGTCTGAGAAATAACATTACAGGCTTTGCTGATCTAGTGTCTCATACCACCTTGCAATTTTAGGGGCTGGAATGAACCTCAAAAGGTCATCCAGTCCGAGAATGACAGAGTTCATCTTGTGTATTACTTCTGATTAGGTGCCCGGAGTCCAGTGTTAAGAAGGATTCTGAGGCTGCATTCTGGTTCAGGGGAAATGAAAGGCATGATTGATTAGTAATGTCTACCATGATCTTGAAATCCTGACACGATAGCGTGCCTGTGGAGGACTTGGCTCTCTTGGCATGGTTCAAACTCTCTTCCCTGACCCCAGTAATTGCTCAGATCTCTGCCCTAGTGTCTCTAGATTCTTCATCTATCCATTGCTTTAATAATGCAATTTTAAATGTCTATGTACCACATACCAAGGAACAAACAAGGAATAAGGCATCATACCAGTTCTCAAGCAACTCAAGGGCTCTTCTGCCAGGGCTCTTGGGAATCCTGTGTTAGAGATTCACTCTCTGGATTAGGGCACTCATTTGTGTGCCATCACTACACTTTTGGCCACATCTGCAGACCCTAGTACCGATATTCACTTATCATTATTCGTTTTTTTTGGCCGTGCTACTTGGCTTGTGGGATCTTAGTTCCCCAACCAGGGATTGAAACCCGGCCCTCGGCAGTGAAAGCGTGGAGTCCTAACCACTGGACCACTAGGGAACTCCCTCACTTAGCAATATTCTTTAAGTTGGCTTTTTATTTTTTAAATTTCCCTTTTTTGTGTATTTATTTTTCAAAGGAAGTTTCCTACAACTACCTTAAAAAAGAAATCTGTGTCCCTCGTATTAAATATGAGTAACTAGAAAACACTACATAACCATAAAAATAAAGAAAATATTAGACCCCAGATTCAGAATTTACAAATAGGACTTTATTGTGTATACGAACCACACAGTTGGAAGGAAGGCGGCAAGCGCTCACCAGCTTCTCAGTGTATCAACGTTATAAACCTCTTTTTATACACAGTTAAATATAACACCCCTTGAGGTCCGCAGGGAGGAGGAGGCTTCTAGCCCTCAGGTGGAGGGGATGAGGTCTCGTGAAACTCCTGAGCTTTGAAGTCACACATTAGCAAACTTTCCAAAAGCCGATTTGGAAGAGGTGCTAATGGCAGACGTTCGGCAGGGCCCCAGGTGTACAAGAAGGTCCATCCTTCTGTTAGACTGGAAGTTTCTTTCTCTGAGTACCGACAGGTGGTGCTGTCTTAGGGCTGAGGGACTGATGTCTTCATCCCTTTCCAACCGGTTGTCCCTTATTCCAAGGTAGAGTTGTACTGTCTTTGGTACAGAGTGTGTTAGGGCCTCGGCTGTTCCAGCAGTTTCTGCTTACACAGACTTGAAGAACTTTGGAGCAAGATGTCCCCCAGGGCAAGCACGGGGAGGGGAGCGTGCTGGACTGGCCGCTCTGCCTGGGCCTCCAGCCGTCTGCATGGCCTCACTTGTGGGAGCTTGGGGATGTCCCAGGGTCTCCCTGGGCCTGCTTCCCTCTCTGTCACCCGGGTGTCAGGGAGGCAGGTGTGCAGATGCAGGACTCCCTGGATTTCTACAGGAGCCGGGCCCCCTGGGACCTCCATCCCTTCCCTTGCCTCTGTCCCTTTGCCTTCTGTTTCCTTTTTGGTGGTTTATCAGAGGAACCCAGTCTCAAAGTTAATTCCCTTAATGAATTGTAAATAACAAGGCCAGTATGGAAAATGCTAACGATCCCCTTTGAAATTCTAAGCATGTCTGGTTCCAGCTTAACAGGCAATTCTCTGAAGAGGTCTGGGGTGGAGGCCGCCGCTGTCTTATGAGGGGTAAGTGGTTCTTGGCTCTGCCCCGCTGATCGCGACCTGGTGATGCCGGCCAAGCCTTGGCTCTGAGAGCTCTGCTTGGTGCCTGGCAGAGGACGAGTGTACATTCCCAGATGGCAGAGTTGCGGGAACTGTCTGCGTGGTCCAGCCTACCTGCCTCTCCCCGACCCCTCTCCTTCCCTACCACGCCCACCCCCCAATTTGGTCAAAACCCCTTTCTTTCCCAGCAGCCTGTGAAACCAGAGATTGGGCTGGCATCATTTTGAGTCTGCCACTAATGGGTCTGAATTCAATCATTTTCTCTCTCCAAGCCTCAGTTTCCCTATCTGTGCAACAAATTAGACCAGGGTTTGCAAACTCAAAACCTAAGGGCCAAGCAGGTGACGTAAAGTGATGAGAGCAGAGACGGGGCCCTGCCTGTGGACCAGCTGCTCTTGGCAAGAGCTGACTGTCACCACTGGGAATGCAAACCCAGTGGGGCTACTTATTCTGAGTTTTTAAAAGAGAAACTGCAATTTTTTTGCAAAATCTCCCCATTAAAAAATAGCGGTCCACCGGTTTTTAAAAATTTAAGCATTGCATGGCAGTGGACTAAACGCTGCCTGCAGGCTTGCACTTTGAGACTCTGGCCCTGCAGCTCTGCCCATTAGACATCTCAGGGTTCATTTCAAGGGCCAGGGCCCTCACTTTGCTCCCCAGCCATCCACCGGCTCCCCCACCCCTCCATTCCTGTCACCCTGGAGCGCTGTGCTGGTCATTAGGGTTGATCTCAGATATCTGGCTTCTTCTGCCCATACTCTAGAACTCAGGTGTGGTCATGTGACTTCCTTTGGCCAATAAAATGGGAGCAGACGTACCATATGGGCAGAAACACAAGCTTCATCACGGTCTCTCTTCCTCTGCCACCATGATGGGTACTGTTCCAGATGACAGCTGCCCCATCCACCGGCTCCCAGACCCCCTACTGCCCTGCAACGGGCATGTAGATTGAATGAAAGTTTCAGGTATGTTTGTCACTGCAGCATACCTTAGCTGCTCCTATCATCCGTACCCTCTCACCCACAGCTATTGTGTTCATGGCCAGCCCTCCAGAGCCCAGAGGAACTGTTAGTGGGAGCGGATGGGAAGGGTAGCCCTCTATTTGGTTTGCTTTGTTCTCCGCTGTGTCTCCAGTGTGTAGCACAGGGTCTGGTACATAGTAGGTGCTCAATAAATATTTGTTAACTGAATGAATGTATTGGCACATGGGAGGGATTTGGGCATCAGGGTGGGTGATCATGATGTCCAAAGGAGGTTGCGATCAATTGCAGTTTGGTGGAGCTTGGCTGGGTCCCCGAGCAGTCTTTCCTTGGTTATAAGTGACTCCGAAGCTCTAGGGAGAAACAGGCCCTGACTCCAGATTCTGCGCCCTTAACCCTGAGGCTACTGGAAAACCAGAAAGGTCCCTGAATATGATTCTGTTCGGCTCTGCTCCTCACATGACCTGAGGCCTTGGGCAAGACCCTCCTGGTCCCTGTTTCCTCCTCCCAACCTCAACTCATTTCAGTGCTTCTTCGCAACCGTTATTGTATCTATGTGTCACCTTAATGATGATTTACTTAGTGCTTCTTTCTTTCCTTGTGTACTTTATCTTCATCCTAAGCAATATTTCTAATCCAGATTAAAATAACCCTGTAGCTGGGCAGAACTTTGGCATCATTCTGAATCCTCTGTCTTCATCTTATGCCACGTTCAACCTCAAAGATCTGTCAGCGCTGCTTCAGAAACACAGCCCTGCTGTCTGCCTGCCGCTTCTCTCCTGTGACTGGGCCCAGGCCACCGCAGATCCCGCCTCCAGCCTCACGGGCTTCTTCCTGCCACTCAGGCTCCCGGAGCTCTCTCCCGCTGTTCCGCCTTTGCATGAGCTGTTCTCTCCACCGGTGACACCCCTTCCCCAGATCTTCTAGTGGCTAGATCCTTGTCATTATTCCGGCCTCAGTTTAAATGTCGCCTGGTCTCTGTGTCACTGCCCTGTTCTATTTTCCTGTTGCCCGTATTACTTTCTGCTATGTTCTTGTCCATTTAGAGGTTAATAGTCTTTTCCACAAGAACAGCGTTACTCAGCATCAGTTTTATTGACATTTGGGGTCAGATTCATCTTTGTTGTTGGAGACTCCTGTGCACCGTAGGACGTTTAGCATCTTCCCTGGCCTCCATGCACAAGATGTCAGTAACACCCTCTCTCCCCAGCTGGGACAACCAAAAGTGTCCCAGGTGAGGGGATGGGCAAAATCACCCCCGGCTGTCAAGATTCACTGCTGGAAAGAATGTGAATGTCCTAAGAGCAAGGCAATTACTTTCGTTGTTCATCTCTGTAGGCCCAGCAATCAGGACACGACTCAATAAGTAATTGTTGAGCTGAAAGAATCAGAGGGGGCATCATTAAAACAGGGGGAAAAGTTTTGTGTAGCACCCGAGCTAACCTCGTTGCCCTCGGAGGTCCACGAGCTACATTTTGGGAAATGCGGACAGCGTGATCTCTGAGGTCACTTCCAGCTCCACGGAGAACTCCGGGCATCTCCCAGAGCCAGGGTCTCTGCCCGGGCCAGGGCGAGCCTGAGAGGGGAGGCTTTAAGGATCCCGGTGGGCTGTCAGTTTCTTAATGCAAAACTGAAAGAAAAGTTTGCAGCCACGCCAGGGCACAATCTGAAGAAGATAAATCACAGTTACTTGCAGCCGGCTGACAGCAGTTTAAGCCACTGCAATCATCAGGCTCCCAGGGAGAAGCTTCTTTTATCTTACTAAATGCAAAAACTAGACCTGAAATTGGCAATATCGCGGCCCTCTCAGCGGCCGCGCTTTTTACATAAATATCAGCGAGCAGTAAGTAAATTCTGTTGACGAAATGTAATAAAACAAAGACTGTTTCAAATATGACCATTCCCCGATGCATTCTGAAGCCTCAGTCCCACTCACTTATTACTCGCTGCTGAGATTATAAGGTTTGCTTTTATCTGTCAGAAATCAATATTTCAAACATCGGATAAAAGAGGAAATTGAACTGGGAATAGGCTGAAGTGCCGTAAAAACTACAAAGCACAATTATCAAAAAGCACTTAAAGTGCTTAATAGGACACACATATAAAAATGCTCAAATTAATGTCAGAGAGCCATAATGAGAACTTTTCCTATGCTTTTTCATCCCCATGCAGTGTAATTTGAAGGCTGGCCAGTCCATCAATACGGTTGTCAATTTCTACGATGCCCCGAGGACCCTGAGCTGGGCATTTGTTAGAAGTGAACCATTACATATGATTGGTTAATATTTCCGTTTATTGAAGATACATTATTTTGTATGGAGTGTTTAAGTTGTTGAGGCTTAACCATTACAAACAGTTATGACAAAAATAGATCTTGGGGTAAACAGCCTTCACAGTCATGCTTTTAATAAGCACGGCCATAACTAGGAAATTGGATTTCCAGGAGTTGGGAGGGAGAAAAATTGTGAGGGAGACATGGGATGATGGAGGAGGGGAACCCTCCATTCTCCTATGTACCCAGAACACATGTTGGAAAGTCGACGAGGGTGTCTCTTTTTTTTAAACCAAATATCGTTTGGTTATTTTATTGTTTTCTTCCCCAAAGGAAGAACTACTCCCCCCCCCGCCCGCCCCCCCCCCCCCCGCCCCGTGATGATAAACATACTCCTAGAGAGGAACTGCTTATCTGGCGTCATTCTAGGCAAGGGATCAACAAAGTTCTTGTGCAAAGAGCCAGATAGTAAATATTTTGGGCTTTGCAAGTCAAGAGGCAAAATCAAGGATGTTACATAGGCGCTTGTATAAGAACCGTTAAAAATGGAAAAGCCATTCTCAGCTCTCGGGCGGGACACAAGCAGGTGGCGACCCCCATTTGTTTGCCAATCCCTCTTCCAGGGGAAGCGTGTGCTTACATAACTTTCATAACAGTGTGTTTTGTTGTCCCGGCAGAGGCAGTGGATGAAATCCACAGCCCCTTGGTCTGGCCTCCGAGGTCCCGTGACCTGTGACCTGTGACCTGCCCCGCTGGCCTCTCTCCCCTCCCCGACCACGCTCCCTGAGCCCCTGCGCTCCAGCCACGTGGGCCTTCTGTCTGCTGCTCTGCTTCCTTCTCAGCTCTTGCACTTGCTCTTTCTTCTGCCTGGAATATTCTCTCCCCTACACTCCCTCTGGGGTGGCTGGCTGCTTCTCAAATTTCAGATCTTGGTTCAAACGCCCCTGCCTCAGAAAGGCCTTCTCTGGCCACCTGGGCCCTCCCCCTCACACATTCCAGCAGGAATTCCTGTTTGGATTTGTGTTTATTTGTTTGGTTGTTTCTCCTCTGCCTCCTTCCCCTTTCCGGGGCAGGGACCCTCTGAGTTGTTTACCTCTGTATCCTTATGCCAAGAGCAAAATGGTTCTGAATCCGGTTTTCAATTCCTATTTCAATTGTCTTAAGTTCAAGTTCACCAGGCTCAATAAATACGTGCTGAGTGAATGAATGAATGAAACCATGAATGATAATCCTGAGTAGCTGGCCCCAGTTTGCTGACAAGAAACACTGTGGTCACAAGACGTATTTTGTATTCCTGGAGTCGGTGTCTCAAGAAGCAGGATGATTTCCTTCACTTTGCTTATGGGTGCTCCTTTTGGCTGGGAAAACTAATCCCCGACCTCATCCATGAATATTCAAATCCTCCTTGTTCCTTGACTGGGTACATGACTGCTCCTCCAGGAAGCCCTCCTTGATCCTCAGGTCATGCTGATGCTGAGCCTGCCTGAGACCCTTCCTTACCAGCATGCCTACCAGATGCCTGGGCTCGCCTAAGGATTATTGTCCTCTCCATTCATCTCCCTCCAGAACTTTGTCTGCAGGGGCCCAGTCAGTACTGTACTTAGGACCAGCCGCTGGACAGCCAATGGTGATGGCACGGACCTCCAGAACTGGGACCTGAACTCAAATCTGTCCCCAAGTCACACTGCCTTAGTTTGTACAGTAAAATTGGTCCTGAGGCCCAGACCACACAGAGAGCATCAGTCGATATCCCTCAGGTCCTGCAGTCACATTGGAAATGTGTACAAGGTTCTGTAATGAGGGGCCGTACTGATGGCAAAAGGGAACAGGAGTCCGCCCAGATGTCTGGGAGGGAGACGTGGTTAAGGGGTGTCGGTCTGCATGTGGTTGGTACCTGGCCTCCGGACAGCCGGGCCACCTCTCTGCTCACAGCTCTGTGAACATGCCTCATTTCGGTTCTATGTCCTTGGATTTGAAGGCGTCCCTCTTAGCGCGCAGAATGGGGAAGGAGGAGGCCCCGCAGCTGGGGGAGGTGAGGGTGAGGGCTCCTTTTGCTCAGCAATGCACTTGGACCTGGGAACAGAGCCTGCGTTTCCCTGGAGCCCACCTCTTCTCCAGAGGAAGGATGCTCTGGCTGGGGGACAGAACGCCGCTATCCAGAGAGCAATTGCCTTTGGGGTTGAGCGGAGAAAGGGGAGGGATTTCAAATGTGGAAAGGGACCAGCCTCCGAAGCTGTGCTCTCTCCTTGGGCTGCCGCCAGTTTGCAACAAGGCTCTGGCAAGTCCTGCATCACTTTGTTTTCTTTAAGCTGGGCCCATAAGGCCCCCCTCACCCTGGCGCACATCTGCTGGCACAAGCTGAGGAGGGAGTGGGTGTCCACGAGGCTGTGATATCAGAACTCTGTGGGTTGCAAGTGGCAGAAACTGAAGTTAAGCCAGCAGAAGCCCAGAGGCGCCGAATCTGAGAAGGGCTGGAAGGTCAAGCACACGGAAGGACTGAGATACATCTGGGCCTCAGGATAATGGGACCAGAGCCTCCCACTCTCTGTCTCCCATTATTTCAACAATACAACCAGCAGTGGTTAGGTGCCCACTATGTGCTGGGTATCCTTCCAGGATCTGGGTAGACAGGAGGGAAGAAACCAGCATGGCCTCTGTCCTCATGGGCTGATAACAGTCTTCCCTGTGTGTCCTGGCTTCTTTCTTGCTCATTCTTCCCTGGCCAGCTTTCTCTACGTGGGGAAGGCATGGCTGCAGACCACTGCAGCACCTCCCAGCTGTACGAAGTTCTCTTGTTCCACATCCAAAGATCCCCGGGAAAGGAGTCACTTGCCCATTTCTAGACCAGTCACTTAGGGCCAGCGCAGAGTCCCATTGTGCGAACGTGGAGGCTTGGCTGTGCACAGTGGTTAGTATTTCCTTGTTAGAGACGGAACAATTAAGGCTCAGAGAAGGTGATTCACTCATCAAAGACCACACAGCCAGTGAGTGGGAGAGTTGGGATTTCAATTCAAGTCAGTCTGTTTGCAGAGCCTGTGCTGTCTCCATAATAATGGAGGATATTTCCAGGAACGCAAGTTCATGGGGGGCACAGGCTTTGCACTGGACAGAGGGGGACCCTCATGGAGTCATCAGGACAGCTCCCCGAGTCAGAGATGCAGAGGAAGGAGGAGGGAATGCCAAGTGAGTTTAGCAGGGACAGATGCTTGGCATCTTTGCCCAGATGGGGAGGGGCACGTCTGGGGTCGGAAGAAGGGTGAGAATGTTCTGGGGAGCTAAGGGGTCAGTGGCTCACCCTACAAATGTGTGGCTTCTTGCGGTATCACATCCGCCCAGAGAAGGAGCCTGGAGATGCTGATGCGGCTGCCGGGGCTGATCCAGGGTTGTGCTGCCTCTCATAGGGTGAGGAGAGACCGTCCTGCTGGGACCACTGAATTTCACTCTTCAAAGCTGTAAAGTGCCTCTCAAAGAGGAGAAAACGAGAGAAAAGAGATGTCTGCTCCCACAAAGGAGGGAGATTGCTCTAAGTAGAGGATTTTGTAATTATATTCATTTGAAATAATCAAGCATTTCCACCTACTAAGGGAGTCGTAAAGGAGGTGCTGGAGAAAGTGATCCAGCCATTTCTCAGGGCTGCCTCATCGTTTGTGGGAAGAAAAGGAGCCACAAATATAGCTTCGTCTCTTCCAGGAAAGGAAGCGGAAGGCCTCGATGGAGCAGAGAAGGAGAGCCCAGCTCTGGGTCACTGTGCCCGGGCAGCTCAGAAGCCTGCAACAGGCCACTTGCCCGGTTGAAAGGGGACAATCGGGCACTGTGGTGGGCCCAGAGGGGGGATTTAGCGCTGTGCTGTGCAGGAGACATTTACATGACCATGGACGGGTTCTGTACTACTGGGCCATCCAATACAGTAGCCAAGAGTCACGAATGACTTTTGGGCACTTGAAAGGTGGCTAGTACGACTGAGGAACTGGAATTTTAATTGGAATTTACTTTTAATTAATTTACATTTAAATTCAAATAGCCACATGTGACGAGTTGCCCCATACTGGACGACGGAGAGCAGTCCCAGATGCTGGGCTCTGGCCGACCAGCTCCTGCAGGGTCCGGACACGTGACAGCAACATCAGTGAGCTTATTCGGTCAATGAACAACAAAAATCCCATCTCATAGTTTCCTTGCAACATGCTGCCCTCTTGGCCCCTTGTTAGTTCAGCAGATAAACAATAGTCCTGGTTCTTTTAGTGAATCCTCAGGGCTCTCCCACTGAGTCACTTCTCTGCTTTCACTTTCTGCTTAAATCAGCCAGTCTGTTTCTGTTGATTGCAACTAAGATCCTAAGTGATGCACTTTTCTTCAAGGTGCCATCCAAGCAACTTTGTCCAGATAGTTTAGGAAACGGATCCATGGGAGTCCTTGTGATTTGACTGTTTGCCACCCCAGGCTCCACTGGTAGGAGGTTGCAGAGATAAGCCTGCACGCCTAGAACCCATGGAGATGGTCCTTCATGAACTGAGCCCTTGTAAAATCAGTGCTCCTGGAACAGCCCCCTTCTCTCATCAACCAGTGACACCTCGTTGGTCATTGAAGTGTTACTTGATTGCAAATAGAAATAGCTGATCTTCCAGAGATGCAGGATTTCATAAAGTCTGCAGAAGTGATAGCGGAGAGCGGCTGGACTCCCCACCAAGCCACTGGCAGATGATGACCTGCCGGGCCGAGAAACCAATCGGCAGGGATGACGACAGGCTGAGGGCTCCAATAGTCGATGTTCAATAATTGGCAGCTGAGTCCTTTAAATGTCAGAGATGAAGAACCGACTTCGGAAAACTGATGCAGCCTTTGAATAGTTTTGCCCAAATCACCCTCTTTACGCCTGGGCTGTGAAAATCTACCGTGAGGGGAAGGATGTTATACCGTGCCACTTAACAATTTTGACTGAAAACTAACCCCCCGCCCCCAAATCAATACCTGAGTCTTCTCTATTCTAAGAACTAACACTGTAGCACCTTTATGGCCTATATTTTATTTCATAGAACATAAAGCGAAGCTGTGTTCATAACTTTTAGTTTCAGTTTTCAAGAGGAGGCCCCCAATCAAACCTTTTATACCCTGACTACTAAGAAATGTTGGTTCCCATTTTAAGTAGACTTTAACCGGAACTGGTGACCCTGGGCCGACAGAGATATTAGGGAAGAGCATCTATGCTGTGCCTGGCTCTCTGCCAGCTGCCCCGGCCGCAGTGCCCTCCAGCTAGGTCCTGGTCCCTGTCTGGCCTCTGATGTGTCTTTCCCAAGGCCATCCCAGTGCAGCTTGGGGCCCCATGTGACCCTGAGGTTGGGATTATATGGGGGAAACCCGAATGCTGGGGTCTCCGGCCCCCTCTGCTCCTTCCCAGTCCCACCCAACCCCTCCACAACAGAAAGCAGCCGGGTAGAATGGCCCCATCTGCTCAGCAGCCCAGGGCCACCCAGGGATTCTGGTCATCGCAGCTGCTGTAATTACTTTTTCATCCTGCCTCCTTCTCGGGTGGTCTGTATGCTGAGGGTGTGGAGCCCGGTCTCCACTGGGTTGGAGTGGTATTTTTTTAGCGTCTCAACCAGTGTCCGGTTGACTGAGACATTTCGGGGAAGAAGCAGGTGCATTTACTTTTCGAGTATTATTTTACTAATCAATTGAAAAATTACCTTCATGAATGACAGAAGTGCAGACCTTTGGATTATTTCATTAAAAGGAGCAAACATTAATTACAAATCCAGCCCAACCTTGCAGAGACATAAATTATGGGCCTGATCTATTTTCTCTGTGCTTAATTGCAAGCAGTGACTAGTTCTTTAAATTATTATCTGCTGGGCCTCCAACGAAAAGAGAATTTATGGAGAGGCATCTTGAGGCCTTACTGGTGCCTACACTGCTCTCTGGGGATAGATGGGGAGGGGGAAGGCAGCAGAGGACCCAGGGCGGCATAGATGCCCCAAGGAATGGGTTCCATCCTTTCAAAGAACGAAGAAGGGGACATTTCCCACCACTGGCCTTCCAGCAGCCTTGCTGATCTGGAGTCTCAGGAGTTGACGTAGGTCCCTCTGAAATGAGTGCATTAGGGACAGGTGCCCCTTCCTCAGTTCGCTTACCGCCATCTACCAGAACACAGGCACAATGGCGATGGCAAGCTAGGATGACCAGGTAGTGGACGACGCTCCCTGCAGCTGTGCAATGTGACGTGTACAGCAGCACATGCAGGCCCTGGGGGATGCCCATTAGTCAAAATGAAGCTCTCTCTTTCAGATTTCTTCTGTCTGGGGTCTAACCTCCATCTTTGCTTAGTTGACACAACTGGTGAGTCAAAAGCCCAGAGCAGGTTCAGGCTTTATCCTGGAGCAAACGGCCTCTTTTTTTAAAGCTGTGACTCAGAGCGTGAAGGCCTCCGAGGGTTGTGTGAGCGCCCACTTAGAGGCAAGGCCTGGCGCTGCCGTGGCTGCCGTCAAGGATGCTTTCTCTGGAAGCTCGTGGTCCCTAATCAAGCACCCCAGACAGTAACTTGGAGGCTTAGGACTTTCCTGGGGGAGAAATATGAGCAGAGTTGGAGCTATGGCAGGAAGGAGAGCCGGCCTTCACCAGGGAGGACATTCTGAGTGAGTCACTCTTCTGGAAGCCCTCAGTGGGCATTTTTTTTTTTTTTAATTTTATTTATTTATTTATTTATTTATTTATTTATTTATTTATGGCTGTGTTGGATCTTCGTTTCTGTGCGAGGGCTTTCTCTAGTTGTGGCAAGCGGGGGCCACTCTTCATCACAGTGCGCTGACCTCTCACTATCGCGGCCTCTCTTGTTGCGGAGCACACGCTCCAGACGCGCAGGCTCAGTAATTGTGGCTCACGGGCCCATTTGCTCTGCAGCATGTGGGATCTTCCCGGACCAGGGCTCGAACCCGTGTCCCCTGCATTAGCAGGCAGATTCTCAACCACTGCGCCACCAGGGAAGCCCTCAGTGGGCATATTTGTTGTCCTAAAAATAAGCCCAATATATGTGAGCTCGCGGATTTGGGAGCACGTTCGCTGCTCCGTCTCCCCGACGGGAGGTAACGAGTAGCCCCAGGTTGTCCCTGCCACCGCCTGCCCTGCTCAGCCTGGGGTTCCTGGAACACTTGGACTCTGCAGAGAGGGTCCCACTGCAGGGGAGACCAGAGTGAGATCAGAAGCTGCCTCTTGCTCATCTCCGCCTGGGCCATTTGCAACTGGGTCAAATGAGGGTCAAAGGAGGGTGGATGGTCGATGGGAGAAACATGGGTGACTCCCTTCTATGTAGGTATTCAGGGATCTGTAGCCCCCTCGTTTATCACAAAGCCCTTTCCAAACCCAGATCCCATCATGGGGCACCTCAAGTCTGCTCATCGTCTTGGTGTCTTTAAGGATACGGCATCCTATTTTTGAGCCCCTGGAGTAGGTGTTTCCATGACGTCTTCCCTCAGTCATTTGTAGGAACTCCCTGCCTTATGGCATTTTCCCCAACAATGACAGATCTGAGGCCAACTGGACAGGGCCCAGAAGTAACAAGAGTACTATGACAAGATTACCAGATGCCTGGGGGCTGCAAACACTTCACCAACATTCTGGTGCAAGAGTGTTTGACTATCTAAAAAAAAAATAACAGTAGAAGATGATGCAAAATTCTAGGTGACATTGCCTCTCAATATCATGATGCAGATTACCTTTCAGTGGAATCAAAATTTCTTTATACGGATTGGAGTCCTGGCTGGAAGGAGATGGAGCTCAAACTGGGGAACTAGAGGAATATTTGATGCTGGGACTTCTTACAAAGATGAGGGCAGGATATAGAAAACCCACCTGGGATGGTGCAGCCCCGGGGGCTAGGGACAGCAGCGGCTGTAACCTCCTTTAGACCTAAAACAGCCCAGGATGGGAACAATGAATAGATTCTGGCTGTATGAAGAGGGCCGCTGGCAAGAGCTGTGACCTTGGAGGGTGGGGAGATGGAGGAGGCAATCAGTCATGCTGACTCTTGGGGGCAGATCTGCTAGTACCTCCCATTGGTTGAACCCAACCAAAAGCCAAAGGACAAGGGATCCCAGTTCTGTAGCTCATACATCTCAGTCTGCAGGGCCCGGAACAGGGTGGGGAAGGGTGGCGAGAAGTTTGGAGCCGCAAACAGAAGACACCCAGCACATTTGCCCCTGACTCAGCCTGGGGGTGGGGGGTAGCACTGAGGTTCACACTGACATTGAGATGTCAAGTTCAACTATCTCTTGTTCCCACTCACTCCCACAGCACTTCCCAGCTCCTGTAAGTCCCTTTCCAAGTATTTCCGAGTTCTCAGGGGAAGTCTCACAGGTGCTCACAAGTCTTCTGCAGAACGCGGGGGGTGAGCGCTACTCCAGGCACAGCCACCGATGCATTGTATCCTCGTGGTGTAAAGCTTCCTGGTGATCTGCAGAGAAGAGGGCTTACCCCTGTCAAAGGGGTCCCAGAGCAATGATGTGGACTCCAGCATCTTGTGTGGAGTTTCGAGTGAAATCTCCTTTTCAGTTTTTACCTTCATCTCTCTTGCTTTCAGGACTTTGAAGATAGTCCCTAAGGCTGACCCATACTGGAATAATTGCTCCCCCTTCATATTCAGAACTCCAGTTCCTTCTCTAACACCCTATAACCAAGGTTTTCTTCCTTGGCCAAGCTGGCCACACCTGGGCTTCTTCCTCAGGGTAGGCTGTCTCAGGAGGCTGAGTCTTACACCCAAAAGGACTCCTGCAGTTGCCCATGGATACCCCACCCATTTTCCAAATTCATCTGAATTCCATTGTGGTTTTAAGCTGGGAGAGTTGCTTAAAATGTAACCATGACACGAGTGTTTGAGATAGAAGATTCCATCACATCTTTGCTTTGTGACCTTGGGCAAGTAATTTCCTTCTCCAGGACCCAGCTTCCTAGTCTTTAAAATGAGGATAATAGTTTTTACCTCTATTGGGTCATTATGAGGATTATGTAAGATAATATATATCAAGTACTTATTAACACAGTCTCTAGAACATGCCTATGTTCTGTTTTGTACAAAATTTGGACCACATTGAGTACATGCTATTAATCAGGTTCTCTCTGTGGTAGAAATCCATTTCAAGCTGGCTGTAGCATATATTGATATTTATCAATCCTTTAGGCTCTCCTGTACTTGAACCTCATTCCCATGTTTGGAGAATTTCCCACCTTTTGAAACAGAGTCTGCCTTGCACTACAGTGGTGGGAAAATGCCATCTATCCACTTTCCCAGCCTCCCTTGCAGCTAGAGTATGGTCACATGACCCAAGCTCCACCAATACCTGCCCTGGACTTTACATCAGACATGGAGAAGCAGGGACTTTTCAGAATCCATGCTGAAAAAGATCATGGCTATGGTGGCAGCTATAATAAATTCTCAAAGGCAGCAGGAGAGTAGCTCTAGGGCAGCATCAGGGTCCGGCATCAGGAGTGTCAAGAGGCAACATGAGATATTAGCACCCAGTGGTGTCCCCCTGGCTCCAGTTCTGTGGCATGAATTTGGGCATTGTTCGGAGCAGCACAGCTCCAAGTCCTGGTTCTCCTGTGGGCAGCTATCATCCTTCTACTACATTCCTTTTTAGCTTAAGTTAGCCAGAGTTGATTTCTGTTGCTCATTATGCCACACCAGGTGAATGCATTAAAATGATGGTATCTGTTATTACAAAGAAGCCCAAGAAGTTTGGTGGCTTAACACAATGGAAGGTTACTTCTCTCTCATCTCAGTCCAATTGGCAGTGGGGTAGGCAGTACCCTCTTCCCTACTGTCATTTGGGGACCCTGCCTTATGCCATCTTCAGTATATGGCTCCCAAAGTCATCCTGGGTGTTTTACCATTTAGCCCATGGATGGAAAAAGACAGTGTGAAAGATGGCATAGAAGGTTTTGGGGGTAGTGATATTCTATACTTCTGCCTCTAATTTCATTGGCCAGAACTCAGTTGTGTGGCACTTGTAAGGAAGGCTGGGAAATAGAGTCCCTGACTGGGTAATTTTTTCTCAGCAAAATGCCACAGATCTCTGGTGGCTGTCTCTGCCATACTGGGTTAGCCAGTTACAGGGAACTTACTGCCTCCCATACCTGCAAAGCACAGAATATTTAGCCCAGGAATGGCTGCATCTATGTATATAGACTCAGTTTCTCCTTACTTCTCGGCTCCCCTACCCCCTCGCCTCATTCTGTAGACTCATTTACAGAAAGTCTCTTCAGCTTTAATGCAGGGTGGCAACCAGAAACTCCAGGATAACATTTACCAGCTTAGCAAAAGCAATGTCTCTTTCCCAACAGTTCCAGCCAAAATCCCAGGGCTGACTCTTACTGGACCACCTTGAATCACGTGTCCTTCTCTGAACCCATCACTATGGCCAGGGAGATAGAATAAGCTGATTGGCCAAGCCCGAGACATATGCTCACCTCTCCTGGCGGCAGATGGATTCAACCCTCCCTAAGCCTCATAGACTGAGAGTGGGAAGGGAGCAGGAGGTTCCAGAAAGAGAAATGAGGGTGCTTCTACCAGAACAGAAAACAGTGAAGCGATCAGTGTCTATCAAACAGATGTAGACGTTCACTCTTGGCTGTGGCCTATGGAGAGATGATCCTGGGAACTTGGGGATGGGTCCCGCAGTGGAGCATTACTTAATACACGGAGGATGTTTCTAACTTTGGCATTTTCCACCCACAGAATAACAACCCCCAGCACCTGGGTACCCCAGATACGTCCACTTTTCTGTTACTCTATCGTCCTTTCAATTGTCCTGGGATTTGGGAGGCCTGTGTCCTGGCTCTGGCTCTGCCACTCTTCCTGTGTGTGACTTTGAATAATCTTTTCCCTCTCTGGGGCCCAGTTTCTCATTCTGCAAAGTTGAGGGCGAGTATGAATCAGATGATAGCTGAGTCCCTCCAGCTTGGACATTTCAGGGATCTGCAGAAGGCCGTCTTTGTTCAGATCTGGCACACCCAGTCTGTGTCTTGTCAGCACTAACAGGAAAATTGAATGAACACTGGGTTGGTGGTGGGGATTCTTGCTAATCCTTGCTTTATTTTTGCAGCATAATCGAATTCAACAATTCAGTTCTACAAATATTTATTGAGTGCCTATCAGAGTCAGGATAAGTCTAGCATTTGAAGAATTACTTTTAGGTTTGCGAAATCTGTTCCCTGCTAACATCCTGTGTGAGTTGTACAGGTGGAGAAGGAGGCAAGGCAAGTGAGAGACCCCACTTTGCAGATGAGGACACTGGGCAATGTTGAATGCCCTTAACAAAGCCTCTCCTGATAGTTGTCATTTTACACTTAGATGTGTGATTATTTGATTAATACCGGTCTTTTCCAATAGGGTGTTTGCTCCAGCAGGGGAGAGATCAGGGCTGTTTTTGCTTCTAACATGGTACCTGGCACGTAGCAAGCACTCAGCAAATGTTTGTTGAATGAATGCATGAATGAAGGAGGGAAGGAACAAAGGGAGGGAGGGAGGAAACAAGAGATCATTGAAAGATGTGCTTCTAACTCTCTGTGGGACCTTGGCCAAGACCCTCTTCCTTTCTGGGCTGAATTTTCTCCCCTGTCATGTGAGGCGAAAATCAATAAACAGTGATTTACCAGCAGGCTCTGCCTCATGATCATGCCTGGCACTGAACAATAATATGGTCACACTGGCTGCACCCCAAATTTTCTCTTCTTTTTTTTTTGATTACATGAGTTTCAATTGTACAATGTACTGATTCTATATTTGTATGTATTGCAAAATGATCACCACCGTAAGTGTAGTTAACTTCCCTCACCACACATAGTTAGATTTTTTTTTTGCTTGTGATGAGAACTTTTAAGATTTACTCTTAGTGGGACTTCCCTGGAGGTTTAAACCCCACACTTCCACTGCAGGGGGCATGGGTTCCATCTCTGGTCGGGGAACTAAGATCTTGCGCGCCGTGTGGCACAGCTTAAAAAAAAAGTAAATAAATAAAATTGAAAAATAATACATAGATCTTTAAAGAAAGATTTACTCTTAGTAACTTTCAAATACGCAATATAGTATTACTAACTATAGTCACTATGCTGTACTTTATAGGACTTATTTATTTTATCCCCAGTTTTTTGATTTGGAATCTCTGAAGGTGAGACCCAGTTGTCTGCATTTTTAAAAAGCTTCCAGGCGATTCTCCTGCAGCCTGCGAGGCACCTGACATTTGGAACTCCCAGGAAAGAAACCCCCTCAGAACCTGTCCAGTTCTGATGTCCTTAGATGTCCACGTGATGTCCACTCCAAGTCCACGTCAGCGTCCCCCACCCCCATCAGACCACCCTCTCCGCTCTGCCGAGACGGCACCTATCAGAATTGCCCTGGCAGCTTCACGGCCTCATTCCGCTCTAGCAAGCACCAGGTAATTTGTGTCAGATTTTACTCTCACCTCCCTATCCTTCCCCTCCATCTCTGGGCTTTTTTGGGGGCAAACTCCTGAATTTCCCCTTTGGATCACAGTACCTCCATGCTGTGCAAATTGCCTGAGGGGCGTGCCCACGCCAGTTGGGAGCTGCACACTCTTATCAGGGGTGGGGCAGAGCTCAGCCATCTCCCCAGTTGGAGGGAGACAGTGGAGCCAATGGTTGGTGGGCGGTGAGTGCCAGTGAAGGGAGAAGGCGCTCGGGCATCATTGCCAGTGCAAAGGGCCCAAGGTCTCCCACCTTGGACAGACGACAGCCCTGGGAGGGGCAGATGCTCAGTCATGAAATAACGGCTGCCCCTTAGGAGCCTGGGGCCCTCTGCCATGCTGCTTTGAAGGTGGTGCGGGGAATGGGAAGAGCCCTGCACTGGACGTTATTCCACACTTTGAGCCTCACTTTGCCCACCTGTAAAATGGGACCGCACCTCTTGACCTGTCTCCATCATGGAACACTTGTGAGGAGCAAAGGAGAAAAAACGTCAGTGTAGTTGAGCAGTCTACAGTTTTGTGATCTTCATGTCCCTGTTCTCATCTCCCTACCCCCAAATGAGGCTGTGCTCCCATGGGCCACACCCTAGCCATGTCAACAGATGGCTATTTGCCCAGTTCCTCGGGCACTTATTATCTCTACCCCGGTGAACTGTGCACCTCCCAAGGATGGGTCCTTACACTGGTAGTCTGCGTTCCCTCCATATATGCCAGCCAACGCTGAAACAGTGGTTGAGGACGATGACCTCCCATGCGCGGTGGAGGTGGTCCTGCCATCTGGGCATCCATCCAGCATGAGTGACCGTGGCTCCAAAGTCCCTCATCTCACTCTTGGCACCCATGAAGCGGGCACCCATGTATTCAAGAAAAATTGACTTTGGATTGAGTTCATACAACATCCAGGAGTGGGGAGCAATCTTTCTCAGAACTCAGATGAAAAAACATAACGTGGTTAATATTAAATGAAGAGATTGGGCAACCCTCCCCCCTTTTCTTTTTATGGTTTGTGCTGATGTGTCCGTGATCAGGGACTGTTTTGTTTATGATTAATGAATGACTCACCTTGAGCTGCTTTCTGTTTATTTCATACTCATTATGAATTTGAAGAGGGCATGTTGAACTTGGCACCCAAAGGGAATGCTCAGGAATTTGGGGAAAAATGTTGATAGCTCAGAAGCCTTCCAAGGGGCAAATGGATGCCAGGAGAGCACCTTTCCAGCCTGCAAGTTCCAAAAGCAGGATCCCTTAGTTTGTAATCACCCCCAAACCGTATACTTATCGAGTACCTGCTCTATGCCACGTACTGTGCTGTCCTCACAGAAGGCTTGAAAGGGATGAGTGCAAATCACCCCCAACATGAACACATAAATGAGTCACCTTTCAGCTCGAGTTATTGTTCTGTCTGACACCCTCCATTTTTCTGAGAGAGTTTCTTCCCCTCCGTGGGTCTCAGTTTTTCTGCCTGTATTATGGAGCTTTCTCTGAGGTCCTTCTAGCTCTGCTATGTCCAGATTGCCAGAGCCCCTTGGAAACAAGAGACTATACCTCATCCCCGCCTGGCTGGTGGAGAGTTTGCTGATTAGATGAAAATAAACAAAAGATGGTGGTCAGAGTGTGGGAAGAGCTGGGTTCTCATCTCAATGTTCCTCATCTCTTACCATGTGGCCCAGGACGGCCCCGCCTCTCTCTAGGGGTCAGAGTTTCCAGCAGGACAATCAGAGAATTAGAGTCGATGGATATAAGACGGAGTCTGGCCTGCCTGGGGCTTTGAATTTGGTGCAACATTAAAGGTGATGATGGTACCAAAATGTTCATTGCAGCTCTATTTACAATAGCCAGGACATGGAAGCAACCTAAATGTCCATCATCGGATGAATGGATAAAGAAGATGTGGCACATATATACAATGGAATATTACTCAGCCATAAAAAGAAACGAAATGGAGTTATTTGTAGTGAGGTGGATGGAGTTAGAGTCTGTCATACAGAGTGAAGTAAGTCAGAAAGAGAAAAACAAATACAGTATGCTAACACATATATATGGAATCTAAGGGAAAAAAAATAAAAATAAAGGTGATGTTGACTGAAAGCATTTGCTCTCCAGGTGGGTCCACGGGCCATCACCTCTCTGGAAGTCACCCGCAGTAGTTACCTGTCTGATTCTGAGTGTGTGATCCCTGATAAGCCATCTCTCTGAGCCCTTCCTGCTCTGACATTTTGTGGATCTAGGAAGGGGTAGGGAGGGGTGTGGACCTGGGGGCACCCTCCCTGCTTGATTCCTGGGAAGGGCTCCTGTGATGATTAATTTTATGTGTCAGTTGGATGGGACATGGGGCTCCCAGATGAAATGTTATTTCTGGGTGTATCTGTGAGGGAGTTTCCAGATGAGATTAGCATTTGAATCAATGGATTGAGTGAAGCATGTTGCCCTCCCAATGCGGGTGGGCACCATGCAATCCACTGAGGGCCTGAATAGAAGAAAAAGGTGGAGGAAAGGAGGAATTTGCCCTCTCTGCCTGATACTTAGAGCTGGGACATGGTTATTCTTCCTCCAATGGTACTTACACCATCGGCTGGCTTGCCTTCCTCCCTCTTTCCATCCCTTCTTCATCCTTTCTGTCCCTCTGTTTCTCACTTTCTTTCTTTCTATTGATATGTATCCTATTGATTATATTTATCTCTACTCCATTGGTTCTGGAGAACCCTGATTAATACAGCCCCAAGCCTTCCAAGCACCTCTCCAGCTATGAGGTCCTCCAGTCTGGTGTCTGACCCACCAATGCCCAGAGGTGCTCAGCAGCTCCCGGCCACCTTGCTCACCTCCCTCCAGCCTGATCTGAATGAACGCACAGCCAGGGGACCTGGAAAATACCCGGGTTCGGAATGAATGGTGGTCCGTCATCCCTGCCCTTCAAATGGGCCTGCAAACGGGCATCATTAGGACAGGCTGGGTGCAAGGATCCCAGGGGCCTGGTGCAGGTGTGCAAGGAGGCTGCAAGCAGCCTCCAGAAGCAGCATCCGAACCAGGTCCTTCCATCTTGGCTGCAGAGCCCCGGAGCTGTTTGATCTTGGGCAAGCCTCAGGGTCATTGTCTTTCCATGTGCTATGGGAGGGGCTAAAAATTGACCACTCCTTCATTCGCCCAGCAATTTCAGAGTCCTAATGTCAGGGTTGGAGGGGCCCTGAAGGCCCATTGGCCCAAACAGTCTTATCTTTGAGGACCTTCCACAGCATCTCTACTGAGTGCCGGGCCAGCTCCAGCCTATTCATTAAGCACCCATCATGTGTTGGGCACGTGCAAGACACTTGGACCATGAATCTCCTGCCTTGATGGACTTTAATTGCCTCATGGATGTACATTATTACCGATGGCAAAAATCTATATGATGCCGGGGAGAGGGATTCTATATGCTACTGAGTTTTCAGAGAAGAGAAAAATGCCGTCTTCTTGGCGGTTCAAGGATGTAGCATTTGAAGGATGGGGTTCCTGGTGTAGGCAACAGCCTCAACAAACGTGTGGAGGCAGCCCTGCACCAAATGTTTGCCTGGAAGGGGGAAGGGTCCAGCCCTGCTGGGGCCCAGGGCGTTTGGAAAGGTTGCTACAAGGCCACTGGAAGGCGATGTGGGGCTTTGAGGGCTTGAATAATGATCTGCTGAACTGATGGAACACATCCTCGTTCCCTGTGTTACTTATACTCTTCTCAGACATCCTCTCGTTCGAAGCAAGGCTGTAGCGTTGAGAGCTGGGCTGGCTGCCCAATGGGAAGGGGTTCCCCAGAACCCCATGGCCCATCAGTCCTGGAACCGGGCTGGCACCAGCACGTTCAGCCCTGTTCCCGGGGCTGGCAGAACAAAGCCCTGCAAACTGGGTGGCTTAAAACAATAGAAATGTATTCCTTCGCAGTCCTGGAGGCTGGGAGTCTGATATTAAGGCGTTGGCAGGGCCACTCTTCCCCTGAAGGCACCAGGGAAGAATCCTTCCTCGCCTCTTCCTGCCGGGGCGGCTACCTGTGGTCCTCACCATTGCTTCAATCCTGCCCTCGTCGTCACATGGCCTTCCTCCCCTCTGTGTCTGTCTGTCTCTGTGTGTCCTCTCCTCTTTTTATAAGGACCCTAGTTATACCGGATTTAGGGCCCACCTTATTCCAGAATGACTTCTTCTTAACTGCGGTGGATTCTCATTATTCGTGGATCTGTATTTGCTAAATTTACCTACTTGCTAAAATTTACTTGTAACTCCCAAGTCAACACCCAAGGTCATTACAGATATGCACAGAGCAGTGAAAAATGTGAGTCACCTGATGTGACATTCCTGGCTGAGGTTACATGGCCCTGGCTTCCTGTTTCAGCTCTCCTAAACAGGTGTCTTCTTGGCTTTGCTCAATTTTGTGCTTTTCGTTGGTGATTTTGCTGTTTAAAATGGCTCCCCGGTGTGGTACTGAAGTGCCATCTGTTGTTCCTATGAGCAGGAAGGCTGTAATGTGCCTTGTGGAGAAAATACAGAAAATATGTGGTTCAGACAAGCTTTGTTCAGGAATGAGTTATAGGGCTGTTGGCCGTGGGTTCAATGTTAATGAGTCAATGGCATACAATAAATAAGGTGTCTTCAGATAGAAATACACATAAAACATGCAAAAAATATACCTGATTGGTTGATGAAAATATTGTGACCAGAGCCTCACAGGAACCTAACTCTGTATTTCCCCCAGAAGCAGCGGTTCAGTGTTTGCTAATTCAGTGTTCATGGTGACTTTTTAGAACATAACTACGGTGAATTACGAGAACTGACTGAAGCTACACTTACAAAGACCCTACTTCTGGATAAGGTCACATTCTGAGGTTCTGGGTGGCCATGAATTTGGGGGCAGACACTGTTCAGCCCAGTACAGACCCCAAACTAGGCTCTCTCACCTCAGTAACTTTCCAAAACTGGCCAGTCATCCCATTTTCCCGTGGGACCTTGTTAAGAATGCAGATTTTTTTAGGTCCCACCCCCAGAGATTATAATTCAGTTGGTTTAGAACGGGGCCCAGGAATCTGCATTTTCAAAAACCCCTGGTCAACGTGATGACTGCTCATCCTGGAGACACTATTCCCTCTGAACTGGCATTTATTTCTGTAAAATGGGCATATTGCCTCAGAGGGTTATGTGTGGATTAAACAAGAAAATGCAGTGCAGTCCTCGGTACCACAATAAGCTTGCAATAAAGGTTAAGCAGAAGCAACAGTAGCATCTTTTTAAAAAAAAAAAAATTATTTATTTATTTATTTTTGGCTGTGTTGGGTCTTCGTTTCTGTGCAAGGGCTTCCTCTAGTTGCGGCGAGCGGGGGCCACTCTTCATCGCGGTGCGTGGGCCTCTCATTATCGTGGCCTCTCTTGTTGCGAAGCACAGGCTCCAGACGCGCAGGCTCAGTAGTTGTGGCTCACGGGCCTAGTTGCTCCTCAGCATGTGGGATCTTCCCAGACCAGGGCTCGAACCCGTGTCCCCTGCATTGGCAGGCAGATTCTCAACCACTGTGCCACCAGGGAAGCCCGTAGCATCTTCTTAAATATCTACATCATCAAGTTGATATGTATTTTTTTCCCAATGTACTACCACATTGATCCTCTCATTTGATTCTCTCAAGGATCCTATGACATACACAAGATGGTACTTGCTCGTCTAGACACTACTTATCCCCCCAATTTCAACTTTCTGGATTAGCTTTGTGAAACTGAGAAGAATTGAAAAACTCTCTAGAGGAATCAAAAGGGATTGAGACTAATTCACAAACAGACTTCTCTTCTTAGACGCGCTTCACTCCCACCTTACACTTAATTTTCACAAGAACTGGTTTCATATTAGAAGTAATTAGAAGTAGCTCATTAGAGATGGGCTGGTGTTGGGTGCAGGTTCCTGGAGGACGACAGCAAGAAAGAACAAAGGGCAGTGAGAGAGGAGGCAGATTCAGTTTCCAAAAGAAGCCAAAGTAACTCAAGAATCACTTGGGGGCTATTTCGTTTAAGGTATCTAGCTGCACACTTGTTGGTAACCACGGGAGCATGTGGTTGTTTTCTTTAATGATGAGAACTTTGGGATATAATGGGAGGCGCGTGAGCTTTAAGGGTGACTTAAGGGCTTTAATCCCACCCCTCATCAGCCTTGTGATCTTATGTTAATCAACCTCACAGAGCCCCTGTTTTTCCATCTGTACGATGGGAGCATAGCATCCGCAAGGCAGACGATTGGTGATAGTGATGTTTGTAAAGCCTCTGTCAGAGTGCCTGGTGCTAGCATTTCACAATGATGTGTTGTATTAATATAATACTGAACTATTTCCGAAGCATTTCCAAACATGCTCTCTCATTTGCCCCTAATGGTAACTTTTCATCCATCCATCCATCCATCCATCCATCCATCCATCCATCCATCCAGTGATTGGCACTAGCTAGTTATACAGTAGTGAGCAAAACATGCAAAAAGTGCTCACCCTTAAATGCATAGAGACCCAAGGGAGAGACAGACCACAGACAGGTGAGGACGGAATCAAATAGCTATGGTAAGGTGCGGGTTCTGTGACAGAAATAAACAGGAGTGGAGAGAGAACAATGGGGAGGCCCTAGATGGAGAGGGTGGTCAGCGATGACCTCCCTGAGGATGACAAGAAAAGGGCAGCCAGGGGGAGGACCCTGGAGAAGGGCATGTCAGGCAAAGGGAGCACACCGAGGCCCTGCAGTGGGGACAGCCCAGATGATTGCGTCCATTAATCATCCATTCATTTGGAATCCCCAGAGGCAGAGCTACTCCGGGAGCTTTGGCTTTCCTTTTGCATGTGAGGAACCCAAGGGTTTAAATGTGAGCTCAGGGTCCTGGGCCAGGAAATGGCCCACGGAGTGTCTGAGCTCAGGTCCCTGCTGCACAGGTGGGCCACCGCCAGGAGATCAGGGGTGGCCTCCATGGCCCCAGGGTGTCCTGCACGAAACTGTAAGTGATTTCCATGACTTTGGCCAGGAAAAGATGAGTTTGGGCACCTTTTGGGGATAAAAGATTTACTGTCTGAATGTCACCTGAGGGGAATAAATGCCTCCTTCCCTCATCCTGCCCTGTAAGGGACGTGTTGCTTTACAATTAGTCCCTTGTATAAACGGAGGAAGCCGAGGCCAGGAGAGGCCAAGAAACTTGGCTCCATCCCTTGGAAAGTTTAGGATGGGGTCCGACCAGAGCCTCGGCCATTTGGCTGCTCTCCCAGGGTTGTTCCCTCTGCTGTTCAGGCCACAACATTCCTGTCCCATTCACGGGAAACCCAGCAGGGCAGCCCAGCTGCCTGCGGTCCCCAGCCAGCAGCTACCACCACGGGCTCCTTGGTTTCTCCAACCCCGAGCATCCAGGCCAATTTGTTAGTGTTACAAAGTCCAACAGCCCACATTCATGTCTTTTCTTCCAAGAACAAGGCAACCTGGGATTATCGCAAAGTCCGGTTGCCTGTAGACCACTGTGTGGTTTCTGACTTTCCATCAGATTTGTCCAGAACGATTTATGCTTTGACCATTAATCTGTAACCAAGAATTTTCCTGCTGATTTGGGAAAGCAACCAAACCTAGTATATGAGCAAGGGGCTAATGGCAAAGCCACCCATCAACATGTCACTTTCCTGGCCGACAACCAGTGTGGGTGTCAACTCCTCACAGTTGCCTCACCCTCAGAGTCTCGGGAAACAAGTTGCCTTGTTTCCCGAGACTCTGCTCCATCCCAAGAAGGGAATCCGCAGGGGCAAAGACGTAGAAGTGGGAACTATGGTAATGACACCCATCCACCTCAGTCAAATTCAGTCTTGGGAGTAGGACAAATGCCAAGCTTCGGCCGACGTGCCCCGCTGAGTACCAGGGCAAAAAGGCAATGAAGTCCTGACTAGAGGCCAGGTGGCACATCCACAGGCCTGGCATGTCACGGTCTGGCAGTTGCCCTCTGTCAGAGCAGCTGCCTGGGGCCCATTGTCTCAGCCTGAGGCCCTGTCTCCCCACTTTCTGACCAGTGGCTGGCATTCCCAAGGGCACAGAGGCTGTGCGACTCTGGCATTAACCCTCTGCTGGACTCAGGTGGGTGATGACTGTGCCCACGGGTAGCTGAGGTGCTCACGTGACTAAACTCCCGGCCCACTCACCATAGTTCCTGCAGGGAGCGTCCTCGCTGCTGCCCGTAGCTTGAGCTTCAGATTCAGACGAACCTGGTGTGCTCTCCCCTTCCTGGTGCCTCAGTGTCCTTATCTGTGAAATGGGAAAGTCACGGCCTTTGCAGCCCAGGGCTTCTGTGAGAGTGAAATGGGAGAGCAGGCCCTCTAGCAAGTGTGGTTAAGTTTCAAGCAAATACCGATGCAGATTATTGCTGAAGGATGGATTCCCCCAGTGCCTGGGCTCCAAGAATTGGCCCTGAAGGGAATGCTGATGTGACCTGGTGGGGGCAGGTGGGGAGGGCTGCTTGGCCTTGCTGCCGTCCAGGAGCCCATGGCCCTGGTGATACGGAGCCACCTGGAGGATACACGGGCTGAGTCCGTAGCTGTGGCCGCGGACCCCCAGCGGGAGGTGCCACACAACTGCCCTGATCTGTGACCCCAGTGTCTCCCTAGCAGATTCTACTGAGGCCCTATCCTGCATCCCCTTGACCCATCTGAGTTGGCCTGTAGCTGCATACGGCTCTTGGTAGGCAGGCAAAAATCCCACCCCAACCATCGGCCTTTTTCTCTTTCATTTTTTCTCAGATACCAAGGGAGCTTGCTTGGGTAAATGGCAGCACAACCAGGAAGGTGTGTGTGTGTGCGTGCATGTGTGTGTGTGTGTGTGAGGGAGAGAGAGTGACTTTGTGTGCACGTGTGCACACGCTCTGGGGCCACCTTCAGCCAATGGGGATGAGAATCAGGGGATAAGTGGCCCAGTCCCCCATCCTCCAGGGCGATTATTCCGAGGGGTCTTCCACACGGTTCCTCAGAGGGCCCCAGTATGAATGAGTCCCCCTGGCCCACGGCCATCCCAGCTCATTGATAAACCCTACACTGGCTTTCCTTCCTTCCTTGCCTTGATTTCTCCATTGCCTCACTTGTACTTCCTGGGATCAGCCCCCTAGTAAACTATCTGTGTCCAGCTAGGATCTGCTTTTAGAGGAACCTAAACCAACACAGACCTGAAATACCTGCTCCCGGTTTCTGGGACCCAGTGTGCCCTGCCTCAGCCGAGGGCTCCAAAGTGGAGCCCCATGAGCTCTGTGCTGTGCCCGAGGTTCCCTATGTGCTCACTTCCCCTGAGAAGGCCTGGGTGCCTTCCCTCCCACCCCCTCCGCTGCCCATCACGAACCCAGGCCCCACCCGCCAGTGGGTGACTCGGCTGAGCGCCCCAGCATTGGCGCACAGTCTGCAGATGCCCCGGTGGAAGGTGCGTCTTCTGCCCTCTCCTGGTGAACGACTAAGCCCAAAGCAATGCCCCCGCCCCCTCCTCTTCCTCCTTTCTCTAATTAGACCAGGATCTCAGAAGCCCAGAATGCTGGGTCTCTAAATGACAGTCATGCTTACAGGGAGAGTTTTGAATCACACAGAGCTGCCCTTGGGGCAACTGCCTCTTCCTCACGCCCCGTATCCAGCAGAGTTCAGGCATCATGTTACTTGGGAGGGGTTAGCTCAGGGACACTGAGGGATCCAGAGCTGGAAGGGGCCTTGCATTTCAACTTCTGCAGTGAGGACCTGCACCTGTAGCTCTGTCTGCCGCTCTCCAAGACCGTTCTCACAGCCAGCGTTGCTCATGGACGCCCCCCTCTTTTCCCTCGGAGTCTGAACATAATGGTATGATCACCCCCCAGACAAAGGGTGGGCAGGGCCAGGCCAGGAAGCGATGGGCAGGGCCCTGGGGGTTCAGGGATGAATAAGACAGATGTGCTTCCTGCTCTCGTGGAGCCTGTGGACTAACGAGAGTCAATAACAAACTAATGTGCAAGATAATTTCAGGCTGTGGTGGGTGCAGCGAAGAGGATAAGCCAGGGTCACGTGAGAGAAAGTGATGGTGAAGGAAGAAGGCTTTAAACCAGTGGGTCGGGGGAGGCTGGCCTGGGCTCCGTGTGCTCCAGGTCTGGAGAGCAGGGCAGAGGGTCCGGAGGGTGGGAACAAGGGGCCCTGGCCAGACACGGTGTCAGGAAGGACAGCACGGTGGGTCAGCTGGGGCTGAGAGTGGGAGCTCCGCATCTTCACGTAAGCACAAGGAGGTGTCACAGGAGGATTTTCAGTGGGGGAATTAATCTGATTTGCGTTTTTTTTGTTGTTGTTGTTTTCATTTTTAACAATTGAGGTTTAATATAGATTCAGGGAGTGCATCAGTGCACACACGCTAGTAAACATCTCAATGAATTTTCACACATGTACACCTGTCAAAATATAGGACAGTTCCAGCACCCCAGGGATTTGTGTTTCTAAAAGATCCCTCCCGCTGCTCGGTGGAGAATGCACTGCAGGGGGATGAGAGTCAAAACAGGGAGACAAGTTAGAGGTGACCATGATCATCCAGGCTTGGATTAGGGTGGATGCCATGGAAACAGAGACAAATGGAAGAGCCGGGATGCTTTTTGTTGGAAAAACCAATAAGAGCTGCTGATGGAGAGACTAGGGTGAGTCAGAGCAAGAGAGGAATCGAGATGACATCTCAAATATTTTGGATTCAAGAACGTGGATAGATGGGGAGTTTGGGATTGACGTGTACACACTGTTACGTTTAAAATAGGTAACCAACAAGGGCCTACTGTAGAGCACAGGGAACTCTGCTCTATATTTTGTAATAAGCTAAATGGGAAAAGAATTTGAAAAAGAATAGATACATGTGTATGTATAAGTGAATCACTTTGCTGTACACCTGAAACTAACGCAACATTGTTAATCAACTCTACTCCAATGTAAAATAAAAATTAAAAAATAAATTAAAGAAAAGAATGTGGTAGATTGTGGGGCCAGGGGCAGCCTGGGGAAGGAACAAGATGTGGGATGCCATGGGGCATCCAGATGGGTAATGTGGGATGATCCCTTGAACTGGGTCATGCAGGATGCCTCCCGACCCCAGAGCAGAGCCCCCAGGACATGAGTCACAGGATGGTGAGATCTGACAGCAAAAGTCCCCGGATGGGCTTAAGGACAGAAAAACACAGCCCCTGGCTCGCCTGAGGGCATCAGGAGAGGTAGGGGAAGGACAGCTTCGGGTGAACACTGTGTTCCTTGGAAACCTGGGTCACTGGAAGGAGAGGTGACGAGTGGGAGGTGACGTCTGCTTCTCACCCAGGAGCAATCTGCTCACTAATGCAAACAGCCCCGTCTGTCAGGCAAGGTGAGGAAAAATGACTGGGGCAGCCCCACTGCATAGCCCAGGGAGAGGGGTCTCTGGACCCATGAGGTAATCCCTCCGATGATGTATGGCCCAGAGAAGAGTCGGGTTAACGATCTTCAGCAGGACCCGGGAGTAAAACACAGTAATTTCATAATACAGCGTGTGATGGATTAAGGCGTGTTAATACCAGGAGTATACATTAAGGGAAATGATCTCGCTGGCATACTAAATGGCAAAATAAAAGCACTTTTAGAAACTTCCATGATTAATTGGTCTGCCCTTTTAGTTCCATACCATGATAAAGTAAATCTCACTTCTCCTGGTCACCTCCCAGGCAATTCCTCTAAAGTTCGCCGGCCCTCCGTGGACCTCCGCGACCCCCGTGGGGAGGCCAGCCGGCAGCCTGGGACACGCCCTCACATCCTCTTCCTTGGACCCAAGTCATCCTCACCCTCATCTGTATCATCTTCATCATCCCTTGCCGAACCCTTGGGGCGTTGAGCCACATGAAACAGCTGATATTGGACAGGGATTGCAGTTTGACACAGTTCAACCTGATACTATGTGTGGAACCCTTTGGGAATGAGAGACGGGCGGCGCTGAGGAATATGGACTCCACAGCTATGCTGTCTGGTGTGGATCTCAGCTCCTTGGTTAACAGCTGCACAATCTTGGGCAAGTTATATAAGCTCTTTATGCTTCAGTTGCCTCATCTATAAAATGGGGATAACAAGAGCCCTACTTCGTGAAGTTATAGGGATCCAAGGAGGTGATTTATTTAACAGGTCCTCGTAATGCATTTACTACGTGCTGGGCACTGTGAATGCATGTCCAGAGCTTAGAACAGCACTGGTCTCATAATAAGTGCTCAGCAAATATCAGCTCTTGGGATGCTGGCTGTGTTGATAGCACTCAGCAGCCCTAAGGGGCAGGTACCACTAATCTCCCCATTTCACAGGTAGGAAAACATGAGGCACAGAGAGTTAAGTAAATTGTTAAAGCTCCTATGAAAGGGCAGGGTCCGGATTAGATACAGATAGGCTGATCTCGAACCTTGAACCAGTGGGCTCCCCACCGCCACCTCCTTGGGAGGAAATGCCTGTACTGGTCCTGTTCAGAGGTGACAGCAATTCTAGAATCTGAGGCAGCAAGAGCCTGCACCCAGACTGCACTGGCTGCTGCTTTTGTTCATAGAAGGCCAGCAGATCCCCATTTTGGAGGCAGCTATGACCTGGAGGCAAAGCGGGCCAGACCAGGGCCAGGAGACCCAGGAGGAGGGCTCAGCCCTGCCGCTTATTCATGCTGAGACACCAAGCAAGCCACCCGCCTGCGTTTCTCCATCCCCCAGGGTGGTGGTGAAGCATTAAGAAGATAAGGCAAGAGGATGCTTTGTAACCTGCAAAGTGAAGAACAGATTCGAGGTAGGACTAACCATCCCTGGCCCCCTGGGTCTCAGGAGGGCCTTGTCTGCAGTCTAACCACCCTCCCTTCTGCTGCAGGAAGACTAAGAGAAATTCGTTCCTGAGTGGCAGAGGCCACGGGGAGCAGTAGTCTTCTGGCCCACTCCATCTTCCATCCAGGCTCCCAGGCTACCTGACTGGCATCCACAGGTAACTTCATGCAGGTGCCTTCACCTGCTGGGCTGCCGATACCAGTTGGCTTGCTGGACTGCTCACCTGTGTCACCCTGGAAACTGCCTGCCTCTTACAGATCTCTTTAGCCTCCTTCTTATTTATTCATCCACTCAACAAACACTTCCTGGGTGCCTTCTCCTGCTCGGGCCAGGTGGGAGGCAGCAAGAATGCAACAGAACAGAATCCTGGTCTTTGTGGAGCTTATATTCGAGTGGCAGTAAACAGAGAGACAGGTCATCTATTTCAGGGCTCACTTGAAGGACACGAGAACAGACTTGTATCTCCCAGAAATACTGAGGGTGCAGGTGGTAAACTCACACTCCCCCCACAGGTGGGCAAGTAGTATCAATGCATGAAGCCTGTGGGTGTGATACAAAAGGGAGTGGTGAGGACTGGGTGACCTGGACAGCACTTTCCTGTCTATCGGCTGCTTCTTGGTTCCAGCCAATGGCTGCCATGTGAGAATGTGGGTCCAGTGATTGCATCTTCTGACTTTCCTAGACAATGGAGAAAATCTGGATTTTTTTACCCTTCAAATTTCCTGATTTTGAAATATTAGCCACTAACTGGAAAAAGTTTCAACACAATGTATGTTAAATGAAACCCATCTGCTAGCAGAGCTGCACCACCGCCTGGCAGTCAGCAGTCTCCAGTTTAGAGCATTATTGTGCACCAGTATTAGTTGGTTGACTGGACCCTTTGCTTGTGTACAGTATCCTACAGCGTGTACATTTTCCCAGAAAAGAACTCATTTGGTGCTCATAACGGACCTGCGAGGAAGGCTGTCAACTACACATTCTCTCAATGAACACGATCTGAAGTGGGCTACGTGCCAGCCGTTCTCCTAGGCAAGGGCTTGTTTGGTGAATGAAGCCTTAGAGACGTTAGGCAACTCAAACATAGTGTGAACAGGAAAAGTGGAAAGAGTGGGGACTAGATCTCATTCCTTTTGGTGTTGAAAAGCGTTGCCCTCTCTGTCTTTGCAAGGCTCTGAACATAAATCCCATAGTGGCTGATTGGAGTCAAGGTCTCCAGAGCTCCAAAAGCTAGGTTCAAATCTCGCCTCTGCTACTCCACTAGGAGCATATTTCTCAAGTTCTACTACTCATGGTTACCGCATCCCCAAAATGGGGACAATCATGACAATAGCACCTACAGCCCAGGGCGGTGGCAGGGATACATTACGAGGATGCCCGTCTAAGTTCTTGGTTCACAGCACTCAATAAGTATTGTCACTATCATGCGGAATTCTGCATCTGTAGAGATTGTGTTACTTGGAAAGTTAAGTGGAAAGAGACAATGTCTCTTATGCAATGTTAAATGAAAAAGCAGGTACCACACAGGCTAACTTTACTTTTGTATACATAGGTTGAAGGCTGGAAAGAAACGGGGAGGGAGATGTATCAAAACAGACATAATTTGGAATACTAGGATTATAGGCGATTTTAATTTTCTACAGTATAATTTTCTGAATTTTCTAAGTTTTCCATGGTCAACATGTATTAATTTAAAAACCAGAGCAGGATAACTTATTTAAAAAAATTAAGTTCCCAGTCTTTCAGGAAAAAATTTCACTTGAAACTTTCTTTCCCGGCCCAGCCAACTGCTTTCCAGAGAACCCCCTGTGCTCAGAGGTCCCCCTCTGTCTTAAATTCCCAAGGCTGTTCTAAGAGTAGACCCCTCTGGGATCCCCGAGCAGCAGGGAGGGTCCGTGTCTTCCCTAATCAGTCCCCAAACCCTATCATCCTTGTCTGTCAGTGGGTCCCATGAGAGCAGGGGTCTGTCACAAGTCATCCCCCTCCCACAAGCTAGAAGAGAGAGGAGACCCATCCCTGGCCCTTCCTGCCCACTGACTGCCCAGGACAAAGGTCGAAGAACTGGCATGCTTACTCCGATGTCTCAGAAAGTCCTCAGATATTTTGCTGGCATAAGTAGAGTACTACGGTTTTTTATCCATTTCCCACTTTTACAAAGCCCTTAGGAGCACCAAAAAAAGAAGGAGATGAGAAAACTTGAAGCAACCTGTCTTTCAAAGTTCATGTAAACCAGTGAATGAATGAATGAATGAATGAATGGACGAACGCAAGCAGCTGTGGGGTCTTTGCCTTTGCTATGAGACCGTGAGCTCCTGAAAGCAAATTCGTGTCTTCTGCATCATATGCCCATTGGATAGAGAAAGAAAATGAAAATCCAGAGTCTGAATATGCTTCTCTTAAAAATATGGAAGATGGGCAGATTGTACAATCAGACAAATATAGCTTTTTGAAGAGTAGGAAGTTCTGGTCTAAAATTACATTTAATTATTGTTACATTTCAGACTTTGTAGGAAATCACAGTACAGAAGTGTGACTTTGAAATTAGCATTTGAAAGTGTCTGTGAGGTAGGTGAGGGTTTTCACAAACCAGAGGATTTTGAGCCTAAAATTACATGACATTTATTTGCAACCACAAAATTAGGTTGATCAGTTATTGTTCAAATTCATCTGTCAGAAGAATGACCATTGTGTTTTCTTTCCACCACACACAAATTTTCCAGCCGTCCTCCCCCAATTTTTTGTTTAAAAAGCCAGGCAAATCTTGAGCTCTCCCCTGTGTCCTGACCTAACCCTGGTGACGGGGCCCCACAAGAAAGGCCAGATATGAAGAGTCATGTTGCCTCATTATAGGACAACATCAGTGGTTCTCTTTTCAGCCCCTTAATTCATTTCTTATAGTTTTTCTTGTCACATCCGCTTGCTTTATAGCTTACTAACTTGCAAGTTATAGTTGTAATTTATGGTCAAAATTGAGTGGTAGCAAATCAAGGAATATTTCCATTGATTACTCTAAATTGTCTAATCTCCTGTATGTTTTTAGAACTTGATTGGGTGGTATTTACTGATTGCCTTCATCTAATTTAAAAATCAATCAATAGCAACAATGAGTGCTGGGGGATAAATCGAGTCTAATGCAGCCTAACCACGGCAAATATCCATCAGTGGGCTACACACAATCACATCTGTGGGCAGTTTTAATACATAAACCATAACGGCCTGGAGCTGGGCGTCCAGGGCAGATGCTCTGAAAATTCCCGCTGGCATCTCATGCTTCTTGCATTGTCTATCTAGGGTGATTGACCTCTGCTAAAGCGAACATATTTCACTACAATAAAGCTGTAGCAAAGGAGATAAAAACGGAATCTGATTGTGTTTCAAGGCTAGCCAGTCCATCTTCTTCCCCTGCACCCTCAGAGGATATTAATGGGAATTAACATAACGCCAGCCTTTTCTTGTTAACTGCCCACACTATCCCAGAGAGAAACATTTTTGCACTCATGAATTCACCCCTTCGACACTCAGGAGTGTCTGTTTTTATTTTCATCCAGTGCTTTCCATTTGCTATGGAACAGTCATGGGGCGTGGCATTTTACTCCCTTATATCATTTAGTATTTACACATACCCTAGGAGGCTGTTAGCCCTATTGTTCAGATGAAGAGGTGAAGCTCAGGTGAATTCGGCAGCTGTTCCCAGATCGTGTGGCTGGGTCTTTGGGCTGCATACCACAGACAGGCGCTAATCACAGGGCATCCCGGAGAAGGCAAAGGGACCACATCTAAGACCTTGGATGAGCTTACATGCAGTTGGAAGGCAAGCCTGTATACAGTTCATAATAAGACAAAGCAGGATGAAATAAGTGCTATTGTTTTCCTGTGAGCCAGGAGTTATTACAGTGCCCAAAGGAAGCAGAAAGAATAAATTTTAACTTAATGAATGAAGGGTCAGAAATATCATATTTTTGGGGGGGACTGTCTAGTGATGGTTGGGCCCCGATTTTTTCAGTCTCCCCAGCAAGGGCAGAGACAGTGAAATCTCTGCATGTATTTATTTGTATGGATATGCACCAACTCCTTTGGGAACCTCGGCATCTCCTGCCAAGCTCATGAGCCCTGAGCCGTGCCTGGGAGGTCCTGCTCTCCATGTGTTCTTTGTATTGGTGTTGAGCAACTCCATCCCCGGGGCCCTGGACTTCTGGAGGAGACTCCTCTGATATCATGCTACACGTTAGAGGCATTCTGAAGATGATAGTTTAGGAAGACTCAAACTTGCCCATTCCTCTATTGAGGAATCACTTGGCATCACTGGAAGCCTTTATAAATGAACGCAAACAGATAAATATTCCAAAGTCCTTAATTTCACCCTAAGTAAAACCTTGCCCTTACGTGGAGGCAATTCCAGGCAATCCCCATCTGTCTCAGAATTGGCATCAAACTCATTTCCCAGGAAAATTCTTTGAAGTCCTCGAGAACCAGGGAAGCAAGAGGCAGAATCTCATCTAGAAGAGATCTGCCACCTTCATGAGGGCCCCTCCCCAAACCTGCAGAGCTAAACATCAGGTTTTCAGGTCCAAGGTAATGGCTTCCTGTGCAGGAAAATTAGGTACCAATGGACAGCCTCATAAACCAAGAGCTGTCCTGTGTCGTAGTTCATAGAGAATCAGCTACTAAAATCAGCAATTACAAATCCCACCAAACTTAGAGAATGATTCGTGAATCTTGGAATTTGGAGGAACCTCAGCAGGCTTCCCTCCTGCCCTATTGGACTGTTGAAGATCTCAGGGCATCACAATACTTTTTTCTCACCCCAAATATTGTTAGACTCTTATCACTGGGCTGTAAACCTCAGGAGGGCCATGGGCCATTCCCACTTTGTTTCTTGAGATGCTTACTACATCTCTTTTTCTAAACTTTAAAAAAACTTTTTTTTTTTAGACTTTAGGTTCACAGTAAAATTGAGAGGAATATAATGATATCCCACATACATAAACTCTGCTATTATCAACATCCCTCACAAGAATGGTACAGTTGTTATAAGTGATGAACCTATTCTGACACATCATTAACACCCAAGTTCATAGTTTACAGGAGAGCTCAGTCTTGGTGCTGTACATTCTATGGGTTTGGGCAAATTTATAATGACAAGTTTATCCACCATTATAGAATATCACACAGAGTATTTTCACTGCCCTAAAAATCCTCTGTGCTCCAACTATTCACCCCTCCCTCCCCCAATGCCTGACAACAACTGATTTTTTCAGTGCTTCCCTAGTTTTGCCTTTTCCAGAATGTCATACGGTTGGAATCATATGGTCTGTAGCCTTTTCAGCCTGGCTTCTTTTACTTAGTCATATGCATGTAAGTTTCCTCTGTGTCTTTTCATGGCTCGCGAGCTCATTTCTCTTTTAGCACTGAATAGTATTCCATTGTTTGGATGTACCATCAATGCATCTTTTTGAATGAGTGAATTATTGGACATTTCCCCACCACAAGAGTTTTTTATAGCTCAGTGGCAGCTGACCTGCCTTTTCTTGATTTCCTCAGTGACAGGGGGTTGAGTCCTTGAAGTGCACTCTCTCCTTTATTCCTCCTCCATGCTGCCTTCTTCCTTGGCCTTGATTGTGTCCCTTGGCTGAGACTGTTGGTTGTCTGCCATATCTCTTCTCCCCCTTCTTCCATAGAACTCTTACATTTTAGCTGGGCACAGAATAAGCCTACTTTTACCATCCTCCCTTGCAGGTAGGTGTGTCAGGTGACTAAATTTAACTTACAGCATAGGTGAAATTTTGCAGAGCTCTTTCTGAGAACCGTCTTTTTTTTTTTTTTTTAAGATTTTTTGATGTGGACCATTTTTAAAGTCTTTATTGAGTTTGTTACAATATTGTTTCTGTTTTATGTTTTGGTTTTTTGGCCCTGAGGCATGTGGGATCTCAGCTCCCTGACCAGGGATTGAACCCACACCCCCTGCATTGGAAGGCGAAGTCTTAACCGCTGGACTGCCAGGGAAGTCCCTGAGAACCATCTTTAAATAAGACTTGGTATGTTGCACAAAAACCTGTACACGGATGTTTATATCAGCTTTATTCATGATCATTAAAAACCAGAAGCAACCAAGATGTTTTTAGGATGGGATGAGAATGGCACTTTATGTCTGTGGTCTTCCCCTTCAAAACTCATAACTCTAGTTTAATCATGAGAAAAACATCAGACAGATCCCAATAGAGGGACCTTCTGCAAGATATCCAACTCCCCCAAACTGAAAAACAAGGCAAGTCTGGGAAGCTGTCACAGCCAAGAAGAGCTTAAGGAGACATGACAACTAAACGTGATGTGGTGTCTTAGGTGAGATCCTGGAACAGAAAAAGGACATTAGGTAAAAACTAAGGAAATTTTATAAAGTATGGACTTTAGTTGATAATAACGTATCGATATTGTTTCATTCGTTTTGACAAATACACCATACTTACACAAGATGTTAATAACGAGGAAACTCGATGTTAGTGTTATGCGATTTCTCTGTACTATCGTTGCAATTTTTCTGTAAATCTAAAACTAATTAAAAATTAAAACTGTATCACTTGGAAAAAAAGAAAGAGCTGGTATATATCCTTTGCCCCAATCTGTTTTGTCCCTTCCTCCATTTTCTTTCCGGGAACATGGATCTATGGGTTGCCGTCTTGGAACATCTGGGACCCTAAGGATGGGGTACAGTGAGCTGGAAGGAAACCAGGTCCCTGTGAACTTCACCCAGCTGAGCAGTCAGCCACATCAGGCCTGGACAGCCGACTTCCCGGCTTTTATGTAAAAGAGAGATAAAGTCTGATCTTGTGGAAGTCTTGTTATTTTAGGTCTTTGTTTCTCACAGCTAAATCCAGTTCTAACTGATACTGCCCTTTGCTTGTTTTTATTCGGGACACAGGTTCCCTGGGTGGAGGTCCAGTCTGCTCTGTGGGGATGGGGGCTCCGGGCCCTGACCCCTGACCTCTTCCCAGAAGCCCTTGAGGTCCTTTTGTGTGAAGCCCATGATGAGTAGCCACTCCTCTGTGGCGCTGGTGTTATAACTATTCAGTGTTACGGGACTCTACAGGTTATAGGGCTTCTCTCCTCCACAGGTATACAGAATCTGGGAGCTGAGGTGCGCGCGGATTGCCCCGCCCGCCCTTATTTTACAGGGGGGGGGAAACAGGGGTCTCTAGAGAGGAACAGGTCACGCATCTTAGAGCTGGGGGCAGAAGCCCGTTCTCATGCCACCTGATAATCAACTTTCCACTGCAACAGTAGTAATTTCTGGACTGATTTCAGAGAGCCCTCGGAGCGCTGCAGAAATGGGGATGGTGGGAGGGGGCGTGGCCAGGTGGGCGTGGCTGACTGGGCAAAGCCCTCTTCTCCAGCCTCAACATCACGCAGAGCCACTGCTTTTGTTTGTGTCACATATTGGATTTCTAAGACCTCATTTTTTGAGAAGAGGGGGTCTGATGATAAAAATTTATAAAAACATGTAAATAAAAATGTGTAAACTCACTGCACGTGTTATCTCATATTGATGCGAAACATAACTATTTATCAAGCATCTATTAGGCCACCAACACTGTGCTAGGCTGTCTCCGAATTATTTCATTAAATTCTATGCACAAATATGCAAGGTGTCAGTAGCCTCATTTTACCCAAGGAGAAACTGAAGTTCAAAGAGGGGAAGTAACTCACCAGAGGCGACCCCCAGATTTGCCTGACCCAAAGCCTGCCGTAACCACCGAACACACTGCCCTCCCGACTGTGGGGAGTGAGGGGACCTGGGTCCCTGCCAATTGCTGGCTTGTTGGGTGAACCCTGCAGGTCCCCTGCCTTCAGAGCCCTTCAGAGTCTCCACCTGTAACCAAAGGGCATGGTGTCTGATGGTCTGGAAGGGTTCCTGCAAACCAAGGAGCTCCATCATTTGGTGACCAGCAGCCGAAGAAGCTAGCTCACAGGGAAGCCTGGAGCCTCCCCAATGTAACCTCTTCTCTCCTGAACCAGCCCCAGTTGAGGCTGCCAGCAGCCCTGGGTGGCACCCACCCTTCTGTCTCCCTCAGAAAGACCTGGCAGAAAGGGCAATTTCCTGCTCTGTTAAAGTGTCACCATCAGGTGTGGACCCTGTTGGGAGGGTGTCCATTACTGCACATCTGTCTATCTGTCACTGAGGGGCGTGCCTATCACTTACACAAATTCACCCCCAAGATGTCAGGGCGGGCATCATTTTTAAAAAATTGAAAGGAGCCCATTACCATCATTAGGTCCACCTGAGAGAGCCTCTCAATGATGGAAGAGGTTTCCGCTCTCTGGCCTCCTCCACGGCAGGTCATTAGTTAAAAGGGGAGTGTAGGGGGCTGGGGTGGGGTCCTGGGGAGGCAGGCCAGGTCCAGCCACGGGGCTCCCTTTGGAGAAAGGAGCTGGAGACAAATGATTCGAGTCTGAATCCCATATACACCGGAGATTGCTTATCGATCCACATCAGAATATGCGGGCTGGCCCCGGGGACCAACCGAGTATTTTCCCAGGGAGTTAATAACGTGGCAGCTGAGCTGTCTTGTCCAATTCACTGAAGCCAGGCCTCTAATCAGGCCGGAGTTTCTTCTTTTGAGAATTCTTACCACTTGTGTGTGCCGCCTCCCTTCCACTCTGCTGGGCCCCTGTCAGTGATTGAAATGACAGCCCATGGATGGGGAGGCTAATCAAATTGTTTATTATCGACCTAAATCAATATGTATAGATTGTCGAAACATCACTGTCACGCCACCAAAAAGTCATACTAATGATTCCCTGGCTGCAGATGTAATCCAGCCGTGATTCCTCCTACTTGAATTACATCTGAATTTAGGGGAGCGAAAACAATTATACTGGGGAGGGGGCGCAAGGCTGGGGCGACGGGGCTCTGCACTGGAAAGCATGTTTACACAACTCGATACAACTGCATTAGGCATTAATGATGGAATGTCACTTTGCCCTGCTTAAATATGAGTCCTCAGCTGGGAAGAGAGTGGCAAACCCCCACGGAGAAGCAAGAGGGAATTGTTCTAAGATCTAAGGGCTGTGCTCTGCTTGCCTGTAGGGAAGCGTGGGAGGTGTGGGGAATCGGGACACTCCAGACTGGACCCCAGGCAGCTTCGAGTCAGGGAACCCAGGTCCAAGCTCTGGGCTACTTACGGGGATCTCCTAGGGAGACCCAGCGGGGCCACATCACAGCATTTCCCTCTGGATTCAGTAACCACGTGTGGCTTTGCTCCTTCCTTCCCTGAGGACAACTTGAGTGGGAAGAAGAGTAGCATCTGGGGGATGAAAAACCAGAGTAACTAATACTAATTGAGCACCTGGAATGCGTTGTCATTCTAGAGCCAGGCCACCGCTAGCCAATGCAAATCTTGTTAGGAACTGGACAAAGGCACCCGTCCAGGTGGATGAATTAGGAAAGGTACCCTCTCCGGGTAGGCGCAGGCTCACAGGTGCAAGGCTCGGCTTTCGGAAGGTCGCAGCCCCCTCTCCCTGGACCCGGCACATCGTGCTACACACCAATGGGGCAACTGCACCCAGGAGTGATCCACTGGGCTTTCCCGGAATAGGCTCATTTAATTCTCATAATAGTCCCATGCGGTTGATGCAGTGATTATCATTGATTCCAGAGGGGGAAGCTGAGGCACCATGGAGTTGGGCGGTTTGTTCAAGGTCATGTCTAGTAAGCGGCAGAGCTGGGATTTGAACTCTGGCAGTTTTGCTGCCAGATCCTGTTCTCATAACCAGGAGGTGCTGGGTCAGGGTTGGCTGGGAGTGTATGTGTTAAGGGGGCCGACCAGTGGCAGCCCTTGACTGCATGCTCCTCCTTTCCCACCTCCCGATGCCCACTCCCACCCCCGCATTTAGCTGTGGTGTCAGGCCAGTTGTTGACCCTCCCATTTCCTCTCTGTTAAATGAGAAGAATTTCCCCGAGGGCCATCTCCCAGGGCAAGGCTGTTGGCAGAGTTGAAGGTGAGAGGAAACTGGGGCTTTGCAAACCGTAGGACAGAGGGAGGGTTATTAGCGCCTAGCATCCCGGGATCGGCTTCTCCTCTCCAAGGAAAGGTGAGTTCCCTTGCTTGATAGAGGAAGAGGGCCAGCTCTGGGGGCTGCCTCTCCCATACCCACATCAAGCCCCCGGAAGCCCAGTGCTTCACCGGGCACGTTGGAGGTTGGGGTCCTCCCAGAACTGCTGGTGCCCAAACCTGTGCGAGGAGGGCTGTCCCAAGCTCTCCAGTTACCCTTTTGGAGTGTGCCATCCTGCCGGCACCCACTGCCCACTGGCATGGCCCTCCTGCTCCAATTCCATACCATCCCCCCCAACCAGGGCTGTGAGATGTCACAGCGCAGGGAACGCCCCAGGGCCAAATGCTGCTGGTCTATCCCTATCTGCCCCCACCTTCCTAGACTCTGGTTGCCATGCCCGAATTACATCTTTGCCCTGGGGAGTGACCTCTAGTGGAGCGTGCTCTAATTGGTAGGCAGGAGCGTGGAGGTGGCCCAGCCACTGAACCCCGCCCATCTCACTGTGCACGGCAGGGATAACGTCCTCCCCGTTCCCGCTGTGGCTCCCACATACGTCTGGAAGGCCAGAGCAGACAGACCATCATCCCCAGCCTGAAACTCGCCGGCGCGTCCCATGGGTTGACCAGGCTGTGCCACCAACGATGGAGTGTGGGGTGCCTCCTGTGTGGGCGGCCTGTATCTGGCAGCAGAGAGAAACACAGGCGTGTTTCCAGAGGTGCTTTTGGTTCCCTGTCAAACCTCAGCGGTGACCCAGCTTGCACAACTCAAGAAGTGACGACCCGCTCCCGCCTTCTCCGCGCCTGGCTTGAACAGATGCCATTTGCTGGGAACCAACGGTTTAGAATCCTGTGTGCTTTTTAATGAAACGTGGAAAACCACCTTTCCAGGGCCTCACACTTTACTCTGTGCAGAGAAAGGAGAGTGGTTTCAGACTCCAGAAAGCCTGAGTTCCCCTTACAATTCCCCAGCCTTTCAGGTTCAAGGGGGTTCTAAACTTGGCAAACACACTTCCCCTGTCCCTAGAGGGAAAAAGATAAAAACCCACCAGCAAAAATACATTACACTGGGCATTATATTTCTGTGACAGAAATAACTCATTTTCATGACACACTATAATAATAGCAAATTATGGTACACAATGAATCCATTCTCATTAAAGTCTGTATGGAGAAAAGCAAAGAATACAAAATGTATACAATTGTTTAAAGGAAAAATGCCATGTAATATAAAAGATACACTAATCGCTATTTCTAATTACAAAGAAGAAAAAATCACTAAAAATTTTTTACAGCATCTAATTACCAAAAAAAACACAAAAAACAAAAAATAAAAAACGCCAGAACCACCAAATAACTCTATAAAATTAATAATGAAGGAGGACTTCAAATGACTGTAGTTTCTCAGAATGGCTCTTCTTCCAATGGAAGACTGTGAAGGAGACAGTTGGCAAGGCTGTGTGTGACATTGTCTGTCAAGCGGTTCTTTGTGAGGTTAGCTGTGAGTATCTCTTTACGCATCAGATGCCTTCCTAGGTGCGTGCACGCACATTGCCTCGTTTCATCTTCAGGCAACCTTGCTACTTAGGCGTGGTGATCCCCCTTTACCCTTGAGGAAACAGAGGCTCAGAGAGATTTCGTAACTTGCCCACCATCTAGGATAACTGTACATCACGATCAGCCCAGGACCGTGCAGTGTCTGCCTATCATTCTATCATCATCATCCATAGCTGCCCTTTCATCCGTCAGGACAACACGTTCTGTGACCACCCAACCACAGTCATCAGCAAGAAGGCCGGGAGTCAGGACTTGAACCTGTGACCTTGGGTTTCAAGGTCCAGGGCTTTTGTACTACAGATGTGGTCACCAAGGAACTCCCTCTGAGCAATATGAGGATGTGAAAAATACCACCTAATCTTCCCTGAGCGAGCCTCTCGACCTGACACCATCAGCTGAAGGAAGATACCCAGAAATGTCCCCTTTTATCTTTAGTAACCAACTCCCAGCGGCAGGGTGGGCAGTGGATCAGAAGGGAGCAAGGCTTAGAGCAGGGAGACCAGCGAGGAGGCCACTGCGGTCATCCAGGAATGACGGGGAGGCAGCGGGATGAGGATGGTGGAGACCGAGACCGGAGGATGAACTTGAGGCACACTTAACAGGCAGGATCCCCAGGACTTGGTGGCACATTAGAGGTTGGTGTGGTCCCTAGAATTCCTGCCTGGGCATCTGGATGGATGATGGGACCATTAACTGAGACATGGAACTAGAGGAGGAGCCAGCTTGAGACTGCAAGTGATGGGTTGGGTTTTGGATGCATTGAGTTTGAGGGTCCCATTCTCAACGCAGCATCTCCACTTAATGTCTAAAAGGCAGCTCCAACTTAACTTGTACTGAGCAGGATTCTGGAATCACAGTTTCTCACCCCACCACAAACCCTCTCCTGCCTCTTTGGTCACTATCTCAGTAAGCGGTCACACAGTTCTACCCAGATGCCCAGGTCAAAAACCAAAGAGTCATCCTACCAATTACGTCTTGCCTTCCGCATTACCCCTAATCCATCAGCAGAGTCACTCAGCCCTTCCTTCACAGCGCATCCAGGATGCAGCCATGCTACCTCCTCCTCTGTTTCCTCCTGGTCCAAGCTGAGACCAGGGCTCACTTGGTTACTGCAACATTCTCCTAAGTGTATGCTGGCCTCCATCTCAGCCTTTGAGAGTTTTCTCTGCACATAACAAGTGGAACGATCGTTTTACAACAGAAAACAAATTATGTCAGGACACTGTTCAAAACCCTTCACTGGTTTCCTGTGTTACCCAGTTTTACGGTTTAAATTGTTTCCCCCCCCCCAAATCTGTGTTGATGTCCTAACTCCCCAGTGCTTCAGAATGTGACCCTATTTGGAAATAGGGTCATTGCAGATGTAATTAGTTAAGAAGAGGTCATAGTGGAGTGGGGTGGGCCCATAATCCAATATGGTTGGTGTCCTTATAAGAAGACAGAGACAGGGATGGGCAATGATGCAGTTGCAAGCCAAGAACTGATGGCCATCATCAGGAAGAGTCTAGGAAGGATTCTACCCAGTCTCGGAGGGAGTGTGGTCCAGCAGACACCTGACATCAGACCTCTCATCTCCAGAGCTATGAGAGAATAAACTTCTATTGTTTTAAGCCACCCAGTTTGGGGTACTTTGTTAGAGCAGCCCTGGGAACCTAACAGACCCAGAATAAAATCTGGAGTCCTCATCTCATAAATTGGCGCCTTCCCACCTATCTGAGCATAACTCCTGCCACCTCCTCCTCCCTCTTCTCCTGACATATTGCTCCGAGTTCCTGGTTTCTGGTTCCTGCCTGGGGCATGTGTGCTTGCCGCTCCCGGCTATCTTAGGGCTCACACTCTGCTCCCTTGCCTCCTGCAAATCTCTGCTCACATGCCAACCCCAGCCAGAGACTTCTACCAGCCACCCTATCTAAAAGAGCTCACAGCTCTGTTAGCCTTTTGCTTTCCTTTTTTCCTTTTTCCATAGCACTTAACATTTCATAGCCCTTATCACTGACTGAAATGATGTTTTTAAAGGATTGTTCAGTATTTGTCTTCTCCACTAGAACATAAGCTCCTGCAGACAGGAGTCTTTGCTTACACCTGGCGTATAGTGCTGGTAATCAAACAGATATTGTGGACTCCAGGGAGTTTCCCATTTAATCCTCACAATGACTCTGAGATAACAATAAAAGCTACCAGTTACGGTGGTTTCACTCTGTCTTAATCCTCACAACAACCCTATGGATGTCCCCATTTTATAGATGAGAAAGCTGAAGCGCAGAGAGGTCGAGGAACTTGCTCAAGATCACGCAGCTAGTAGAAGGCGGTAGAGTCGGAGTTTGGGCCAGCCGGCTGACAGATGCCTTGCCTTTCACCCCAACTTAACGTTCACTCTGGGAGCATGAAGGGATTGGCTTACTATGTCATAGCAGTACTAGCCCCCCATGCTACCCCTCTCTCAACCCCCAAACAAAACAAAACAAAACAAACACACATACATAGCACTTCCCCTTCTCTTTCTCTTCCATCTGCATTTGGCAGCTGGGGATCTCTCTAGAAAGGGTCCCACAGAGGACTGGAATTTTCTAAGGGGATTCTGATGGCAGGAGTGAGCATTGGGGAAGGGAGCTCAACAGCCTCAGCCCTGGGTGCAGCTTTACGGCCACACTGACAGAAGGCTTGTCTTATTCCTTTCAATCCTCTATTATCGTTTCCCTCCTCTGCCCTTTCTCCACACTTCCAGACTCAGAATCCTCCGGGACTGATGGACCTGAGACTTCGCTCCTTCAAGACCCCTCTGCTACCAATAAAAAGTCAGAGGCCAAGGGAAAATGTACCTTATAACCGATGTGTATGTGGCTGAATGTTATTATTTGTCTTATTTTTGCTGAAAAACTGTTGATAATAGTCTGACGATGAAACAAGGCTATGTGATAAGCGTGCTTTGGCCCATAATCTAGTCTGCCTTGCTCTGCATCTTCTCTTTTAGACCGGAAACTCCCTGAGAGCAGGGGAAGGGTCTTACATATCTACATCCCCCACTGCACGTGAGGTTAAGAGCGAATTGTGTTTCCCCTCTGATTTGGCATTCATCGTTTACAGCCTGAAAACCAACTCTTCTGGCCAAGCCCCCCTTACTTGTCCCAAAGACCTTGGAAGGTCCTGGAAGCCCACCATCTAACCCATCTGCTACTTCCTCCAATCTTCCGCACTGTTCAATGACCTCCCCTCCCCTCACCAACCTGTGTGTTTCTGCAAGATGATACTGTCCCTTGACTGCCCGGTGACAAAATATTGTTTTACAATGATAAGCATCTCGTAAGACAATATTTGGAAAGTTATTATCTCAATGTCTCTGGTTGAGGGCATGGAATGATATCGCCCAAAGCCAGATCTGCTCTGTTTGCGGCCAGCAAATGGGGCGGCTGGGGACAGGACGTATGAGGTATCAGGGGTCTTGATCTCCCGGTGATCTGCCATTGATTGGTCCCCACGTGGCTGATAAAGTCTAATCAGAACCCAAAGGGGAAGCCATGACACTTAGTGGTGGGGAGTGTGGGCATCCGGGGAGGAGGGAGAATTTGAGTGGGGAAGTGTGGGTAACGAGATCCCCTGTGATTAATGAATTTCTTCAGAAGGCTGTTCATGTTTACATGGCCTGCCTCTGTGCTGGGGAAGGCATTTCTTTTAGTGACCAGGGCCATGTTTCTTTTGCCCATAGCCAACAGTTTCTCTGGGCTCAAACTCCAGAGAAGGTCCAGCCACGGGGGTTTGAGACCTTTCCTTGTCACCTGCCCCCGACCCCCACTCAAGCAAGAGCAGGGCACCATCACCCATTGCCTGCCTCCAGTGTCCATTGACAGCTGGTTCCATCTAAATCACACATCCCAAAGATTCTAAAGCAGGATTTCTCCCTCTCAGCACTAGTGACATCTGGGCTGGATCATTCTTTCTTGTGGGAGGGTATCCTGGGTACCGTGACACACTGAAACAGCATTCCTGGCCTCTACTCACTAGAAGCCAGTAGCACCATCTCCCCTCTCACCATTATGACAACCACAAATGTTTCTAGACATTACCAAATGTCCCCTGGGGTGGGGTTGGGGGGTGGGTAAAATCACCCCTAGTTGAGAACTGTTGCTCTAGAGGGACAAAGCATCTTCACTCCCAATATCCCATCTGAACAGGGCAAAAATTCTGGCAGGGAGCCTAAGTAAGGCATGGTTTCCCTTTTTACACAGTGTTCACTGAGGTTCAGAGAGGTTGAGAGAGCTTCTCTAGGCCAAACAGGGGTCGAATGGAGAAGCCAAGCCGCAGGTCCAGACATATTTGGTATGACTCTAACTCCTCTCTAAGTAATGGGCCTCTCTCACTATCTCACCAACTCATCTTCAGCTTGCCTGCTCTCATGGCCCATCTTCTCACAGATGACTACAATGCCAGCCTTACCCCTTTGGCACAAGGGCCACCTGGCACCACTAACCTATCTGCCATTACCTTTGCAGATCCCTTGCTGTGTCCTTGATCGTCATGTGCCATGGAGTTGTAGTTCATCTACGGTGAGTTAGAAGTTGAATATTTGTCTTACTTGAGTATTAATGAGTATTCAAAGGAGTGATTTCCAAACTGGGTTCAAGGCAACCCTCAGAGTTTTCAGAAGTGCCTCCAGGGTTACCATTTGGGCCCAGAGTGCAGAGAGGGTGGTGCAGGGCTGAGCTCTGGGTGTCTGCCTCTAGTGCGACCACAGGTCTGTTCTCTATCCACAATATGTACTAGAGTTCCACCAAATGCTTTTCTGGAAGACAAAGTTCTGCTCCTTTAAGAAGGTTTAAAACCACTGTCCTAAATGATAATGTTTTAAAAGTCTATCATATAAGATAGACATCTGAATTAAAAGAAAAATGATGAGATACAAGAAATTCTAAAAATTATAAGAAAAAACACTTGGAAGAGATATGGAAACAACCCAAATATCCATCCACAGGTGACTGGATAAAGAAGATGTGGTAGATATACACAATGGAATATTAATCAGCCATAAAAAAGAATGAAATAATGCCATTTGCAGCAACGCAGATGGACCTAGAGATTATCATACTAACTGAAGTCAGAAAGAGAAAGACAAATACCATATGATATCACTTATATGTGGAATCAAAAATATGACACAAATGAACATATCTGCAAAACAGAAACAGACTCACAGACATAGAGAACAGACTGGTGGTTGCCAAGGGGAAGAGGGTGGAGGAGAGAAGGATTGGGAGTTTGAGATTAGCAGATGCAAACTATTATACATAAGATGGATAAACAACAAAGTCCTACTGTATAGTACAGGGAAATATATTCAATATCCTGTGATAAACCATCATGGAAAAGAATATGAAAAAGAATATATATATCACTTTGCTGTACAGCAAAAATTAACACAACATTATAAATCAACTATATTTCAATAACATTTTTTAAAAAAAGAAAAAATCTTGGAAGCCCACCAGAAGTAAACTGAGGCTAGTGGACAAGAAGGGACACAAATAGACTCTTGGGGTGCTGATTATCTTTTGTTCTTTGATCTGGGTGGTGGTCATTTTGTGGTAATCCATTGGGTTGTAGCAGGGGTTGGTGTCTTAGTCAGTTAGGCCTACTATAGCAGAATACTTAAATGACAAACATAGGTGGCTTAAATGACAAACATTTATCTCTCACATTTCTGGAGGCTAGAAGTTCAAGATCAAGGTGCCAGCAGATTCAGTGTCTGCAGAGAGCCCTTTTTCTGGTTTGCAAATAGCCACCTTCTTGCTGTATCCACATTAGATAGAAAGAGAGAGTTCCTGTCTCTTCCTCTTTTTATAAGGGCACTAATCCCATCATGAGGGCCCCTACCATTTGACCTAATCTAATCCTAATCCTCTCCCAAAGGCCCCACCTTCAAATACCATCACATCAGAATTAGGGTTCCAACAGGTGAATTGGTGGAGACACAAGCATTCTGTTCATAGCAGTTGGCAATCTACAGCCCAAGGGTCAGATGTGACCAGCTGCCTGTGTTTGTAAAGGAAGTCATATTGAAACACAGACATGTCCACTCATTTACATACAGCCTATGGCTGCTTTTGAGTTACAAGCACAGAGTTGAGTAGCTGAAATAGAAATTGTAAGGCCTGAAAAGTCTAAAATATTTTCCATTTGGCTCTTTACAGAAAGTAAGCCAACTCCTGGGTTATACATTTACACTTGTCCATTTCTGTATGTATATTATAATTTGTTTCAAAAAGAAAAAATTGAAAGAGACAGCAGCTCTTCTCTCAAAAGATAGAAACAGAATCTCATAGGCAAAAAGACCTATAAAAGACCTAAAAAGACGCAAACTTGCTTGCTCCAGGTCACACAGCAGAGAAATTCCTAGAGCCAGAGCTTTCAACCCTTTATCTATTGCTGCATCACAGCAGGATCCCACAGCAACTGATCTCAGGGATGCCAATAGGCTCCTGTGGGCTGGTCCAGACAGAGACCCCTGCTCCTTCTCTGCTCTGGTGAGGTTATAACGGAGGACCTTCTGGCAGGTTGGGCTGGGAGGAGGGGTAGGGCTGCAGAAGGGCCCTGTTTGCTCACCGGAGATGGGAGAAATAGCCTGTGACCAGTCAACCCCAGAATCTTGGGGCCCAGTGGATGCTGCCAAGGACAGGCTGACCTGGGTCAGTCCTTGGGAAGGGGAAAGTCACTGCTCACAATACAGGGTCACTGGAAAGGAAGTCGCGCTGGTGCATGTTTGCTCTCTGTTAACAAAGTTGGAAGCTGATAAGCCCCTCCAGTGGCTGGCCCACATGAACCTGGTGGGGGGAGGGGAGGTCAATGGCAGGAGTCAGCATGCAGTCGGGGAAGAGGAAGCGGACGTATGTGCCAGGGCTGGGCTGGGTGCTTAGTGTGCACCCCTGCACCAGTCCTCACGGCCCCCTGGCTGGGGGTGTGGGGCACAGCCATCCTCATCCTTCCCATTTCACAGTGAGGAGGCCATGGAGATTCAGGGAGGTCAAGTACTTTCCCTAAAGGTGGAGCTCAAGAACCCTGCAGGGGCTGGGATAGCAGAGTGTGCTGGGAGGCTGCATTCCTACATAGAAAATAAGGGGTTGTGCGTTAGATGGTCTCCAAGTGTTTGGACCCTGCAGATGCAGCTTGTTGCAGAGGCTGACACAAGATGGCGGCTCCTCATGTCCCAGTCCTATGCCCTTAGCAACTGTGCCGCAAATTTCCCACCCAACAGAAACCAAAGAAGTTCTTCTTTGGCGATGATCTCAACAAGCTCAAGCTCTTCCAAAGAGCAGTTAGAAGACTTGAAATGGATGAGGATTCCTCCTTGGAATATTCTAGACCAAGAGTAAGTGAAAAATAAAATACTGAAAGAGTGAAGTGGGGAGATGGACCCTCTACTCCTGCTATATTGGATTATGAGTTGATGGGAGAGAGAATTGAGTTTGCTGTATTTGAAACACTAGGAAAGAGAAGCCCGGAAGAAAACTGAGTAGTTTTCAGATGATACAGACTTCTTTAGGTTTCATGACAAAACATATTAAAATAACACAAGTCCAAAGCTCACACACATGCCCCTATCTATCCATGGGTGGTGTCAACTCTTACTGCTGCCCATTTGAAGAGGTGCCTCTCCATCCCGCCCCCTAACCCTACGGAGAGCTGGAAGTGAATGGTGGGCAGCCTGAGGACACCTTGGCCAGAGAGATGGGGGGAGAGGACTCATCTGTGGCAGACAGAAGGAGGCGGGGACGGGAGTGACCCAATATTTTCAGCTAGAAAGAAAAGAGACGGACTTTCCATATACAGGAATGTTACAAAGTTGCCTACTCCAAGAAATGAATTTAAAGTTGTATTTATCATTTGGAACACATTTCTTTAAAGAAAAATGACAATTCAATTGTATAGTTAGTGCAGGAGCCACACAAATATGAAGAAAATGGTGAGGATGATACATTAAAAAATGACCCAAGTTTGGGATACACTGTTATACATCAAGATGTCTCCAGATCAGGCCAGAAAGGAGAAAGAATGGGTCCTTAGGTCTGTAGGCATTTCTAAAACTGCATCTTATACCAGAATTTATAACTCCTTCAAGTGGTTTCCTGGGCAATGAAATCCAACCAGCGCCTAACAAATTGTCATTTTGCATGAAAGACCCCAGAGAATGTGTTAGATCCCAGAAGCTTTGCCATGAGTTAAGAACTATAACTTGATAAGTCTGTGGTTTTCCACTCCCACCCCCGCCCTTCTCCTTCCTTTCCTGACCATACAGCTTCTCCCTGGCAAACAGAGAACGTATGTGCGTTGTTGCATATTTTTTCTGGAAACCTGCTCCTGAACCGTAGTCATAACTCCTAGTAACAACCTGTTCCTGTAGTTCAGAGATCTTTTATAAGCTTATTTTAGGCATTTGATTATTGCCTGACTAATAATAGGGACTCGTTTTGTCAAAGCATAAACCGGAGGATATAGCGTAAATTGTAGCGTATAATTGCTCAGTGACTGCCATTGAAAGTCCCTAGTTACTGGAGTAAGAGAGCCTCTCTTAGGCGCGAGTAGCTATTTTTTCATGTAATAATAATTAGGGTGGGAGAGAGAAAGGAGGGAACCCACCAGAGAGCAAAGTCACTCAAAAAAAAGGAAAAGAAAAAAAGAAACTGAGAGAGGAAAAGAGAAGAAAAAATAGAAGAGGGAAAAAACAATCCTGAAACACCTGTTGGGCTCCTTCACATGGCCTGGAGGAAGAGGAAGTTCAGCCAGAATCTAGGAGCATCCTTGGGCCGGTTAAGAGTCCAGGGTGTGGAGCCCGTGGCTTGGGTGGTAGGTAGTGGGCAGCTGAGGGGTGAACACGCAATACCCTAGGGATAAGCAGTGAGCAGTGGGCCTGAGGCCCTCCCAGGAGAGCTCAGAGAACTTCAGTATTCCTCCAGCACGCACCCACCCACACACACACACACACACACAGACACACACACACACACACCCTTAGACCTAGAAGACTTTGAAATGAACCCATTGGGATCAGTCTCTGAACTTCTGGGGTAGCCTTCTACTTTCTGGTGATAAGGCAGCTACAGCAGAAGGTTTTAGACAGAAGGAAAACCCCCTAACAGGCAAACATCTTTCCAGCCCAGCACTGCCCTGGACCCCACTTGAAGGGCTGTCCCCATTTCCAAAAATCCCAGTGATTAGGAGGTACTGGGTAACAGGGTAATCTCATTGTCCAGGTTAATGTCTACATAGCACGACATTTGGATTGCTTGGAATCTACCCATCAGCAAAATTCTCTCCCACCACCTAGCTGTGGAGCCTGAAATTCTGAGCATTTTGGCCCCTGATCTTCTGGGTTAGGTTGTAGAGACTTCTTTGATTAGAGACTGTTCTCCTTGGATGCTACATTCTGATAGATGAGAAAATCCCTATTTCATTTTTCTTTCTGTTTCTTTCTAATATGAATGAATGAATGAGTGAATGAATAGATAGAGACAGAAAGAAAGGCTAGCACTTAACTAGCGCCTAAAACTTGCCTGCAGTGTTTTATTTATTTATTTTATTTAAAAATTTTTTAGATTTTATTTTATTGAAGTACAGTTGATTTACAATGCTGTGTTAATTTCTGCTGTACAGCAAAGTGATTTAGTTATACATATATTTACATTCTTTTTCATTATGGTTGATTACAGGGTGTTGAATATAGGTCCTTGTGCTATACAAGAGGACCTTGTTATTTAGCCATTCTATATATAATAGGTTTGCCTGCAGTGTTTTAAGCTCTAAACATGTATTAACTCATTTAACCCTCTCAAGAATCACGAGCTGGAAACTATCAGTATGCTTACTCTGCAGGTGGGAAGGCAGAGGTCGGGAGAGATAAGTAACAGAGGAGGATTCCGGGCCTCACACCACTCCCACGCCGAGTGGCTTACCTTAGGTTTGAGACGTAAACACTGCATCTTCCATTTCTTCTTCCTGGACAACACAATTTTCCACCAGTGCTGGGTGTGGCAGGGCAGACGCAGAACTGCTGTACAAGTGTAGGCAGAAGACGAGCGTGCACGGTCCTCCTGTGTGCTGGCTCAGCGTCTCCCACAGCCTCCCACCTCCGGGACCAGGCTTCATCGTAGCTCCGCCGTACCCAGCAAGGATCTCCAAGGAACTCACTAACGCACTCCCTTAGCTGGTCTCTGTTATCAAACTGTATTTCAGGAAAAAAAAAAAAAAAAAAAGTAAAGTTTGTAAAGTTTATGATCTGCAGGCTTCCCTGGTGGCGCAGTGGTTAGGAATCCGCCTGCCAGGGCGGGGGACACGGGTTCGAGCCCTGGTCCAGGAAGATCCCACATGCCGCGGAGCAACTGGGCCCGTGCGCCACAACTACTGAGCATGCGCTCTAGAGCCCGTGAGCCGCAACTACTGAAGCCCGCACACCTAGAGCCCATGCTCCGCAACAAGAGAAGCCACCGCAACGAGAAGCCTGGGCACCGCAACGAAGAGTAGCCCCTGCTCGCTGCAACTAGAGAAAGCCCGCGTGCAGCAACAAAGACCCAATGCAGTCAAAAATAAATAAATTAAATTAATTAATTTAAAAAGAAAAAGAAAAAGAGCTTATAAACCTCAGCCTGTGCCGGGACATTCCACTCATCGGTATCACTTCGTTAAAAAAAAATCTTTGCAAAAAAGGAAAAACAGGACTCAGACAACCGATGTCTACTCCCAGCCCACTTACTAGCGTTGGAACCTTAGACCAATTACTTAAGTGGTCTGAGCCTCAATTTCTTCTCTAGAAGGGGAGGAAGCTGTCTCCTTGCTGACTGGATGAGCTTGCCTGCCCAACTCATCTCTTATTCCTCCTACAGGACTCAGTTTGCAGGTCCCACAGGCTGGGTTGGGGACCCCTCTGTCCCCCCAACCCCAGAGAGCCTAGATGCCCCTTATCTCAGTTGCACTGTCATTGCCCAATGGCTCCCCTGCCACCTCCCTGCCTCCCCCACCGGACTCGTTCCTCCCGGAGGATGTGGGTCACTTTTGAGCTTGGACAAGGTGTTCTTCATCTTCGGAGAAACTTAGCTGTCAGGTGATAGTTATTTGTGCTTTGAGCCTTAATTACAATTGGTTGGGTCCCCCCTTCCATCATTGGTGAGAAACTTAATCCTACCCTCAACATCTGGAAGGGTCCTCACGTTTCATCTACTCCTCTTTCACATCCAGATTGGAATTCTTGCATCTCTGTTTTGCACCTTTCTACTCACTAGCCTAGGGTTAGCCCAGATTTAGCAAAAATACAGAACATGCACTTAAATTTGAATTTCAGATAAGCAATGGATAATTTTTTTCGTAAAAGTATGTCTCATGCAATATTGGGGACATTCTTTTTTTTTAAATAAATAAAATTATTTATTTATTTAGGCTGCGTTGGGTCTTCATTGCTGTGGGCGGACTTTCTCTAGTTGCGGTGAGCAGGGGCTACTCTTCTTTGCGGTGCGTGGGCTTCTCATTGTGGTGGCTTCTCTTGTTGCGGAGCACAGGCTCTAGGGGCTCGGGCTTCAGTAGTTGTGGCTCGCGGGCTTCAGAGCGCAGGCTCAGTAGTTGTGGCGCATGGTCTTAGTTGCTCCATGGCATGTGGGATCTTCCCAGACCAGGGATTGAACCCGTGTCCCCTGCATTGACAGGCGTATTCTTAACCACTGAGCCACCAGGGAAGTCCCTGGGGACATTGTTTTACTAAACAATTATTCACTGTTTATCTGAAATCCAAATTTAACTGGACACCCTGTACTTTATCTGGCAACCCTATGCTAGCGCATCTCCACAGGACATCAGCGCTCTAGGAACTGCACCAGTCCTCTCATTCCCCAAAGCAGCATCAGCTGGAGACTAGGCACCAACTTGCGTCACCAAGGTGGAGGCGCAGTCACGGTATAGACAGTACAGCAAGCAACCTGCCATTGGGTATTGTGCGTCCTGTTCTTAAGTGCCCCTCGGTTATTCCTGAGCCTGTTTACTATTTCTCTGCTTATTTATCAGTACTAACAGGACTGCAGCCTCCTCCCTTGTAGGTAGGCCCACCTCTGTGCTCTGTGCTCAGGGTCTGCAAACCAAAGCATCTGTTGTTGCATTGTGGAGTGACCCACGCCCATGCCCAAACCAAACCCCAGGTCCACCTTGACACCAGCCAAACCTCACCAACTAAGGTGCTTTGCTGGACAAAGGGCCATAAACATTGGGTGTCTGCATGGGGCAGCCTGGAAGCCAAAAGAAGAGGCCTCAGGGGGAAACTTACCTTGATGGCACCTTGATCTTGGACTTCCCAGCCTCCAGAACTGTGAGAAAGATATTGCTGTTGTTTAAGCCCCCCAGTCTATGGTATTTTGTTATAGCAGCCCTAGCAGACTTATACAGATGGATATTTTATGTTAATCTTGCAGATGGGAAATCTAAGTTAAGAAGTTAAGTAGGAAGTAGCAGAGCTGAGGTGAGAATCCAGGTTTTTCCGACTCCAAGTAGAATGTCCTCTGAAGGGTTAGGACTCAGTGAGCTGCAGGACCCCTATAGAGGCTCACAGCCTCCCACAGCTGACCATGGGCCTCTCCTCTGCCCCTTGACACCCCACCTCCATCCTCCTGGGCTTATTATATCCTGAAAGGCCTTGCCAATTCTAGCATCCATGCCACTGGTTTCCGGAGCTGCCTTTCCTGGGGAATGCATCCCTCTTCTCCAGCCACTGACCATCACCGAATGCCTGGCTTAGATGCCACCTCCTCCATGAGGCCTGCCTGATCCCTCCGTCCGAATGGTTTGCCCCACTGCCCCTCATCGGCACTTTGCAGTGATGTGTCTGCACCCATCGCCCGCCCTGTTGGCACCTCCCGAGGTGGCCTGATATTAGAGATGCATCTGTGCCCTTGCAGGCAGGGCCAGCTCTCAGCCACTCCAGGGTAGCCAAGGGGAGATGCCTCCAGTCGCTGGGCGGGCTCTGTCAGTGGGAGGGGTCAGCCGACTATAGAACTCGAAGGAGTAGCCGGGGGACTGAGGTGGCCTGGAGGATTCAGCCCACCTGCAGGGAGCAACTGCCACTCGGTTCTTCACGCCTGTGCGTGAGGGCACACGCGGGGTGCCAAAGTCTCTTGGTCTTTTCAGTAGCAGCCAGACACCCTGATGATCATGTTTCTAATGTTTAAAGGTTGGCCATGATTTCACATTTTTCTGAACTTTGCTTGGACCAAGCAAAACATGTCTGGGCCCACGTTACAGATGGTCATGGATTGGGGTACAATATGTGTGGCCCCCATGGTCCTGCCTGGGCTGGTTTTCAGCATCCAGTGGGTCTGTAAAGTGGAAGGAGGTGGAAGAGAGCCACTCTGGGGGGGAGCCAGCCCTTTCCTTTCCTCCCTGGCTAATCCCAGAAAGAGAATAGAGCTGTGGATGAGCTTTCCACCCCCGGTCTGATTTGTGATCCAACAGACAACAGCGTTCACACTAAATTCTCGCATGGCTCCTGTGACCTCTCCTCAGAGCCAGGGAGGTGGGAAACCAACCCCTCTCTTGAAGATCCTGGGATCCTGACGGAGGCCACGGTGGGATGCCAGCACCCAGGCTGCTGGGCAAGGGCTGCCACGGGAGCGTGTCCAGCTGGACCAGCCAGTGTCCCTCCTCCCCCAGCGGCTCCAAGCCTCCCCTGTGCTGGCTTCCCCTTCAGGGCTCTGGGCACCGGAGGCTGTAGATTTGGGCTCCTGCCGATGATCTGGGTTTGCAAGGATTCGGTGGCCAAAGCTGCACAGTGAGCCTTTCAAAATGCAAAACCGTTGCAAAACTGATGATGGGGAGAAAGGCAAAGAAGGCTAGAGAAACAGCCCTGCGTGCTTCAATCCCTCCACCCCCACCCCTCGCCTGGCCATCTGGAAAAAGGGTTGCTTAGCACAGTGGGCTGCCGTGGCCCTGCCCCTTCCAACCTCAGAAGGGCCAGGGCTTCTCTGAGAAAAGTCCCTAAGAGGTGGATGCCAGGCGGTTTCCTGTGCGTGAAAAGTCTTGTCCTCAGGGCTCTGCAAGTTCCCTCCTGGTTCTAACTCTCTAGGAGACTGTTACCCAGATGTCCCGTGAGCTGTAAGAGGCTGGAGTGCCCTGGGGTAGGGAGGACTGCTGAGAGTGTTCCTGCCATGCCTGAGCGAGCATCGCCTCTTCCCTCACAGCTCCAGGGAGCATATGGAGGGCGTTTTGCCCAGGCTTGGGTACAGAGGCCTGGTGCCGGGGAGAAAGGCCAGCCCATTACAACAGAGCCACAGATGGAAACAGGGCAGCAGACAGTTGAAAATAGGGGCTTTAGAGTCAGGTGGACCTGAACTTGAATCTCTAGTGGTTCCATGAACAGATTCCATGACCTTGGGCTAAAGTTGGAGGGGAGCAAAGGCAATGATCAGGAGACTGGATTCTAGTCCTAACTCACTGTGGGCCCCTGGGAGATACTACCCCTTCCCTTTGAACTTTAGTTTTCTCATCTGTAAAGGGAAGAGTCCTTGCCAAGCCACCCTCTAAGATGTGGTGGGGGAGAAGTGACCAGGTGAGTAAACAGCCACTTTGGAGAGTTTAAATTCAGCATGTCATTACAAGGGTGATAAGACTCCTTGTTTTGTCTAGGACTTCATGATGACCATGGGGGACAAAGCTCCCCATGACACAGTTGTTCTCCTTCAACTCCAGGATTCTTCCTGGGGTCTCCCTAGAATTGTTCTCTTCTGCAGACTGAGGGTGAGTGGGACTCACTGCTTTTGGGGTAACAAGAAGACCTTGGTTGACTTTCCTTTCTGCTCCCAGATGTTTGAACAGTGACAATAGCCTCCCTTTTTTTTTTTTTTTTTTTTAATTTAAAAACTTGGACTAGGCAAGAGAGGGGGCATGGATTTCATGGCCTCAAATCTTTTCTGACTTTGGAACTCTGAAACTCCAAGTTGCTCCATATTGGGATCCCTGGCTTCCAGAAACATCATCAGCAACTTTATTCATCCTTTTACCTAATCATCCAAACACCATCCATCCACTCATCCATTCAGTTTTTATTCATCTGTTCATCATCCATCCATCTATCCGTCATCCATCCATCCATCCATCCATCATCCATCCATTCATCCATCCATATATCTATGTAGGCATCAATATGTACATATATATGCCCAGTCCAGGGCCAGGCTCCACAAGTGGAACAGGGAACCCTGCCTTCAAAAATCTTCTCATCTGGCAGTGGTGTTACGAAAATCTCAACAAGAGTCAAAAAAAACTAGAAAGCAAGACAGGTGTAACTGAGTCATAAGTGATCCAGACAGGAGAGGTTCAGACAGGAGGGAGAACACTGGAGACTGCCAGGCAAAAGGTGGGCTTCCCAGGGAACTGGGATCTGGCCAGCGCCTTGAAGAAAAGAAGTTTCAACTTGATCCTGAGCTCCTGAAGTCGGACTTCTCATGCCGCATGGTTCCCCTTCCTAGGTTGGGCCGGAGGACAATCAGAGAATTCTTGTCTATAGAGAGCATGTTCTTGGATCAGACTTGGCTCCCTCTCTAGCCAGAAGCTCTGCTCACATCTTTTCTTGTGCCTAGAGTTCCAGCCTCTGCTCCACGGACCAGCTCCAGGACTGGAAACATCTTTTAAGCTGTCTTTGGAAACAAGGAATGGGAGATGGGGGCTGAAGCATGCAGGACCAGAATCCAGTTTACACCCCCCTCACCATTCGTGCTTACAAAATAATAATCGCTTCTCTGAAAAGTGCCAACCAGGAGGCACTTTCAAGGAGTAGCCCCACGCGTTGAGGGCTGACCCCCTCTCTGCCTGGCAAATGCACGTTCTCCTTTCCTGGCTGGGCCATAAATAACCCGGCCACCTCTAATTTGGCCTCCAATACCCTGACCAGCCGTGATTTATTCACAGACCAAAACAGGCATCTCTAATTTGCTAACCAATCGCTGCAATTCTGGCCTCGCCAACCAATAATTCTGCCATCTCTAATTTGCCAATAAATAATTCTGCAGCTTCAAATTTACTAACCAATAATGTGACCAATTTGCTGACCAATGGTTGTGTCAAGGCATAATGGTGACCCTAGCAGATGGTAATTTGCTAAGCAATATTCGGACCTTTCCCCTTTCGGCAATAAAGAACCTTCGTGATCTTTGAATTCTAGATCCATTACTTTGCTCAGAAGGATGCTGCAGGCTGCTGGGTTGCAAATGGTTCTTCCCCAAAGCTTTGCACTTACCTGTGCATTCTCTCTGCAGCTCCTGAAATCACAGTTAATGTCTTGGAATGTGAGAGATGCCCCAGCCTGCTCATTTTACAGACGGAGATACTAAGACCCAGAGAGAGGGGAAGTGACTTGCCCAAGGTCACACAGCAAGCTAGTAGCAGAGTTGGGACCAGAACACAGGTCTCTGGGCTGCCAAGCCAGTGCCCAAGCTACAACATCCTGGTAAACTGACTTCCTTCCTTAGGATCTCTGTGCCAAGGCGCAGGCTGACTCTGGCTGGGCTGGTTGCCACAGGACCTTGGCTTGGCCTCAGCCAAGTTCCCCTGTTGCCAAAGAGGGAGGAAGCTGATGTTGCTGACCCGGCCACCTAGGGGGTCTGAGAGCTGGACGGGAAGGAGGATTCACTGTGCCGCACAGAGGACTTGGCCAAATTTCAGCCCCGGGAAATTCTGGCTCTCAGCAGAAACCCAGAGCCGAATCCCACATTCCCTAAAGGAGCTGGCACCCACATTTCCCAGAAGGAGTCAGAACAAGAGTTTAGCAAAGTAGAGCGGAGACCCCTCCCCAAAGCAGGTCCCGGGGACTATGGCACAGTGGCCCCATGGATTTCAGGAGAATCCTTAGCACAGAAAGACCCGGCTACATGTGGGGCTGAGGTGAGCTACTGAGAGAATCATCCATTTCACCCTGTCCCAGGCCAGGTGAATCCAAGCTGGACCTTCCCAAATCTTTGTGTAGCTGGGAGAGATGACACTTAACTTGCTGCCTCTTCCCCTTCATCTGAAAAGGTCTCTTTAGCTCATTTTTATGCTCGTGGTTCTTTTCAGAAATTAGAGCAAATTAAAACCAAAAGTGCTTTGAGAATTGGAGGGAGAATGCCTAGGAGTGCCAGAACGTGCCTGCCCCTCCCCCTTGAATGTCATCCAACAAGCCTCATGTGATTCCGTCTTGAGAGGAGAATGGCTGGCAGTGGACGTGGGTGGGTGTGGGACGTACACTGGGAGACTGAGGCTTCTCCCCTAGGAGACACATCCCCTGCAATCCCGGTGCCTCCAGGATCAAGTCCCCCTCCAATACCTGCCAAAAGTGGGCCAGTGAGGGGAGTGGACCCAGGTGGAAGCAAGAGATGAAGGAAAGGTGGCAGAGCAGGGAGAAGGCAGAGGCTCAGGGTCGGCACCGAATCTCCGGGCTGTGAAGAACCATCTTGGGATTGATTGCATTTTGCTCTCCTGGTATAGGAACCATTCCTCTCCACCTCCTTAAAGACCAGAACAGGAGAAAATGGACAAACTGAAGCAGCAGCCAGGCTCTGGTTAGCCTCAAGGAAGAGCTGAGGGCAGATCAGGAGATTCTAGCATATTCTAGATAGGATGACACAGTAAGTTATATTCATCGCGTGTATCCAATTCCTGTCCTCCAGGGGTGGACTTTGAAAACTCAAGAGCTGATTTGGGTTTTGTCCCGGTCTAGTGACAAATCTCAGCTTAGATATCACCTCCTCTGGGTAGAGTGGGTTGGGTGCCCTCTCTGTTTCTCCTGATTATGGCATTTATTCTCCTTCAGAGCTTAAGTTAGCTAGTGGACTCCTTCTCCAATGCACTGGGAGACCTTGATGCAGGACCTGTAACCTGTTCATAGCCTTGTCCGTTGTTGCATCTCTAGGACCCAGAATGTGCCGGTCCCAACCTCAGAGCATTTGTTGAATGGATGGATGGTGAATGATCTCTGTCAAGCTTGGGATCTCAGATTTCTGTTGAGGAAGTTCTCTAACCAGAGATCCCCTCAAAAGCAAAGCTTGAGACAAAGGCTTGTGTTCAAGAAGTTCACTAAAGAAAGATGCCAGGAAGTAGGCATGCAGGAGGCGAGAAACAGGAAAGGTCAGAAGGCCAATGTAAGGATGCTCTATGGAGTTGGCCACCAATATGGCTGACTGGACTTGCTCCCCTGGGACTTTTGGGGGACCTTTAGGACATGCCTATCAGAACTGCCGCCCAGAGGATGAAAGGGGGAAGCAATAATCCATCGGTTTCCATCCCCTGTGGTCAAAGGCATTCACTTTTGGGTTGTGCATGTGTGAGTACTCGGCATCCCACGAGATGGTGTCAGAGGAGCTTTGGCAGGAAGTGAGACCAACAGGGCATGGGTCAAGGTGAGGGGCTCTTAGGTTACACCTGTGCAAAGCTATTGCTGCCTTTGTGGACCTAGCTGCTGCAGCAGTGGCTCGAGCGGGACGTGAGGCTGAGAGGTTTTGAAGTGGGGCACAAGGGGTGTCTGATACATAGGTCTTCCCCTTTCTAACCAAGGAGTGGATGGGGGGCACCCTAAAACCCAGAAAGGAAGGAGGACGTGGGCTGCTAACGGCTTCCGGCAGGACCAGGCTGGAGGGGCAGGAAGCCCCCCGTGCGCAGGATGGGTGCTGGTTGTATGCTCATTCAGGCAGATATGAAGATCACATGTAGACCCGCATCCCTGCCACACCCCGACCTCACCATGCCGTCTCAGGAACAGATCCGGCCCCATGGAGACTCCTCTAGCCCTGCCCACCCCCACCTGCCCCGGTCATCAGCCACCGGGTCCTCAGCAGGAGCCTGTGTTCCTTAGTGCCTGTATCAGCCCCACTCAGGGAAACCAACTGGAGAAACAGAGGAGTCCAAGGTTCTGAGTGCAGAGTCGGGGGCATTTGCTCATTCACCTTATCTGTGAAGCCTGTCGGCACAGAGAGTGGAAAGCAAGACCCTCTCTGGACCGTACATCCTGAGGGTCCAGCTTCCTAACCACCCTTACGCAGTATGACTGCCTTGCCACATCGTAGCCTAAACTAATGGTTCCCAAAGTGCTGGGCCAGCAACCTCAGCATTGCCGGGGAACGTGGTAGAAACACAGATTCTCAGATGCTGGGGGTAGAGCCAAGCAGTCTCAGCTTTGGGAAGCCCTCTGGGTGATTCCGAGGCATGCTGAAGTCTGAAGACCTCTGGTCTAAAATGAATGGTGTCCTGTAGTTACTTACATACAGTAGCCCTCGCACTTGCCCTCCAGGTTGGAGGGAAAGCCCTTCTCCAGCAGAAGTATCGGGGGACCTTCAAAAGTGTGGTCAGCTTAGCTAGGAAACCACTTTGCAACTCCACCCAGGCCCTAGCACAGATAAAACTGTGACCTCTGGGTCACCTCCAGAGATTACCACCAGCTCCTCTACCCACACCATCCCACACTGTCTCCCCGGGGAAAGTGAGCAGTCATACAATGGTAAGAGTAAGAATAATGGAAAAAATGATGAGAGTTACCATTCTTATTGGACGCTCAAAATTCATTAAACACTTTATCTCATTTTATTCCCACAAAAAAACAACCCTATGATATAGGTTCTGTTGTTCTACCCTTTCTGAAGATAAGGAAGCCAAGGTACACGTTTCCCACAGATAGCAAGAAGTTAGAGGCTGGACTTAACCCAGATCTGTCTGGTTCCAATGACAACTCTCACATGCTCATAAACTCTGCTTTTTCCAATTCTGAAAATTGTTATATACATTATGTGTATATATAATATAACAATTTAAATAAAATGTGTATATGTACATACATAATACACATGTATACATGTCTATATGTGTACATACAAATACACAATTGTATTCCTTCATGTGTCCATATTTGTATTCATTTATTGTTTAAATTAGGGAGCAAGATTTCAAGGTCAAAATTCAGCTGAGCAGCAGAGGGAGGGATAATCCTATAAAGTGACGATACCTGGTTTCCAACCCCACTGCTAAATGTGCCTGTTTCCAGGAAGTGATACAGCGTCCCAAGCATTGTGATTATAGAACCACAAAATGATAAAAAAAAAAAAAAAAGACAGCAGTGGAATCAAAAGGAGGAACAAAAGAAAGGCAGAGGGCTTGACTAGGAGTGGGGTCTGGGGAGAGAGGGCTTGGGAAAACACAGGGAAGTTTAGAAACCAGCTCCAGCATGGAAACCAGGGGCCACAAGTGCAGATGTCCACAGGGACCACCTGGGTGATGACAGTAGGCGGGGCGGGCTGGGCTGACAGTAGGAAACAGCGGGGAATGCGGTGAACTGCAGAGCGTGAGCTTGTCTACAGGAGCAGTGATAATCACCTCCAGCCAATTGTCGCCATGTGAGAATGTGGGTGATGCTGGATCTTCCCATTTCTGAAGAGAAGGTGGACATCAGATATTTAAGCAAAATCTCCCGCTTTTTAAATTGTATCAGTGAATTTTTAAAAAACATTACACGGCCAAACAACACACCACCACCACCATCCTGAAGGCTGTGCTTAGCTCTCTGAGGGCTGGGTCTTGACCAGTGCAAAAAAGAACAGGTCCACTCAGTCTCTGATTCAACCATCACACTTTACTCCTCTGGGTTCGCGAATGGGGCAGTTCTGGGACTGTGGGGGACCGACCTCAGCCTCACTACAAACTGTATAATTTATCACTTGCGTGTTTGGGGTTTATCACTTGTCTCCCCGTCCCCCAGCCAACTATAATGGAAGCTCCAGGGGACAGACTTTTTGCTCTCTTGTTCACCGATGTATCCCAAGCACCTGGTAAAGTACCCAGCGCATAGTAGGAACACAGTGAGCATCTGTTGGATACACAAAGGATAGAAAAGAGCCAGTTGGGCCTCCCTTGTAACAGTCCTGCCAGGAGAGCCCTCCTCGGCCAAGCAATGCTACTCCCCCCTCCAGGGGCATTTCACAAGCAGCTCAGGACAAATGGGCTGACCAGCCTTCAGCTTCCCTCTCTTTCCTTTTAGGTAGGGTGCTATGGTTGGTGGGAGGTGAGAATGGACACCCACCTAGATCCTCATACCAGAGTCTGGGGGGTGAACAAAGCAGATCTGACAGAGGTTAAGGAGGAGAGAGACGGACAGACAGGCAGGGGAGAAAAAAAGAGAAAAAGAAAAATTGTCCCATGCCAACAACGGTCAAAATGCATTATTAGGGTGTCCAGGAAATTATAGCTTATGTCCATTAGTCCTTTCAGGGTTAATATTGATGCAGATATTATTTCTATCCACGGCCCCATTTATTTGAAATATTATGACTGGGAGAAGCTGCTGCCGTGAATCAAATCAATTGATGGAGTAGTTAGCTGTGCCACCAGGGCAACCTGCCTGCCCCCTTCCCCCGCCGCGAGCATGAAATATTATGGAGATGGTTCCTTAAAGTGAGCACTTTATCATCATTTGTCTGCAGGCCCCCGCTAGGACTGCCTTGCCCGGCTTCCTGTTGGGTGCAAAGAGCTGTCATAACTCAATCAGGCGGCTAACGCGGCCGCCTGGGTACCTCCAGCCCACGGCGGATGCCCGGAGCCCGCTGAGAGCCGGTGGTCCCCGGCCAGGCCCTGCTGCTGGCCACGTGCAGGGGAGAGAGATTTTTGGAGGCAGAATGGAAGGCCTGTTTCCCTGTGCCACTTACCATTCTCCAAACACAATTTGTCATTTCCCACCACCAACGTTTTGGTCACACTGTTTTCTCAGCCTGGAGCGCCTCCTCCGCCAGCTCCGTCTGCCAAGATGCTATACGCTCTCAAAACAGGATCTGAGACATAGACCCGTGGCCGGGTGCAGGGGCCGCACGCATCGGATCCCCTGTGCCCTACCACCTCCAGGGGGCAGCATCATTGAGCTGTCACCTAACAATACTAACAATAGTAATACTTGAGCCCTAGCAGAATTCAGATCATCTGTGCAGGGTTGTGTGCTGGTGGTTGGCAAACTTTTTCTGGAAAAGGCCAGATGGTAAATATTTTAGGTTTTGTGGGCCCATAGGGGATCTGTTACAACTACTCCATTCTATCCTAGGCGATGAGTGAAGGAATGGGCGTGGCCTGACCGGCCCTCTGTGTCTTAGTTTGCTCTCTCCATTTTATGCTATTATCTCATTTAATCCTCTCCCCAAACTTTTGCTCAAATGTCACCTTCTCGATGAGGTCTTCCCTGACTATTTAAAATTAAATGAAACTCTTGGCATCCCCCAGCCCACTTTCTTGCTTCATTTTCCTCCGTAACTTTTATCATATATTTTAAGATATAGTTTTGCTTTACTATGTTGCCAATAATAACACCACCACACCGGCTGCTAGAATGTCAACTCCATGAGGACAGGGACTTCACCTGTTGTGTTCGTCACTTGCACTTCCAGTGTCCAGCACAGTGGCTGGCACATAATGGGAACAGATGGCCCCATGAGGTATGTGCTAGTAGTAGCCCCATTTTTCAGATGAGGAAACTGAGGATCAGAAAGCTGCAGGCATTGTCTAAGGTCATCCGGCTGGTAAGTGTTCCTGAGCACATGCTTGAGTCCTCACTGAGGTTTTATTTATTTTTTTGTTTTCGGTGTATCAACATATCAAGTCCTTTTTGAAGCCCTGTAGGGTAGGAGGTCCTGCTAGTATTCTGCTTGCGCAGGTGAAGAAACTGGCTCAGAGAAGTGACTTGTCTCAGAGGTTAGGTAGTCGGCAAGTGGTGAAGTAGGGAATTGAACCCTCTTCGTCAAAGGCCATTCTCTTGCCTCCCTGGCATCCTTGCTGTCCTATACTTTGTGGGCAGAACTAAGAGCCCGGGGCCTGGGAGGATCTGGCAGGGAGGTGGGCAGCCCTGAGCTTGCCCCTCACTGGCTTTTGACTTACCTGTGAGCAGGGTGAAATCATCGCCTCCATGATCACACCTGAGGACCCCAAGGGCTCTGGGCTAGGCTCAAGGATGCTACAGAAGACTCTCCCACTGGTCCTCCGCCCATCACCGTGCTCCCAAGACCTGCACTCCCCCTCTGCCCCCCATGCCAGCATCTTCTCCCCACCCAGCTTTGCCCACACTCTTCCCACCACCTGGAGCACCTTCCCTCTGGCTCTTCCTCTTTAGATTCTTTGCATCCTTGAACAAAGGTTGAGAAAAATATGAACTTTTAGCAGGTGCTCTTGGGGGCTGCCCTTTGGCCTCAAGAAGCGAAGCTTGAAACCCTCCTCCTCTGGGGCTGGACCACCCTGGGGAAAGAAAGGAGAAGAGGTGAAGCCCACTCGGGGCAGGATCAGGGTCGTCCTGCCACACACCCCTTGGGAAGCCCTGGGACACCTGAGGACGTATGGCCATCTCCAGCCACCTTCTGAAACGGAAGGCAACAGAGTTTGAAGTTCCCTTGCAGATAATCCAGAATTCAACCCAGAGAACCCTAAGAAGCTTAGAGACTGTGACGATTAATTTTATGTGTCAACTTGGCTAGGCCATGATACCCAGTGTTTGGTCAAACTCCAGCTCTTCCCTGGGTCTCCAGCCTGTCAGCATGCCAGCCTGCCAGCCTGCCCTATAGATTTCATATTTGCCGGTCCCCACAACTGTGTGAGCCAATTCCTTAAAATAAATCTCTCTCTCTCTTTCTCTTCCTATATCTATATCTATATCTACATCTATATCTATGTCTATACCTATATCCACCCTATTGGTTCTGTTTCCCTGGAGAACCTTGAATATTAATAATGTTAATACACAACTCTAACTCTTCAGTTGCCAGAGAGAGGTACCAAGGCACAGAGAGGGCAATAAACGTACCCAATGTCACACAGCAGATAATAACAAAGCTTGGATCATTCAAAAAAAACCCTAGGCTAAAATTCTTGCCCTGTAGTGAGGGGCTGGGGTCCCACCTCCACACTTCCAAGCCTTCCAGTCAGGTGGAGGGCAGATATCACAAGTGTTTGAAGAAAATTAGTTCCTCACCAGAGGTGGGTGGGCGAGGAATGAGAAATCAAAAATTCAGTGTGAAAATACAGAAATCTAGCTGCAGAGCCAATTTTCCATCACACTTAGCAACTCCATTTGATGTGATAGTTTACTAATAAAACATGAGCATTACGGTAACATAATATTTTAAGTATCCATTAACTAATACGTAAATATAATGGAACCTTATGGAAATATACTTAAGCTGTCACCAACACCCCTAATGTAATATGCATGATTTCCAGGGCTATTTATAACTCCTTGGGTTCACTCTCTCCCCAGTGACTTCATGGGCTCAGTGAAAAGAGGATCTTGTTCTCTCTCCCCAGCCCCTGTCTCAATATACTCAACCTCGTGGCCCCTCTCCCCGTGGTACTGCACGGGCCTGGCCAATACCCATTTGCCGCCTAAGGGCCAGACACATGCCTGCCATGATCCGGGCCCAGCTTGCTGGCATGGAGCCAGTGATCTGGCAGACACACCCCGCGTGGGTGATGAGAGTCGTCAAAGAGGAATGGCAGGGGGTTGTGAGAGGGCAAAGCAGGGAGGCTTCTCGGAGGAAGTGATGCTTGGGCTGAGGAATGGAGGATGGGCAGGAGTTGGCCGGATGAAGCAGAGCAAGCAGAGGGAAGGGAGGAGCCCGGTGAGGGATCCAAAAGGGCCGAGGCCCAGGCGTGAAAAGCAGGCAACATTTCTTCTAGGAACTGAATGGAGCCCAGATGCTGATGCAGAGATTACAAGGAGAGAGAGTGGCAAGACAAAATGTTTGACCGGTGAGCAGGAACCGGGTTGCAGAAGGCCAGATGACAGGGAGAGACTCTGCTACAAAGGGCCAGAGTAGGCACCCAGCTGTGCAAGGGTCTGCAATGCTGTTTCTACTCATACCGGCACTTCTGACATCACCAAGCAACCAATTCCCTGATTCTCCAGACACCAGCTGGGTGTGCTACGACTCAATTCAATTCTGACACTAACCACCTAGCGTCAGACTCCCAGGTTCAAAGGCTCAGTCCCACAAGACTGTCCCCACTTCAGATGTCAGTCACAAGTTTTGGGTCCCCAGGGTACCCACACTTCTGTCTGACTTGGCTACAAAGTCTAGGGGGTTACCACACAGAAAATATTTTAGGGAAGTACTTTGCTTACAATTACTGGTTTGCTGTAGAGGACACAACTCGGGAACAGCTAGATGGAAGAGAGGCATAAGGTCTGGGGGGGTCGGGGACGGTGCAAAGAACTTCCATACCTTCTCCAGGCACAACCTGCCAACACCTCAATGTGTTCACAAACCCAGAAGCTCACCAAATCTTATTATTTAGGAGTTTTAATAGAGCTTACCCTTCAGCAGCAGTCCCCTTTCTGGGAGGTTGGTGGATGGGACTAAAAATTCCAACCCTCCGATCACTGGGCCTTTCTGGTGACCAGCCCCATCCTGAGATAGTCAAGGGGCCCCACCCAAAGTTACCTCCTTAGCATAAGCTGAAGGGTACAAAAGGGAGTCCTTATGAATAACAAAGGACACTCCTGACACCCAGGCAATTCCAAGGACTTTAGGAGCTCGGTAGACTTGGAGGAAGGGAAAAGGAGATGCCCACAGCCCATTCCAGCTGTGGGTTTGTGTCCTGAGATGTGTTGAAAAGGAATCCAAACCCCTAGTCTCCACTCAAACTGTCTATACAACCTTGGACATCCCCTCTCTGGGCCTCGATGTCCTTATCTGTGAGCCTGGAGCTGGGGTAGGGCTGTCAAGGCCTTCTAGGTCAGGCCTTCTAGGAGGACTTCAGTGAGCCTGGTCCCTGCCCACGCAGCCATCACACCTAGCAACCTTGCCAGCAGACTTTGGTACGAAACATCTAGCAGATCATCAGCTGCAAAGTGTGGAGCAGGAATCACCACTGGCGGCATTGCACCTCTGCCAGAAGCCGAGCGATGCCTCTTCCATGCGTCTTATGTATGGGGCTTTTATAGCTCTCTGAGCTTGGGTTTCCCAGAAACAAATCCTGAGACAAAGCTTTGAATGCAAGTGGTTTATCTGGGGAGTGAGGAACTGGGCTATGGGGCAAGGAGGACAGCAAAGGCAGAGCGAGTTATTGAGCTAGTTGCCACTGCGGCGCCAGGAGTGTAATCCCCCGGGAACTCCAGAGCTCTGCCTTAGAGTTATTCTATCAAAGGGTGATGGAGCTGGGGAGTTGCACGCCAGATCTCATGAGTCATTGGTGAAGGAGGTTTCCTGGTAGACACTGATGCCTGGAGTGTCCGGCCTGCGAAGCACACAGCCTGAAAGGCCTTCCCACGTCTTGCAGAACAGCTCTCAAGCAAAGCCATCAGATATTGGCAGTTGGAAGCTGGTCAGGGCAAGAATAATAGTCAGGCTTACAGAGTACGGGCAGGACCCCGACAGGATCGCCTACGACAGCTAAAATTCAATGTTTTCAAGTGACTGCACAGTCTCATTGGAGTGTCGAAGGGTCTGTCTGAAGAAGGCAAGGAAGAAATACAGTCATCCCTTGATATCCATGGGAGAATGGTTCCAGGATACCCCACTCCCCACAGACACTAAAATCCAAGGATGCTCAAGTCCTTTATATACAATGGCATTCTATTTGCATATAACCTATGCACATCTTCCAGTATACTTTAAATTATCTTTAGATTACTTATAATACCTAATACAATGTAAACGCTATGTAAGTAGTTGCCAGCATGCAGCAAATTCAAGTTTTGCTTTTAGAACTTTCTGGAATTTTTTTCCCAAATATTTTCAATCCATGGTGGTCAAATCCATGGATACGAAACCTGAGGATACAGAGTGCTGGTTGTAATTGACAATCCTCATTTGACAGATGAGGCCAGTGTGGTTTCAAGAGGAGACTGACTTTCCCCAGCCTGGAATGTTTTCCTCTTGTCCCTCTGGCTTCAGTGCATCTCCTTTGCCCGGAGTACACTTCCTCCATGTAGCCCTTTCCTTTGTTGACAGGTCATTCACCCTGAGCTGGAATCCTAGACTATTATCAACCACTAAGACTTGTGGGGTTGTTTGTTACCACAGCATAATCTCGCTTATGCTGACTGATACAGATCCCTGAAAAGGAGTCTGATTTAAAAATAAAAGCAGTTAAGTAAGCAATAACAGAGAACATGTGGATATGGCAAAAAGTAATACAGTATTCTGCACGTAACTGACATTTGTGGAGCAAACAGTGCCTTTGTGCTAATAGGTTGGTACATTTCCTGGGAGGGAGTTTATTTAAAAAGTGGAGGGGCAACTTGGTTTGCTGATTGTCGTTCAAAGGTGAGCTACAGAGAGAAGCTTCAGTCAACCTTCTTAGCCTCTGGGAGGTACACTCTGGACTTGTGGGGCACTGCTGGGCTGACTAGGGTGCACTTGACCATCGGGACTCCTGACTCCCCTGTAATACCCACATCCTAGAGTCTTGAAAAGATTAAATGTAGCTGGGCATGTGCCATAGCACATCTCATTAAGACTCAATTGCAGGACGCGTCGTTGTGCCATGTATCACTAAGAAAGAAAAATATCTGGTAAACTCTGATGTAATATCTTTAAAAGAATGTGAAGCAACAATTAGCCAGACCAGTCTTTTGTTGCTTTTGAATTTGTCATGTATTCCCAGGTATTTGGCAACTTCTCCTGCCTTTGGCTCATTCTTGGCAGGTGCTAGACAATTCTTTCAAACGTATCTCAGTAATATAAAGCAACAACAACTCCATCTCCTTGAGCTATCTTCCCGTCTTAGGTTCCATTATGCATGTTGTTGTAGAACGTTCCTTTGCAAGGGAATAATACATCGTGGTCGCTCCAGCAATAAGCGTTTGCGACTCTAATCCCAGCTGCATGCCCGCCGTCTTATCTGTGCCTTTCTGCCTGCACAGTAACTTTTCATTCCATCACTGAATCACATAGTCTGATCTCTCTGAAGATGCATAAAATGGCAATTACACTCCGCACAGGTAGTACAACAATGCAGAGCCGTCCACTGACGTGACAACAATGGGGACGGCTATGACCACGTTTGCCAGGCGATGACAACCGCATCATGACAGCCACTTGGCCGATGGCTGGAGACATCATCGTTTGTGAAATGGGGCCCGACATCAGAACGTGAAAATGGAAAAAAAAAAAAAAGCCATCTTAGAATTGATGAAATCGGTGTTAAGTGTCGGTTATGGAGTAGCTGCTCATCTCGTTTGGGGACTGATTACTATTTTTATATGGCACACGTGCAGGTGTATATGCATAAAGTGGCTGCAGGGAGGGAAAGAGGACCCGTGGAAATGGGTGGGTGGTGGTGGGACTTGGGGTGCTTCGGGAAAAGTGATTCTCAACCAGGGGGGAGGCCACTAACCTCTTCGGCCCCCGCGTCCAGAGGAATAGCAGACGGTGCCCCTTTCAATCCAACCAGTATGGATCGAGCACCTACTGTATACAGGCACCATGTGGGAGAAGGGGGCGGGGAGGGCACAGGACAGAACATGAGGTGACTGCTGTCCTCCTGGGGTCCTTAGGCAAAAGGGGTGCCCAGTGGATAGTAGTTAACTCTAACACAGCCAGCAACTCAGGAAAGGGTTTGGAGAGCCCTGAGGGTGTCACTGTGTTTGCATCTGGAAAGGCTTCCTGGAGGAGGAGGAAAGTGAGGATTAAGGCATGGGATGTGGAGGGTGGGGGGTGATGGGCAGTGGCAGCCGTTTGAGCTGAGCAGCAACAGGTATGAATTGGGGACTGCAAGCTGGTCTCCATTAACTTAACCTCGTATGCAAACGCTCTAGAACTAGATCCAGACCCAAGCCCCTGACCTAGCCTAGGCTCCGGCTCCTTTCCAAGTTGCACGGGTACATATATACCCAGAGGCAGAGCCAGGTAGGCACTCACACCCAGGCTCCTGTACCTGCTCAATGGGGCAATCACATACCCATGCATGCACACGTCCACGCACTTGCATCTACGAATGCTGTGGATATGTACACGTGCACACATGTGTGTGCACACACAGAGGCACACCCAGCTGCACTCACATACTGCCTCCTGCAGTCGCTCCTTGGGGCAACCACATGCATGTACACAAAGAGGTGTACATATACATACAGGGGTACACATGGGTATACCCTTAGAGGTACACACACGCACATACAGTCTGGGTGAATTTTTTGCAAAAATAGGAGCAATAAGTTCCCTCCCTGCATCCATGCAACTGGGACTCTCCTTCCCCCACACTGACTCTGGGCTTAACCATGTAACTTGATTTGGCCAGGGGGAAAGTAGCAAATGCAGATAGAGATTGAAAAGTGTTTGTATGTTAAGACTTGCTCTTGCTGTACTTGGAACCGTGTAAGCCAGCCCTGGATAGCTTGCTGGAGGCTGAAAGACCATGTGGCCAAGTCATCCCCTGACTTCCAGTCAACTGCCAGTGCCAGACACAGGAGTAATGCCTCTGTAGACCACCCCCAGCAGAGTTCCCAGCTGCCCCAGACACATGAACAGGCTCAGCAGAGTTTAGCCAAGCTGAGAAGAACCTCCTAGCCAACCCACAAAGTTATGAGAAATTATAAATGTCTGTTGCTTTAAGATGCTAAATTTTGGGGTGACTTGTTATGCAGCACAAGCTAACTGATACAAGCAGTGACTCACAGGAATATACGGAGACATACCACACACATACCCACGCATTGCCTGTACTTATCTATATAGGAGAGCACAGAAAGGTAAACTCACACACACTTCGGTGATCACACACACAGCACACACGTGTGCATGCATAGACAGTGCACTTACACAAGTACGCCTACAACATATTATGTAACTCATGTACACGTATATGTAAACACTAGTGCCTGCTCATGTGGACAAACACCGCCCAAGTCAGGACTCCATGGACCAGTGTGTGGCCATGAGCCATGGCCCTCACATGCTTCCTGGAGTCCAGTGGCTGAGGGGAGGCAGCTGTCCTGGGAACAAGTACCATCAGACTAGCCAGGACCCACAGACACACTGAGGCCCCACTGTTGAGAGAGGAAGCACCCAGAGCACAGCGAGTCCTTCCCGGTGACCCCTTGCACTATCTGGTTCCGTCTCATTGCCGGTTGCTAAGCCTTGGGCTCAGCGCATGGCCACACTGTTAGAAGGGCACTTCCCCCAGCTCCACAGCGCTGCTATGCTCTCCTTATGACTCAGACCCCGTCCTACCCCGGAGTCCAGAGGGCCATGGCTTTGCAGCCTCGAGGAATGGGTGTTGGCCAGGTCTCCGCTGTGGGCACAGGAGCGCTTGTGGGGGGAGGTGGTGATCCAGGCCCCTTGCTTCCCCCAGCACACCACGCTGCCGTGTGTCTCCTGGCAGACACGCATGCAGGTAGAGACAGAGGTTAAAAGCAGACTGTGCTCACTGCTGAAGATTCTGATTGAGTGGTATGTCTTCCAATGGCCTCGCCTTCCTTGGAATGCCTGTTTACACCCCCCTTTGAAACGTTCTCTTATGCTTCCTTGTGCAGCATGTACTTCAACTTTCCACGTGTTTTCTGTTTCTTTTGCCTCTCTGAGGACTGTCCACCTGTCCCTCTCTAGCCCTATGCCCACCCCCCCCAGTCTGGACCACTATAAACACTTGCCTTGGAGATGACAGTGATCTCCTAAGAGACCCCATACCCCAGGCATGGCCCCTCCAATCCATTCTTCATCCTGCTGATGGGCTCTTTCTAATATGCAGAGCTGGTCCCTGGGTCAAAAGTCCATCAGTGACACAAGCCCCTTAACATGGTCCACAAGACCCTTGGTGATCCAAGTCCTGAGCCCCTCTCCATCTTCCCTCTCTCTACTCCACCTCATCCATCTTTTCTGGGTCAGCGATGTCTATCTACAGTTCCTCGGGGCCCTCAGTCACCTCTGGGCCTTTGAACCTGCTGTCCCTGTGGCCTGGAATGCCCTTTCCCAACTCCCATACTTCACTCCAATCACCCTTTTGTATGCTTAGCTGTTCCTGACACAGCTTAGCTGCCACCTCTTCTGCAAGGCTTCCCTGAATTCCAAGGTTGGGTGGGTCCCCAGCCTCTACCGTTCCCAGTACTTAACAGATTGTGTGACAATTACTTCATCAGTTATTTGCACACACACGTGCATGCACTAGAATAGGAGCTCCTTGGGGGCAAGGCCTGTATCTTGATCAACATTTTGTCCCCAAGGACTCACTTGGCATGTAGTAGTCTGGAGTAAATGATTACTGAAGGAAAGAAGGAAGGAAAGAAGGAAAGAAGGAAGGAAGGAAGCAAGGAAGGAAGGAAGGAAACAAGGAAGGAAGGAAGGAAGAAAGGAAGAAAGGGTGGGAAGGAGGGAGGAAGGATGGGAGAAGGAAGGAAAGAGAAAAGCTCAGGGAACAGTGGAGACTATGTCCTTGGCCCAGTGTGGTGCTGATGTTGGGGGACAGGTCCCATCCTCATCCCCTTAACAGAAAGGTGATGCATGCAGCTCTCGTGCTCTGAGCTGCATCCCCTTCTTGGCCAAGGTCCTCCCTCTGTCTGGGCAGATCTGCTCACTTCTCTGAGATGACTGCTTTCCTGGCACCTGCCTGATCCATCCCAAACTCACTCATGTTTTAGGCACTTCAGGGGACATCTGCTTCTCTCTTAGCATTCATATTCTGCATGTTTGAGGCCACAGGTGCTGACTGGCTGGCTGGTGTTGATCAAGGTTGTGGCCTTCCCTCAAGGAAAATCATGGAGTACAGGTAAGAGAGGCACAAGACCCAATACAGCATTGGGAGGGGACCAGGCTGAAGCAGCTTAGACTCTGCGGCACAAGGATTTCAGGTCAGAGATGAATAGGGACTTTTGAAGGAAATGCTCTATTGTCCATTTGCTTTGGTCAAGAATTTATTGCAGCCCATATATCTGAGGAAGGAGGCGTCCAGGGGCTGCAGGACGACTGAGATGTGACCCATGGCTTCTACCCACACACAGTTCCCTGGCTCATAAGGTATGCGTGAGTCTTACACCAGTATGCCAAATACCCACGAGACGAGGAAATGTGTGAAAAACGTCAGGCAGCTGGTACCAAGTTCTGAGTCAAGAAGGTTTTCTTCCACTGGAGAGGAGAGAAGGGCATCCTCGAAGAGGAGGGAGTTGATCAGAGTAGAATTTGGCTAAACTGAGACTGAGTTGGGGGCCCGGGACATGTTCTAGTTAGAGGTGATAGTAACACAACTGTCATTTGTCAAGAACCAGCTGAACAAGGGATGCGGCCCAGACCTTTTCCCATATCAACTGTGAGCCTCCAAGCAAGCCTGCTGAGCTGGTATTATTGCTTCCATTTTATAGATGAAGCAGCTCTGGACCAGAAGGTAAGAGACCTGGCCGAGGCAGCTTGTCTTAGAGCTAGGCTTTGAAACAAGGGCTTTCTAGCACCAGGGCCTGATGTGTCAGCAAGCTGCTGTGTAACAAACCATTCTAAAATGAGTGGCTTAAACAACAATAATCATTTATTATTATCTCATAGTTTGAGGGTCACCTGGGCTCACCTAGGTGGTTCTCGCTGGCATCTCTCAAGCAGTTCCTTCCTGCCTGATGGTGATGAGGCTGGAGTCGTCTGAAGGGACCTCAGTGGAACGAGACAGTAGCTGCTCCTGGGCTGGGGACGGGGGCAGTGAGTGTCCTCGGGCATTCTCTCTCTTCATGTGGCCTCTTCAGCACGGTGGCTTCAGCATGGCGGCTCAGGTCCCTAAACGTGTATATCTCAAGAGAGGATGTCAGGTGGATGGTATTGACTTTCACGGTCTGGACTTGGACATCACCTAGTGTCACTTTGTCCTGTGTCACTTGTACTGCACTGCTTCAGCCGAGGCCATCATGAAGGTAATCCACCTCCCCGGGTTCCAGGGGAGGGCTCTTTAGCCTTCGCCTCCTCATGGGGGAGTGGCAAGGTTCTAGAAGAGTATGTGGGACAGGAAATATGGTTCTGACTACTTTGGCCACACCTGGGTTCCATGATGCCCACAGGTCAAGGTCTGGAAGCAGGAGAGTAGAAACAGTGTCTGATCTGGGAAATGGGGCCAATGACCCGTTGAGCAGCAACAGAAAGCTTCCCCTGACAAAGCGAGGAAAGGTTGCTTCAAGGATGCAGACAACGGCCACAAGTCATGAGCTAGGTGACAGGGGCGTCAATAAAGAGGAAAGAGAGGGGAGCCATACAGCAAAGAGCTACCAACTGGTGACCAGGTCAGAGGGTCGGGGAGAGACAAGGCGCATCCTAAGTAAAGTCCAAGATCTGGACCTGGATAACCTGGGTTGTGGGGTTCCCAAAACCAAAGTGGGGGAATTAGAGGAACCGCTGGTTTGGGACAGTTTACTTTGGTGTCCCGTTGAGTGAAAGGCATGAAGAGGGCGCGTTGGAAAACGACCCAGTGGAGGTAGAATTGTCGGTCTAGATCTTGGAGGACTGGGACGGCAAATGCAGATTACAAGGGACTCGGGGTGGGATTGGAAGCCATCAGCATGGCTGAGCCCACCGAGGCTGAGAGAGCAGAGCATCTGGAGAAGACAGCCGGAACTCGAGAGCTCTGGTATTTGGAGGTGGTGCCGAGAAAGAGGAGCAGGAGTGGCCCATCCAAAGGAAAGGCCTGAGAAGACCTTTATGATCCCAAGACTCTAGGAAAACCCTAAGTGGAAGGGCAGGGATAACAGTTACTCAGCCCAAGACCCATCCCCTTCAAGTCTTCTGCAGGACCTCACCTGTCTTTTCCTCATTGGATCTAATTGCTGACCTTTTCTGCTGGTGTAAACTCTATCCTTAGAGTAGTAGAAGCCCCTATGAAGACAGGCACCATGTCACAGGCACCTGTGACATCAGTGTTCGTCTTGGCATGCGTAGCTTGCTGTATGCAAAGACCTTTGGTTGAATGGTTGTGAAACAAGTAAAAACGGGGCTCCTCTGAGAGTTGAGGGCCTGGCACCTCTGGTGGGTGAGAGCTCTGGTGGGCTCTCTCCCTCTGGCCTGAGCTCCCTCCACCAAACTCCCAAAAGAAAATTCCCAAACCACTCATCTCCCCTGAGGTTTTCATGGCACATCCGAGGCTTAGGAAAGGAAGTGATTTTCCAAGGGGTCCCACAGATGGTCAGTGTCAACGATGGGCCAGCGAGTGAACGTCACCAGGTCAGCCTCATGTCCAACAGCCCCCAGAGCTGTGACTTAGGAACAGAAGGAGTGACAAGGGGGCAACAGGCCTTCCCCATGAGGTGGACACACGCCCCGAGAGGCAGCCCTGGGCATGGCGGCCAGGCCAGCGCAGGCAGAAGCTCGGGCAGGATGGGCCGTCGATGGTCCGGGCCAGCCGGAGCGCCACGCTGGCCGAGGCCCCTCCCTGGGCAGCCCCCTCCCTGGGCAACGCCTCGGGAACCTTGCGGCAGGCTGAGCTCCTTGCAGACCCCGGGGTCCGAGGGCGGAGCGGAGGAAGGGAGACATTGCTGTGGTTTTGCGGCCAAGGAGGGAACATACTTGGGATATTTAGGGGATGGACAGGGAACAGCCCCACTCCCCCCAGGCTCTGCCTGCCAGCGCTCAGCCGCTGCAACATGCCATTTGCGAAATGTCTTCATTTTCTCTCAGTCGCTGGCCAGGTTCCCACCACACCCATTGAGAGCGGGAAGAGGGGGGCAGGAGAGGGAAGGTGAGGGCCATAGAGGGGAGCCAAGGGGAATTGGAAAGCTGGTTCCCCAGAGCTCTCTGTGCAAAGAAAACACCCCAGAGCCTGCCAAATCTGGCTGCCACACGGCCTGACGCCACCCCACGTGGCTCCCCAAACCCCTCCCGCCGTCTCACAGGAAGTCACATGTCCCCCCCCCCGCCGTGGGCTGGTGAGGGCGCACCTCCAACCAGGACCGCGACGTGCAGACTGGGATGCATCTGTCCAGCCACGTTATGGAACCTGGCTGCAGGGATGCCAGTGCAAGACCCCAGTTAGGCTGGGCACCTGGCCTGCCGACAGTAAACCTCTCAAGTCAGTCCTTATTTTTATAGACCGTGGCTTAAAGGTCCCAGCCACTGCGAGTCCTGGCTTCCCTTGCTGATTTGTAATTTTCAAACAGCTTGATTTATTGCTCAAAAGCCCCTGTCTGTAGCCACAGACTACAGGATTTCAGAAATGTCAGAGCTGGGAAAGAAAATGCCAGAGCTGCTTTCCTCCAACTGCCTTATTTACTGATGGAGAAACCGAGGCCCATAGAGAAATTTAGGCACCTGGAAATAAACTGTAGATTGATATAAAGAAATGCTGGGGGCTTCCCTGGTGGCGCAGTGGTTGAGAATCTGCCTGCCAATGCAGGGGACACGGGTTCGAGCCCTGGTCTGGGAAGATCCCACATGCCGCGGAGCAACTGGGCCCGTGAGCCACAACTACTGAGCCTGCGCGTCTGGAGCCTGTGCTCCGCAACAAGAGAGGCCGCGATAGTGAGAGGCCCGCGCACCGCGATGAAGAGTGGCCCCCGCTTCCCACAACTAGAGAAAGCCCTCGCACAGAAACGAAGACCCAACACAGCCAAAAATAAATTAATTAATTAATTTAAAAACAAACAAACAAACAAAAAAAACTAAAGAAATGCTGGTATTGGTGGGAGGTGTCAAGTGTGAGGAGAAGAAAGAAACTTTAGAACCATGTGTATTTTCGTTCGAATCCTCACTTTGTCATTTTAGCAGCGTGACCTTGGGAAAGTTTACTAAAGCTCTGCACCTCAGCCTTCGCATCTGTAAAATGGGAAATAGCCTGCCCATCCGTCCATGGTGACTGGCAAGTAGCAGGTGCTCTATAAACATACCTTCTGTCTCTAGGTATCAGATGGACACCTGTACACCCACCGTCCCCCTGTTATTGATTTTCAATGAATTCGAGAACTGGGCATTTCACAGAAGGCCAGACTCCATGGGACTTTGTCATGCGAATGTGACACAGCTTTATGGAGACAGTTGGAGCCAGGCCTAGGGACAGAACCTTCCTCTAGAGAGGGCCAAAAGGGACCAGCGACGGGAAGGGGGTGTGTCAGAACGCCCGCCTCGCCCCGGTACCCGAGACGTCACCCGATCGGGGTGGATTCAGTGGTGGACCGTTCTGCCCAAGGCATCGGAAAGTAGAGCCCTGGCTCCAAGTGTGGAACAGAAGATTTACCTTAAAGATACCCCGGTTGGGGCCCGATAGAGATCAGCTGGCATTTCGTGTGGCTGAAAGAGCGGCAACTGAATCCTTTGCCCTGCCTGACCCGGCCCCTGTACCAATGCTGCAGATCAATTTCTATTTTTTCCTTTCTTCTGTAAACAGTGGCGCTGGGGCAGGTCTGCCTGGATGGCTCGCCCACGGGCCCGCCCCAGAATCTGTGATCGTCTGTGGCAGATAATGCTGGCTTGAATGTGCATCCATCCCAATTTTCATTCACACTGAGCTTTTTTGGCACTTTAGTAATGAAAAAAGAGAGAGGAAAAAAGAGAAGGGGTGGCAAGGTTGGGTGCGGGGGAGGTGACGATTGGGAAGAGCCATCGATATGAAACATCCCGGCTCAGATTCTGGGCAAACAGCTGCTTTGTGTTTAGAATTTGGGGCTTGACTGGGTTTCAAGGCAAACCACAGCACTGAAGCAAGCCTTTCTTCTCTCTGCCAACAGGCGCCCACAAACGCCTAAATTTAGAAGCTGGCAATTGCCCTCATGTAGGATTTTAGGGGAAACTCAGGTAATACAAACTGTCTCGGATCAGAAAGGTTTATGAACTCACTGTGTTGATGGAGTTGACTGGTCTCGTTCCTGGTGGCAGTAAAGGGTCCTTTTGGCTTCACCTTTTACTCAAAAGCACAAAAGTGATTTCCATCCTGGAAATGCACACGACATCCTCTGTTTTGAGACATCCCTTCTCTGGGGATCACTTGGAGCTCGTCTGCCAGGTGCCCCCGCCCCCCTTCCCCTTCCCCCCCCCCCCCCACCAGATGTCTGCACCTGGGTGTCTGCCACGCGTCTCCTGGCTCAGAGCGGCTGATTGGGGCTGCTTGTCCCATGAAGAGGGCCTCGCAGGCATATTCCCACAGAGATGACTAAAATAGTATTTTATAGGAGGTGGTGAGATTGGGGAGAAAGAGATAAATGAAGACAAAATAGCAGAGAAAGGAGAAGCAAAAAAGAGGGGGAGGGTCTGGACCAAGACATCACTCAGATTCTGTCCACTTTTAGCACAGATTTGCCCTGAGGCTGTAGATGTGTCCTCCCCTTCTGGACACTACTGTCCTCCCATGTCCTGCATCGAGGTCTCATCCTCTTGACACTTATATGCAGTGGGACAGAAAGGAGAAGTCCACTATTTACTCCCTCCCCACATTCTCCTCTTCCTTGTAAACCCAGAAAAAGGAAGTTGTCGACTAGGGGGAAAAGGATCGCTATGTGAGTTTGAGTAAATATCTTAACTCTTCTGGCCTCATTTTCCTTATATGTAAAGTATGGGACTTCCCTGGTGGCACAGTGGTTAAGAATCCGCCTGCCAATGCAGGGGACGCGGGTTCGAGCCCTGGTCCGGGAAGATCCCACATGCCACGGAACAACTAAGCCCATGCGCCACAACTACTGAGCCTGCGCTCTAGAGCCCGCGAGCCACAACTACTGAGCCCGTGTGCCACAACTACTGAAGCCCACGCACCTAGAGCCCGTGCTCCGCAACAGGAGAAGCCACTGCAATAAGAAGCCCGCACACCGCAACTAAGAGTAGCCCCCGCTCGCCGCAACTAGAGAAAGCCCGTGCACATAGCAACGAAGAGTTAATGCAGCCAAAAATAAATAATAAATAAATATATTTTTTAAAAGTATGGGTAATAGTACCCTCCTGCCTCCCAGGGTAAAAATAAAATGAAATACTGTCTATAAGGCACCATGAGAGGGCATTCTCAGTACTTGGGAGGGACTTGATGTATGGCTGTTGTTATGTCATTAATGTTATTTCTACTGACCCATGGGTTGGACTTGTTCTTGTCCTCACTGATATCTGAAATACAGCAAAGGAGGCTAAAGCAGCTGAGCAAAGGCAGCATCTGGTAAAAGCTAAGTGGCACAGATAATAGTCACTGCAGAGGAGGGGCTGGGTAGTAAGGAGGTCTGCCTGGAAGAGGTGAGAGTTAAGGGACAAGGTAACATGATAACCAAGGTGCAGACTCTGGAGCTAGACTTCCTGGGTCCTTATTCCCCCTCTGCTTCTTATAAGCTATGTGACCTTGGGCTAGTTATTGAACCTCTCTGTGCCTCAGTTTCCCCATCTGTAAAATAAGAATGATCATAATAGATATTTCCCACATAGTGTTACAGGGATCAAATGAGTTCATCTGAGTGAATCACTTAGAATCACACTCGTCACAGAGAGAACATTCAATAAGCCCGCTATTATTAAGCTAAGCCTGACACTGGGTGGAAGATGTGGGTAGGTGGGAGTGGAAAGGGGAGGGAACTCCAGGCTGGTAGAGGGTTGTGAGCAAATATGTGGAGGTGGGAGGAGCAAGACGCAGTCAGGGAGCAATGACTAGCCTAGTTAGTTGGAACAAGGTGTTGTTAGTGGGAAATGGAAGGGGGAGAAGGAGACTGGAGTCAGACCATATAGGCTCTGAATGCCATCCCACGAGGCTGGGCTTGACCTCATATCAGGTAAACAGTCACAGATGGTTTCTGGGCAGGGGGCTTGTTGAATGCAAGTGTTATCCCTGGGTGATCTTGTGACAATGCACAGGACAATGTGAAGGAAGGGAGCCCTTGGAGGCTGGGAGGCCAGGTAGGTAGCAACTCACCTCAGTGCAGATGTCAACTTGAAAGGGCCAAGACTGGATGGCAAAACTCCTGCTGCTGCCCTCCGTTCCTGTGTCCATGGCAGACATCACTAATCGATCACAGCCAACTTTCCCATCAAGGCCAAACGTAGCCTGGAAGTCTTCCTCCACCCTGTACTCCAGGCGGTTACCGCCTATGGGTCAGAGCTGGGACTTGAGTGGAAAACGGCTTGCCCGCTTGGGTCTGGACTAAGACGGTGGGACTGGGGATGAGAGGGGTGGACCCACATGAGGACTAATTGAAGGAAAGAAAGAATGTGCAGTACGAGGTGGGCTAATGGATGGAAAGGATCAAGAAGAGGAAGAGGTCAGGGATGACTTCGAGTTCTAGGGGGATGGAGAGAACGTGTTTGGTATTGTCAGTGATAGAAAAGGCAGGGTGTGGCCTGGAGGTGCAGAGTTCAGCGACTTGGATGAAGGCCAGGTGGCTTATGGGCCGTGCTGAGTGGGAGGCTTGCGGGGGACATCCGAGAGGAAGCATTCAATCCGCGCTTGGAGATAGGAGCCTGGACTCAGTTGGAGGCTGGAGCTGGGGACATGAATTTGGAAGGCGGCCACATCAAGGTGATAGCTGACACGGTCAGGACAGATGATCTTTCGGAAGGAGAGAGCAAGAGGAGAGAGCGGAGGCCCATTTGGGGCAAACACTCACAGTTCAGTATCAAATATCAAAAATATCACAGCAAGGGAACTAGCAACAAACGGTCAGAGGAGTAGGAAGAGGAGGCATCCGACATGTCGAATGGCCAAGGAAGAAGGCAATTCGAGAAGCCAATGGTCAGTGGCTCAGGGAAGCAGAAGGCAGGGACCACAGGTACTGGAACTGCCTTCTTGGTACCGGGTTCGAGGCAATTATGACCCCCTTGACCCCAGAGACTCTTTCTTTAGAAGACCCTGCCCCTCATCAAACCAATTAAAAGTCCCCTCCAGTCCACAGTAAACATAATTTTTATATAACTATATACAAATTGAGTTGGCTTATAGTTGAGTCACTGATGTAATGTTATGACTTGTAGACATTTAAACACATATTAATTTTAATTTTGTGGTTTTCTTTTCGTATTTGAAAGCCCAAAGGATTTTTTTCAGTTCTCAGATATTTTCACAAGCCCTTGAGAAGCATATTATAAAGCTTAGCTATTTTTCCTGTAGTGCCAAATGTTTTCAATGGCCCAGCCTGGGGTTGAGGTGACAGGGACGGAAGGATGGGGTGGATGGTGTGAGCCAGGGTCTGACAAAGACCATCCTCTAATCTGGTTACATTTACTTCCATGAAATGTCCCCACCTGGTTGGTTTCCTGGGTGGTGACTCAGTCACCTACCAGGTCACAGGCAGTGTCAGAGTGGTGTGACAGCATTGAACATGTGCTGTGCTGAGGCATCACCAGCCAGGATGGCCACCGCCCAGGTGTTGGAGCAGGTCCTGAAGGACCCCTTCAGTGCCTAAGTTTGGCTTGTTCGTTTCTGGAGTGTGGAGTGCTCTTGGGGGTCCCAGAGAAGGGTTTGGGGCAACCAGGAAGGCAGGGGGCCCTCAGGAGCTCAGGCCGCAGCTGTGTCCCAACCAGTGCAGAAGCATTTCAGTGCTTTAATGACCTGCTGAGACTCAGCTCTGGTTGTACACATGTTCACGTCTCCTGGGGGCCTGGGGTCCGTGCCCAGGCTCCCTGGTTCCCCCGTCGTGATGGGGCTCATGCTTCCGCTCAAAGTAGCAAGTTTTCAGAACTGTTCTAACACCACCATGTGGGCCACAGGCATGGGTACCCTCCAGGGCTGCTGGAGGGTCCATTCACTGAGGACAAAGCGCTCTGTGCTGGAGGGAGCTTTGCGTCCAAAGCTCAGCAAGAACTCAGGTGAACTGCTGCCTGACACGCAGGAGCCCCAGCAAGGCCATGGGAGGCGTGGGCTCGTGGCCAACCGCCCCACAGATCTTCCCTGCAGCCCATTTCCCCCTCTGCCTGCTCTAAATGTCTTCCACCCCTCCCTAGGCCCACCCCCCCATCCCCACTTGAGCAGGCCGGCAGAGCCAAGTTGCAAAGTCTAAGTACTTTTTAAGCACTGCAATTTAGTGCAATTATTCGAAAGTAAACAAGCTGCTCTGTCAGTTAAACATTATTTAGCTTGCATTTCTTCTGATGTATCACAGTCAGCTCTAGAGCTCGCTAGCTGAGCGGGGCCTGGGAAACGGTTGCTGGCTTTTTAAATAGCCCTGTTACCTGCGGCTCTACAGCCAGAGCTTCAAGAGGCTGTCATGTTTGTTCCCTCCATCCTCAGGCAACACGGAGTAAAAGTCGAGGTGTTAACAGCCCCATCTAGGACAGCTTCGTGGCCTGTCTGGTTGGGTACCCTCCTTCTCTCTCCCTCCACTCCATCCCTTCTCCATACCCTGCCTTACTAGAACTCGTGGGTGCTACTGGGGGCTAGAGGAAAAGAATCCTTCTGGGATAGGTCCACTTCCTCTGAAGCTTTCATTTTGTTTCGTTCAAGGTCAAATGAATTTTAGCACGCAGTGCCTGAAGCCTTTCTTTCATTTTTTACATCCATATGTATTTCACGGAAATTTAATCCATGTGTTTCCATTCATTGACACTTAGCTCCTCAAAATATTATTTCCAAGAACTGTTTGATGTCCAGAGACCCATGCCAGCCATTTATTAGAGGCTTCTGCTGCAGCGCTCCACACATCGTTTCCTCAAACTGAAACACGCCTGGGTCCCCTAAGGAAGCCACCATCTGCAGGGCATGGTTTCGAGTCTAGAACATGGAACAGTGGGAGTCAGGGAGGCTCAGCCTCGCTCCCCTCGGCATCCAGAGGCCGAGGCAGTGTCCCACACCTCCATCCTCCCAGGACTAACGCTCTGGGCACAGCCCTGCTCCCGAGCCTGCCACAGCCTGAGCTCTTGTATATTCACATTGCTTGGAAATCGTTCTGACCTAATCCTCAGTTGTCTCCGCGTTACCTGGTTTCCGACACCCAATCTTGTTCCAAATCATCTTTGGTCAATTGACGCAGCTTCACAGACGGCGTATTTTGCTGACAGATGCTTTAATGAGAATCAATAATCATTTGCCTTTGTAAAGGGTATCACAGTTCATAAAGTGATTTTACATCCATCGTCATGTTTTATCTTTCACTGACTCTTCAAGATGGGCAGGACAGGAGGGACCAGCCCTCCTCCATGTTGCAGAAACTGAGGCTCAAAAGCATAGAACCCAGACTTGAATTCAAGTCCTCTGCTACTGGTTGGGTCATCTTATACCACAACAAATGCATCTTTTTACACCTTTCACCCAATGATTTATTGCTACTCTGTTCTTTTACAGAAAAAGAAAAGACCATCGTCACCCCATCATTATCATGACAACTATTATCACATTCCTCTGTCTAGGGATTTATCATGTACAAAATATTTCTGGAGCCCCCAGACGAATGATCATAAAAGGGTCAATGGAAACGTCCACCCTCTCTCCCAGAGGGTGAGAGTCTCACAAAGCAGCTTTCAACTCAGACCCACACAAGGAAGGTAGTCTTCCCGGAGGAAGTAGTTCAACACTTCTCTCTTAGCTGGATGCAGCTGAGACCACAGTAAAATATCAGGTGCCTCGAATGAGCAAAATCACTTTTGCAATGTTGCTAGAGAGAAGCTCATTTCTGTGGCAAGCTGAGTTGCACAGTCCCATCTCTCACCTGCTTCATTCACTGGCCATCTTTGTTATCTGATCCCACAACAGCCGTGTGAAGGAAATATTAGGAGAAGTAGGAATATGCCCATTTGACAGATGGAAACACTGAGGCTGAAGATGCTCTATTCCTTCCTGCCGGAGCACGAGGAGCTCGAATGCCAAGCTCTTGCTCTTTTAAAACACCTCTCATGTATGCAAATGGGGAGGGTAAACAAAGAGCAGTAAATGTCCAAATGTCTTAAGACCCTCTGGAGAAATTAATTTATTATTTGCGCAAACGTTTACTGAGTACCTAGTGTGAGCCACACACCATGATAGATACCAGGGATAAAAAGTGACCACGACAAATATGGGCCTTGCTTGTGGGGAGCTGGCATTTTAGTGAGAAGGACAAACAAGGTCACAGAAAACATCATCTCTGAAGCCTGAGAAGCATAAGCACCGGCGTGGTTAAGGGAGAGAAGGCAGGGAGGAGAGATAAAAGATAAAAGACAGAATGTGCCGCCCCTCATCTCTACCCACAGTCAAAATGGGAAGCATTTCCTCTTTCATATTGAAACCATTAAGGCAATTTTCCCCACAGTAAAATGTTTTCTTTTCCTCCTTACTGCCGTACCCTGAGGCAATCCTGGAATTCTCCCCGGAAAGGCTCCAGCACCCTGTCTGTCTCTGTCCAATTTTATTGAGTACCTATCAGGGGCCAGGCCTTGTTCTAGACCAGTATGATGCGGTCACAACCGTGAGCCGTAATTTAAAATTTCCTAGTAGCTACATAAGATATAGTAAAAAGAAATGGATGAAATTACTTTTAATTGTATATCTTACTTAACTCCAAAATATATTTCCAAAATATCATTTCAACAATATTATCGTTTCAATATCAATATAAAAATTGTTAATGAGCTATTTTACATTCTTTTTCTCCATATTGAATCTTTGAAATACGGAGTGTATTATATACTTATAGCACACTCAGTTTGGACTGGCTAAATTTCAAGTGGCCACATATTAGCCACATGTGGGCAGCAGCTACAGTATGGGACAGCACAGCTCTGTATTCTACATATATATATTTTTTTCATTGCGCCCTTACAATAATCCCTTAAGAAATCTACTAATGTCCTCATGTTGCAGATGATAAATCTGAGGTTTCTAAAGGAGAAATAGATTGTCTAAGGGCTTGTGGCTTCTGAGAGATGAAACTCACATTTCAACCTGGGTCTGGCTGAATATTTCTACACCAACTGGGCATTGGCTGGGCACGGTTGTGTACATCTGGCTGAACCATTTCTCACCACACCTTAAATACTGCAACCTCAATAGCTCTGCTAGAACTAAATGTTCAACATGCACAGGCTTTGAGAGAGTGTGATCAGGAAGGCTTCCTGGAGGCAGTGCCCCTGGAGTTTTACTATTTACTCTATTATCAGAATGCTTAATCCTCTGAAAGCATTTCAGCTTCATCAGCTCCTTTGAGATTATGATTATGATTCCCATTTTCCAGATGTAACGTAAACCCAGAAAAAGTTCAGTGGGATAATATGAAAGATAAGAATGATTGCTATTGTTTACTAATGGCCAACTACTCTGTATAAGTAACTCTCACAACATTTGAAGGTAAATGGCATTATTTACATGCCTCTGAGAAAGGAAAAACAAAACTGCCTATTAGTTGGAAGATAGCATTGATTATAAAAGTCAGAAATGTTGAATGTGAAAAAACAGGCATTTTAGAATCAATGAAATACAGCAAGCAGAGTGTAGACAACAGGCTACACCCTACATGCCTTATCTCATTGAAACCTCATAGAATATGGAGAGGCAAATATCATTATCCTCATTTTATAAGTAAGAATAATAAGACTCAGAGAAATTTAATTAAGTGCTTCAAGTTCATAAAGTTGTTACTAATATTATTAAGAGGAACAAGCACTAAACTGGGAGTCTTGAGACTTGAAACCCGAGCTTCCTCTCCTCCATTTACCTCGATGGTTCTCCACCATTGTTTCAGTCAGTATAGGCTACATTATGTGGCAGTAACAAACAGCACTAAGTTTCAGAACTATCAATCGATATAGGTTTGCTTCTCATTCGTGCTGCATGTCCATCATGATTGGTGGAAGGGCCCTGGTCATCCCATAGTCACCCAGGTATCCAAATGATCAGGGCTTCCATCATCTCAAACGCTGCCAATCAGGAGACCAGAAATAAAAGAGAGAGCAAAATCTGGGAGATCTCCCACTGGCAGTTACATTCTGAGCCCGGCAGTGATGCATGTCGCTTCCCTTGGTCACTAGTCACAGGGTCCCACTCACTAATAGGTGGGTGTTGGAGGACAGGAATTACAATGCCACCTGGAGCCCAGGAGGGAAGAGAACCAGGAATACTTGGTGAGCAAGACTAATGACTAACAGCTGCGCTCAGAGGCGGCAGAGAAACCTTTTCAGGAAGTCCCATCTTCCTCTTCCATTTTGGACGCCAAAGCCAAGCGTGGTCCGAGTATCTGTGGCCTTCTACCACTGATGATTTCCTGTCCTGCTCAGCTTCCTCCCTGTTCCAGAGTCCACGTGTGCAGTGGATGAGGAAATGAGGAGATGTGACCGAGCTGGATGACGTCATGCTTAGAGAGTGGGGCTGAGCCTATGCGGCGTTGCCCTTGTGTATGGCGGGGGGGACCTGCTGGGCTGTGGTTTTCCCAGAGCTTCCTTTTCCCTCAAATGCTGGATTCGTCCCTGCCTATCAGAACTTGATAAGGCCATGGAAAAAGTGAGACTGTGGCTGGGGACCGGAAGGGAGGCCTGTGGGGGAGTTGGGAACTTTCCTACCATCCCGGGAAAAGTCTGTCTTGTATCTCCCTGTGTCCCCCCTTCACCCCTGGATTCAGGAACTCGTGTGAGTTTTCCACCAACTGATTTTGTTGCATAGAAATTGATGAATGAGCTCAGGCATGTGAGTTGTCATGGAAAACAGCCACTGAGATACCGGCCACCGATCCTTGGCTCTGGGTCAGAGCAGACGGTGGGATGCTGAATCGCAGAGAGAGAGGCCTTCATTTTTGGTCACATGAACTACATCACCCGCTTCCTGCCCAGGCGGGGACCCAGCCCTGGGAGGAGCCAGCCTCAGCCTGGACCACTCAGGGCAGGACGTTGAGCTGCAACAGTGTAAGTCCATTCAGCCGTTATTTGTCACCGATTTTTGGAGGAATCCTGAGATGGAAAAAGCAAGAAAAAGTTAAAAATGGAGTTTGCGGTGAATTTGAAACACAAATAAATATGACTTCATGAAAGGGATCTCAAAGATGGGGGAGAGAAATGGGCCCAGGCCAGTTCTTCCCACGACCAGGTTAGGGGGCTGTTTCCCATCTGCCCTGGTTTGAGGATGGAACCTCAAAGCTCCCAAGGTCAGCCACTTGACCCTGATTGTCCCCACCATAAAGCCATAATTAGGCTCAGAGAGGAAAATAATTGCTTTGGCCGTCCAGAGTCCAAGCTACTTCCAACGAGAAGAAACACATTGGGAGCTTGTTTATGAAGTGACCTGATGAGGGTAACTGCTGGTCCATAGGGACCTGGTGTGAACTTGAAAAAGTTGTCCACTCTGGTGGATGGAGCTCCTGAGCATGCAGCTTGCAGAGGCTCCTTGAGCGGGGTTTCTGCCCCACTCCCTGCCTTGACTAGATGCCTTTGGGCAACCTATTTCCTTTTTTCAAGTCTGAGCATAGGCTCTGTTCCCCTCTTCAGCACAGACCCACTTCCTCCATCTGTACTGCTGCGCCTCTTGGGCAGATGAATGCCACTCCTTAGAGCCAGAGGCTGTTGTTCACCCCTCCCCTCCCCAGCCGCTTTACCTGGCCTCTCCTGCCCTCCCTCGGTGGAAGTCTCTAGAGGGGCCTCAGCCACCTCCCCCCACCCCACTCTTTGCTCTCTCAGCTCCTGTATTGTTACCTCTCCAGGAGGGCAGGGATCCTATCTGCCCAGTGCCCTGATGTAGCCCCAACCTGTAAAGTGGTGCCTGGTACATTGTAGGGACTCAGTAAAATGGCTGAATTAATGAATGAACCAAGCAATGAAGTCCAAAATCATCTGTATTTTTGTGTTTTCTCTTGAGAGAGTTTGCTGTTCTACAGCTATTCACATAGAGGTAGGAATGGTTTCTCTCCCCCAGCTGGAATCTCCCAAAGTATTAGGGGAGATGGGCTAAGCTTCCATCATCAGACACACATATCTCCAAGGTGAGAATTTCATCTTCTTTCTCTTCTTTACAAATAGATATCTAGAAGACCCTCCTCCACTGTGCCCACTTATCAAATGTGACCTACCATCATCTGGGGTTTGAGCCCCCCTGATCTACCCGCGGCTCACAGGGAAAGCCAGTGGTCTGGACTGTAATCCTGACTGTTCTATGTCTGTGCTGTAGCATTTTGAGCTGGCTACTTAACCTCTCTGGGTCTCAATTTTCTCATATGTAAAATGGAGACAATAACAGTACCACTTAACGGGCGGTTTGTGAGGGTTAAATGAGATAATGAATGTGGAATGATTAGACTGTGTCTGGCACGTAATAAGCAATCAATAGATGGCAGCTCCGATAATGATGATGCTATTACTACCCATGGTTCCGCAGTTCCCCCGAGCGGGATCCACTTCCGGTCCTGACCCCGGGGGAGATTTAATGGGCTGCTCAGTCAAGTCATTCGGTCATTCATCATCCAAACAAACCTCAACCGGCTGTGTCCCGTGCCTGGCTCTTTCTGGGCCTCAGGGATGCAGAGGGACCGGGGAGGGAGGGAGCCGCTGGTCCAGGGGGTCGGTGTGCCCTGTTCTGTCTTCTTGCAACTGGCCCTTCACAGCATCACGGGAAGCCCCTTCCGAGAATCTTCACAAGGGAGCAATAACTTCAACATTGATTTGTTCATTTCATACATGCACTAAACGCCCCCTGTATGTGAGGCACTGAAGAAACAGGGGTGAAGGACACAGAGTCGCTGCCCTCAGGAAGCTCACATTCTAGTGGGGGAAACAGATCCTGAACTGACTACCATAGGATGGCAGTTAGAAAAAAATAGTCACAGGTAACGGGGGCAAGGCTGTTTTGGACAAGATGGTCAGGAAAGGTCTCTTGGCCGAGGCCATGTCTGAGCAGAGACCTGAATGAAGCCTGTGACACTTAAGTGGAAGAGCATGGCAGGTAGAGGGAACAGAATATGCAAAGCCCTGGGGGAGGTGGTGGCACTCCCTGTGGGGGGGGGGTGTGCCCGGCAGTGGTTCCTAATGATAGCGAGAAGCTGTGGTCCAGTCATTCTCATTCCAGGGGAAGAGGGATATCTTTATAAGCTGATCAATTAGACATTGGGTTACTGCTTTTCAGAAAAACAGATTCCTTAGCTCTTTGGACAAGATGTACAGGGTTTGGTCCCTGGGAGCCAACTATCCTTTTTTAATAGTGACAAATTCTCCCCCCTTTCCTGAGGTTTTATATATTTGACATTAGGTTTGGGACCACTCCCATCTCCCAAACAGAAAATAGGTTTCCCACGGTGGAAAACAGCAAACCTGGGTCCATGATGGAGCTCTCTTTGATTGATTGGGTAAGCCAGTCGCCCAACGATGGCTAATGATTGCTAACGATTGCTAAGGATGAAATGGGGTGACTGTACACACTGGTTTGTGTGAGGTAGTCCTGATTGAAGATTTATCTAAGATCTAGAGCAATTATTAATGGAGCCCACTTCCCCCCCCCCCCCAAACTGAAACATTCACATCCAGAAGCGGACAAATGAGACCCTTCATGCTTGGTCCTATTTACCTTTTTGGCCTCTTCTTTCACCTCCTGTGATCAAACTGTCCTCCAGCCTGCCATGCTTCTTCTTAACCTCTGAGATATCCTACATGCTGCTTCTTCTAGTGGGACAACTCCGCTTCCCCCCCATCCCACCCCTTTTTCTACCTCTTCTCTTTACCACAGATTTCATCCTCAGGCTTACCTCCAGGAAGCCTCTCTGACCTCCCCAATCCATCACCTCCTCTGTGCCTCCTACACCCATGAATTCTCCCTAACTCAACACCTCATCACAGTGATAATCTTCAATATTATCTGTCTCCACACTAGACAGAAAGCTCTGTAAAGACGAGACTGTACCTGATAACACTATTCCTCCATTACTGTACCTTCAAAGTCTAGCCCAATGCATGACCCACTTTCAAAAATTGTATGTTGAATGAAATGAATGGGCTTGCTGATTCGCTCAGTCTCCCAAGGTGAGAGTGTTTGGGGGAACTTCTCAGGAACTCTGAATAGGAAAAAGGACTAGATCTTTATAAAGGCACCGTGACAACTGGTGGGCAATGAAGGTCTCTGTCCTCTTAAGGAAACACAAATGTACCAACAATACCTTGTGCTCTTCTAGTCTTGGGGGATTCCTTGGGAGTCACCCATCCTGATTTTCAGGTGGACCCCTGGCAAGGGCAACCAATCACAAACCTTCCAACCAGGCCCCCCCTGGGGCAGGCACCGGGTCTTCCAGACTGAGCCAATGGGTCCCTCCCAGAGGAGCCCCAAGCGATATCTTCTTCCAGGAGCATCACCACCACGGCCCCTGGAATAGGATCAGGTCAACCGCCCCCAGCACCTCTGGGGGCAGCTCTTGCCAAACCCCCCACGTGCGCTTCATCCCTCCCAGTATATACAAATCTACTTTTTGCAGCTTTCCCAGAAATCTCTCAGAGGCAGCCAGCCAATTAAACAAAAATTTTTAATGTTTCCAAAAGCTCTGGTCTTTCAATACCCGTGCCAGGACGACGGTGTGTGGGGCAGGGGGAGAGGAAATACTATGGTGGGATTTATTCCCAGTGAAAGAATTGATCTGTGAGGGTGATCTTTGCTAAGTACGATAAAAGAGATGTAAGTTAACAATAGTCAAAATCATGTCATAAATCATGGGGGCATCACACTCAGAGGCAAATACACGTGTACAAGGGCGTGAACACACTGACCGTGAGCTGAGAGCTGGGGCTAGAAAAGGCGGCAGCTCCCGGCCTCCCTCCTGGTAGACAAAGGCTTTCTCCGTCTGGTTTTCTCCGCCTGGAGGTCCCTGGGCACTTGTACCATCAGTAACACTTCACGGAGCCTTCAGTTCTAACAAATAATTAGCTAAAATTGAACCAGGGATTTCTTACATGCATGTCATAGGTCTGATATGAATAATGAGACAGAAGGTTAACGGTGGGTCAGAGACAGTTCCCCATCCTCCAGCTTATTTATTCAGCGAAATGAGAAATTGATCACATTATTGCGTATAGGGGAAGCCTGATTCATCGCAATCAGCTTGGAATTGGCAGTTTTGACTGTAGGCAATTTGGGGACATTACTTATGCCTGAATAGGCCAGGAAGGTCATTTATAGCTTGTTAACACCTTTCCGACCTCCTCCATGGCCAGCTCACATTCCCCAACCCTCTTGGCCTTGTACCCAGGCCAAATAAAAAATCATGGTGGGTATGACACTTCTGATAAAATTAAAACCACCATAAGAGATACTCCAGAGGGGGCTTCTTTAATGTATGTGCGTCAGAACGTGATTTGCTTATACATCCGTCCATCTGTCTGTCCATCCATCCACCTGTCCCTTGTTTGTTCATATGTAATTCAGTCTTAGACCCATTTGATAAACACTGGTTGCTTATGCTTATGGCATTGGGCACCACTGTTGCAGGGATTAAAGGAGATCATGGGCAATTCCAATTGCTAGTGCCTCTATGTGAGAGAGGGCAGTGCATCTCATTCCAAACTCCAGGAATATTCCTAGAATCCAGCACAGTTCCTGGAAACTGGGTGATAACTTAGTAAGTGTGGGATGAAAGGTGAGTTCCTAGTGTCATTTGCTGCCACTCACATTCCTGAGTACTTCCTGTGTGCAGGGCTTTGTGCTAACAGCCATGGTGCCGGGTATAGGTCTGGCTATGCGAGCCGTGCAGTGTAAGATTGAAACACATGGACTCAGAATCAGACTGCGAGCCTCAGTTTCCCTGTCTGCAAAATGGGGACAATAATTGGATGAACTTCAGGTGATGTATGAAAACATATAACACATTCAGAAATGGTGCCTGGTACATTCTAGATGTTCCATAAATTACAGCTATCATTCTCATTCTCATTCTCATTGTGATCACGATGGCTGGTAGACATCTTCTTCTGTCGCTGGAGAACTGCTTCTTTCCCCAAAATCCCCAAGAGGAGTGGGGAGGAAGTGAAGGGTGGTGTTTTGGTTATTTGTTGCTACATCAAAATCCAATACAACCTTAGAGACTTGAAACTGCAACAACTACTGACAGTCTTTGACGTTTCTGTGGGTTGACTGGGTTCAGCGGGGCAGTTCTTTTGCTGGTCTCACTTGGGGTCTCCTACGCAATCACTGCCCGATGACATCTGGGGCTAGAGTTTTTGTGCAGACTCATCTGGGATGTGAGGACAACCGGGTCCCTCTCCGCCACCCCATGCAGTCTTGGGGCCTCTCCTTTCTACAAGGCCAGTGTGGGAACTAGCAGAGCAATAGATAAGGCAGGCCAGAAGCAGCACACCACGAGGAGCTCACTGCCTCTGCTCTGGCAAGCAAAGAAGGCTACCCAAACAGACGGGAACGACAGTACAGCCGGCCCTGAGGATCTGTGGGTCCGCATCCGCAGATGCAGAGGGCTGACTGTAAGGGACTGTGAGCCTCTACAGATTTTGGTATCTGCAGGGGGTCCTGGACCAGTCCCCCGCGGATACCAAGGTATAACTGTATTACCTGGTCTTATCCTTAATATCATTAAATACTGCCCAAGCCCAGGAGCAAGCTAAAAAGGACAGATGCAGCCTGACCTGGGTTTTCACTGTCAACATCTGTTTAAAAACCTTTGTGCACAGTGTATGTTTGTTTGTCAGATCTGATTTTTAACATACTTGTTGTGCTTGCCCTCATTGGAGGCCCTGAGCCTTTTTTTTACCAAGTGAAGAATCATCCTTCTTTGCTAAATTCCAGTTGTCTCGAAGCCAGACTGAACTTTGCCGTAAGTAAAGATTCATAGCCCCACAAACAAACGCTGGGTCTGGATAGGCAGTGGACACAGAGGTGGGGCGGGAAGGGCGGTGAGGGGCAGGGCCCAGACTGTTGGTGGTCTCTGCTTTCTTCCTACCTCTCCACCCCCCACACACATACTCATCCCCACCCTCTTCCCAGTGCTTTCCCCCCGCCCCCAACCCCGTCCTTATAATAAACAAAACTCTTTCATTCTGGGGCCTGGAAGATCCTATAATGAGTTGAGCCTCTTAACAGTCTATTTTAATAAAACTCAGCTCCCTGGCTATATGGAGACCATAAAACATGCAGGTTCCAGCAATAGTATGTTTAGTAGCCCTGCTTGATAAAGTGGAAATGTTTGCATGTTTCAAATTATGAGCAATTTAAAGTAGGAAGCTAGCAAGCCAGTTCTTGGGTTATGAAGCTTGACATTGTTAAGCCTTAAGAGAACACATACTTCAAAGTCTCCTGGTCTGAAATATGTCCTTTACGCTGCTCAGCAAGAACCAGCTGGGATAAGCCTGCAGCCGCCGGGAGGGGGAAACCGCAGCGTGATTTGGCTGGCAGAGCATCAAGCCTTCAGCACATATGCAGACTTTTTGTTCAGAAAGAGGTGTCCCCAAGGAAAGCCCTGCTGGCCTCAGCACCCACCCCCTTGCATGTGCGCTACGGAGGGGCCCATGAACTCTGCCGATTTTGGAGGTAGTGATTTAGCACCAGCAAAGCATTCCAAGAAATGCTGAATATCACAGGGGAGAGCTGAGCTGCTGCCAGCAGTCGAATCTTATCAGCGGTTTTAAACTGACTTTATAAGAATCCCTCTGTTTCGGTTTATTTTCTATTAGACGTTGTGCCATATTTCACTTGAACAAGTGGTTTTTGCAAAGTTCACTCTGCTCTGGCCATGCTGGCTTCCTGTCTACCCCTCAAGCTTGCGCCCGTTTCTGAGCCTTCACTTAACGCTGGCTGTTCCCTCTGCCTAGAATGTTCTTCTTTCGTTTTTTAGTGTGTTTGGCTCCTCCCTGTCAATTACTTTTCAGCTTAAGTGATAACTTCTTGGAGAGACCTTTCTGTATCCTCCCAGGCCTCTGCATTTATTCTCTCATATCTCCTTCATTTTCTCTTTCCAGGAACTTAACCACAGCCTTGGAATGATTTTGTTTGTTTACTTGCTTACTTGTTTACTATCCATCTCCCCCAAGAGCATGTCAGTTTCAGGAGAGCAGGCACCTTGTCTCCCTGTTCACCACTGAGCGGCACACAGTAAGTGCTCAATAACTGCTTCTTCAATGGATGGATGAATGGATAGGTGCATGGACGGTTGTGTGGGAGTATAAGTAGGTGGGTGAGTGGCTAGATGAATGGGTAGATGGGTGGATGGATGGATGGATGGGTAGATGAGTGAGTGGGCAGATGGATGGATGGATGCATGGATGGACAGATGGATAGGTGGGTGGGTAGATGAGTGGTTGGGTGGGTAGATGGGTGAATGGGTAGATGGATGGGTGGATAAATGGATAGATGGATAGATGGATGAATGAAAGGATGGATGGATGACTTATAAGGATTTTTCAAACTCCAAACTTTAGGATTCTGAGTCCTTGGAGGATAAGACATTAGGGTAAGGTGAACGAAGTTTGAGAAGTTAAATGCAGTGTTTCGGCAATATTGGTGGCTCTTGCAACAATCGGAAGGCATGTGAGCATATAGGGTCACTTTTGGGAGAAGAGTTGCCAGCAATGAAAATGACTCCCCTTGCCTCTTTAATATCACACTCCCTTCTTCAATTTATTTTCCCAAGGTCCAAGATGGGAGATACAATTTCTATACCTCCTAAAAAAATCCTATAATTGCACGCACCCTGGATCCACCATCCCCAAGCAGCACCCCCAGTTACACAGGAACAAAGACCAGCCTGTTCTTGGCTAGACAGCCGAGCCAGGCCCAGCCACCGTGCGGTATGCGACCCCGACTGGCTGGCTGAATTCTTCAGCTGATAAGAGTACTCGGTCTCTTGCTAAGAGGGAGCGTGCAAATTGGGGTGAGGAGACCTCCCTGTGGTTCATTCTGTCCCTGCCCCTCCAGGGGAAACACCCCCATCTTCCACAGGGTCTCCTCTTACCCACATCAAACCCAGGTTGGATTCCAGACAGTCAGTGGTACCCAGGCCGTCCCCCTTTCCCTGGGTATCACTTGACAGCTGGACCTGGCAGCCAAAACCGAAGATGCCTCCATCAGAAGGCTTTGCCAGGGAGGCAGACAGCGCCTCACTGCCTAGAATAACTTTGTGAGCATGGACGTTCTCCTCCTGGTCCCCATTCCTGTGGCCACCACTTTTAATAGATAAGCTTGCTGGTCCCTTGCCTCTTGCCCATCAAAAACTCCAGGTACAGAATGGGGTTGCCCAGGGTCACTGTGTACAGGTTATGCCCTGCTCACTTACAGGGGGCACTGGGCACAAGAGCACAGCGTGAATGGCATCTCCCTGGAGTTGTGCATCATGGCAGCCCTGGGGAGACCTCCACAGAGATAGTTCCAGGGGCTGGGATGCTGGGGGCCTGCCTGGAAGACTAGGGCTGCATTTGGGTTGTCAGCTGCGGAATATTTCTACTGTCAGTTCAACAAAAAGTGTGATGATCACAGTGAAGCTTAACAAAGAAAACGCTATCGGGCAATTAGTAAGCCCAAGTCAGCAGGACTGATGTGAAATTTATCATGTTGGGAATAGCACGTTCATTTGCATGTGACAAAGGTTGGCATGTGAGTGCAATGCCTGGGAAGCTCAGGAAGGCAACAACTTTGCTCTTTTCTGTCCCCAAAGTTAGAGATCAGACCCCCTTTCTCTGCTCTGAAGTCTCAGAAGCCAGGGTGCAGGAAACACACAACTCTATTTTGTATAGCGGAGGTAAGGGGTTGATGTTCTCAGCTGGGGACGTGGGGTGTCGCTTTTAGGAAGAAGTGGGGAGGACATGAGATACAGAGAGAAGCAGCAGTGTTGTTTAAAACCCAGAGAGAAGGCCTTCAAGGGGCTGTTTTGAAGCTGCCTCTGCAGGAGGACACCCTATGAATGGCCCAGAATCGGAAGGGGAGTGCCTCACTCAGCCCCGTGCTGCTTATTACGAATAAACACTCACCTCCACTGCCCTGGAGTCATGGGCCAGATGAGGTGACATTTCCAGTGGTGGGGGTGGGGTGCACCACAGGGTCCCTGGACCCCTCAGCTTAGAAGCCACGGGTCGCCTGGGTGAGCGGTCAGACCCCCAGGGGTGACAGGGCTCGGATGCTTCTGGAAAGGTATAAGGGATTGGGGCGTTATTAGATTCACCCCTTTCCCTCTGATTTCTCTTTTATGAACCTGCCTTTACACACCCACACGTGTTTGCTTTGGAAGAACGATTTTCAGAGGCCGCACGAAGACGTGGCCCCCTCAACGGGCTCCCCTCTCCTTCCCAGTCAGAGCCTCTGAGCCACGTCAGGGCGTCAGGTGTGCTCAGACGTGAATAAAACATTTATTGGGGTTGAAGTCTTTACTAGAGCTCGGGAAGCCACAGGGACAGCTGCATGTGCCTGAATTCGAGTGGCAGAGACCAGGGTTCTTGGCTCAGCCGGGCTGTCCACTTTGCCTGCCATCTTGGTCTTAGCGTCGCCTTCTGTTCCCTTCCCCCTGGCTCTCACGTCATCCCCATTGGACTCCTCTTGGCCTTCCTTCTTCCAATCTCCAAACTTTGGCATTCCTGATGGTTCAGGTTCTGAGAGCAGGAGGGTAGGAAACAGTCAGTGGGAAGCTTTTATTTATTGAGCACCTACTGGTAAGGAGAATAAGGTATCGTCTCTACTCCCATTAAACCTCTCTGATGGGGATGAACAGTTAGTGATAACTCAGGAGGAGAAATGCAATGATTGGATGGGCAGGGTGGTGGTTGTCACAGTGTTATGGGAGCATTGAGCTAATGGAGTGGGTGTAAATCAGGGAATACTTCCTGGAGGAGGCGTTTCTTAAATTGAACCGTGAAGGACAAGTGGAAATTATTTAGTTGCAGAGGAGGAAGACCTGAAGGAGCAGAAGTGAGAGCAAGCTTGTCATCGTTCTAGGAAGTTAACGCACGGCAAGGTCAAGGGCTGGAAGTGGGAACCCCTTGTTTGCAACCTCATTGAATAGGCTGCATTTGTCAAATGCTTGAAATGCCCAGCTCAGATCTGGGTAACCACGAAGACAGAATAAAGGGAGTGTCTTTTGGGGGAGGAAGATGCAGGCTGTAGTCTAATAGTTCCAGGGCGAGGTCCAGGGAGTTTATCTGGATTAAAGATGGCCACAAATTCTTTGCCATTTCTTGCATCAAAAGACAGTCTATTTCCTCTTCCCTTGAGTTTGGGTTGCCCCTAGAATTTGTTTTGACCAAGGGATACAGAGGAAGTATCTTTCTGGAACTTCCAAGTACAGACTTTGAGAAGACAGTTATGCTTTCTTCCTCTTGAAAACTCAGTGACCACACTGAGAGAACCCCAAGCCAAATGCAGAGGCCACGTGGACATAAGCCAGGGTGCTCTGGTCAATGGCCCCAAATGGACTCCAAGCCACAGCCAGCACCAACTGCCAACCGTGTGAGAGTGCCATCTTGGTGGTTGTTGCAGAAGAACTGAGTCCCCAGCTCCAGTTGACAACACTGAGCCCCATAGATACACAGAGTCTTGAGAGATGAGAAATGATTGTTTTAAGGCATGAAGGTTGGCATGATCGATAACTGAAATATCGGACCAAGGCCCAGTCCTCTGAAGCTGTCACCTGTGCTGACCAAGCTCCCCACATTGGCTCTTTCTGTTGCTCAAGACTTCATTTTCCTGACAGGCCTCTTCCCCCAATTTTACCGTCAATTAGCCAGTAAACATCAATGGAATATGTTTTCTGAGTCACTCCTGGGTTACAGAAGACACAGGAAAATACTCCCTGCCCTCAAGGGGATCACTATATATGTGAAAAGACAAATGTAGCATCCCAATTTGTTAGAGCCAGAAATTGAGATCTTCTCCTTGATCCTTCCCTACCCCTCCCCATCAAAAAGTAGCAACCAACATTTTCTCAGTGCTCTTACTGTGTCAGGCGTCATTCTAAGAATTTTACATGAATCAATTCATTTAGTCCTCATAACAATCCTAAGAGGAAAGTAGTATTTTCCTCCCCACTTCACAGCTGAGAAAACTGAGGTGCAACGTTAAGTCTCTTGCCCAAGTCACAAAGTTAGTCCATGAGAGAGCTAGGATTTGAATCTAGGCTGGGTGATTCCAGAGCCTGCCTTCTTAACCAATCCTAGAGCACCAGCACCCACCTTTGAGTCAGAGAGTTTGAGATGCAAATTATTTTCTGCGCAACTTTGGTTAAATAACTCCACCTTTCTGAATCTGTTCTTTTCTCCGTAAAATGGAGCCGTACTTGCTTATCCAGATTATTGCAAATGAGACAATATATGCATCTTTCCAGATACATAACTGTAGTGTTTTTTCCCTTCTCCTCACTGGAGAAAACATATATCACATAAGATTTCTGAACTTAAACAGTGAGTAAGTCATGGTGGCAGCTTGCCTCAATTTGAACATATGGTATTTTAGACAGTCAGCGGCCCCTACCGGAGAAGTTTTGTCTTGCAGCCAGGCTCTATAACTAGTGTAAATGGGTAGCTCTAGGGCAGCGGTCAGCAAACTTTTTCTTTAAAGAGTCAAATAGTAAATATTTTAGGCTTTGCGGGCCACCCAGTATCTGTCACAGCTACTCAACTCTGTTGTTGTAGCATGAAAGCAGCTAAAGATGATATATAAGCGAATGAACTTGGCTGTGTTCCAATAAAACTTTATTTACAAAAATCAAGTGGTGGGCCAGATTTAGCTTACAAGCTGTAATTTGCTGACCCCTGCTCTAGGGTAGGAGTATAGAGGTTCTGCTGGCAATTTCCCTTCCAAGCATGGGAGAAGATCCTGTAGAATAGGAAATTGGTCCCAGGGTAAAATGACAGAAGGAGTGAGAGCTTTCATAAACAGGGAAAAGTTCTGCCAGTGTTTTCCTATAAGTTTTTGTATCCAGCATGCCATGAGCCCGGCTCTGTGTCAAATTTTCAATTCTGATATTTGCAATTTTGAAAGTTGTTTGTAGGAATATAAAGATCAACTTACAAAAAGTCATTCAAGGATCCCCTTTGTGGCATCCTGTCTAATCCACAAAATGATCATCCTGTGTCTCCTTAGGAGTATAATCTTCCTGTTCCTATAGAGCAATAATCCTTGGAAATGCACTGGGGGAAACAGTGTTCTATGGTAAAATACGTTTGGAAAGTCCATATATTCTCTTCTCCCTCTTGGAGATTCCTAATGGATATAAGTATATCAAAAGGCTGAGCATTCCTATAGTAACAAAACCCGTTAATCTTGGTTAACTCTGAGTTTTACAAACTCACTTGACCACAAAGACTTAATAGCTCATAGGTTAAAAACACAGGGTCTGGATCCAATAAAATGAGAACAATAATACCTATCTCAGGGGGCTGGAGTGAAGAACACACACGATGAAGCCTATGGAGGGCTTAGTACGTGGCCTGTGAAACAGCACCCCAGTACCAGATGTATTGGAAAGGCAGGTCAAGAGCATCTAGAAAGGTATTAATAAATCCATGTCTCATGTTAATTTTTAAAGGAGTTAGTTCATGGTATGCCATATCTTCTGGTATAACAAATGCCATAACTGATCTTTCGGGAATTTTTAGAAATTTCAGTCCAAGGCAGACACTCACTATCCCAGGCCTCCTGCTTTTTTTTTTTTTTTTTAATTGAAGTATAGTCAATTTACAATGTTGTGTTAATTTCAGGTGTATAACAGAGTGTTTCAGCTATATATGTATATGTGTGTGTGTATATATATATATATATATATATATATATATATATATATATATATAATGTTCTATATATATATTCTTTTTCAGATTTTTGTCCATTATAGGTTATCAGGAGATACTGAATCTAGTTTCCTGTGTTATACCGTAAGTCCTTGTTATTTATCTATTTTATATATAGTAGTGTGTATCTGTTAATCGCAAGCTCTTAATTTATCCCTCCCCATCCTCCAATCAGGCCTCCCGCGTTTTTCATTCTTGAAAACAAAGAAAGATCCCTGAGAGTGGCCTGTGTTAGAACTGGAAGAGCACGGAGAGCGTTTCCTCATGAGACGTCAGGCTCCTGCTGGAATGCTCACCCCGGAATGGGTAGGTGGTGATCTGGAGCGCCCTGGAAACTAGCTGGAGGAAGACAGTCAGCCCGAGAGGAAGGATGTGGATGCTGGTGGTCTAATTTCCCTCCACAACAGGACCCTTTCACACCCCCTCCCACAAAGGCCAGAGGCCCGAGATATTGACACATGCCTTTAAGCCTCTGGATACTTCAAAGCAAGAAGATTAGGAGGGAGTCTTAGAACCCGTTCCCCAGAGAGAACCGTTTGTCCAAAAGTTGATATTATTGATGCTGGGGGAAGCTGAGAGGAGCATGTAATTTATTTAATAAAAGTCGGACTGTGTTTGCTGGGGCTCCTGAGTTTTCCTGCTTCCTTAGGAGCATTCTCAGAGGCTGGAAGGGCCCCCCTGTGATCAACAGGAATGTTTGATCAGCTATGCGTCTTCTCCAGGGCAGCTCAGACGATCCGAAAGGCTTCGGCTCTCTGGTCGTCTCCAGAGCTTTTCTCCTTAAATTCTTTGTTTCCTTCAGAATTCATTATAAGCGACATAATTACGTCTCTTTTTCTTCTCTGATTGAGCACATTTCTTACAAATGGTGATTTACCACTTGGATGCAGGAGGAGGCTGAATGGATGCTGTGTGCCCCAGCAGGCTTGCCTCTCCTGTCCTGAACTGTATCGCCCCCCATGCCAGGCCCTCGGCTTGCTACTGTCCCTCTCCAACATGTGCCTGATTTGGGGCATTGACAGATCCCCACAAATCCACAAGGAAGGAGAGAGTTTCTGGGTCAGCCCAAAGTTGAGTTTCAGAGGATGATGGAGTCCTTGTAGAGAATTTGGGATGTTACCATGAAAAATTAATGGTATCGTTAATTTCGTTCCCAAGTCTAGACCTTTTATCTATATATGATTGCTATAATTCCTTGCTTAGAAACAAACATTTGATTAGACCTCTGCTTCCCACCTGTAGTGAAAATAAAAAAGAGGATTGGATAGATAGCAAATTATCAACTGCAACAGGAAGAATTGAAAAATCAGAGACAGACACAAGAGAATACATTCATTCATTCATTCATTCATTTTACTGATATTTATTTTGCTTCTTCCTGTGCCAGGGACTGCTCTGGGGGGGGCGGTGTACTTACAGTGGTGAACACCAATCCCTTATATTCTTTGTGCACATATTATTTGATAAACTTTATTTCATTAGTCATTCCCATCAACAGTCATGGGAGTATTTCATTAGTCTGTCCCATCATATAGGAACTAGTCTTATTTATTTTAATTATTTATAAATAAATACAGAGGAGAAAACTGAGGCTTAGAGAAACTAAATGACTGCCCAAGGTCAACAAAGCTATTAAGCGGCAGACCTTGGATTTCAACCCCACAATGTGATACCAAGACCCCCAAGTTTGGCTAAAACGCTCCATTGCCACTTAAGGCAAGCAGTCTTTGCTCCATGGAGTTTGCATTCTAATGGAGAGACAGTCAATTGTAAAGAAAGACAAATGTAAGTGTATAAACAAGCAAGATCATTTCAATAGCAGTAAGGGCCCGGGAGAATATAAAGCAGAGTGATGTGAGAGGCAGTGATGAGGGAAAGGTACTCGGAAGACCCTCCTTCCCCACCTTGGCACTTATGACAGCAGGACTGGTTCTCCTTGGGCCTAATTGTTCCACCTGTAGGCAGGAGGCTGGATGAAGGATCCTTCTGTGGCTCCTTTCATTCTATGGATGTACGGGTAACACTTGTCACTGCTTACAACCAGCGTTCTTCCCACATGTTCTGACACATGGGATTTCCCAGCATGGAGAGAGCTAGACGGTTAGAGACAGGCTGAGTTAGATGATACCTAAGTAAAAAGTCACCTTTGTCCTTAAGCAAATAATCCTACAGAGGATACCAGATATGGTGCTAAGCAGGTGTCCAAAGATTGGGAAACGCTAAAATCAGTGACTCTCAACAGGGCACAAGTTTTGTCCCCAAGGGACATTTTGGCGATATCTAGAGACAGTTTTGGTTGTCACAACTGGGAGAGGGATGCTAATAGCATCTAGTGGGCAGAGGCCAGGGACACTGCTAAACATCCTAGGATGTATAGGACAGCTCCCTATAACAAAGATGATCCAGTCCAAATGTCAGCAGTGCTGAGGTTCAGAAGCCTCACACTGAAGTGGTATATATGTGTAAAGAGAGAGAGCACCACCCTCATTTTCTGAAGAATCTCTGCACCCAAAACTCTTCCAAAGTTTTAGGGAGACAACAGCTTTCAACATCATTGCTGTGTCCTGAATTGCGTCTTCCCTCACCTCTTCAAATCCACATGTTGAAAGCTTAATTCTTAATGTGATGGTATTTGGAGATGGGGCCTTTGGGAAGTAATTAAGCTTAGATGAGGTCATAATGGTGGGGCCCTCATGATGGGATTAGTGCCCTTATAAGATTAGACACCAGAGAGCTTTCTCTCTCTCTCTCTCCTTCTCTCTCTGTCTCTCTCTCTCTGCCATGTAAGGACCCAGTGAGAAGGCAGCTGTACGCAAGTCAGAAATCACCATTGGGGATTGAATTAGCTGGCACCTTGATCTTGGACTTCCCAGCCTCCAGAACCATGAGAAATAAATTCCTACTGTTTAAGCCACCAAGTCTATGACAGTTTGTTGATTAGCCCAAGCTGGCTAATACAAATATTCTACTAAAAATTTCCACCCAAAATTCAGCTCAGAAGGCAGGATCAGGACGTTTCCCACTTTCAAAATGGGCTAACACACCCATTAGAGAAAGAGAGGACTTGTTTAGACACGTGTGGTAAAAGAGACAATGCCTAAACCCCTACTTTCATAAAATTGATAATATAAAACATATCTCCATTAGGGTCTTCTTTAATTGAAGAGATACTTTCTTTCATCCCTGCCAGGAAGAAGAAAAGTCATGTTTCCAGCTTGGGCTGCTGTTTCATCTGTTAGACCTGCTTGTAAGCTAAACCAAGTTACATTAAAAATTATTGGTCTCATAACTTTTTTTTTGTTTTTTGCTTTAAAGAGACCCATATGGAACCAATATCATGATAGAATTGTAGCTGCATGAAACCACTGGGCATTTTGACCCACTCTCTGCTTCTTAAGATGTTTTAAGTGCAACTCTTTTTATTTCCTTCGATTATTAAGTGACTATCTCAGCAAACAACTCCAAACTTAGAAAGTTAGACTAAAGAAATGATGAAGCAGATCTAGTCCACATGCAGAAATCTTTCTTCTCCTTGCAGGCCTTGATTCCTTGATAGACCCAGTGCTATGTCTCCAAGGGAATCTCTGCATCTTCTTCTAGGGCACCAGCCAACCCCTGCTTTTCCCTGATTAAGAAATTCTCTGGTAGGATCTGAGCATTTGCAAAAGTGTAAAATATGATCAATAGCCTTTGCACAAGTATTTTCACAACCCCAAACTTCTGATAGGTTATATTTCATTGACTTGGAAGAAACACAGCGTTATCTGGAAAAACAGCACAGATGTTGCCTAATAAACGTTTGTTTTATGCATTGTATTAACCTCATGAAACATTTATGCAAATCTCGCATTAACAAAAGGTAAAAGAACCATTCTATGTTATGAAGCATACAAGAGGACGACCTTTGTTTTTTTATTTTGTTTTGTTTTTTGTTTTGTTTCGTTTTTAACCTCGGTATTTTATGGGTGTGTTTGTAACTCTCAGGGTTTCTATTTAGGAGCACACAAGGGCATTACAGATTTTCATCTCTTCTGTTTTTAGTTCTGTTATCATTCCTTCCAGCTGATTTCACATTTTATGATGCTAATGGTGGCTGTACGGTTTGGAGTTTCTCTCCTGTCAGCTGGTCAGTAGGTCTGAGGGATATATTTAATAGAATCTGACAGCTGATGGAACTGGCCCCATTGAAAGAGGATTTGATATGTGGAGTGAATGTGGAGACCCTGAATTCGCCATAATAACGGCCATTATTATTCAGCCTCTTGCAGCCAATATAACTCTTTCTCTGGTACACACCAGTACATGTGTACAAAAGACATGACTTATGGATGACTTCTTCCGTATACTGATCTGAGGGCCGTTTAGATAGCATGTCAAAACAGATTAGCCATCTTATATCCCGCCACAAAATTAAGGGAGAGAACTTTGTACAACTCTCCTCAACAAATGCACATGTGCCCATAAACAAAGAAGGTATAGAGGGGCAAGGATGGTCCTTGTCAGGGTTATGGGAGCCAGGGCACTGAGAAAAGCTGCAGGTTCATCCAGTTAGGTGCACTGTTTCTGCTTGGGCCCCTGAGAGCGCTGTCAGAGATGGAGCTGGGTCGGGGTTGGGGGAGGTGGAAGCGACAGGTGGGAATCCATTGCCTGGGAGGCTGGCACCAAGCTTCACCTCATACGCATGGGGCTGGGATATGAGGGTGGGTTTCGGCCCACGCCAGCCACAGTGTACTAGAACTTCTGTTGAAATAACATATAAAGCTGCAATCTGGCAACCTGATTCAGCCATGATTTTCACTAGGCGGGCTTGTCTGCTAGTTGTTGAAGTTACCTAACATTTATAGAATGCTTGCCATGTGCTAAACTTTACCTGTGTTAAGCCTTTTAATCCCCCCAAAACCATAATAATATCATTATTATTATGAATTATTATTATTATCCCCATTTTACATATGCAGGAACTGAGGCCCAAGCAAGCTAGGTAACTGGTCCAAAGTCACAGCTCATAATTAGTGGAGGGAAGATTGAACTTCAGTTAAGTCAGAACCCATAGCCGTAACAGTGACACTTTTCTGCTTCTGCTTCTGTTTGTTTGCCTGCAGTGAGAAGTGTGTGTGTGTGTGCATGCACACGCACATGCGTGCATGCGTGTATGGATTCTTGGGTGCAAGAAATCCCCTAGAAATCACCTGGCCCTTCCCCTGGCTGCAGCCGAACTGACATTCAATCAAGGAAGCAATGAACTGTGTTTCTTCCTCTGTAAACTGGGCACTTCCCATCCCACAGGGCTGTTATAAAGTCCTGGAAGACCCCATGTGCACCCAGGGGGCCACCCAACCCTTCTCTCCTTCATTTCCAAGCTCAGAACCCCACCCTATCTGTATCCCCTTATCAGCTGCCTTACCCCCCAGGGTTCGTTCCCAGACATTCAATACAACTCTGTGAGGTTATCATGTAAGGTAATGATATCAGAAACACTTGACTCTACATTCCTAAATATCCTTGTATTTATCCATGTCATCTTCTGGCAAAAAAAAGGAAAATGGCTGCAGAGAAGTGAGCACAAGTGTCAGAGGTAGCTGAGGAAAGCGTGCCAGGTGTTAGGAGATATACTCATAGCTGTCTGTGTTTAAATTACATGGCGTTGGTACTTTTTAGGTCAGAGACATAAAACCTACTATTGATCTTGAGCAATGCATCCAATTTTGAATGTCTGTTAAAGCCCCAGGCACTTCAATGCCACATAATCAATATCTTTTCGTTCTTCCTTTCCTTTTTTTTTTTTTTTTGGTAGCAAATGTATGGGTTTGTTTATCCATCCTCCAGGTGTCCAGCCTGGCCTTTTATTCCTCCTCAAGTAGGACACACAGCACGCTGGGGACCCGCTGCTAAGAACCTCCACCTGCAAGATTGCAGGTCCTGAGACTCAGGTATCAGAGAAATAGTACAGCCCAGACGGCTTTCCAGGAGCAGGTCCCACCTTAGAGGCAGCCATAGGACATGGAGGAGGAGTGTGGTGTGGAGAGCGAGATAGGGACAGAGAGACAGAGACAGAGAAATGGAGATGGGAAAATATGAGGTCGTGCTTAGCTTGGTGTAGACCCTAAGATAAGATAATATGTGAAATCCTGAAATTTAGAGTGGAAAAGGGGCTTGGAGATTGTCTGGAAAATTGTTCTCTTCCAATTCGCAGGTGGAAAAACTGGTAGCTGGCCCAAAGTTCCATATGTACTGGGTTGCTGAAGCTACCTGGAGAAAATGGGCCAGCTCATATAGAAAATGGGTTAAGCCTTGGTCTCTGTTACCGAAAGGGTTTAAGGTCGACCAGATGACCATTGTGGTCTTGCAACAGTGACCCTGAGGACATCTGGTAAGTAGGTCAACCAGGTGGGTCATGTCCCTCAGGGCCACCAGGCCGTGCACCCTGACTAAAGGCCCAGGGGCTGTGGTGGGATGCAAGAGCAGCTTCCTCTACAGGCTGCTATTTAGATTTGGCCTTGAAGGACGAGGAGAGTGGAGAAGGGAACCTGGTGAAAGATGAGGAGTTGGGGGCAGAGGAAAGAGGACAAAGAGATGACTTAGGTTAAGACAGAGAGGCAAGAAGAAGCATGGCACACTGAGAGGATCACAAACGGTTCCCATTAACAACAGGGTGGGTGCATGAAGGCGCGGCAAGAAAGACAGCATCCAGGCGGCCAGTGGGTGTCCTGTAATAGGAGTTATGAACTATCTGCCTTGAAGGGTTTTGAATCAGGAGAGCAACACGATCAGTGTCGCACTGTGACAAGTTCATGCTGGCTAGAGGGCAGAAGGTGGATTGGAGGGGGCAAGACCAGGGTCAGGGAGCCAGAGAGTAGGTTATGCCTGCAGGCATGGCCAGCAATGATGATGGCCAGACAAGGAAGTGGCAGAGGAGAGGCTGGGTTTCAGATATTTGTGAGGGAGGCTCTGCAGGGTTTGGTGAGAGACTGGGGGTGAGTGAAGTGACGGGAGGGAGTGACCCTTAATACTGGCACTACCTGTGACTTATTGTGACTTACTGTGTGACTTTTGGCAAGTCACTTAACCTCTCTGAGCCTCAGTTCCCTCACCTATAATATGAAGATAATATTATCTACCCCATAGAGCTTTAATGACAATGAAATGAAGTAATATATGAAAAGTGTGTTGCTCAGTGCCCACCATATAGTAAACCTTCAACAAATGGTAGTTAAATTCTATTATATTATTGACCTTGTGGGGGACGTCCAATGAGACACACTGTGTTTTGAAGTAGCGTCATTCCTAACACAGTCTTGAAGTAGATTATTTGGGGCATAAGCTGTTTCTAAGAAGCAAGCTCGAGTTACTTCTCTAGTGCAGGAAGACAACAACTTAAGCGTCTAACTGTCTTCTATTTCCCAGGTTCCCAAGAAAATGACCAACTGTATGTAAAAATAGGAAAATACTTATATCAGCCCTGGGTATTAGAGGAGAGTGTTATTTATAGGCTAGAAAATCTAAAGAATGTCTGTTACGAACAGAGCAGAGGAGCAGATTGACGGATGAGCCAATCAGAGTCAGGATTTCTCGAATGAGAATAAGCAATCTGCTTGATAAGAATCTCAGAAAGATCTTTGCAGAACCTCAGCAATAGCCCTACTGGGGTGAGAACTAGAGATGGGAGTGGGCTAGAACATCTGGAGCTGGTCAGTGCTGTGAGGAAGTGCCCACAGTGCCAAGGGCATGGCGAGATGGATGCCCACAGAAGGGGTTCCTTGGGATTTAACCCTGAAACAGACTGCCATGCCAGACCTGGGTCAGGGCATTGCCCCAACAAACTACTGGCTGCCGAGCTTTAGTAAATATTAATTCTTCATCTTCCCAGCACCTAGTTCCTCTTATCCTAGTAATGGCTCTGATTTTAAACTTGGTATCAATCCTTCCTTCCTTCTGAGTTCACATGTTCAGAGTGGATCTCCAGGGTGGAGTTCATGACCTAGGTCTGGTCAATCCAGCACCAAGGAGACCTGGCCAGTGATTCATTCAGGAATGGTCACATCACCTGGGGTGGTCCAATCAGAATGATTCTCAAAAGTTCAGTGGGCGTCCACAGTGAGATACCACTTCACACCACTAAGAGAGCTATAACCAAAAAGACAGGTAATAACAAAGGTTAGGAAAGATGTGGGAAAATTGGAACCCTCCCACGCTGTTAATGGGATTGTAAATAAATAAATGATGCCGCTGCTTTGGAAAACAGTCTAACAGTTCCTGAGAAGGTTAAATATAGGGTTACTATATAACCTAGCAATTCTACTCCAAAGTATATACCTAAGAGAAATGAAACCAAATGTCCACACTGTACACAAATGTTCATAGTAGCATTATAATAGTCAAAAGGCGGAAACAACCCAAATGTCCATCAACTGAAGAATGGATAAACAAAATATGGTACATCCATGCAATGGAATGTTATTCAGCCATAAAAAATGAATGATGTTTTGATATATGCTACAACCAGGCCAAACCTTGAAAACATTATGCTAAATGAAAGAAGCCACTTAGAAAAGACCACATACTATATGATTCCATCTATATGAAATGTCCAGAAATGGGGTGTTTATAGAGACAGAAAGTAGGTCAGTAATTGCTTAGGTCTGGGGGCTGGAAGGTGACGGTGAATGGGTGCAAGGTTTCTTCCTGAGACAATGAAAATGTTCTAAAAATTGATTGTACTGATGGCTGCACAATTCTATGAATATACTAAAACCACTGATGTTTACATTTTAAATGCATGAATTGTATGGTATGTGAATGACATCTCAATAAAGCTGTTATTAAAAAAAAAGTTTAGTGGGAGCCAAGGGGGAAGACCCAAGCTCTAGGCCTGCTGGAGTTGAACTGCAGGGATGTGAGGCCAGAGCTGTTGTAGACACTCTACCACCCAGAAGTTCCAGGGGCTACCATGGGAACTCGAGAATGAAGGTAACTTAGCAGAAGACAGAACCAATCGATGCAAAGAAACTGGATTCTCAAGGACATTGTACTCTGCATTCAGCTTTATTTGAAACCAGAAAAACCCCTAATTTCCCTTTCTCGATTAACCTGGTCTGAGTTGGACTTTGTATCACTTGCAATAGAAAGACCCCCTGATGCAAATAGCAAACAGGAGAAAGGAAGCTTGAGCAAAGAGTGGAAACCTCCCCAGCTACAACCACCTCCAGCTCTGAGTCTCTTACCCTACCCTTTTCTAGCTCCCTTTGCCTTCAGCTTCTGGATCTTTGAATCAGCAGACTAAAAGTCCATTATGTTTAATCCACTCCTTTCTCCTATCATCTTGGTCTGCATGATTCAGATAGGGTCCCACACCATCTTCAGCAGAACTCCTAGTGATGGGTAAACGTGGAGAAGAAAACGAAGAAAAATCACAGGTCATGTGAGAAGACAGAACTGTTCAAAAAAAGGGGGACCACAGGTGCCTTCCAAGAAAATTGAGTTACTGCAAGAAGCAAGAGAAGATTTCCCGAGATTGTTCATTCAAGTTGTCAGAAAGAATCAAGAGCAAACTGTGACTTCCATTTCCAGAGAGCAATTGGAGTTTATCTGTTTAATTCCTCTTCCTCTCAAGACCTCATTATGACCAAATTTGAAAAAGAAAGAAAGGAAGGAAGGAAGACCTTCTATCAGTGTAAGAAAATAAGCTGTGATTGAACTAGAAACTTGAAAGGTTTTTTTTAAAAAGAGATGATGGAGAAGGAAGGTGTTTGAAGTAAAGAATCAGGAGGCCTGCAGTGAATACAGGCACGGGAAGGGCCAGTCAGAAGTGGAAGGGCTGCCCCAAGAGTCTCAAAGACCCCTTAGACTTGGAGTCATGTTATCTACTCAGGGAGACCACAGAACAGCGGGAATGAGGGAAATTCAAGGACTTTGGGAATTGCCTCACTGCCACTCATAGGAAATAGCCAACCGCACCTTCATATGGTAGGAATGGTGTGTGAAGCAAAGAAGAGTACTGCTAAGGGTAGTAGTTGTGCCAGAGAGAGAAGGGATTTGGTTCCCGGATTTGGGGCTGTTAATACAGTCACAGCAGAAAAATTAACACTGGGATAGCAGTGAACCTCCCTGCCAGAGGAGAGGTGAGTGTGATTGGGAGAGGGTATAACACAGCGCAGTGAGCTAATCTTAGCCCTGCAGATGACTTCAGCTCCTCAGCCCTTGATGCCTGCACAGGGCGAAAAGAAATGCGGGTCAAAGAGTGAATTCTGTGCTGCACACTTACCTTCTCAAGTAGCTCACTTACTGCTCCTCAGAGTCAACTGAACTCCCAAACTAAAAATTAGAACTGCAGAATAGACAAGGAAGTTCTTTTTCCCTCCGTGAGTAAAATATCTAAATAAGGATTCTAAGGGAATCTTTCTCAATTTCTAAAAGTGGGTAAGCAATCTCCCTTCTGCAAGTATATATAATGAAAAAAAAATTTAACGGGCATATGAAAAGTTTCTGTGATTTAAAAAATGGAGGGCTTCCCTGGCGGCGCAGTGGTTGAGAATCTGCCTGCTAATGCAGGGGACACGGGTTCGAGCACTGGTCTGGGAAGATCCCACATGCCGCGGAGCGACTAGGCCCGTGAGCCACAACTACTGAGCCTGCGCGTCTGGAGCCTGTGCTCCGCAACAAGAGAGGCCAGGATAGTGAGAGGCCCGCGCACCGCGATGAAGAGTGGCCCCCGCTCGCCGCAACTAGAGAAAGCCCTCGCACAGAAACGAAGACCCAACACAGCCAAAAATAAATATAAAAATAAATAAATAAATAAAAGATTACTATTTAAAAAAAAAAAATGGAGCTTATTCTGAGAAATCAAAGCAAACCTTTTCCCATGATATAAAACTACCAGGAAAAAAAAAATCTCTAATTTGAGTATTTCTTATAAGATTAGATTTTGCCTCTTTTAATGGAAAAATTTTAAATTCAGAAAGATTGTTCCCCAGTGAAAAACATAATCGTGGAAATTTGCTAATGCCATTAAGGACGTAAAGAACAGATTTAACAGCGCAGAAAGCTGAATCTGTGAATTCAGAAGTGAGTTCAAGGAACACTGCCAGAAACCAATGAGAAGGAGAAAATATATGGAGACAATGAAAAAATAGAGAGAGGGAAAGAGAAAGGGGGAGAAGGAGAGAGAAACAGAGAGACAGAGATAGAGAGAGAAAGGAAGCTAGATGCTAGGAATCAAATATATATGTAGGAGAGATTTGAAATGGTGACAACAGAACAAATGAAGGAGAAAAAAGAAAGACCTGTTGGAAAATTCCTCTCAACTGAAGAAAGACTTGTACCTTTAGAATCTAAAGGCAAACTACATCCAATGAGTTGTTCACCTGTTTTTGTAAATAAAGTTTTATTTGAACAAGCCACATTTGTTCATGTATACCTTCTCTATGGCTGCTTTCAGGTTACAACAGCAGAATTGCATAGTTGTGACAGAAACCACGTGACCCCCAAAGCCACATGGACGGTTAAGAAAAGTTTTGTGACTTTACAACAGAATTCTTTGAGACATCCATGGGTAAAACTTTGAATTTCAAGGACACATATTAAAAATCCTATAAACATTTAGTTCTCTGGGGGGAAAAAAAAATCCCAAATTCCCTCAAGAAAAGAAAGGAAGAAATTCCATTAGGCCACACTTTTTAGCAAATTCTAGGATAGAATGTTTCAAAATCTGAAGACTTCTGAAGGAATGAGACTTAGGAACAAAGAATTGTATGTGCGGCCAAGCTGCCATTCTTGAAGGTGGGTAATTATTTGTGGAAGGACTCAGAACTTACGCCGTGGCTATTACTATCTTGAAAAAAAAAAAAGATCAAAGAAATACTCCAGGTGGCTGAAAAAGGAAGCAAAATAAATAATTCAGATACAAGGGAAAGCACTATAAAAGAAAGATTGCTGAGCAGAGAACCCAAAACTTAAAGTTAATTTCTCAGTAATTGCAGTTAACATGATTATAAAACAGTGTAAGTGTCAAAAAATAATTCTGGAAAGAGATGACATCCAATGTAAAAATATATTAATTATAATATTCTTATTCTCAAAGCCAGATGGGGCTGGAAAAAGAATTGATGATGATAATACTGGTAATTATAGCTTCCATTTTTAGAAGTTACTGTGTATTAAGCACAAAAATAATGCTGATATAAATATTGTTTTTCCATAAATCTTTGTACACATCTCTAATACTAATTCTTTAACATCAGTTCTTAGAAGGTGAAATGCTGAGTCTGAACATTTAAAAAAATCTTTCAATACAATGGGAGTTTGAACTCTCACCAGAAATATGTAAGCTTTCATTTCTCTGCACCCATGCCAACGAGTTATTATCATTCTGCAATTAACAATAGTTAATATAGTGTATTAGATGTACAGAATTTGAAAAATTTTGTACAAATTAGAGCAAATTGAAGGTTATTTGCTATAATTCTATAACTTTCACTGATGCACTTAAACAGGAGTGCATTCTTTATTTAGATTCTTTATTTAGAATCTAAATTCTAATCTAGATTCTAAATTCTAGATCTAGATTAGAATCTAAATTCTAATCTAGAATCTAATTCCCCCCATTCTTTATTTAGATTCTTTTCTTTTTTCATGAAAGTATTAGGTGGCATGTTTGCATGGCATATAAATGACAGTTTTGACAGGATGTTAAATTCTTTATTTGGAGACAACATTTATGACCAACGATTGGGGGTTGGTTAAATAATCCACTGCATGTTCCTAAGATGGAATTCCCCTACATCCAATAAAAGTCATATCCATAAAGGATATCAGAAGTATAAGAAACTTTTCACAACATAGTAACAAGTGAAAAAATATTTTATATGATACGACCCCAATTCTGAAGTTAAAAAATACATATTATGTACAAATAATAAGAAGGATGTGTATGAGATATTAACAGGGACTAAGCGTTGAGAATACAGATATTTTTCTGTATGCTTTTCTCTATTTGCTAAGTTTTCTACTTCAATATTTTAATACATAGGGTAAAAAGATACCTTGTAAGTAAGCTGGATTCACAGGGAAACAAAATTTTTAAGTTTCCCCAGCAACTAGGACAGTATCTGGTTCCCAGTGGGTACTTTGCCAATGTTTGTTGAGTGAATAAGTGAGTGAGTGAGTGAGTGAATGAATAAAAGCTGGTATGTTTTTCCCAGGCAGAATACCTTTTCTTGAGCATCTTTGGATTGCCTGCTTTCTTCCAGGCCAATATCTGCTTGCTTCCTGCTGCAAGATGCTCAGTTGCTTTGACCCCCCCACACTCATATCTCCCTACCTGGATCTTTGCAGCTCTAAGCCCAGTGGATGCCTCCCAGACCTTCTTCAGTCGGCCATGGCTGCTGCCTCCCCAGGTCACCTGCTCCGTCTGCTAGCCCCGGGTCCCACCTCTCCCTCTCTGGGGCCCAACCTCAGCCTTGACTTTTCCAGCTGTTCTTCTTTCTGGAGTAGAAACTGCCACTGGAGAAACTTCTTGGCCAAAGGGCATGACACCTTGGGACATTGATCCAGGACATCAGCAAGGTTGATACCATCCTATTAAGACTAGCATTATTCCAAACCCCACTTCCCAGTTGATTAGTTTCTGTGAAGGGACTTTCTAACTTCTGAAAAATCACAATTTGATTCTTAGACTAAATTGGCCCTCAAGAGCAGAACTAATATACCCCATAAACACCAACTGAAGTAATGGCTGGTTCCATTCTGATTTGTCAGTGCCCATGCTTTACCAGTACTTAAATATTTTTAATTTCACCCCTGCTTCCATGGGAGTCTGAGTGAGGAAGGAACAGTTGGACAGTTTTCTCTGGCTGAATGAGACTTAGCAGGTTGGTATAACACATTTGGCCCTATCAAAAATAACTGAGATTATATAACCATAACCTCTCCCCAGAGCAAATATGCATTTGAGAGGCAGTGAAACATACAAAATTATAGATGCAAAACACTAAAAATAGGCTCCGTGCCCCACACAGGAGCGTGGCACTTGAGTGCAATGCTGCCATGTATGGCGAGATTAATAGGAGCTGTGGCACCATCCCAGGTGGCCAAACAAGGTGATGTGGAGCTATTACAGATGTGAAAAGACATAGAGATTTAAAACGTTCGACTGCAGAGAAGGTTGCTGCTTGTCTGAGCCTGTCAAAGCCTGTTCCAATGGACTGTGGTCTTCTCCCAGGGGACAGGAAGTGAGAAGTCATCAACCAACAATGATGATTATATTGTGTTACCTTACATTACATTATTATTATAGCTAATCAGTATGAATAACAATGAAAACAACAATAATAATACCAAGAGTTTGCGCTTAGAAGCGCATACTGTATTTTCCGAAAAACTTTCATCTTTATTCAATTCAGCCAATCTATATGGAGGACTGCTTCAGGCAGTCTTTGCTATGGAACAAACCACCCCAAAACTTGATGACTGAAAGCCACAATGACTTATTATTTCTCACAACTCTGTAAGAGGGCTGGGCAGCGTACTTGTTTCAGTTGGAAGGTCCCCTAGGCTGGAAGATTCCAAGATGGCCTCACTCATGTCTAGCATCTGTGCTGGGCCCCCTGGAGCCCCTCTGTGCGCTCTCTTATCCTCCAGGAGGCTAGAGAAGCTTCCTCACCTGGCGGTCTCAGGGCGGCATTCCAAGAGGACCCCGGCATAAGCCACATGTCCTCTTAAGGCCTCTCTTCCAAAGTTGCATGATGTAACTTCTGCCATGTTTTATTGGTCAAAACCAGTCACAAGGCCAGCCCGTGTTCAGAAGTGGAGAAATAGATTGTGCCTCTCTGTAGAAGGAGCAGCAAAATGTTATGGCCATATTTAATTTAAGACAAAGGGGCTGTGTAATTTACTTACGTCATCTCATTTAGTTCTCACAGGAACCTCGAAAGGGAAAGGATTGCCACCCACACTTTATAGATACAGAAACTGAGACTCAGAGAGGTTAAACAAATTCCCCAAAGCCACACAGCTAGAGAATCGATCTGAACTCAAGATTGCGTCACATCAAAATCCATTTTCTTCCTCCACGCTGCCACATTCCATCCTAACTTACCTAACTTGATTTCTGTACTCCCGTCATGGGAGTTAATGAAAGGAATGAGAACATTTTCGAATATCTCCAGGCAGCTTCTGTGTTGATCATTATTTCACAATCCGTTTCTCACCAGATCCTCACCGACCCATTGCACCTGAGCCCCCACTAGGCCACATCGCAGAGCCATACATTTTCAGGCTCTGATCAGGCAAGGCCTCTGTCAAGTGCAACAGCAATCCTGCTTGTTGCGATGGGGAGCTCTTGCCTGTTGCTAATGATGTACCTCCGTTGTGCTGGTGACTTGGCTAAAATCAACTTCGCAAGCTCTCATAATAACACCATAAAGTAGGCAGGAATTTTTATCGCTGTCTTACCGATGGGGAAACTGAGGCAGGTCAGCACGTGGCAGAGCTGGGATCTCAAACTCAGACCATCTACTTCCAGGATCACCCCGCTCTCATTCCAAAGCCAGCATCATGACCAGCACCTTCTCATCTCCCAGATCAGCCTTCCGGTCATCCTCACCTGGAGGATCCCCTGAGCCACGAGTCCTGCTTTTAAAGCGAGCGAGACTGAGGTGCGGGACAGTTCAACGAGTCTCTACTGGCCTCCTGGAACGCTGGTGGCAGAGTTAGGACTCAGGCCTCCTGCTCCCCCCGCCACCCCACCCCCCAGCCCTGGGCTTTGCCTGAGAAGGAAAGAAGGAAGTCTTAAACCCTGGTGACACTCTATGAGCCTGAGTACCCCCGTGTCAGTGTGGATGTGACAGCATCCCTCCAAGGCGCACGAGGATGAAATCATTTAAGACTAAGAGAACTTCCGGTCTCCTCCAAGCTGGCTCAAGAGCCCGGACCTCTTTTCCTCCTGGATGGACATGGGTCTTGGGATCACAGCTGGAGACTGGGGATGTGCAATAACACTGGAGAAGCTGCCAAGGATGGAGCTGGTGGGACGTGGGCCCCAGATTACCACACACTTGGGCAAAACCCTTTCTCCTGCCCCACCAAAACTTAACGCCGCTGAAGCTTGCTTTGCAACACAACATCCAACAAGTCATGAAAATCTGGACTCCCCAGACCAGCAAATTAGAGTGTGAGCTGCTCCTGGTTTTCTGTAAATAGTGAGTTGCCAAAATGCCCATCTGCACGAGTTTACAGAGGCATCCATGGCCCTTCAGCAGAAAGATCGAGAGGCTGATGTGCGGGGAGGTGGTGGGAAAGGAAACATTTCTAGGAATGACTGTCACGTTGGGTCTATTCCACCAGAAAATTTGGGGAACTCACCTAGCAGGTACAGTGTGGTGGGAGCGCCATATATTTTGATGGCACATTACAGGTTATAAAGCATGTTAACATCACCTGATCCTGAAAAGTGCATCTTATTTTAGGTTTTTTTTTAAGAAAAGCTAACATTCATCATGCCAGGCACTGTGGTAAGTATATATATTTTTAATATATTTTTTATTGTGGTAAATTATACACAGCATAAAATGTACTATTTTGACTATTTTCAAGTGCACAGTTCAGTGGCATTAAGTTCATTCACGCTGTTGTGCAACCATCACCCCCATGCATCTCCAGAACTTTTCTCACTTTCAAAACCGAACCTCTGTACCCATTAAACAATAACTCCCATTTCCCCCCTCCAGCCTCTGGAAACCACCATTCAACTTTCTGTCTCTATGAATTTGTCTACTCTAATACCTCGTATAAGTAGAATCATACAGTATTTGTCCTTTGGAGTCTAGCTTTGTTCACTTAGCATAATGTTTTCAAGGCTCTTCCATGTTGTAGCATGTGTCAAATTTTCCCTCATTTTTAGGACTAAATAATATTCCATTGTATGTCTAGACCACATTTTGTTTATCCCTTCATCTGTCGATGGACTTTTGGGTTGTCTCCACCCTTTGGCTATTATGAATGATGCTTTTGTGAACACTGGTATACAACTTTATATGCTTTTTGTCTCACTCTTCAAATCTGTGAGATGGGTCTTATTGCTTTCTCATTTTAAGATGATGGAACCAGAGGTGGCGAGAAGGCACACCTGCCCAAGGTCACACCTGGGAGATGGCAGAGCCAGGATTTGAATTTATCTTGTCTAAGTCTTCATCATCATTGTCTCCTTATAGATAAATCTATGGAATTCCATAAACAGATATACTTACGGAAAAATATATACAGCAATTTATAGTTCATGGAAGTAAATGTACAATTAAGATCCAATGAAAGATACAGAATTTTAGACATGAAAGATGAAATATCTTATTCTCAGAGCAACCTGGTAGGTGTGTGTGGGTGGAGGCATCAGAGACCATTGCTAATCTCATTGCTAATCTCAGTGCCGATGTGGAAGGCAGTCAGACGTGCAAAGTGATGGGTCCAAGGCCACAGAGCAGAGCCAGGACCCTACCTAGGTGTTCTAAGCCGGGTCTGTGCCTTTCCCCTAAAGCAAGCAAACTCTTGTAAAATATGAAAGGAAAGAAAAACATATTCTGATGAGCAAATCCGCACTCTCAGGTGGAGATGGAGCTTGGGTGTTGGACGGGACTTTCTCAGAGGACCGAGGCCACACATACAACGGTCACCTCTATGAACTGATAAAATGCTGAGTGCAAGAGTTTTCATGCACCAGCTCTTTGATCCTCACAAGAGCTATCTTGTTGCTAGCTCCACTTTACAGAAGGAGAAACTGAGGCTCAGAGTGGTTAATTAACTGTTCTACTGGCACAAAGCTAGGAAGTTGCAGAGCTGGGCTGCAAAACTTGAGTCTGACTCTTAATCCCTAATGCCTGCAGTTCTCCTGCAGCTGAAGACTGTGTGTAGCATCAGAAATAGTTGAGCCCCCGAACCCACCCCCCAGCCCCCGTGGCCTCCCAGCTCAGTGCGGGTCCTCATCAGCGGGGCTGCAGAGCTGCCCCTACCCTCTATGCCTTACCTGCCTATCCCCACCCTCCCCTGGGACTTCCTGCGGTGCCCCCTCTTCTGGGAGAATTGACTTGATTCCTTTATACAACCTTAGTCAGTTTCCAGAAAGAACTTTTCATTCATTCATTCATGTATTCATTTGTTCACCAAATATCTATTGAGGTCCTATCGTGTTCCAGCTCTGTTCCTGATGCTGCACATACAAAAGTGAACAAGACAGACACTGCATCTGCCCCAAGAATTCTAGCTGGAGGGGAGAGAGACATAACATAATAGTAGCATAATTTCAGGTAGTAACAAAAATAAGAGCCATAAAGGAAAAGAAAAGAAGGTAAGGGGATAGAAATGGGTGGAGTAGGCATGGCTACTTTAGACAGAGTGGTCAGGGAGGGCTGCTTGGAGGAGGTGACAGAAAAGCAGAGGGAGTCATGTGAAAGATGGCTTGGGTGGGCGAGGGGTGGTGCAGAGGGAATTCTAGTGTAAAAGCCCCAAGGCAGGAGTGAGCTTGGAGGGTTTGAAGATGGACAAAGAGGAAGTTCATTGTGTCTGGGGTGGCCTGGAGGAGGCTTAGCCAGGTCCGGGAGGTGGATGGAGAAACCTGGCCTCGTAGCTAGCTATGGTGGGTGAAGACTTTAGGTGTTATGATGGTGGAGGTGGGAAGGCATTGGAGGGTTCTGAGCAAGGATTTGGATTTTGATGGGGGTGACGGGGGCAATGTTGGAGCCACGGAAGCCACCAGTTACTGTGAATTTCCCAGCACACCCCTCTCAAGGACTCAGGCAAAACTCAGGCTCACCCAGTTGCAAAGGACGCCCCCTCGCCAACACACACACACACCTATAAGCGTTCCTGCTTGTGTTTTTTCTTATTTCATCAGCTCTAAAGAAGAAAGAAAAGTCAGGAAAACCAAAAGAAACATCAGACTTGTTATTCTGACTTGGTGTCAGAGACCTCGCAAATATGGCTCTCTCAACACGGCACTTCCCCTGTAAAACTGTCGCCTTTCCCGGGCTGTTTCTTCAGCTGGTGGGAGCAGCGAGGAGGCTGCAGGCCCTGCAGGTTTGGAAAGCCCAGAGGACAGAGGGATAGAGGCTGCGGGAGGAGAGCGGGGGAGGGGGCAGGGGGCAGGCAGCAGAGAGCTGGCGAAACATCTGGAAATTGCTTGTTCTGAAGGCTGTGGAGTCTTGGTTATAAGGGATCTGAAGCCGTTGCTGGATTGGTCTCCCCTTCGTATCCGACACAGAGTCAGGCTGCCCCAACCAACATCTACTGTGATACCACTCTCCAAGATTGCTCTCAGAACGAGCCTGTATGGCTGGTGTTAGGAGTCTTATTTGCCCTGGATGATGAACCGGGGCATTTTGTGATTTAAGTAAACAGGGAGGTGGAATAACAGCTTAAACTCCAAGGCAGATGGGCTCGTTTCTAGGTTCAGCTCTTCCACTTACCTGTGTGACCTTAGACAAATGACTTAACCTCTCTGAGCCTCAGTTTCTTAATCTAAAAAGGGTATATTGATACCCATCTATTGGGTATTGGATTGTTGTGAGGTTTAAGTGGGAAAATAAACATGAAAAGCTTTAGTCAGGGCCTGATCCTGGAAAGTACTCAAAAAGCAGTAACAAAAAATATTTAAATATTAGTGTTGTTGTTGTCCGGAGGACAGAGAGCTAGGAGGGAGGAAATGGGATTCACGTCCAGCTTGTCAGACCGAATATTCTGTCTTTTCTGCCACCCCCTGCTCGTCACAGCAATCACCTCAGGCAGGCAGGGTCTACACTATCCTATTTCTGACCTGACAGCTGAGGAGCCGCGATCTCCATGCCTCCTCGCTGCAGGGCTGACCTGGCAGCTGTCACGTGTCTCAGAGAATAGGGCGGACAAGAGGGAGGGACGGAGGGAGGAAAAAGGAAGGAAAGGGTCCCAGTCTGTCCTCCACCTCCAGGATCTGTGAGGCTGGCAAGCTGCACTGCTCAGAACACCCCCAACAAATTTTTTCCATCCTACACACTCTTGTTACAGTGAGGCCTTGCCATTCCCCCACCCAGGTGGAACCTCTGTCCTTTCCCTTTGTCCCAAGTGGACCTTTGTGATGACGTCAACCAGAGTATGGTGGCGGCAGCCCTACGTGACTTCCTAGGTCACAGAAGGCGACCCTGCTTCCACCTGACTCTCTCTTGGGACACTTCCTCTTTGATTCTGTTCGTCATGCCCTGAGGAAGCCCAGGCCACGTGGAGACCCCTCACAGTTTCCACGCAACAGCCCCCTTTACCCACCAGATGAGAGAGGAGGGGCCTTCAGGGTGACTGCAGACACCATCTGACTGTCATGGCATGAGGGGCCGCAGGCCAGAGCCACCTCGCTCACTCAGCCCCAGAGCCCTGAAATAATAATGATAATGTCATTGACAATAATAATAATAAATGATGGCTGTTGGTCTATCCCACGAAACTTAAGATAGCTATGCAGCAGTAACAACTGGAACTTTGGGGACGGGGCTGGGCTGGTGGGTGGCCCCGGCGCTCTCCCCTGTGCCCCCAGAGGTCCTGCACTTGAGTGGGTGGCCCCGCGTGTTCGCTGTGGTATCTGCAGAGTCGAGTCCAGGGCCCGGCACGGAGGCACTGCTCCAATCAGATTTTCAGAATAATTGTGAATTCGTTGATTTATTTTATTCCAAAAAAAGACAAACCAATATCTTGATGATTTTTTTTTTTTCTTGAAGAATTAGAGACAAGACTGTCTGAACAGTAGGGCATGGGACGTCTCTTCTCTCTCCAGGATGGCCTGTGGCTGAGACATGTTGATTCTGCTCTCTAAAAAGGACTCCTTGGTCCTTGGACACAGACGCTCTCAGAGAGGAAAGAGCCAGGAAGGGTCTGCGAGTCCAGAGGATGGATATGAGGTGGTGCCCAGGGAAGGGGACCTTGGGTCCTGAGATAGACTGCTTCATTCATTTCCTATTCGCGAATTCATTTATCAAATACGTATTGAGCACCTACTGTGTGCTAGGGGCTTTTTAGGTGCTGAGGAAACAAGAGTGAACAGAACAGACCCACCTCCCTGAGTTCATGGGCCTCACATTCTACTGCGGAACAGACAATAAACCAAAAAAGTCATACCCCTTCCACAAATCGCCTGGGCTAGAACTTTCTCACTGCACACTACTATTGGAAAGAGAAGCAGATCCATTTTCTTTTCCCAGGGTCCGAACCCCTGGATGTTCTTCCCTGAGGCCTGGACGCCCCCTGGATGGGCCCAGTGTGGCGCACAGTGGGACGTACGGGGTTGCCTGGGCTGGAGTCCTCGCTCGGTGATCTGGCCAAGTCACTTTGCCTCTGTCTTCCTCAGTTTGCTCACCTGTCTAATGGGGATAATCAACCCCATCCTGCTCACTTCCCAAGAATGCTGTGAAGTCAAAGGGGGCCATGGCTGTAAAAACAGTTTACAAACCTTAAAGTGCTGTATAGGTATAAGGAATTAGAATTCCCATGATGAGCTCTGGACAGAAAGGCTGAACCCTTTCCAGCCCAGCTTCTAGTCTGGGCAGCAAACCAGGTGGGAAGCGGACAAAGGCCTGCCTTCCCAGGAAGCAGCCGCCAACACCAACATGGCGAAACCAAAGGTCTCACCTGGCCTTGTTCACACCTGTGCATGGGGCAAGGAGGACACCCTCACCCGTGAATCTCCCAGCCTTCTCCCGTCTTCCCCGTGTTGGTTCCCCCAAACCCTCTCTGGGGGCGGGGCGGGGGGCGGGGAACTCTAGAATTTGCCACTTTGCATCCACTGGGGAGGAAAATCGGGCCAGACTGACATTTTATTTCATCAAGGCCTCATTTTCCATCTCAGTCATTACAGAGAATTTTGTTTTAAAATGATTAGTAAGTTTGAATCCATATAGCAAGTTATAGATTAACAATTGTGGGCCCCAGAGGCAAGAACAAAAGAAACTTCATTATTGCATTTCATTCATCAAACCCCTAATAAGAATGTCATTCCTTCTGTGCCTTTGCCTTCCAACTCTGAACAATAGGCCACTTCCCACGACTTCGTGTGACCTAACGACAACCCAAAAAATGAATATGTCCACCTGCGAGGAAAAATATCACCCTGGATTTACAATGGCCCACTGAGCTAAGGAAAGGAATTCTCAATGTTCCTCTAGGCTTTAGTGACCAGGCCGGGCAATCCTTAGCAGGAAAAGGGAATTCGGAGGCTCTGGTTTTCAGCAGGCCTCAAGAAAAATATTCAGATGATGCTTCTGCAAGTTATATGCCTGCAATTAGTCCAAAAACAACACCCTGAAATAGATGAACCAGCGGGTCAGGAAACAATTTTCCTTAGAGGGTAATGTCTTCTGCAACCTGCCAGCCGTGTGAGTGATTTACACGCTGGCCTTGCAGGTATTATGGGCTGATCTCACAGATACATGGCTCTTCCGTCTGGGCCCTGCACGCTTCCCACCGATCTGGGGCTGGCTCGGCCTCCGTGGCGTTTTTAGGCAGACTGTGGGCTCTTTCACGGGCTCTTGTGCTTTCTTCCACTCTCCCCCATAAGCGCACCTTATGTGTCTCCAAGGCTCACTCAGCTCCTTCCTCTCGGCTCGAGAAGTTTTTCCGTTTTTCCATCTCACTCAGCATTTCCATCAGCCAGGGTTCAGGCCAGCCAGCAGCCGCCTGACCCCCCTGAATCTGTCTCCCATTCCTTGGAAAGCCTCCTGGTTCTCCTACCCCCTGCCCTTGCCTTCAGGCATGATCTCATCAGACCTGGGAGACAAGGAAGCAGAGAGCATCCCAGCATCTGCCAGGAGGCACTGGGAAGGGTCGGTCAGCACTTTGCTTCCCCTGATGGATATTTACTCCCATGCCAGGCTGAGCGGGAGGGGCTCAGGTTGTGACACTGACTAAGCCAAGGTCCTTTTGAAAAACAAAACACCAAACCACCAGAACAGGTGGTTATCCGTGCACTAAAGAAAACAGGCAAAATATTGGGGTGTGAAGTTGGAGGGGTGGGTCAGGGGACAAGCACTGTTCCCACTTGCCTACGCTGTGTCTTTAGAAGAATTAGAAAAAGGTCTCCCATCTGGGCAGACGCACTCCCTCGGTGTGTGACTTCACGAGCAGGTGGTGTCTTTGGCAAAGGAAAGGCTCTCATGTCCCAGACAGACACAGCTCCGGGCAAGGCACGCAGCTTGGCTGTAGAGCTGGGCTGGTGTCAGCCCCCCCGAGACAAGCCTCCCCCAACAAGGAGCCACCTGCACGTCTCTATGTGGAGCTACTCCTGGAAAACGGCATCCGAGAAGAAGCTTGAGGGGTGGTGTTATTGGTTGAATGGTGTTTCCCCCAAATTCCTGTTGAAGCTCTGACCCCCCAGTACCTCAGAGTGTGTCTGAATTTGGAGATGGGGCCTTTAAAGAGGTGATTAAGGAAAACTGAGGCCTTGGGTGGGCCAATCTGAGTGCTTTCCTTCTAAGAAGACGAAATTTGGACACACTGAGATGTGCACACACAGAGGAAAGACCACGTGAGGACACGGGGGGAAGGTGGTGTCTATAAGGCAAGGAGAGAGGCCTCAGGAGAAACCAACCCTGCAGACCCCTTGAGCTCAGACTTCCAGTTTCCAGAGCTTCGAGAAAATACATTCCTGTTGTCAAAGCCATCCAGCCTGTGGTGTTTTGGAAGGAGCCATCCAAGTTCCCGGCGAAGGGGGCTGTAGGGAGGAAGGCCCCAAGGCAGGGAAGTATCTGGCGTGTTTAGAGACCACAAATGCTGCCCCTGAGGCTGTGGCCCAGGAAACCAGTCAGAGAAGGAGGACCTGAGGGGGTGGAGAGGCCGCAGCCACGTGCAGGTGACCGCAGCGTCCGGGGGTGAATCAGGCAGGCGGGGCCCCAGGTCTGAGGAGCCTGAGGCCGTCTTCCTGGGCAGGGTTGGGGCAGGAGGATGGGTACGTGGATGGAGGCTGGACCTCTGGGTGCTAGCCTGGCACTGTTACTTCCTCGAGGAGGGCCTGTGGCTACACGGGCTCCCATCCCTCACGTCATAGACCAGAAAGCAGAGCCCAGAGAGGGGGCTGGCACACACCTCCACCGCAGACATCTTCTTGCATGTAGAGTTCTTCTTTTCTTCTTAAGGATTCATTCCTTAAAATAAATCCCAAAAAGGGAGATAATAAGGACACGAACATTTTCTTTGGGTCATTTGTTTTCTGCCTTTTTCAGAACCATGGCTCACTTATTTAAATATCACTCTTTCTAAACAGCCCGTCGGCAGATGTGAGGACCCAGTCTGTTCCCCTTCCGTGGAATGATGGGATCGCGAGCCAGGAGGATGGTCCAAAGGCTCCCGGCATCTGTTCAGCATTGTCACCTCATTTTCAGAGGCCTTGGGCACGGTTCACACAGGTGAACTCCCTTCCCTTCCCCGTAGCGTAATGCCAGAAGCAGAAGCCGAGCTTCCTGAGTCTCACAGGAGCCCACAGGCCTCTGCTCTCACCACACACCCCAGCCTTACTCAGCATCTTCTCTTCAGCCCCAAGAGGAGAGACCCAAATTCCATCTGCCTACTTAGAGTCCTTAAGCTTGCTGGACCTTGGAGGGAACCGTTGGTAAAGAAGGAGGGCAAAGACTTTGGGGTCCTGAGGCCTGGGTAGGAGTTCAGGCTCCCTCCTCCCCCGACTCCTGGCTGTGTTTGGCCATATTACTCGACTTTTCTCCGTCTGCTTATCAGAAAAGGGAGGATGCTGATGGTTTCCACTTGCCAGGGCTGTGGTGAGAACAGACTGAGGTTAGAAGCGTAGCTTTACTGTCGTCAAGGAGCCGTGGCTGAAGTCACAGACCTTCTCCTTGTTTAGCTGAAGAGAAGGGAATGAGGGGCATGGGGATGATTATGAGGGTCCAGGGATCCGGAGGCATCTGCAGAGAAGAGTTATCTCACAGGGGTTGGGTTGTCCCGAGGCTGATTTATCTTTCCGGGTGGGAAGGCGTGAGGGGGAGGCTTCCCTTTCTGGAAGGAGGCTCTGCCCCATGCTGGCTCTCTCTTGAGTAGTTTCCCGTCACACATCAGCCTACACGTGGCCCAAGGTGACCACTTTCTCCGACAGCCTGCCATTCTACTTCAAGCCCCGTGGTTAATACCCCCTTGCCTCACGACTCTCAGCGTCTCTTAACTCAGATCCCTCACAGATAGCAGGGACCTGGGGGGCTCAGCGTGGACCCCCCGGGCGAGCTGCCCCTCCGTCAGGGGCTGAGGGGCTGAGGGAGGCTGGATGCTGGGCGAGGTGACCATGGGCGATCTATGAGGAGGAGAGAATTGTTATAACCTGCTATACAAAGGCCACTTTGTTTTGTTCTGTTTATTTTTTTCACCCTACTGATCCTTAGCTCTGACACAGGCTATTGTCTGTTGACCACAATTTGGTCTCTCTCGCGCACACACACACTTCTCCAGGTGGTGACCAAGTTTTAGACATTGTCACCACCCCCCTTGGGCCTGCATGCTGTCTGCCAGGAAGTGAATGTTTGTTGCACGTGTGAATAAATCCCCCCGATGACCCTCTTCTTCAAAGTCTTTCTGAAGAGTTGGGCGCCCTGGGTGGCCCCCGCTTTATCAAGACCTCTTTGTGTTTCCACTTATGGCCTGTGAGGCGTGCTCAGACGTGACACCCCAGCTACCTGCCCTCTCCCTCCGGACAAGGCTCTTTTCCCTGTGTCACACACCCCTGGTGCAGGAACCAGGCCTCTTCTCTTCTCGTGAGCTCCTCAAAGACTCGGGATAGACAGGTTACTGTACGCCTTAGTCTGTTTGGGCTGCTGTAACAAATACTGCAGACCGGGCGGCTTAGAAACAACAGAATTTGATTCCTCCCAGTTCTGGAGGCTGGAAGTCCCTGATGGCTGGGTGTTTGGGTTCTGGTGAAGGCTCTCTTCTGGCTTGCAGACTTCCTGTCCTATCCTCACTTGGTGGAAAGCACTAGGGGGCTCTGTGGGGTCTCTTATAAGATCCCTAATCCTCTTGATGAGGGCTCTGCCCTCATGACCTGAGCTCTTCCCAAAGGCTCCACCGCCTAATACCATCACACTGGGCATTAGCAATTCCACACATGAATTTTAGGGGGACACAAACATTCAGACCATAGCACTGTGGAAGCCCTCAGCCCACCACCCCTCCGCTCTGAGGCTTGCCTCTCCCTATCTAGAGACCTGCTAGATGTGGCCAGTTGGCCCAAACCCAAATCTCTAGTCTTCAGAACAAGCAGCCATTGGTGTCAACCACCAAGTTTCCAGTCCCATCACTGGGGTAAAAAATTCTCCCTTGTTTGGCATAATTTAGTCCCACCTTATCTGCCGCGGTGGCTTTGTAAGGTGTGGATTTAGCCAGGCTGAACTACAATCCACAGAATTCTCTTCCCTTTAGAGTTGCAGTTGGAGTGGGCCCCAGGGGGCAACTTGGGGGAGATCTGGAGGGTAGAAGGGAGGCATTTTGTAGCCGCATCTCCTGGCTCAACAAAGCGGAATGAAGCAGCAGCTGGGCCTGCACAGCTCCACCTTCCCCTGCATCTTCCTTCAGCATCTCTGCACGAGCCCACCCCCACCAAAATCAGAGACAAGATTTCCGTCTGTCCCCGAGGGCGCCAGCTCCTGCTGCCGTCCCAGCTTGTTCTTGCTCTCCCGACTTTTTTATCCTTCTTCCCTTCCCAACTGCTACGCTGAGGGCGAGTTCCAGCATCAGATGTGGGAGAACAGCCCGCCAGAGGCGTCTTAGCCAGCCCCCCAACCCCATGTGTCACCTCGAATCCCTGGAACAACACATCTCCTAGTGGGTCCTGCTTCTCAGATTGAACCCTGACTGATGCGTCTGCCAACACCTGTCTGCTCCCACGCAAACCCAGGAGGCTGGACCCCGCGAAAACTACAAAGCTTCCCTCCTTCCATTGACTGGGTGGATTTGTTTTAAATTCGGAAGAATTTTAACGTCATCAAAACCACCCCTTTCGAAGCCAGGGCTATATGTACTACCTAAAGCTATCAGCTCCACGTTTCTATTGAAAGGCAGAAAAGGAGAAGGAGAAATATTCCTGGTAGCGGCTGACTTTGTGGGAGGCGTGCTACAACTTTCAGGTGAAATGTCCATGCATCAATAAGGATGTCGCTACCTACAGAATGCTGAGTCATCACCGCTCACAGAGTGACAGCGTCTCACCTGTGCATTCACACGAGTGCCTCACAGCGCTTGGACAGCAAAGCAGGGCAGGGAGTGGCCTCGTCATTTTACAGCTGAGGAAACTGAGGCTTGGGGAGGCTCTGTGATGTGCCCACGCTTCCATAACTCAAAAGCCAGAGGTTGCAAACCTAGGGGCCTGAGAACCTAGCACAGCCCTCGGTTCTGTTTTATTTGGCACACGCAGTATTTTTTGTCTGGTTTGGTTTGTGTTTTTTATTAGCTTCCAACATTTGAAAATCAGAAAACTTGACCCCCTTCCCCTAAAAAAAAAAAAAAAATCCAGATTTGCTATTTGGCAGTAGACACTGGAAGTCAGTAGAGGCTGCCCCCTGTAGATAGAGTTGGGGACCCCCAGTTCCTGTGGGCTAATCTCTCTCTTTCACTATTTATATTATCTACAGACTCCTGTTGGCGTTTGCATTCGAGCTCTTTGAAAATGAATAGAAGTCAGTCTGATTGCAATTCTGCTGCTCTTCTAGTGGATCTCGACATAGTCCCTGAACATATGAAGCATACGTTCCCAGTCATTTGATGAGAATTTGCTAAGTTTCTATTCTGTGTAGCTTGGGGGGCAGCGGTGAACAAAATAGGTAACCAAGCATGTGTGTGTACGCCTGTATGTCAACACGCATAATCATTCTTATCAATTTGGCGTGACCATCAGCTGATGTTCAACACGCAAGCTAGCTGTCAACTAAGACTCTCACACCAAATCCAGACACTCAGATGTCCATCTCCATATTCTGGAGGTTGTTTGCATTTTCTGTCCACTCTTCTCTGAAAGGGTAGCACTTATGTCCTTTGGGAAAAGAACCGCTTCAATTCAACGGTTGGCTCCCCAGTTTCCTACGAGGCAGCTCCCTGAAGCACATAGACTCATGGAACGGTTAACTCCAGGGAAACTGAGTAAAACAGTCAGGCAGTGGGCTGGGAATGAGGACCAACCGTCCTGGTTGACCAGTTTCTGAAGCAAGATTTTTAGGGCTAATACACTGGAAAAGTGCGTCGGAAACCAGAAAGAATTACTCACCCTAGCTGGAAGGCTTCTCTTGACAATGAGATTTTCAGGGAGGGGGAAAGGAGGTTGAAGAATTCTGCTGTTGATTTAAAAGCTTTCCAATGGAGCAAAAGGAACAAATCTGGAGCTTTTGCTCGTCTTACAGCGTCGTGGGCTGTCATGCAAGAGCCCAGTAGGTGGTCAGCGAGGCCCTGCCCTCCCTTTAACTGGCTATGTCCTGGAGTAAGACCTTCCCTTCCTCCAGCCTCAACCTTCCCCTCTGTAAAGTGGGCACTTTGGACTCAAAGACCACTGAGATCCCCTCCAGCTGTAACAATCTGGTATAAACCACACGTCAAACCTACTTTTAGGGCTATTTTGCTTGGTTCAGTAACTGTGTAGTGTTACTTACCCCACGGTATTAATAACAGCCAACATTTATTGTGTCTTTGCCAATGTCAGGCATGCTGTAGGTATTTTAAATGCATCAACACATTTAGTCCTCACAACCACCCCAAATTTACAGACGAGGAAACTGAGGTACAGAGAGGTGAAGCAACTTGGCCCAAGTCACACAGCTGGCAAGTGGTGAGGCTGGGACTTACACCCAGGCAGTTAGCTCCAGCGTCTGTGCCCTTAGCCACTACCCCACTCTACCGCCTCTCTTAAGGTGGGTCTTGTTTGTCTATTTGGGCATTTTTAAGCTCATTGATGATGAAAGTGAGGCACAGAATGTCATTGCACAGTGCAGTAGTTAAAAATTCAGGCTCAGAAGTCAGAGACCTGGGGTCCTATGTGGTCTGTTGCTTTCTACCTGGGGGACCTTGGGAACATCACTACAAGCCTTAGCTTGCTCATGTGTAAAATTAGGCTAATAATTATACCAGCTCATCAAGTCCCTGTGGGAACACAGGGAAAGATTGCCTGCAAGACACTTAGCACATTTCTCCCAGGTGTACATCCTACAGGAGATTATCCGTGTGTCCGCTGGAGGACGTGTACTCCACTGTTTGTGTTCATAGGTGCACCATTTGTAATAGCACGAAACTGGAAGGCGCCCCCATGCCCATTAGCAGAACATAGATAAGTAGCGGGTGGTGTATTCACACAAAGGAATACTATACAACTTCAAGGATGAAAGGCCCACAACTACACACAGCAGCACGGACGAGGCTCATAAGCGTTATGTTGAGTGAAAGAAGCCAGACGTAGAAGAGCGCATCCTGTGTGATTCCATTGATATCAAGTTGCAAACTAATCTGTGCTGTTAGAAGTCGAGAGAGTGGCTCTCCTGAGAGATAAGAGCGTCAGTGAAACGGGGTGGAGGCGGTAGTGCGGGTGTTTTTATATTCTGTTTCTTGATCTGATGCCGGTTTCAGGGATGTGCCGATTTGCGAAAATCATCTGTGAGAATTCATTGTGAAAATGCACCTTAATGAATACACTTGTTTGTATATATGTTCTATTCCACATAACAATGTTTAATGTAGACAATGCAATAATAACAATTATTATTGTTATTATTATTAGAAATGACTAATAGCCAGTTCTGGGAGGGTGGGAACTTGCTGTGGAAAAGAAGATGGTCTTAAGAGCCAGCGCCTGGCCCCTGCTCCACCTCTTCCTGGCTGTGTGGCCTTGGGTCTGTTGCTTAACTTCTCTGAGCCTCAGCCTTATCCTCTGTAACAATACCGTGTATCTCGTCAGGGTGCCTTGGCGACAAAACAAGCAAATGCATGCAAAGTCTGGCATGAGATTTGTCACCCAAAGTACACTCAGTAAAAGCTTTTTCCCTTCCTCTTTACCTTGTCTTTCAGCACAGTGCAGGGTATGCAATAGGTGCATAATACTGGCTTGCTGAATGACTGTGAAAACCTTCTTGAAAGTCATTTGGTTGCTCTCAGAGTGGAGGTGCTCCTTCGTCCACAGATGGGTAAATGAATGAAACCCCCCTGCTTCTTACTCAGATGCAGATGGGCCACCTGCTCAGAGGTTGGAACGTGGCTCTGGCTCCGCGTAGGCTGCTCACTCCCGTGGGAAGCCTCGGGTTTGCCCTAAGCACGTGTATTTCCTCTACCAGCTTGCCAGCTCTATTGTTTTCGGCAATGAAGCATGGGGAAATAGACTGTGTCAGCATGCTGCCAGCTTTCTTCTCCCCTCCGGAGCTAAGCAAAGAGGGAACGGCCCTGAGTTCCACCAGATTTCTCTCCTTTCCTGGTTGGATTAAGCCCCGCTGTTCCCTTGCAGCTAGGCCGCTGTCCACTCTGTGTAGAGGCGGAGCCTGCGAGGCAGGTGGTAGCTGGAAGGAATTCCCCGCAGGGCGTCGTAGGAAGCACCTTGGTGGTGTGCAGAGCTGTGGGTGAGGCTTCCGAATCCTGATCCCACAGTGACAGCCCTTCCCGCAAGGGGCAGTGGTGGGCTTCCCGAGTGGAGCCCACACCTCACTGCCTCTGCGTCTTCCTGATGGAAACTGAACGACTGCCATGGTTTCCATTTTACAGTAAATGAAACTGAGACTTAGAAAGGTGGTGAGCTTCAGAGGCTGCCCAGGCTGGGAGGCAGCGATGCCCAGGGCAGGCTCCTGGCCCCCAATCGAGGGCTCTCCTGTCCTGACCACAGGCGTCCACCGGTGCCAGTAGGGCAGAGGAATGCTTGCCTGTAAGTCACTGCCTTATTCTCTGCCATTCCTGAGCCCCAGACACTTGCCTGTTCCTCCCTTCATTCCACAACTTCAGCCACCAAATACTTATTTGGGGCCTACTACGTGACAGTCACTGGTCCCTGCTTGCTTGGAGCTGACTATTCACCGGTGTACTTTAGTCCATGACTAAAATTGGCTCAGAAACCAAGTAACAATGCTTTCACAAGACAGGTTTGCTTCTCTCTCACTGAAGTCCCAGTTGGTAGGCAGTCTGGGGTGGGGAGGGCATGTGGCTTCGCCCCACAAGCCATCCAGGAGCACACCTAGTTTCCTTCCACCAGCTCTGCCAGCCCCCGGCATGGTGCTGTCACTCACATGGTCACAGCTGAAGAGGGAAGCGTAGGGCAGGCAGTGTCCTTAAAGGGTCTGACCTGAGGGTTGCACGCAGCACTTCTTTTTTTTTTTTTTTTTTTTACAGTTCAAGAAACCCACAAGAGAATCCTTTATTCTGTAGGCAATGAATGGTCCATTCGAAAAGAAAAAACTTTCTAAAATGTTGTTTTTCCATTTATTGTTCAGAACATCCTTTTTATACCTCTGAATTTCTTACTATTCAAAGCCAAGTCACGTGAGTTACGGGGAAGCAGCTGATTGATTTAAAGTTGGGTCATGTGATTTAAAAACCAGTGGCAGTTGATTGATTTAAATTCCAGTTAAATGACATGAGGAAGGGGTGCTAGAAACTGCTTTTTCATCTCTGGCTCAGAATATCATATTTACCTTGGTTCTTCTTATGATTTAGAAAACTTGTGCTGTCTCTCCTTGGAATCATCAGGAGAAAAATACAGTATTTCAGGTTCATTCTTTTTTTTTTTTTTTTACATTTCATAGCTACTTTTATTTTTATTTATTTATTTATTTTTGGCTGTGCTGGGTCTTCGGTTCGTGCGAGGGCTTTCTCCAGTTGCGGCAAGCGGGGGCCACTCTTCATCGCGGTGCGCGGGCCTTTCACCATCGCGGCCCCTCCCGTTGCGGGGCACAGGCTCCAGACGCGCAGGCTCAGCAGCTGTGGCGCACGGGCCCAGCCGCTCCGCGGCATGTGGGATCTTCCCAGACCAGGGCTCGAACTCGTGTCCCCTGCATTAGCAGGCAGATTCTCAACCACTGCACGCAGCACTTCTGCTCACCTCCTATTGGGCTGATCTTAGTCATATGGTCACATCTAGCTGCAAGGGAAGCTGGGAAATGTAGTCTCCAGCTGCATGACCATTCTACCCAGCTAAAACTTGGGGATTTTGTTACTAAAAGGGAGAGGTGAAGGATGGATTTGGGGGCTCTCTCTGCCATCTGGGGAGAGACAACAATAGATACTTTTATACCATAAATCAAATGGACAGGGAAGACATCTTGAGATGACATTTGAGGAGAAGTTTGAACGAATTAAGGTGGCCGGCCACACCTTAAGGAGGGTTCCAGGTGGAGGGAGCAGCAAATAAAAGGCCCTGAGTGGGTTAGTGTCGGGGGGAGGGGGGAGGCTGTGCACATGAGCCTGACATGTTTGAGAAAAGCAGCTAGAGAATGATGACGAAGGGCCTGGTAGATCATAGTTAGGGGTTTGCGTTTGGTTCTGAAGGTGAAGCGTGTCTGTATATAGCGGGGATAATGGGACAAGGATCAAAGCAGAAGCCAGGTAGTAAAGCCAAACATTTGTCCAGGTGAGAGATGGGCCTTCGCCTAGCGTGAAAGCAGAGAGAGGTGAGAACAGATGAGGTATATTTTATCCATGAAGAGGAGTGGGAGCATATATTGTTAGGAAAATAGCTTGGGGTCAACATTTCGGATAACCTTACATGCCTTGCTTAAAAAAAGATTTTATTTTATTTTTTTATAAACAGTATATTATTTATAATATTATTATAATAATTATATATAATTATAGTATATTATAATATAATAATAGTATTATAATTAATATAGTATATATTACTTATATATTATTATAATTAATAATATTATTAATAATATAATTATTAATAATATTAATTATTAACTATGCCTGTGTCTTCACAACCCTGTCCCAAGATTTCTGTAGGAAGAGTTACTAGAAGTAGAATTATTAGATCAAATGATATAAGCAATTTAAACCCTGGTAGATGCTACCAAATCACCTTCCAAAAATCTGAATAATTTACCATACTAAAAAAGATTTTATTTTGCAAGTGCCTTTATTTTTTTTTTATTTTTTGGCGGTACCGTGTGGCAGGCGGGATCTTAGTTCCCCGGCCAGGGATTGAACCCGTGCCCCCTGCAGTGGACGCGTGGAGTCCTAACCACTGGACCGCCAGGGAATTCCCTTTGCAGGCGTCTTTAGAGCAGAGGAATGGCATGGGCAGTGCTGTACGCCAGGAGGGCCATGTCATCCTCCCATAGACTTGTGGGGGAAGTGATTTTATTAAAGATGGACATGAAGGGTCTAAGGGATGCACTGGCAAGATGGCCGGGGAAGTGCCAGCTTTCAGTGCTGATGGAAAGTCTGAGTCTGCTCGTAGCCGGGTACAGGGAGCGCAGAGCCGCCAGCCAAGCGGATAAAGTGGAGAGGGTTCTTCAAGACGTGCGTCCACACACACACATCACTCCAGAAGAGGCTCATATTGTTAGAAGCAGCAGCGGGAAGCCATTATGAGAGCTTGCACAATCTATTCTAGCTGAGAATGTTTCCCAATATAATTTACAAAATTTCAGTTGGAAATGCATTAGCAGCTGAGCAGTGAGGAACTTCTACGGGGTAAATAGGAAAACTAAATTAAAACCCCAGCTTCGAACATGATCGAACCGTGTGAGCAGCCCCTGCAGTCTTCTCTAACCTTTTCAAGTCCAAAGAGCCCTTTTGTTCTACCCAGTTTATGGGTTGGTTTTCATTTGATTTGGTTGCAGGAAGATTTTATGGAATCCGCGCAAATGACTGCCGAGGAGCTCGTGTGCAAAACCATCCTTTCACACATCCATCATAAAAGGGTCTCGGAAGGAGAGAGATACAGACATTTTACAACCCACAGAGAGCACAAAAGAGAGATCAGGAGCAAGAGTAAGATAGACAGACAGACAGAGGTGAAGACAGAGAAAGAGAGAGACAAAGAAACACAGAGAGGCAGAGAGAGCGGCATCAAGGGGGAGGCTGAAAATGACACAGTGCCCTTGACCTCTTCATGCTGCCTTTGACATAGTATATTCTAACCATGAACTGGTTTCCTTAAGTTCTACAAGGACCGTAGAACTGGTCCTGGTCCTGTGTCGACTGGCCCCTGCATTGGGAAGGTTTGCTGGTATCTACAAGGCTGTGTACTCTTTCCTGCTGGGCCTCCGGGGCCCTTACCAAGGAGAAGACCTCCTTCCCCTCCTCCCGACAGCACTTTCTTAGGCTCTGCTCTCCTCTCCCAATGGCCTTCCATCCTCTCTGTGCTGTGTTGTCCTTCTAGCTCCACTTCCTAGAACAGCCTCCAGGTCCTCTTGACCACACAGGGTTAGTTATGTCCCTCTAGGGGTTTTAAACACAAGTGACACCTTGGACAGAGTTTAGGCAGAGCCCCAGTCCTCTTTGAAGATGGGGAGCCATCTATTCCCTAGGTGCGGTGATCATGCAGCCAAGGAGAAGGTCCCAAGCCACCGCCACCTGAGGGGCCAGTACCGGTTCCCAGCCCTTCACATCCTGGATCCCTCCTTTCACAGGGACAATCCTGCTGGCAATTAAATGTGGAGCACCTACTGTGTGTCTGTCAGGCACCAGGGATCCAGGACAAACTCCCTGCTTACCTTCTAGCGGGGAGACCACAGCAAGCAAGTAAGGCAATAAATAACACAACTCTAGCTGGACATCAGTGCTTAGGAAACATAATAACGTAGAAAGGTAATACACGTGGTCAGCGGGAGCGGGGGTTTATTTAGATGAGATGGGCAGGGCAGCCACTCAGGAATATCAGAGCAGATCTTTAAATAACATGAAAGGGGGAGAACTAGCAGACATGCCCTGAGGTGGGAATGAGCTGGACATTGTTTTTTCTTGTTTTAATTTTTATTTTATATTGGAGTAGAGTTGATTAACATTGTTGTGTTAGTTTCAGGTGTACAGCAAAGTGATTCACTTATATATATACATGTATCTATTCTTTTTCAAATTCTTTTCCCATTTAGGTTATTACAGAATACTGAGCAGAGTTCCCACTGCTGTACAGTAGGTCCTTAATGGTTATCTATTTTAAATATAGCATTGTTAAGGAACAGAAAGAAATGCTTTCCTATTTCTTGGTATCATTTGGTGACCTAGATAAATGAAAAAAAAAAAAGTTTGGAGTCCCCATGGCACTCCAGTGATCAGGATATGGTTAAGGAGAAACTCCCCACCGCACACACACCCCATTGTCTCAGCCAAGGGGGACGTTAACAGAGGACCAGAGGGAGAGGGAGAGAATCCACCCTGGAACCACTGCGGAGCTTCCCACCTGAAGCCGCATGGTGAATCCATGTGCAACCACTCATGTGCACACTGCCTGAGTATGCTAATGCCTGCTCCCCACCCCTGGAGTCTAGCCAACTCCCTAGTCACAGCTAAATCAGAGCAAGGCAGGCCTGGACGCTGCAAACAGCTCAAACCCGGGCTGCAGGCATTCTGCAGGATGCAATGGAGGCAGAGGGGAAAAAAAAAACCAACCCTTAAATCCTAAGATATAAAGAAGAGAGGCTGATGGAACTTTAGACACGCAGGTGATAATTCTCAATACTTAACTCTGAGAAGTTACACACAGAAAAATCAAGAATTCTCTGTGATGGACGTTAAATATAGCAAGTGACTTCTACCCAGGCCAGCCTAGATCACAGAGAAAAGCATGTTGCTGCTATGAAACCTGGTTTTTGAAACAAGAAAGAAATCCACACAGAACAGAGAATTTCTGCAGTCACACATGGATATATTCCAGTGAGGAAAGATTAGAAATTAATGCTAGAACTTTACTGTGTATAATATATAAAATTTATTATCAATAATTGTCTATAATTTTATTATAATTTATTACTGTATAAATATATATTGAGTTATCTTTATATAGAAGAGGGCTTTGACAAGGTTCCTTCTTGCCTGAGTGGGCTTTTTCCATCAGACTTGCCTCTTTTATGGGCAGAACTAAAACCAAAGCAGTAAATGAATGGAAAGAAACAGTTATTTTAAATCTGATCTCCTTGTTGATTATGTTAAAATGTTAAACTTCTGTATGGTCCAAAAAAAAAGAAAAAAAAAGAAGTCCTAACCAAACCCAGAAGCTGAGCAGCAATGTGGGAAACAGCACCACAGAATAGACAAAGGGCTAATTTTTATTATTTACAAAGAGCTCTTACAAATCAAGAGGGAAAAGACAAGCAACCCAATAGATACATGAGCAAAGTACAAGAACAGGCAGATAGCAGAGAAAAGCAATGTATTTGGCCAGTAACATATGAAATAATGCCAATCTCACTCACCATTAGAGAAATGAAAATTAAAACATTCAGTTATCTTTTAAAAAACAGATTGACTAGGTTTAAAATGTGTCCTAATTTGGACCTCTCAGAAGCAGATCCTCAGAAAGTGTTTGTGTACAAGTAGTTGATTTGGGAGGGATCCCAGGATTTGCGAGAGATCCTTGGGAGGAGAGGACCTGGGAGAGGGGAGGGGTCGGGGGAAATTGAGCGAGTTACCGGGGGTGACTGGAGTTTAATGCCACTGAGGAAGTGGGGAGGGTGGGGGGTGGAGGGAGGTGGGCGGAGGGAGAGCGGAGCACTCAAGAGTTACCTCATCTGAGAGGTGGGGGACCTGGGGGACCTACACACCCACTTCCATCAGACACTGGCCAACAGTTGCCGGGAGGTGGGGTGGTTGTTAATTCCGCAGCCCTTCTGGTCGGCAGCGAGCATGTGCGAGGGAAGCAGCCCCGGGCAGCCTGCAAAGCCCAAGGCAAAGAAACGCGGGGGGCTGCAGCACACATGGAGATGAGAGGGTAAAGGGATATAGGGTCAGGGCATCAGCAGGGTCTGCTGCAGATGGCTACATGTGTTCGAGTACTTACAGGCTGCACAGCACTGATTAAGCATTCATGTGGATCATCACCTCATTTCATACTATAACCATCTTAGGATATAGATCCTATGTTTATCCCTGTTTTCAAAGGAGCAAACAGAGATTCAAAGGGCTTTGGCTAAATAACTTTCCCAAGGTCCTGCAGTGATGAGATGGCAAACCCATGATTCATTTCAGGCTGACCAACTTCAGAGCCCCCCGCCTCTTAGCCAGTGTACTTCCCATGGATGCAAAGAAACATTCTCACACACTATGTGTGTAATGCAGGAAATGTAAATCTGGTACAATCTTTCTGGAAGGTCATTGGGCAATAACTGTCAAAATTTTAAATGCCCATATCATATGACCCAACCCCTCCACTTCTAGGAATTTGTGCCATAGACATACTTGCAAAAGGGAGTAGCTGTAGAGGAATAAGAAAACAATAACAGTGTTTCTAATAATAAAAAAAATCTGGAAACAAGATAACTGGATGTTCATAAAGGGGTGGTAAAAAATTTATGGTATATCCATACAATGAAAATACTATGGAACAGTTAAATATAAGGGCAAGGAGCTATCTTTATTGAAACAGAAAAAGGTCTATATTTTTTAAAATTTAGGTTTCCATTTCTTTAAAAGAGCATACAGTAACAATTGTTTGGTGTGACTTCATTTGTTGAAAAAGAAAAGGGTATCCATTTATTACATGTGCATGTGCAAGATTCAAAGACAACACTGGTCAGGTTTGAGGGTCTGAGAGATAATGGGGGTCTTTTATTTCTTTTTTTTTTTAACTGTTAATAAGCAATTTAAAAAACTTTTTTCTTTTTTTAAATTTATTTATTTTTTGGCTGCGTTGGGTCTTTGCTGCTACGCAAGGGCTTTCTCTAATTGCGGCAAGCAGGGGCTACTCTTCGTTGCAGTATGTGGGCTTCTCATTGCAGTGGCTTCTCTTGTTGCAGAGCACAGGCCCTAGAACACACGGGCTTCAGTAGTTGTGGCGCATGGGCTCAGTAGTTGCAGCATGCGGGCTCTAGAGCACAGGCTCGGTAGTTGTGCTGCACGGGCTTAGTTGTTCCGTGGCATGTGGGATCTTCCCGGACCAGGGCTCAAATCTGTGTCCCCTGCATTGGCAGGCAGATTCTTAACCACTGTACCACCAGGGAAGTCCCAAGTCTTTTATTTCTTACCCTGTACCCTTCTGCATTATATGAATTTCCTCTCATCAGCTACTTTTATAATTTTAAAAATCCTAATTAAAAATCAATAAACCAAGGGGAAAAAAATCCATTGCTATCCTTGGGATATTAACACATGGCTTCTGGGGTCCTCTCTGACCCCGTTCTCTTCTTGGCTGAAATGCACGCTTCCCTGCGGCTTACCCTCCTCCCTCCTTTGCCAGGTTGCTCCTCTCCTTGGGATGCTTCTTTCCTACCCTGTTGCCTTTTCAAGTGCCAAAGATCCTGCAAACCCAGCTCAATTACCACCTCCTCCAAGAAGCCACACTGGCTCCCAACAATCTCCTTCCTCTCCAAATGCTGGTAACATCTGTGGTCTGTACCAATCACGTGACTTGGAATCTCAATTTTCTTGACTTTCATGTCTCCCATATTTGTGTTTCATTTTCTAGTATTTTTCCGGAGATTTAGTTTTGCCAACTCTTGAGAAAAATTCAGTCAAGAAATTGGGAAAATGAGAAAAAGTATTCTAGTTCTTTTCTGAGAATTAAAGCTCAGCAGTCACTATGCAGACATTACTCATTTGAAGGAATCACCTGACATCAGGTGAAAAGCCAGGAAACTCCTCCCTAATGTGGAGTTGAACGTTAAGGACCAGAGCAGGTAGGAGAAAGCGTCTTAATCTTCTGGGTAAATCTTGCTGGCGGTTTCTTTGTGACCTTGTATGCTGCTTAATGTTATTCTTGCAGATAAAATAAATATTAATGTTTACAGGCATTCGATACTTTATTCAAATCCTATGAGCAGAGTTCCAAGAATTAAGAAGCAAAGTAAGTCCTTTGGCAATTTCTTAATTCTGCGTGACGCTTTCACCCTTGCTAGGAGATCTGAATGTTACGTTATTCAAATATTACCTAATAATGTTCACCGGCGCTTTCCAGTCCCTGAATATTTGCAAGTATTCTTTTTTAAAAATTTTCGCGCCAGGACCTGCCCGTAGGGGGTGCTGAAGGGCCCAGGGCGCCTCATCGCTGCGCCTCACTCCAGCCTCTGCCAGGGTCCTGCCCCCCCAGTCCGTAAATATTCTTTATGAATTTCTTGTAACACCCTTTATAAGTACTATTAAACTGTTTCTTATTTATCAAACAATATTTTTAGCTAACCATAGTTTAAACTATTTTAAGAATAACACGATTTCGAGCATTCCAATTTCTCATTCCCAGATCCCAAAGATTCGTATCTGTTGGGTACTTGGAAGCACTAGTGCTATGACTGAGGATATTGGTTTCTCAATTAGGAGAGCTTTGCTGTTGGATCCGTGGACGGCAAGATCTGCTGAGAAAGCACCCAAGCCCCAGAAATAGCCCACAGCCAGTCTTCACAAGGTCCACCAGCAGGTGAGAAGTCAGCAGAAGCCGGGGAATGGTGTTTCAGCTTATGGATGGAGGACTACGGTGCTAGTGATGACGACATGTGTGCATGTGTGTCTGTGAGCGCACGCGCACGTGCCAGGTTCTCATATGAACACTGGCTTCCCTGGGCTATAAACTTTCCATCTGCAAAATAAAGAAGTTGCAGAAGCCAGTGATTTTTCAAACATTACTTTCAATGAACTCTGACCCTAGGAGGAACTCCAAGGAGGACCATGAAATTAACAATATTAGTTATGTGCCTACCGCAGTTCTGAACACCATATACTGATGAACTTATCTAAGCTTCACAGCGACCCATGTATCCATATCACAGACGAGAAAACCCAAAGGGGTCTCAGTAACAGAGACACACGTGAGCCATCTGGCTCCTGAGCCTGAAGTGAGGGTGGGCAGAGGGGACCCAAGTCCTTCCTTCTCACCCTCCCCTTGGTCCCCACGGTGGTCCACAGCACCTTTGGTCTCCCCCAAAACGCAGTTGGAAAAGTCACTGCCCTAAGCAACCTCCAAGGCCTCTTTCAGCTTAGGTCTAATTAAAAAAATTTTTAATGTTACAATCCATTTTTGTAATTTGCTGAAATCTGTAAATCTATGGAACAATACAGCACTTCACATGAGCATCACACAGAAATCCTCTAAGACAGAAAAAGCGTGGATTCTTAGCCTCGTATTTACACAAGGAGCAGAGAGACTCAGCCTGAGGTCAAACTTCAATTAAATGGCAGAGGCTACTCTAGAAATCAGGTCTCCTGAGTCCTGGCTCGGGGTTTTTTCCTTAAGTATATGAAAGCACTTTGTCAAGTGTGAACACTGAACAAATATTCAGTATTATTTTTCACACCTATCTCCCAGCCTCGTACAAAGTAGCTGTTCAATAAGGGCCTGCCAAATTGAATGGATGACTATGGCAGCTTTATGATTATAGAATTCAAGTCAGGAGAGAACAATGGGAACACTCATGAATTATGATTCTGTTTACCTTTCCATTGTCGATCCTAATCATTTATTTAAGTATGCCTTCTCCTATCCTTAGACTAACACACACACAAAAGGGAGTGGGCGTTTGCTGATTATTCTTCAACTGACCACAAGGGCTGGGGGCCCGGACGCACGATGCATAGTACAGTCACCAGGCTGGGATTCAAAATTTTTTGTGGACCTGTAGAAGGAACCCTGCCCTCAGGCACTAACAGGGTTGCCTTATGTTGGGCTGCACGCCACAGGTCTGCAAACCCTGTGCTTGCCCATCCTCAAGACCAAAGAAAGAGCCCAGAGTCAGCAACAGAGACATCAGTGGTTTAATGGATGGGGGATCTTACACAACTGAAGCAAGGTCCTGGAGCGACACCCCACTGTATCAGACGGGCAGCAGTCTTCACTCCCAGTGGGAGAGAGAGGTTACCAGTTATAGGGGGAATTGATGTCAGGTTGGCTCATTGGTTGCCAAGGAAACCAACAGAGGGGCACGCCCCTCACCACCCCTTCGATAAACTATCATTGTGGAGATAGTTCTTTTTTTTTTTTTAAATTGTATTTATTTATTGATTGATTTTTGGCTGCGTTGGGTCTTCGTTGCTTTGCGTGGGCTTTCTCTAGTTGCGGTGAGCGGGGGCTATTCCTCGTTGCGGTGCGCGGGCTTCTCATTGTTGTGGCTTCTCTTGTTGCAGAGCACGGGCTCTAGGCGCCTGGGCTTCAGTAGTTGCGGCACGTGGGCTCAGTAGTTGTGGCTCTCAGGCTCTAGAGCACAGGCTCAGTAGTTGTGGCGCATGGGCTTAGTTGCTCCGAGACATGTGGGATCTTCCCGGGCCAGGGCTCGAACCCGTGTCCCCTGCATTGGCAGGCGGATTCTTAACCACTGCGCCACCAGGGAAGTCCCGTGGAGATAGTTCTGATCTAAAGATTAGAACAATCACTAGTGGGGGCCCGGGGCAAGTAGGTAGGCGTTTACTAATGAGGCTCTGTGATTAAGAGGGAAGGTCAGGCATGTGAGTAGGGTGTAGATGAGGCAGGGACTGCTCAAGCAGGGCATGTGCAGAGGGCGAGAGAACAGCCATCTTAGGTGGCCTGATAATATACCTTACTTACTGTACAACAGCTCCTAAGAGAGTGTGGGCACCATTCACGGAGAGTCTTAAAAATCTGCAAACTCAGTGAGTTCCCTGGTGGCCTAATGGTTAGGACTCTGGGCTTTCACTGCTGTGGCCCAGGTTTAATCCCTGGTTGGGGAACTGAGATCCTGCGGCGTGGCCCAAAAAAGAAAAAAAAAGTCTGCAAACTTTTTGACCCAGAAATCCCAATTCCAGGAATTCATTCTAACAAGACCCAGAGACTTGATACTGTTCATTGCAACACTGTTTACAAAAGCAAAAATTTAGGAATAACCTAAATGTCTACAGTAAGGAATTGGCTCAGTATATTATGTTAACTCTAACCTATGGACTACATGTAGCTATTGGAATTTCGTGTGTGTAGCAAACCCCGTAATCACATGAGATAATAAAATGAGGTTGGAAATACGTATACTCAAATTTAACAGTAGCTATCTCTTCGTCAGTTGGATTAGGGATGACTTTATTGTTGTTTGTCTCTAGTTTTATAAATAAGCATATTTACTTGCATAATTAAAAATAGTAGGGCTTCCCTGGTGGCGCAGTGGTTGAGAGTCTGCCTGCAAATGCAGGGGACACGGGTTCGAGCCCTGGTCTGGGAAGATCCCACATGCCGCGGAGCAACTGGGCCCGTGAGCCACAGCTACTGAGCCTGCGCGTCTGGAGCCTGTGCTCCGCAACAAGAGAGGCTCGTGATAGTGAGAGGCCCGCATCGTGATGAAGAGTGGTCCCTGCTCGCCGCAACTAGAGAAAGCCCTCGCACAGAAACGAGGACCCAACACAGCCAAAAATAAATAAATAAATAAATAAATAAATTTATTAAAAAAAGAAAACTTTAAAAAATAGTAAAATTGTTTTAAAGTGATGCCATGCAAGAATACATAATAGCACTGAGGGGTGTTCATATTGTAGTTATAATACTAACAATGCAGATAATATTTATTGAGCACTATTTCATGTAGCCCCTCTGCTAAATTCTTAACCAGCTTCCTTCATTCAATCCTCACAAAAATTTAAGAAGGCGCTTTTATTTGTCCCCTATTATAAATGAAAAATCTGACATTCAAAGAGGTTGAGATTGAAACCACTGCATGCCATATTTCCTCTCTTGTCAAATGCAAAAGCAACTGTAACTCATTGGCATGTATCCACACAGGTACACACACACACACACACACACACACACACACACACACACACACACGCACATAGCTGTTTTCTACATTTTTATGGTGGGATTAAGAATTATCTTTCTTTTCTTTCCTTTGCTCATCTCCATTTCTCATTTTTCTAAAACAAGGCCATGCATTCACTTTTTACTAGAAAAGGTGGAAGTATTTTAAGATTGGCAAAGAAAGTTGGCCACAGAGAATCCATACTCTGTGTACGAGCTGAAAAAAAAAATAGGGTGGGAGCGGGGATGGGGGAGGGATGAATTGGGAGTTTGGGTTTAGCAGATGCAAGCTATTATATATAGAATGGATAAAAAACAAGGTCTTACAGTATAGCCCAGGGAACTATATCCTGTAATAAACCCTAATGAAAAAGAATATCTGAATGTTTCTCTCTCTCTATATATATATATACATATAACTGAATCACTTTGCTGTACACCTGAAGCTAACACAGCATTGTAAATCAACTATGCCTCAATAAAATAGATTTAAAAAAAAAAAAAAAGGGTGGTCCTATGCTAGAGGAGAAGAATCAAAAGGAGCTAGAATATTAAGTCCTGAAAGCGATTCTGGGCCAGTCACCTGAGGCAGAGTCTGTGTCTTTCTCCTTCCCTTCTGCATCCCTCTCACAGAGCTGGATCCCACTCCCAGGAGGAGGTGTTCCCCAGGGTGGAAGAGACCTGGGAGACCCCTGGCCGCCCCTGCAAGCAGTGGGCCTGGACGAGAGGCCTTGCCCAGGGGATCTCCCTTCCCAGCTCTCCGGGATTCTCGGTAGCCCAACTGGCCTCAGAAGCAGACAGACCTGCGAGCAAATCTTAAATCTGCCAACAGTGAGATTGCAGGTAAGTCACTGCATGTCTCTAAACCTCTGCTTTCCTTTCTGCAAAACGTGCCCTATATTATAACCTATCTCACAGGATTTGGGGGCTGATAGAATTAAGAGCCCAGCACAGTGCCTGGCAAATTGTAGGGACTCAATACAATGTAGGTGTTTTGTGCTATTATGATTAATTCATTATCACTATGATTATGACATTATGATCTATATGATCATAATATGATTATTATTTTTTGCACCTCCCACTGTAGCTTGGCCTTCTCAAGTCTGGCTCCTTTCCCTACCCTCAACACCAGAGATCCCCTCTTTTGTCTTTCCCCCAGGAAAACCTTCCAGGCTAGAATCAGTTTCTCGTAGTCAACCTCACCAATAAAATTAATTACTCTGAAAGTGCTAAGACTTCATCATAGCTCCACGTTTGCTTCTGACAGAGGCCTTCAATGCCTTAACCCCAAAGGACGGACAACAGCGTGAGCAGAGGCTCTGTACCTTGTTGATTTTACAGGGTGATCAGGACCTGGTTCCTGAGAGAGGGAGGGTCCCTAGGGGAAATGGAGGCCTCAGAGGGTCACCTGCATTTCCTGACCTTTGATTCTTTCCAAATCTTCTCTTTCAGGCTCTAGACGTTTTATGCCCATTGTCATGTTTTATAAACTTTTATTAGCAGCACATTAAGACAGATGAGTGTGGAAATCCTTGAAGTTGTTCCCAATAACCCAGCCTCTTTATTACGACTGTAACCTCACCGTGTATGCCATTTCCATAGTCTAAGGATCAAAAAGAGCCATTTGCTTTTGCCGAACAAACAGCCGCCCAGCTGTACAACCAAGCAGGGCATCAATAAGGCCAAGAATGTATTTAGGGAAGGTGTGGTAATACCATATACACAGAAGATTATGGATTTAATGGTTGGAAACACAGAGCAGAAAATTGACTATTCTTAGTCATGGCTGCAAACTTGGAACCATAGGCCATAAATACATTGTTAGCCCATCAAAATGACTAACTGGGGTATTAAAACCAGAAGATATTCCATTTCAACTCACTGGTCACATTGCTCAAACACAATCCTCTGATGGCTATATTTATGACTCCATCCCTCCAGATTTGCCTTATTCCAAATAAATCATCACCAGTCTTAGTGACCCAAATCCCATTTCTTACTAAACATCTTCAAGCTCTCTCTCAAGCCTAAATACAAGTGCAGTAAAAAATATTATGAATCCTTTAGGGTACTTTTCACCAATTAAAAGTGGCATATTAAATTTCTGAAAACCTTTCTAATCTGCAGTATAAAATCACATTTTATGGTAGCAGATAATTTAGAATCCATAAGCTAATTAAATGAAGTGAATGACAACTGTATTCTCTAGATAAATGATATATCAGTCACAGATAATGTACAAATTTAAGGGATTGGAACCTTTGGAAGGAGAGAGAAACAATGAAAAAAATTTGAGTTACAAATGTTGATCCTTATACATAAAAGCAACTAATTATATTAACTGCATAATGGGATTAATTGCTGGAGTCGTTTTGTCTCCAAATCTCTGCAGAGCTATGGGATATGTTCTTTCTGCTGTTGAGGGAACCACCATCTGTCCACACAGAGGCACGCTGCTGGCACTCCTGGATCTGGAGAGAGGATGTAAGGTCTCCATCCCTGCCCCACATCTCTGGACAGAAGAACCACAGCTATTGATGAAAAGGGAGAAAGTTTCCAAATTAAGATTCAAAAATTACATCTAGTGAAAGTGTCAGTTTCTTGGCCCAGAAGAAGTCTTAAGATCATATAATGTAAAGGTTTAGGAGAAACTTAAAGATCATCTAGTGCAGTGTTGAGAAGGATTCTGAGTCTGTGTTTAGGCTCAACAAGAAAGTATAGTGATAAACAAGAAGTATGTAGCATGGACATGGGAACAATAAGACACACATGCCAAACCTGATCAAGTTCAAATCCTTCATTTAAGAAATGAGGAATAAAGCCCCCCAAAGATGAGGCGATTACCCGAAGTCAGAAGGTTAAGTTCAGTGGTCAGAACTGAAGAGAAAATATAAGAACCTGAGCTTTTCCCACAAAGCAACCCCCAACCACCACCCCAGAGTCTCCAGTATGTCCTAAGGCAATTCTGACCATCCTAAAAGATAAAAAGAACCACACAGCTTATATTTGTATGACACTAGCAGAGACCGAAGTCATATATCCTCACGGATCCCAAGCTTCTCCAGGCCAAAGCCAGCCCTCTTTAGGCCATAAGTGAAGCTTTACTGACTTCAATCAATCAGAGAGATTGTTTCAATGTGGGACACCCAGACATACAGAGGAAAAATCCAACTGCGTTAAGAGAACTAAGGACAGACTGGCTATCTCATGTACAGTAGAAAAAGATCTGAAGGTCAGAGTAAACAATCTGATAAAGCTATGAGGAAAACCATCCTAAATTAGATAAAGCTAGAAGCATGACTTCACTTGGTTCCGGAGTCCTTGCCCCCCAATTCAAAGGAAGAACCTGTGAGAGGAGGAATAGAGCCTTACTCTTTTAGTGTGTCAGTGCCCAAACAAAGTACTGAGCACAGAACAGGTGGGCTTTAGACACTGTATGGTATTGAGTCAGTCTCCTGCTTAGACTTAAGCAGTCAACTCGTAGCAGGCAGCTGCAGGGCAAATGTGTCAGTGAGAACTCTCCCAATTGTAAGTGACAGAAACCCAACTCAGAATAACTTAAGCAAAAGAGGGTAATAAATGGCTCATGAAACCAAAAGGTCAAGCATAATGACAGTTTCAGGTACGGTTGGATCCCGGTGCCAAAAGTTAGTCAGTGGATATTAGATTTCTCCTCCATGTTTTGGTTCTTCTTTCCTCTTGTTGGCTCCATTTTCAGGCAAATCCCCCATGTGGTAGCACCCAGCATCTGTGAGCTTATATCCTCCCAACTTCAAGTCCATCAGAGAGAAACAGAGAGCCACCCCCCAACCCCACTTCCAGTAGTTCTAGCAAAAGTCCAGGGCTGAGTCGCATTGTGCCTTCGGTCACATGCCCATCCCAGAAGCACTTGCCCTGGGCCAGGGGAATAATGCGCTCTGATTGGCTGTGCTGGATCCATCAGTCACAATTTATTCTTACCAAGACTTACTAAGTCACCAGCAAGTTTTAAGTAAGGTATATTTACAACTTTGGGTGAGTCAGCCCCATTTAAACTACATGGACAGAGCTATATTCCTCTCCACAGGGAGACGGTTCCCCTAAGGAAATCCAGGCTTCTGCTACTCCAGACCACAGGTGTTACCAGTGGAGGTTAGGGAGAACTCAGAATCTTCCTGAGTAGCACCTCAGAGGTGGTTAGATGATTGACCCCTCGGGTAGAAGGGGTGGGCAGGGGTAGGGGCCTGTGAAACCCACATAAAGCCAGTAGTCAGTGAACGCTTACCCATGGAGTGAAGAGAAAGCCAGATGGGTGCCGACCAGGTCAAAGTCTCCCGATAAATGTAGGGGTGAGGGCCAGCAGTAAAATGTGAGCTGGTAGAGTGAGCTGAATGGTGGTCCCTAAAGATATCAAGTCCTAACCCCTGGAACCTGTGAATGTTATCTTATATGGTTTTTGCCAGATGTGATTAAGTTAAGGATTTTGAGATAAGGAGGTTAATTTAGGTTATCCTGGTGGACCTTATATGATATCACAAGCATCCTTATAAGAGACAGGCAAAGGGAGATTTGACACAGATCAAATAAGAGGACACTCTTCTGCCATGTGACTGTGGAGGCAGAGGTTGCAGTGATGCAGCCAAAAACCAAGGAATGTCTGCAGCCGCCAGAGCTGGAAGAGTCAAAGAACAGCTTCCCCAAGTCTCTGGAGGGACTGAGGCCAACAGCTCTATGTTGACTAGTGATGCTGATTTCAGACCTACAGCCTCCAGAACTGTGAGGCGATACATTTCCTTTGTTTCCAACCACCAAGTTTGTGGCGATTTGTTATAGCAGCCACACGACACTAATACAGACGGTATGGGAGAAGTATATTCTGTAGCAGGAAGGATTAGGTTAGGACAGAAGGGAGAAGCAGAACTTTGCTGGGAGAGAGGGACTGTAAACTCAGCAAGGCCGATGCGTGTGGGCACGCTGTCAGCAAAAAGCGTTTCGCCCACATTTAAAGAGTCAGACTGAAGGATTAAGTCATCTTTCTACCCCAGTGGTGGTCAGAGTGCAGAACTTGCTTAAAGACAGATACTGTATGTGACATTGCCTGTTCTTATACTTGGAATAAGGAGGCCTCTTATTGACTGTGAAATGGAACTTGGGCCAAGGAGACAGGACACCTCTTTGACACACAGTGTCCAGAAGACCCCGCTCGCTCCTTAGTTTCCTCCTCTCCCCAAGGGGAGAAGGAGTTTTAATCCTCCTGATGGGTTTAATCCTCTTAATGGGCTGCCTTTCTTTCATCATCTTGGGGAAAGAGAGATTTTATGACCAGGAGGAATAGTATTTATAAAGGCAGCTGATAGTTACTGGATATTCACATCACACAAAGTGCTTTACAGTCTTTTAATCCTCACAGCAACCCTATGAGGTTCACCCCATTTGGCAGATCAGGAAACTAAGGCACAGAGAGGGTGAGTACCTAGTCTAAAGCCACACAGCTAGTATGTAGTAGAACCAGGCTTCAAACCCATGCAGTCTGGCCTCTGAGCCCACACTCATAGCTTCAGGCTACAGCGCTCAGTGGGGTTCTAGCCCCACTCACCCCCTCTGCTCATTTCTGGGGGCCCCACACCCAGAGATCTGCCTGACATTGCTTTCTTGTCGGCTTCTCATTCTTTACGCTGCTACTTTTTAGCCGTGTTACTGATGAGAAAACAGCTTAGTAAAATCAATGGTTTTAAATTATACCTTTATGTACCAAGGATACAAAACAAGCTACAAAACAGAAATACTTCCCCGTGACAAAAAATCAATCTCGCTGGTGCAACTGTTCCTTGAGCCCACCTCCCCCCACTCCTCCCCCATCCCCCCTCTTACTTAAGACTTTCTCTGCTCTTGCATCTGCCGGCTTTGTGCAGACTTTCTTCAGGTTTCTTGCTTGGGAGACTCGCTTTATCTAAAAGGTCAATTCTTTCAGCGGGGCACCAAGCAGAATTGAATATAATTATCCCAATCTCTACCGTGTAGAATTCATGCTTGAATTCATTCAAAAAATAGCATGCAGTATAATTAACTCAGAGTCCAACCAAATCTATTGAGAAAGCCTCAGGTATCATACAGTTCCACTTACAATAGCACATTTTCATTTAAGGACATTGTACGTATTAACCCAAGTCAGCATCCAATTACTCTGAATAAGTGAATTCTCTGTTCCAGGAATGTAATTTGAAAATGTTGTCATGCAATCTGAGGCAAAAGGTCCTTTTTCATTAATCTAACTCTCATTAAAGTGGAAGCCTGCAGGTTATTTCAAATCCATTAGTTTTAAATACAGGTGATTACAATTCTATTGCACATAAGACAACAGAAGTGTCTATCAAGAAATATTGGGACGTTTTGAGGGATGGGACTGGTTGGTGGTCTTGCTGTCATGGCTGAGCATGAAATTTACCAGCTGATGTAAAGGGAGAGTCTATTCTAAACCCCCCAGGCCATACACAGTCAATTGTATGAACCCAAAGGGTGAAACTACACGTGGGAAAGAGCTTGTGCCTGTCCTGTTCTCCCAGAATTATCTGTTGTGTGTATTTCCGATCCACTTAGCTTTGGAAGCTCAGTAAAATTAACATTCACAGTTTTAATTCTTTAAATCTTTGGGCACATGCCTTCATCTGTCTATCTTCCCTTCCCCTGCCCCTGTCTACTTCTCCTCCAGATGGCTGACTCAAGGCCCCCTCTCCCAGGCAGCCTTCCCTGACTACCCACCTAGAAGTGATTGGTTTCTGCCTTGAACCCCTTCAACCCTGAGCATCTGATTCCTTTGATATTTGCCATCTGCTCCCTCAGCCTTTTCGCTATCTTTTCAAATTTGATTCAGTTCAATAAATATTTCTTGAGTAGAGCAAATGTCAGGCACTGGACTAGTTGCTAGAGATTCAGTGACTAGGGTCACAGATCTTGCCTTCAAGAAACTCACATTCTAGTGGGTGGGGGTGTGGCGACAGACAAGTAAGCAGGCAGTGACACTAAGTGCCCATGAGTGCTATGATATGGGACTTACGGAGGGTGGTGGAAGCCCAAGAGAGAGGCTCCCAGCCTGAACTTCATATCACTTCTTTACCTAAAACCCTCAAATGGCTTCCCCTTAGATATGGAACAGGATCTACACCTCTAACCAGGCCTCCAAGTTTCCATGATGATCTGGTCCCACCTCCCCACTCTCGCCTTCATCTCTCCACACTCTACTCCATCTTCAGCCACACTGGCTTCTTTGAGTTCTTTAAACATTCTAAACTCTTTGTTGCCTCAGTGTCTTTGTACCTGCTATTCTCTCTCTGTGTAGGCCCTTCTCACCTAAACTCTTCCCTGCTTATCCTGTAGCTCTCAGCTCAAATGCCACTGCCTCATGGAAGTTCTCTGAACTATCCTTTCTAAAACAACTTGCAAGCCTGAGATATTTCCTGTTTATTTCTCTCAAAACCCTTTAGTCACCTGAAAAATTAAGTATCTGCTCAGTTAAGTCTTATCTCTGTCCCTCCCGAAAATATAAATTACTGGAAGGCAAGGACATGGTCCCTTTTAATTATCATGAAATCTACTGCACCTGGCCCAGAGCCTGGCCTAGAGCAAGCACTCAATAATATTTGTTGAGTAAAAGAAAAAAAGAATGAATAAATGACTTGGGGGTAATTGAAGCTGAGACTTTAGGAGTTTCCCAGCAAAAGATACGAAGGAGGACGGATGTGTCTTATTTTCAAATTGGATCATAGCTTTGGGTGGGCTTCTTCATTTGTGACTCCCCAGAATCATGCCTTCAAAGATGGCTAATACATTTCTGTTGTCAGATTTAATTCATTTTTCAGCAGTGTCCAGGTGAACCCAAAAGATGAACAGAAATGTTGAATTGGGTTGAGACTGAATCTGTCAGAAGGGGTCCTCGGGGCTTGCTTGCATCTCTTCTGGGTGAACAAAACATCACAACTGAACACAGGATGGAATTTCCACTCCCAACACCTCTTAACTGCCTTCACCACCTCGAGCTTCCCTACCTACAGGCCAACCGGAAAGACCTTTCTCTTAAATAAGTTACGTTCACTAAATATCTATCCCTAAGCTATTTGGATGGCTGCTGGGTGCAAAGCCCAGGGCTGGGTGACTGGAAAACTAAAAAACTTCAATCCCTCTCTCAGCTCCGGAGAGACTTACACTTGCTTTCAGAAAATAAATCTTCCAGAGAGCGGTGAAACCTTTTCAGATATGAAAATTCATTTACATCTATTACCTCTTTTAGTATCCCACAGAAGCCTTCCAAAGTCAAAACACAATTACAGAAAAATTTAACGGACTTCAGATAAGGGAATGACTTGTGAAAAGTCACATACGGAGGAAGAGACAAAACTCAAACTTGAATTCAGGTCAAGATAATTTCACCAGTTTTGGCCACCTCTTGAGTAACTATAGTATAAATTGGAAAAAATTGGTCCTCTTGGGAACTCAGAATCCCCTGGGACATGCAAGGTCAGGTGGAGGTGGGTATGTTTGTAAGGCTGACCATCACGGAAGTGGCCCAAGGGTCCCCTGGACCATCACCCTTGGAGAAAGTCATTCAGCAACAATAATTTTCCATCATTTTAAACTTTTCATCCCACATTTCCCACTTCCCAGGCCACCTCAAGGACCACCACTTTCTTGAAGGCTTCCCCAAATATACTTCTTGATCTTTTTCATCCATACTGTGGACACAAAACAATCCTGCAATTAATCAGATACCATCTCGTGTGGTTCTCTAATGGTTTCACAGGTTGTCTTATCTCCCCAACTACAATGAAAATGGCTTGGGCAGGAACAATGCCTAATAATACTAATTACAAGGAAATAATCTCTTTTATGTAACCATACTTTCAAGTTTACAAAGCAAGTTCAATTCCTCATCAAATCCTCACTGTACCCCAGTGAGGTTGGCAGGACCAGTGCTATGATTACTCACATGTGACAGATGAGGAAACTGAGGCAGGGAAGATCAAATGACTTGTCTGAGATGGCACAAGCCACCCAAGGGTATGAATGGTATGAACCAAACTGGGACTTAAAGCTGCTTTCTCTAATTCCAAGATTCTTTTACCATATCACCCAAGATAGCCTCTCTCTGGTCAAAATCTTGACATTTTCAACTTCCCCTTTCCTCTCTCAACCAATCTTTTCACTTTCCCACGTTGAGCACTGAGTTTCTTGGGCTCTCAAGCCAAGCTGGGTGATGTGCACCCAAGAGTAATATCCTCAGAGAAAGGATTTTGTAGCTTAAAAAAGCAGTACATGAATAAATGAAAATAACAGGCTCACTTTTATGGTAGCTGTTTATCTTGGGTTCCTACAGCTAAGCCTGTCAAGACATCCAGGAGCTCCAAGCCCATATGTTCTAGTCTTCATCCATGACCAAGAACTAGACGAAGTCAGTACTTGAGTCTTTAGACACTGGTTAGCCTGATTGGAGCTTGGGGATGGGCTTGGGGTCCTGGGCTACCCAAAGGGGAGAAAACTCACAAGGAAGGATTCACCTGCTGATCACAAGACAACTTAAATATCTCTAGTCCCTTCCCACCTCATCCTCCTTCAGTAAAGAGAGTAAGCTAGCTCCCTGGATGATCTTGCAGGACCTTTGCCAAGAAAATAAGTCTAGACCGCGCTGAGCGGAAAGTTGTCTTGGAAAAGGGAATGTGGTGAGAAAAAGGCACCAGAGACATGCTCCAAAGCTATTTTTGTAACAGTGACACGTAGGGATCTCAGCCTGGTGCCTAAAACATACATGGCAAACAATCCATGAACACATGGATGATTTTCCAGGAGCAACATCCGACCTTAGGTGAACCAGGTATACGTGACATCTCCACACCTACTCCGTGAAATGCCCAGCATGCAAATGAGTGGCATCTGTGTATGCACAGACTTGAATAGCTCTAATGTGTGAGAATTATTAGCAAATGTTGGCATTTTAACTTTTAAAGTTTAAAAACAAAACTCACTTGTCTCACACCTCCAACTGATTGCCGCATAAAATATGTCATGGTACTGGGTTGCCAAATTTTTTTTATCCACCCATTTCCTTCCTCCTCCCCCTACTGTCCCAATTCTTCTATCATTTAAGACAGGAAAGAAAGGCTCCAGAGGAGAAAAGCCACCAATCTACACTCCTAAAAATTACACGTGCGTGAGTGTGCGCGTGCTTGCACGTGCGCAAGCGCACACACCCACAATGATCTTGATGTTCCTTAACTTAGTATTTTTTAAACACTTCTTTCCATTCCAGGCCCTGTGCTAAGTGTGTTTTTTCATTATCTTATTTAATCCTCTGATAGTAAAATCAGCCCCTTCACAATCAACAGAGCTTCATGTAACACTTAACCAACGAAAAATATGCTTATGGTTTTCCGTCTTAGGACAATCCTCAGGACCCCTTACAGACCTTCAAGGTCTGGCTTCCCCTTGTTCTTCTGAACTGAGTCAGTGACTCCTACTTTCTAAAGGGACATTTGAATTTCTTTTCAAATGTATATCTGACCTCATTTGCTGTGACTCCCCTGATTTTCAAAATGTACCTTTAAATGTCTTTTCAAATGAGATAGCCTTTTGAAGTTTGTTTACTTGTGAACACAAGGACTTTCTTTTCTTCTGGATTCCAAAGTATTTTCTGGAAGGAGGTGGGGGGGAGGTGGAGGTGGAGGATATTGTATTTATATATTATATTTGTGTCTAAAATTCCTTTTATTTATGTATAAACACCTGTATTATGCATTAAGTATTATGTACTAGATATTATGTATAAATGTTCGCATTTATAAATAAAAGAGAACCAGGAAGATTGATATGTGGAGAACAGAGGTGGGAAAGTCCCCCAGCTCAACTTGGGAGCCCTTATTTCTTCCTGCCTACAGATTTTGAGTAAATGTAAAAAGCCATACTTCAAGTCTGGGCTTTTCCCCACAATATCTCATGACATTTTTTGAGAAATGTACTGTAAATATCCCTTTTTAACACCAGGATTTGGAGATTAAAAAATGCACCCAATGTCACATAGCTAGCAAAGGGAGAAACTGATGTTTATACCCAAGTCTGATCCTTTTTTGAATTTTCTATGCCATGTTGATTTACAAAAAGCTTTTGTTGTTCTTGTTGTTGTTCTGTTTGGGGTCACATGGGTGACAGTTTGGGGCTCAATCTCAGTTTAGGAGACTGTTTTCCTGCAGGTGCTTCCCACATCCATCCTCTGTTCTGCACGGCAGGCCTGGCCCCTATAGGATGCAACCCCAGACTCCCACATCTCTTGGTTTACAGCTGGGTTCAACCAATGGACGTGCCCTGGGCAGGGGCTGATTCTCCTCCATGGTCCCAGAGCCCACCAGACAGCTTCCCCCTTGGACTCCAGCTGTCCACCACCTCCCTCTGATCCTCCCTCCTAGAGGTGGTGATGGATTACTGCAGTTTCTAACCTCTGATTGGCCCACTGTCCCTTCTGGCTTCTCAGCTCTTCTATCACCTGTGTAACCAATCCCTTATATTAAATCCCCCCCTTTTATAATATTTAGACTGGATTCTGCCTTCCTGGCCTGAACCTGACGGATAGAGAGATGAACACACATGAGACCACTTGAGAAAAACACAAGAACAGTCACAATGAAAATGGTGTGGAGCTGATGACTCTTGGTGACCACATTTCTCTATTGCAAAGTAGGACTTGACCAAGAATGAATGCAGAAGGGGAGAAAATACTCCCTATGTGGGCAGATCTGAAGATAAAATATTCTAGTGTATTTCAGCAAGCAGCATTTTCCACTTCTCTGAAGAGTAAGAATGATGGATAGAGCCCCATGGATTCTGCTCCCTACTCATGGCTCCTCCATTTGCCTACAAAGGATAACAAGACTTGTCACAAACCTGTTACGACTGTCAGACAAATGTAGAGACTTTAAACCTGAATCTCATGAATCTGTACCTGACTTTGGGCTACCCACCCTTTCTCTACCTTTCTCCAAGATTCTGGTCCTGTTTAATCGACAACAGGAAGGAGGGAACAAGGAGGATTTATGAGGCATTAATGAGAGGTGCATGTTTCATCTGGAACTACTGCAAAGACATAGGACAAAATCCATAGTCATTCCCTAGGGACCTCCTAAAAAACACAGCTCTGCTTTTCTCATCAAGGGAGACATCTATGTCTGCCTATGGCATAAGTGAATTACAGTAGCAAGTATTAACTAGAGGCATTAGACCCAACTTGGTTTCCAAATTGTCCATGTTGCAGCCAAAATGTCAGTCCTGATCATAATGGGTGTATTAGTCAGGGTTCCCCAGAGAAACAGAACTAATAGGAGATATACATACACAGACATAGACACACACACACACACACACACACACACACACAAAGAGATTTACTATAAGGAATTGGCTCACACAATTATGGGGGCTGGCAAGTCCAAAATCCGTAGGGCTGCTGTCTCAGTTTGAGTCCAAAGGCTGGAAGCTGCTGTAGAACCAGGAAGAGCTGATGTCCCACTTAAAGAATCATCAGGTAGGGGCTTCCCTGGTGGCACAGTGGTTGAGAGTCTGCCTGCCAATGCAGGGGACACGGGTTCGAGCCCTGGTCTGGGAAGATCCCACATGCTGCAGAGCAACTAGGCCCGTGAGCCACAACTACTGAGCCTGTGCGTCTGGAGCCTGTGCTCTGCAACAAGAGAGATCGCGATAGTGAGAGGCCCGCGCACTGCGATGAAGAGTGGCCCCCACTTGCCGCAACTAGAGAAAGCCCTCGCACAGAAACAAAAACCCAACACAGCCAAAAATCAATTAATTAATTAATTAATTTAAAAAAAAGAAAAGAAAAGAAGAAAACCATCAGGTAGGAAAAGCCAATGGTCATCATTTTGAAGATCATCAGGTGGGAGAATTCTCTCTTACTGGGTAAGGGTTGGCCTTTTATTCTATTCAGACCTTCCACTGATTGGGTGAGGCCCACCCACATTAGGGAGGGCAATCTGCTTTGCTCAGTTTACTGATTTAAATGTTAACCTCATCCTAAACACCCTCACAGATACATCCAGAATAGTGTTTGACCAAATATCTGGGTACCTTTTGTCTGGCTAATTTGACATATAAAATTTACCCTCACAGCAGGGAAGAAGTTCTGCAGAATATACAGATTAAAACAACAAGGATTCTTCCACTTACATGAGGTACCTAGAGTATAGTCGAATTCACAGAGCCAGAAAGTAGAATTGTTGTTACCAAGGGCTGGAGGGAAGGGGAAATGAGCAGTTATTGTTTAATGGGTACAGAATTTCAGTTTGGGGTGATGAAAAAGCTCTGGAGGTGGATGGTGGGGATGGTGGTACAACAAGGTGAGTGTACTTAATGCCACTGAACTGTATGCTTAAAAATGGTTAAAATGATCAATTTTATATTATACATATTTGACCACAATCACGTTTTTTAAAATACTAAAAAAATGAACAAAATATTACTTAGTTAATGGAGTTATTGTTGCTTTCAAGTAATAAACATATTTTGATAATCTCTCAGTTAAATAAATAAGGATTGTTTCAGATATCTACTGTGGCCTAACAAATCACACCAAAACTTGGTGATCTAAAACAACAAGAGCAACTTATTATTATTCTGTTCTCACTTGCGATTTCTCACGTAGATCCAGTCAGGTGGGGGCTGAGGCTGCAGCAGCTTCCATCCCATGCCTGGCACCTGGGCAAAGACGGCTGACAGGCTAGGACTTTGCTCTCTCTCCGTGTGTGCCCTCCATGGGGCCACCTTGGGCTTCCTTACATGGTGGTTGGATCCGGAGAGTGAACTTGTGAACCTTGTCCCTTGTGTCACAGCCTAGGGTTAAAGCAGTAAGAGGCAGCCATCTTTCAAGGGGCAGGAAAATACACTCCACTTCTCAAAGGGGGAAATAGTGAGAATCGGTAGCCATCTTTAATCCACTACAAGGTGACAGAGCTATGCAGAAAGCAAGAGCAGTCTTCCTCAATTTTCACTCATTGCCATGAATTCTAAGAAAATATAACTTAAGAAAGCTACATTAATCAGAATGTCATCATTTCAGGCTCTACACATTAAAACCTCCTGTGATCCCATAGGGATGGGGATGGGTTTTCTGGCAAGTCAAATTCTCCATTGAGCAGAGTCTCAAAGCACCCCACCGCACACAAATGCCAATGTTCAAAGGCTTGGTTTATATCACATCCATTTAATGCTAAAACTGCGGAAATTTATTTCAACTTTCTAAGATGACTCAGAAGCCTGCAGCATGGGGGAGGGGTCACCACCAGTGGCATCCATTATCATTTCCCTGGTCCTGCACCCCGGGGCTGGTGGACAGAATGCCAAAGAGATAAACCGCTTTTACTGTAATTCCCACCCTGAAAAAAAGGGATTTACTAAGCAAATTAAGAGGGTGAAGAAACTTGCAAGGGGTGACATTTAGCCTACTCAAGACACCAAACTTTTCAAGCACTTTAGAAGCATGATTTACATACAATTACAGGAATGCTTCATTTATCCAACCCTGTCAGAAGAGGAGCACTTTCACAGAAGTGAATTTTTCAGATAATGGTTGCTTCCCCCTAGAGGCACAAAGCCATTCTAACCAGACCCAACAGAAATCTTTCCCAAATGTATTGCAAACCTCCCTAAGCCTCCAAATGAACACATAGCATATGGCTTACCTTTATTTGATGAGCACAAGTTCTTTACCACCTGTTACCATGCAGGTCCCTAAAATGACAACGTACCTGAAGTTACCCATCCACCACGTGGCTGCCTTCCATCATTCAAATCACGTTTATTGACCCCCTACTTCTGGCAGGTGCTGTTTTTGTTGTTCTCTTACTGTCCTTTTCTCTGACTTTAGGTTACAAAGAGTGGAGATAGCTTACTCCTAGGCAAGTAGCCTGCTATTTCACCAGTCTGTTTTGTTTCACTGAATTTTTTAAATTGAAGTATAGTTAATTTACAATGTTGTGTTAGTTTCAAGTGTACGGCAAAGTGATTCAGTTATACATATATATATATGTGTGTGTATAAAAGACTCTTTTTCAAAGTCTTTTCCATTATAGGTTATTACAAGATATTGAGTATAGTTCCCTGTGCTATACAGTAGGTCCTCATCGTTTACCTATTTTATATATAGAAGTGTGTATATATTAATCCCAAACTCCTTTAAATCTTAAATCCACTTACTCATTCCTCACCTCCCAATAGGCATCCCTACTCATATGTTTGGTATCTATTCTTTCATATATGTGTCTTTGTAGAATGCATAGTGCTGTTTTATCTGTTGATATTCTAAATTAATAAAAATGGTATCAGGCTGTAGAAGTCTTTCTGTTACCTACTTTCCCCACTAAACTCCATGTCTTTAAGACGGACCTATCCTACTTCTAAATGCTGCCTTGTATTCCATCTGTATCCACATTTTATCGGGTGGATCACTCAGGGGATGGATAGCCAAGTCACCTCCAACATCCTGCCTCAGAAACTGTACTGCAAAGAACATCCTTGTACACCTACCCCTGAGGAAGAGCTTCTCTGGGGGTGAGACCAGGGCTGAGATGACAAGATCTCTAGGTCTACACATACTCAGTTTCATAAGTGCTACCAGAGTCCTCTCCAGAGTAGCTGTGTTAGTTTATATGACACCAGCACTTCATGAGGAGTCCCATGTGCCTGCATCATCAACAACACTTGGTATTATTTAACTTTTTTTAAAAAAACAATCTGATCAGTATAAAATGTTACCTACTTCTTTTACTTTTTATCTTGCCGATACGAGATTGAGCTTCTCTCCATAGGCACAGTAGCCATGGTGGATCGCCTAGTCATTTTTCCCTCTGAATCTGTCACCCCCAGCTGGCTATCTTTAGTGACCTTCAGCAAACTGAAATGCTTAATTTTGATGTAGTAAATACATTCCTTCCTGTTTTCTATGGTCCTTTTCTCTTTCCCACTAACCTCACCTGTCCCTTTCAAGCCCTCTCCATATTTTTTCCCTAATTCCCCCAAACACAATTCCACACTAGGCTATATGCAGGCTTTCTGTATGGCATGCCCTTTTCTCATGCGCTCTGGTGGCACAGTGGATAAGACTCTGCGCTCCCAATGCAGGGGGTCTGGGTTCGATCCCTGGTCAGGGAACTAGATCCCACATGCATGCCACAACTAAGAGTTCGCATGCCTCAGTTAAGGAGCCTGCATGCCGCCAACTAAGACCCGGTGCAACCAAAAAAATAAATAAATATTTTTTTTAAATAAAGTTAATTGTACTTAAAAAAAAAAAAAAGATTAAAAGCCCCTTGAAGGCAGGGCTTGAACTCCACCCACCTTTCCATTCCTAGGGTGAGCAGCACAGAGAAGCAGATAACAAGTAATCAGCAAGTGTCTATCAAAAAAATTAAATAGATCTTTTTAAAAAAGTGTATAGCATGAAAAGTTAGCCAGTCTCCAGCCAGCATTCATATGCTCTATTGAAATATGCCGACAACTAAAGAACTCCAATGTCAAGCCCAGCTAGAACCCTTCCCTGTGGAGCAAGTGAAAGATAGAAGGAATTCATTCAGCAAATCCAAGCCTCCAGACTGAACTGATCTCTACAGGACAGATCTCTTAGATAGAAGAGGAGAAAGGGGGGAGCAGGGAAGATGCTAGCTCCTTCCTCTACAGAGCATAGATGTCTGACCATCCCATTCCACAAGTGTGCACCTTCTGTTCTTGGTTATTTATTGCTGCATAAGCAACCGTCACAAAATAGTGCTGATTGCAATGGCAGTGATATATTATTATCTCTCCCACTTCTGGGGGTTGACTGGGCTCTGTTGGGCAGCTTTTGCTTGAGGAGTGGGTGGGCACATGCTTCAGTCAGACTGTGACTGTAGCTGGAACCATCTTGAAGGCGTCTTCTTTGTCTGGTACATGGGCTCGATCAGTTGGGGGTTGGAAAATCTGGGGCCCCAGAGCATCTCTTGAGGTGATCTCTCCTTGAAGTCTCCAGCATGGTGGCTTAAGGACAGCCAAACTTCTTACACGGCAGCCCAGGGTTCCAAAGGTACCTGTCTGGAGAGATAGAGAAGAAGGGCAAGTGAGCCAGGAGGAAGCCATTCACCTTTTATGACGGAGCCATCACTTCCACCACATTCTGAGGCAGTCAAAGCCCTGCTCAAATCCAAGAGGAGGGGAAATAGACCCTGCATCTTGATGGTGAAAAGCAAAATTTGGAAAGACCATACGGGAACTGAAATATGACTACGGCCATTTTTGGAAAACAACAATCAACCACAACATGTATCTATCTAAACCAAAGACCAGGCTGAAGGTACAATATCCATGTCTCAGAGCCTCAGTCCCTCCATCTGCACAATAAGCAGGTTGGATCAGGCCATTGGTTACAGTAACTTTTATTTAACGCATCTTTTTTTGAAATTCGAAATATAGAGCAGGTAATAACAAAGCTGTTACTTTGGAATAAAGTTAACGCAAAGCCCAATCCATTTAGCTGCCTGTTTCCACAACAAGGCTCTAAGCTCCCTTCCAGCTGGAATTTTCTCTGCTTTAACAATTGTATGCCCTCCAGGTAGAACCCTGGTCCCAGGAAGGATTGGGCTTCCTCCGTGGCTCCCCAGCTTGTGCCTCTAAAGATCAGAAACCCTCCTTCTGCCGCCACTGCCATGACCAGCCTGCGAGCTGATTGATTTAACCCAACAGAGATAGATTGGTGAAATCACCCCCGCAATAGGTGCTGGAGAGTAATGGTACCCAGGAGGGACAGGTAAGCAAAAAGGGAACAAACCCAGGCAATTTCCAGACATCTCCACTACCCATTACTTTGTTCACTTAAATAAACAAATAACCCCCAGGCAATCAGCAGCCAGCGCCTCAGCAGCTGCAGGAATGATTTCCTTTCACTAGAGCAAAGACTAATCAATGCCCCTTAATCACACCACCACGTGCCCAAATAGCACGCACACATCCCAGCCATCTCTCCACTTCTGGGCATCTTCTCCCCACAGGTGGATGTGAAACCCCTCCACCCCTGTCTCCACCCTCCTGAAGTACTGAAGAGAGGAGACCCGCCCCCTCCCACACGGCTGGGTTCTCAGAGAGGAAAGGTAGTAGATGCAGCCCAGGCTGCCTGAGATGGAGGCAAAAGTGAAGTGTGAAAGGGCTCTTGGCAGTTGGACTGTCCATGGGAATACACGGTGAGCATCTTCTATCACCGCTGGTCAGCTGCCTGGAGCCAGCAGGGAGGTGCATAAAGAAATACCAGGTCCACTTATACATAGTCTCTATGCGAACCTCGAGAGTTTGAGAGTCCCCTCTGTGATCCTTGAATGTGTCTGGGGACTATTGCTAGTGGGTCTCTGGACACATTTCTCCTTTTCCTAGTGAATGAATTCCAAAGGGGCAGAAATCATGTTGATTCTCGGGCCAGATGACCAGGGAGCGACCCATTTTGAGTGGCCAGAAACCACCTTCTCTCACTTTGGCTATGTTTCCGACTCCAACTCCCTTACCCATGGGCCCATCCTGAGTCTTGAGGAAATTTTTAGGGGGTCCCACCTTCCCAGACCTATTCCAAACTTGACTTATGGGACTGTGGCGCCATCTCTGATTATGAATTCTGTGAGCACCTCAGCATGAGTGTCAATGCCCATCTCTGAGATGTCCGAGAAGAAAGCCCCACAGATAATTCTGTCTTATCTCCCACAGCAAGAGAATATGCTGTTCTGACTCAGTAAACCTCAAATTTCTGTCATTTTCACATTACCACCATGATTTTGGCCATACTGTACATTTTATTTGCTTAATGTTTTTCTACAGATAGGCTCACTTTCATAGAAAAAAAAAAAAAAGAAGAACATATTTACTTTGAAGGAAAAGTTTTTATCACTGCCCAAACTGGAAAATCGATATTGCATGCCATAAATAGACCGTGACTATAAAAATAAGCACGATGGGAGTTCATGGTGGATTAAACACAAATGTTTTACTCTGCTTATGGCTGAAACCCTAACCAAATGACAGTTAAGGGATAAAAAACAAAAAGGCATAAACCCACAGGACCAAAAAGGAACAGAAGAGGAAGATAGCAAATGACAGATGTCAACCAACTTTTGGAGACTAGTGAGAAAATGAATCAAGAAGAATTGACATCTAGGTCTGAAAGCAAGGAAGCAAAGAGATAAGTTGTTCTGAGCAGCAGTGCCCTGGAAAGTCTCCAGGAAAGGTGGGAGTTCAGATAGGGCTAACGCCAGTAGAATTAATGGAAATCCTGAATTAGAATCTGTTGGATCCCTAGATTCTCTCTCCCCTCAACTCCCTGCCAAGCACCACTACTAGCAGAAGATGGGAAGTTTATTATTTGGGGAAGATGATAATGAAATGAGTCCTTCCATCATTAAGAGAACGTTATGATGCACCTTCTAAAGGTTGAAAGTGCAACTAACTGCAAAGACAAATCCTTAGTGTTTTATGACCTGGGTAGCACACTGCCCTTGGGCAATGGGCCTGCATGCACTAAAATGTTGAGCCTGGGGGACACTGTGGGCACTGCAGCTTCTGCTGTACTCAGGTAAGAAAAGAGATTACATCCATGAATAGAAACACAAAACTATAAAAAGAGATACCCTGAGAACCAAGGAAAGGGCAAAAAGATGGAGAAAAGCAGATAAAGGATAAAAAACAGGTGCATTGCTGCATGTCTGCTATCTGAATGATAAACCTTCCAGAGACAAAAGAAACAGAGGATACAAGAAGGGAGGAAATTCTCAAAGAAATAATACAAGAAAATTTCCCAGAAATTAAAGGCTTTGGTTTTCAGATTCAATGGGCCCACTGAGTGCCCAACAGAATGAATGAACAACCAACAACACCAAGGGATATCATCATGAAATTTCAGAGCGCCAGGGATAGGAAAAAAAAGCCTAGGATATTAGATCACAGGATACTGAATCATTCAATCATAAATCACTGAATCATAAATCATAATGGAAAAGAATATAAGAAAGAATGTATATATATGTATGACCGAATCACTTTGTTGTATAGCAGAAATTAACACAACATTGTGAACCAACTATACTTCAATTTAAAAAGAAAGAAAAACCTAAAATCTTCCAGGGAAAGAAAGAAGAAACAAAACAACAACAAAACCAGTTCACATAGATAAGGAATTGGGAATGAATGAGGCAATGGACTTTTCCTCAGCAACCCTGGAAGCCAATGGAATAATACCTTTAAAATTCTGAAAGAAAATTATTTCAGTGCTTGAATTTTATACACAGCCAAACTATCAATCCAAGGGAAGGGAATACTAAACACTTTTTTTAAAGGGATGTCAGATGTCAAAAATTTGCACCCTTTCTCAGGAACATATCAGAGGATGTGCTCCATCAAAACAAGGGAGTAAATCAAGAAAGATGAAGACATGAGATCCAGGGGACAAGGGCTCATACACAGGTCAGAAGCAAGGGAAGTCACTGGTGACAGCTGTGCTGTAGGCCCTGAGAGCAAGGGGTTCAGATGGGGCAGGAGGGTGGATGTCTCCAGGAAAAAATGGAACTGACAGATTAACTGACAGGTGTGGCCGGGTGTAAAATTGGATTGAGGGCCTTTGTACAGAGCTACTGGAGGGTGTGGGAAGAGTCACCCAGACATTCAAAGAAAGCCAAGCCAAAGGAGGCAAAGGCCAGGAAAGGATGACATCCCCTAAGACACTATCGGACTAAGCTGTGAATATTTACTCGTTTATCATAATAAAAATACTCAATCTGGATTTAATAAAAAATACAACAAACCAGTGGTGGGAATTTGGAAAGAAGGGAAAATATACGTGAGTAAGAAGTGGTCTAAGAGATCACTCACTGTTCATATTTGGAAATAATATCTACCTGTTGTGTGAGAAAAATCAGGAGATAGTAGCATAAACATGTCATTTAAAAGTATAGAGGGGAAAAAACCCAGAAGAAACAGCTAGAAGAATTGACAGCGGTTGCTTTAGGGAATTGGCGTTTGGGGATTGGGAGGGAGGGGCGGACCAAGGGGCCTGCAGTTCATTACAGGCTTTGTACGATTCAGCTCTGGGTTAAGCAATGTTTATGTATTACTTGGACACAACTTTTTAAAGGGATCAAAAACTAATACAATTAAAACAAAACAAGGTGATTTAATTTTCACTAGATATTGTTGACCGTTCAAAGCTCTGCACTCAAGGTCCATTCTCTATCGAAAAAAGGAGATTAGGAAAAATTAGAGAGGTGGCAAAGACCAGCTAGCACCCAGTAGTGACTTCTCCCAGGCAGGTAGTCAGAAAGATAGAAAGGTGTCCAAAGCTGGCTCCCCATATATTACAGACACAACCTGTTGCTATGACTCAGCTGAGTTTATAGATTATTGGGCAAGGGAGACCATCACCTTGGCAGAGTTCTGGCCGTGTCTCAGAACAGGGCAAGTAGGACCAGAATTTACTGAGACTTGGAAGAATCGGAGGCCCTCTCAATGCTGGGACTTGAATAGGACTGGGTAAGAACCAGGAGATAACAGTTCAGAATTGGTGGAAACAGCAAGGGAAGGATTTTGAGAGGACAGATTCAAAGGAATCTTAGGGCACAAGCTGTCAGTGGTTGCTTTCACTGAAGAGGTGATGGGTCTTTCGGAAAGACCAAGCATTTGCTTTGTAGGACAGTCCTGTCAGGCTAAAGTTCAAGTCAGGCTAAAGAACGTGGAAGAGCAAAGTCGTGTTAATGCAGACGATGGGGTATGGCTTGGTTCTCAGCATCTAGGCGGAGCGTGGGGCGGTGGGGTGAGTGGGGGACAGGGGATGGTTTGGGTTCTTAAAGACAACGAAGAAGGAATAATTGACCAATATTAATGAATGCCAGTCACCTTGGTGTATTATCTATGCCCAAGGTACCTAGGCCCACATTTTGAAATAAAACATGTAGTAGTAGAGTAAACAAAGTGTTACTATTGGGGAATGCTAATTACACTCTGATAATTATTAGTCCTTAAAATTTGAGGGCCTGAACTTTGATGATCTTTGTCTTCCTTCAGTGATCCAGAAACAGGGAGAGAAAGAGAGAGAGAGGCACAGCCTCAAAGCCATCATAGGGCATCGCGGTTACCTCGCAGATGTGGGGGGAGCCAGCTTGAGGCCAGTCCCATCCCATCTCTGCCTGGCCACAGAACAAGACAGCCAGGGCTCTTGCGTCTGGGCCTTTTCAAGTTTCCAGTGTCCTAGGTATTTGAATGTTTGAGGCATTTCATTTCATTTTGTATATACATATACCTATATACACACATATATACAAATTACATATATATAATTTTTTACTATTTAATCCACTAAAAGATCTCGAATAATACACAGCGGAAGGCCACGACTGGCATTTACTGCCTGCACTTAATGTGTTCTCGGATGTTTCCCTCTCACTTTCCCTGGCCCAGCCCAGAGAGGAGTAACAGGGACCTCCAGACCCACCGGGGGTCCATCAAAACACCTGACCTGGGCCGGGGGCGGGGTCTGTGTCCTGACATCCACGGCTCCTGAATGCTGCCTGCCTGCTGCTTATGTACCTGCTTCTGAAGTTCCCCCATCCTGGAGACGGGGTGCCGAGGATATTCTTTCCACACATATAAAGCTCATTTTCTGATGAAAACAGGATCGAACCGGGTTATTTATTTTCAGAAACAACCTGTGAGCCTACATTTTCAACCCCTCCTTGCAGTGTCCTGGGGGGCAGGCCTCCAAGGCCAACTTCTCCCTTTCTTTCCCGTATTCATGCACTTAGATAAAGGGACACGTCTGGGGGGATTTTTAGGCCCACTCTGAAAAATCAGTGAGGCGGGGAGCCTTCTTAAAGAAAGCCACAGAAGTAATTTCACAACTACCACCCCCTTGGCCTGCAAATCACTTTTTCTCAAAGCAGCAGCAGTACCAGGCACTTAGGTTGTAGTACTGGCCTGGGCTGAAGTTTCTATCACATTCCATCCTGAGGGGCTAATGAGGGATGTTTTTAAAGTTAAACCTACTCAGAGAGGCCTTGGGGGCAGGCGGAGGTGTCTGTAGCAAGCTCTCTCCATCAGCTCTTGCTTAGAAAAGCAAAAAATAAAACCAAGCAACAACAATAGCAACAAACCCCAAAGGAAATGAAACAAGCACAAACCCCGCCTTATTTGTATTTTTTAAAGATTATTTTAAAAACAAAAGTCAGGTTCGTTTTGAAAGGAGGACTGGGGGATGGACGGATGCCCAACTCCCCCTGGAAGCCCTAGCAGGGCGGGCCTGCCTCGCTCACCTCCCCCAGCCTCACCCCTCCCTGCCCACTCCGCCCGCCAGACCCAGAACAAGACAGGAGATTTGTGACTGCTGATGTGTGGCCCTTCCCAATGAAGGAGGCTTTTCTTTAACGAAGTAGCGGGCGGTGTCATCTTCCCCTGAGTCGGAATCATTCACTATTAGCACAATGTGTTATTATTGTATTTTTAATTGAAATGTAAATTCTGGGAACACTCTGACCCAATTTACTCCCAGGGAAAAAAGGGCAAAATTCTCATTTTCAAGGCTCTAGAAATGCAAGTTAGTGTTATTAATGATTAAGCTCTTTTTACCTCCCCCCGCCTGCCTGCCGTGGGGCGGGGGCCGGAATGGGGACCTTCTTATCCGGGCACAATGGTAACGTTACCCCGTCCTCCCTCCGAGCGCATTTGATCAAGGTAGATCCTGGGTGGGAAGCTCGCATATTTCCCCGGCTGGTCCTGGGTTCACACCTGGACCGGGAAATGGCCCGAGTGCCTAGATGCGGTTTCAGGTTTTAAATGACGACGATGATTGATGTGTGATTAAACGATTGATTTGGAGAGATTATTGTCCCGTCTATTTTAAAGAAACTCTCTTTGTAAAAACAGAACCGAGTGGAGACAGGAGGATTCAGGGCTTGATTCAGACTTTGCCCGCAAACATTGTACACTCATACCCCATTGGTGGATAATTCTAGAACTTACACTAGAATTCAAAGGGCAGTGAGTATTTGCAGCCCTGACTCTGCAAGCAGAGTCAAGAGGCAGCATTCATACTACCAACAAATATTTACTGAGGACCTACTAAGTGTCAAGCACTAAGCAATGGGTGAAAACGCAAAGATGAATACTTCATATAAGTACTTCTGCCTTCCTGCCTAACTTATAGTGACAGCTCAAATATCACCATCTAAGTGAGAGAGGCATTCGTTATCCCCCAGTCTAAGACACACCCTCCCCCCTCCCATCACTCTATCCTGGCCCTTTAAATATTTTCTTCATAGGGCTGATCATTGCTGGAAATTAGCTTGTTCATGTATCCATTTATTTATGGCACATCTCCTCTGACCAGCCAGTTCCCACCAGAATGTAAGTCCCATAAGGCCCTGCCCTTGACAGCCATTCTTCAGTGTATCCCCAGGACAAATGCACCTGACACCTACCAGTGATTAATGAATCCTTATTAATCAGAGGATGACTACGGCACAAAGTACAAAAAGTCCATCTGACCCAGAGACCTACTATATCTCCTACAATGGCCATTAATTCCACACACCTACTATGTACTTCAGAAATGAATAAACACAGCCTTGGCCCAGAGGGAGCTCAGAGTTAGCACAAAAGACAAATAATAAATACAACCCAATGTGATAATTCTGTAGACCATGGTTCTCAACCAGGGGCGATTCTACATCCCCCCAGAGAACATTGGGCTACATCTGGAGATATTTTTGGTTGTCAAACTAGGGGGAGATGCTACCAGCCATCTAGTGGGTAGAGGTCAGGGATACTAAGAATCCTGCAATGCACAAAGAATTAAGATGGAGAATTAAGAATTACCTGGTCCAAAATGTCAGTAGGGCCAAGGTTGACAAACTCTGTTATAGACAAAGAATCTCATATAGAATTCGTTATTGAGGTGAAGGTTACGTGAACAGGGTGGGTGTGTCCCTTGGCTAATGGTCTGGGTGGGTCTTGCAGAAGAGGCTGGCAGAGCACAGCACTATCACACCCTTAATTCCTGGAGACACCTTTAACTCAAGCCAGACAAATGAGGCTCTGGAAGTCCACTAACCCTCTCTCACTTGTCAATTTAGATATGCAAACTCTTCTAGTAGGAATCCCCTAATCTACTCCATCATTTTAGAGGTGGAAAGGTTGAGGCCCTGAGAAGGGAACAGACTATAAGATCACCTAGTAACCCTTTGGTGAATGAAGGAGGTTAAATTCCTGCTTATAAAGGGGGAGACAGTCTAGTCTGATTGGGAATCGGGGGCATCTTCTCTCTCATTTTTCCCTGAGGTAAAGGAACAGAGTCGTCCCTTGCAACCTGGATGGGTCACATTCACAAGTCAGCAAGGACCAGCTCCAACATCCCTCTTACTCTAGACCTGCCTCTTTGGTGAAGCAGAAGTTGCTAGGGAAGAGATGAGAGCCTTCTAACTCAAGCTTTTCATATTACACTAAAACAAGTTATTTGTGGCTTCCTAGAAGCACAATGAAAATAAATACAGGTTAAGAGGAGAAAGGATTGGTGAAAGCATGCAGGAGGCGGGGATCTGGGACCTGGAGCCTTCAGGCAGGCAGCGTACCTCAGCCCTACATCAGTGAGCCAGGCATTGTCTGCTATTGGACGATGCCCAGGTTAAATCTTCAGGGGTTGGGGTGGTGGTGGTGATTTTCTTTTTAAAGAAACTTGGCATTTCATTACATCTACTTATAGTCCATAGATCAAATGCTCAAGGCAGGAATGTGGTGGGGCGGGAGGGAGTCAAGGGTGATGTATGGAAGGTCAAGCAACGGAGTGGAGGCGGCGGGAATAAAGCCATAAAGAGTCGGTTCCTTCGGGGACTCCACCTTCTCAGAGCCTGGGGCTCTGATGCTGTGGGTTTACAAACCATGAGTTGGGGCTGAGCTGAAAATGCATCTGCCTCCAAACAGCCTGCCTCTACGTCGCCCTGTGAGCTCAGAGCAGACATCTCAGGGTCCCCGCGGCGGCTCACCTCCCTGAGCAGATGTCACCTTCCACGTGGATTGAGCAAGGTTCCCATTTTTGAAGACACAGGCGATGAAGTGGAGAACCCCAAGAGCTTCCTCTGGAGGCAAAATCCTCCCATTCATCAGTGAGTCTGCAACAGAGCCCAGCCCTGTGTCAGGCACGGGGGGGGGGGGGGGCGGTGGGCAGTGGGAGGTGGAGAAAGAAAAGGAGTTGCCCTACCATCCACGACTGTGTCATCTAGCTGAGGCAAGGTATTTAGATATGTGTCAATTATATAGCAGCGATTCTTCAATGACCCCCAAAGAAGAAGTCATGCTCTAAGAGTCCAGGGAAGAGAGAGAACTCTGGGCTGGGAAGTGGTCAAAGAAGCTTCTTGAAGGTGGTGGTCAGCTGTTCTGGGGTTTCCTTGAGAGATAGACAGGACTCTCTGGGCCCTGCCCTGAGGGCGGTTCTGAAGATACAAAAGAAGAACAAATTATGCCCCAGGCTAGGAGGAGCTCTCAATCCTTCGGGAGGAGGAAGTTGTCAGAAGTCCATCCTTCTACCCAAGTACGTTTCAGGCAGCATCACTGATGAGCCCATAGGCACCTCAAACCCAACACCTCCCAATCTGAACTCTCCATTCCCTCCCAAGCCTCTGGCTTTTCCTAAAATAATTGTCCCAAGGAATGACACCACTGTCTCCTCATTCACCCAACCAGAAATCGGGAAGGCATCCCAGGCTCCTCCAGATCCTTCATCCACTTCTAAGAGTCCGCTGCCCATGTGACCTCCTTAACATCTCCACCCTCTGCTGCAGTGGTCGCTCAGACTCCTGTCACATCTTGCCCGATTACACTATCAGTGTCCTAATGTATCCCCACACATCCAGCCTGAATTTCTTCATATATGTTCCTTCCTGAAGGAGGTTTCTAAAATGCAGATATGATCATAAAAACAGCTTGTGTATTTAGCACTTACTATGTGCCTGGCTCTGGTAGTAAGCCCTTCATCTCCCCTCTCTCCTGTAGCCCTTGCAGCTACCCTCTGAGATGGGTATTACTTGACTAGGACTTGGAGGTAAGACACATGTTAGCTCAAGGTCACACAGCTCTTAAGTCAGAGAGTTGAGTTTTGAACCATCCCTATTGCCCAAGGTCATACTCTCAACTATAGGCTATCAGCTTCCTGTGACTGCCATGCTGAAAATTCTTCCACGGAGCCTCAGTGCCTTCCGGATGGAAGTTGAACTTGTTTAACCTTGTGGTCTCATTTCCTAGTGCCACTGCCCCTCCATCTTCATCCGCTCTCCCACCATGTCTCACCACCATGTGCCAACCAATCTAAACTACCAGATGTAACAAGCCGCGCTTTTCAAGAAACAGGCCATCTTCGAAAGCAAGCACTCATCCAGCTGGTTATCACCACATGCTCTTCAAGGCTTAGTGCAAACACCACCTCCATGAAGCCTTCCCCACGTGGTCTGGGTGACCGGTGCTGCCTCTGTGTCCCCACAGCGCCCCAGGCATCTGTCACAAGATTTATACTCTATTGTAATCGTCTTCATGCATTTGCAGAGACCAGAGTGTGAGCTTCCTGAGAGCAGGAACCATGTTTTTCTTTTTCCTAGAAGTGATTGGCATGTAGTAGATGCTTGGTGAATAATTGTTGAGTGAATATATAAAGCAGGTCTTTAAAACATAGATAGTTAGAATGTGTGTTCAATGGTAAGTTGCAGACTTTCAGCCGTTTAGAGAGAGAAAAAGACAGAGAAAGAGACAATGAAAGAGACAGAGACAGAGAGAGTCAGACAGAGAGAGAAGGGGGAAATACGCATGGTGGGAGAGGTGTTCCTACAATATTGCTAGCTGAGGCATTCATCTGGAATCAGGCTGTCTCGGAGACTGTACATTCTCAAGGCTGCAAAGAGACAGTGAAGGTTTAGGGATAAGGGAGACCATATTTTTAAGCCTGTATTTTTAAGCCTGGCATCTTAATCAAATATTATCACAGGGCATGTAGCCATCAAACACAGTACTCAGCAGCAAGCATGAGTTTTATTATCATCATGTAGTGAAGTCTGACAGCATGGTTTGACATCCTAGCTCTGCCATGGGCTTGCTGGGTGACCTCAGACAAGTTCCTGAACCTCTCTGTACCTTTGTGTCCTCATCACAAAATAGAGAAATAAAAATATCAACCTGTGGGCATTTCTGTGGCTAGAAAATAAAATAAAACGTGTAAAACAAAGATTTGGAAAATGGGGGCTAATATCATCATTGCACACATAATATCATTGCAAGTAGTGACACATTTCACTAGAGAGGTTTTTTTTGTCTAAGAATTTCGTGGCACCCCCTTCTGATTAGCAGAGACCTCCCTGGAAAATTACAATGGTAGGGTGGAGAGGCACGGAATGTGCAAGAAGCTGCATCCGCTGAAAAATCCATAAATCAGGAGTTAAAACCAATCAACCACTAGTGAAGAAGAACTATCTGATATCTCATTTCTCGCTGTGCAAGCTCAGGAGTCATCCGAGACCTGCCATCTTGGGGAGCAAGAAAGCCCCACATTCGGTAACGCGGGGATTAAAAGACTGTCGATAGCTTGTGACAGGCGCTTCCTGAGAAACGCATCCTGGTCAAATAGCAGCAGTCATTAAATATATGAGGATCAGTCAATTTAATCTGCTCTTTTCATATGGATTGATTGGGTTAGCAAAGTAACAGAGCTAGGAGACAATTGACATTTCTGCATCCCTTTCAGACAAGCTTGGGAGGGGAGGGGAGGGGGTGGGGAGATTTGCAAACTTCCACCCCTCACCATCGCCCTCCCCCCAAACTTCCACCTGGGCCTCAGATTTAAGCAAGGTGCGGAGCTCACCGGGTCTGGGGGAGGGTCAAAGTCACAGGCAGCGGGAGTGATGTCCAGCAGTTCCCGGGAATGGCCCTACAGCAATTCCCCCTCCTCCCTCCCTCCTCCCACCAGGACATACTTGCTCGAATCGAAAATCACACCTGTGAAGGGGCCACTGAGCCCTACAAGCCGGTGGCCCTGAAAAGCCTCCTCTAGCCAGCTATATGGCAAAGGAAACAAGAAATCAATGTTAACTTGACACAGGCAGTGGAGCTCAAGGAAGCCAAAGCTGTATTTCTCCTCCTGGAACATTTCCCAGAAGGAAATCACAAGTGTGATGCCGCTGCTTTGAGAAGGGTTTGGTGGGTGGGTGGAGAGAGGAGACAGGGATTCAGGGCAATACTCCACCCTCTTCATCCACCACCTTCCATCCCCACCACCTGGGGGAAGGTACAGAACCTCCCTCCTTGGGGTGCAACCTACCTTTGGCTTTTACGCAACCCCTGTTTCTCAGCGTTGGAGAGGATCTGGTGAGACCTTGGCTTTCTATGGTCTAAGCCACATCCCTGCGGGCCCACTGATTTCAGCACAGAAGTGGTAGACAGTTCTACCCCCCAGTGCCTGTGTGCCTGGGCCATCTCTCCACTTTCCTGTCTCGGTGTCCCGGGAAGTGTGAGCAGCTGCTCAGCCCTGGTGCAGGTGTGGTCCCGGAGTCCAACCTGCTGTCCTCACACCCAGGGGTGACCCTCCACCAATGGGGTGGGAGACGGTAGATGACCCAGCCTCATTCCCCGGGAAGGACAACACCGAGTTGTGTCCTGCGTGGTCCCCAGACAGTCCCCAGTGCGATGGGGCCCCTCCGCCCTCAGCAGCAACGAGCTCAACAACTTTTTTTGGTTTTCCTTTCTTTCCTCTCTTACTCTGCCTGCTCCTTCAACGTGTCTCCTGGGACCATATCTCAAGTTACCCTCACCCAAGTCCTTTTCTTAGGCTCTGCTTTGGGGGGAACCCTAACTTAAGACACATAGGAAATGGAAGATCAGGAGCCCTTCCAGAGGAGTACATTTGAGAACCCACAGATGCCTGGTTTGCCCCAGACCAAGTAAGATGTGTGCTGTGCCCTGGCCACGCCCCACACAGCAGGAACGGACTTAATTCCCCTGGAGGCGTTATCCCGAGGCTGTGCCCTGCTTCCTTCCGTCGTCGTCGGTGGAGGTGCCCTGGAGGAAGAGTCAGGACATCTCTAGTGACAGCTCATAAGCACAAGCACAGCTCTTGGGTGTATGACATTCTCACTGGAGCCTAGGACCATCCCAGGAGGCAGGGGCAAGACGGAATCATCCTCTCCTCGTTGGACCGATTGGCAAAGCAAAAACATTTTCACAAAGAGTTCTTTGATAAAATTATTTAACAAATGCATGCCAACCTGGCACTTCCTCATTCCTTTACTTTGATAAATCAATAAAACAACGCATCTTTGGGGCATGTGGAATATGTGGGGCATATTTCATCTTTTTCTAGCTCAGGATTTCCCAAAGCGTGGCACGTTTCAGGAGATACAGGGCCATATTACTTAATAACCTGAATCATGTAGTGAGAAAAATTTTCCGTCTTCACTTCTCTTCCCATCCTATAAAGAGAAGCAGAAAAGCTTGATTTGGTGCTAATATGTCTTTAACACTTCTCCAAACTCGGACAATGTCTCTGTTTAACAAGGGCAGGCAACAGTATCTGGCTAGAACTTCCTGATTGCTTTATTTTCCCAGAGATAATTTTCAGATTTGCTTCTTTTTATGGGAAAAGGAAGGTCAACTTCCATATATGTAAGTGGTACAATCTTTCTCTTTTAAATAAATGTATTTAAGCAAAAAAAAAAAAATGGAGTTAATTAAAATAGTAACTGATCATGATGAAATTTATGAGAATGACTAAAATTTGGGAAACATTGTTTAAGACATTATTCCACTTATGGTATCTCTTCCCTGCTTTCAGAGTCAGTTCTCTTATTTGACAAATAAAATGAAAAAGTTCCCATTGAAAAGAAGTAATCAAACTGGAAAAGGATTCTGGAGATCTGTTATGATCTTAACAAGGTCCTTCCCCTTTCCAGAACTCAGTTTCCCCATCTTTAAAATGGGTAGTAGGATGGGTAAGACGATCTCTAATAACCCTATCAGCTCTGATGTTTTAGGTTTACAAATGTGGATGAGCCCCAAGTCCTGACCTTCAGCCCAGACTCTTCCCCTAATGAGCTCAAGGCCTCAAAAACATCATGTCCCAAACTAAACTCATCCTCATCCCTTTAGCCTCTAGATGTTTCCTGCTCTGCCTCCTAACTGCCCGATCTCCATGGTCACTTCCTCTGCTCTGGTCCCAGCCTTCATCCCCTCTCCTGGACTGAAATGACAACTTTCTACCTGGTCTCCCTGCTTCCCGACTCGTCTGCCTAGAGACAGACCTCACAGATCACTCTGATGGCTGGATCTCAAAGAACAACCCAGTCATGTCAGGGCAACATACAAACCCCTTACCATGGTCTGCAGGACCTTCCATCTTCTGTCTTCTATTTGCATCTCCTGTATTTACATCTACTGCCATCTCCTTTATGTTCACCCTTACCCCTCCCCACCCCGATATTTTAGCTGGCTAATTCTTCCCCATCTTTTAAGATTCATCTCAGGTGTCACCTCTTCTGAGAAGCTTTCCTTGATCGACTTACCACTGCCAGTCTGAGATAGGCATCACTTCCTTCTGAGCCCTGGTGTTAACCTGGTTTCGGCTTTTGCCACGTGTCATCATGGCTATCTATCTATCTATCTATCTATCTATCTATCTATCTATCTATCTATCTATCTATCTATGCCAATTCTCTCACCAGACTGCCCAGCTTCTTTGTATGCTTGGTGTTCCTCCCAGGGGCTGGCACAGAGTAAGGTGCTCCACAAATAAACAATAGACCCCTGAATGATTTATTAACGATTTATCTCATAACCCTGTGACTCCACCACTCTGCCTACAGAGCTCTTTCAACTCACTCGTGGTCTTCCTCTTCATATCTTGGCATTTTCTCAGGTATAACCTTGTGAGGACAGGTTAATTTATCACCTACATCAATACTGTCCCTTTCAGGAGACTCTAAGCTTCTGGAGGACGGAGATTACTTCCTACTTCACTCCCTTGCTAAGAAAACAGGCGTTTGTAACTATAATTGTCCAGAGAGACACAAACGCTTCATAAACATAAATAAAAGATCCTTTAGGCACCCTTAGACCCCCCTGTTTCTATTCTGTACCCCTCTAGGTCAGGCCATTCTGCCTCTCCTAAACCATCATCTGTGTAAGCTATGCCATGCCATGGCACCAGATACAATTATATATGGAGGGAAGAAATTTCTATTTTGGTCTCAAGAAAATTATGTGATTTTGCTTAAGTTCAATTTTAAAACATGGAATATGACTGAACTTAATGTTAGTACTTAAGAAAAATGTTCACAGTAATTACAGATGAGGATACCTATATGCAATTTATTTCAAATTTAGTAATACAAAAAAAATTCTGGATCCTAACATCACTATTTATAACTTGGCCAGGAGAACTCTGAGAATCCCAGTTATTTCGCCAGAATAGGTTATTCTTCATGTATCTTATTTAAGCAATAATGCATGACAGAGTGTGAATTATGGCATATTAATTCTCACCTAGTGTGCTATTAGGCTAGCGTTGACGGCCGAGAGCTGTCAGTGCAACTAGGCATGAATTAATATCAAATAATTCCCCTGCTGAAATGTCTTATTGAGATTATAGCATTTTATTAGCAAAGGTTATTCCTTTAAAAATATTTTTGTATGCTAATTGGGAGATGGGGGCTCAGCATGGAAAAGGCATCCCTGCTTTTTCCAGTAGCCATTTCTAAAGCTTCCCTTTGATGCCCCCAACGTTTCATCCTTGTTGATACAATATCATCTTTTGGAAGTTTTCTCAGAAGTGTGACACAAAGGAACTCCTTGGCAATTGGGAATATGAACCTAAGAGCTTGCTTTGCCCAGACGTTGCATTCAATAAAATGTAAGTGAGCTTTGCAAACATAAGCACCGCTCAGTGGGGTGCTGAGGGAGGATACAAGGTGCGGGAGACCCCTGTGGGCAGTGGGGACCAGGCATTGCCTGAGTCTGAAGGAGAGGCTTTGAATCCTGGTTCTAGAGACACTTACCAGCTGCAACCCTCCAGCCAAGCAACTCATCTCTCTGGTCCACAGTTTCCTTCCAATACCATGGGCATTCTGCCCACCTGGCAGGTGTGTCGCGATGCACAGGTGTCCGCTCCTTGAAGCCCCTCTCCCCACCTACTTGTCTCTCATACTGAAGCCAAAATGAACCCTGCCTGGCCACTCTTCTCCCCTGGGGTATGACTACCAGTCTTCCATTGGCATCTAATTCCCCATCAGCCCCGTTGGCGTGGAAGCCACTTTCCCCTTGCTCGCTGGGTTCTAGCTACTCTGGCCTTCCTTCTGTGGCTCAAACTGGCTGTGATGCTTCCTACCTCAGGGCCTGCACACATGCTGCTGCCGCTTCCTAGCTGGTCCCCCACGCTGCCATGATGTTACCCTTTCCCTGGTCAACTCTTATGCACAATTCGGATCCCTGCTAAAACTAGAGAAGCTCTCCCTACCCCTCCCTGGTAGGCATTCTAGATCTCCCCCTCTGGGCACTTTGAGAACATACCCCCCCCCCTTCAAGTTAGGTGTGGCTGTGTGACTTGAATTGGCTGATAGAATGTGAGCAGAAGTGACCTGTGGTGCCTCCAGGAAGAAACACTGAAATGCATTTCTTTCTCCTGTGATTGTGGAAGCTGGGTTGAGATGGAGACTCTCTCAGGCAGAACAGATCTGCATGAGGGAGAAACAAATACGTCCTGTTAACTCTGGAGGTTTGGGAGCTATTTGTTACACAGCAAAACATAAACTAACCTGGCTGATATACACAGCCTCACTCCCACACTTGGTCAGGTCTCTATAATACACCACGAACTTTCCCTTCAGATCACTTATCATGGCTGCAATTACTTAGTTATGTGTAATCATTTGTTTAATGTCTATTTTCTCCATTAGACCAAAAGTCCCATGAGGGCACAAACCACGTCTGCTTTACCCACTACTGTATCCCCAGCTCCTATGTGCCTGGCTCATGCTAGATGCTCAATAATATTTGTTGAATGACTGAATGAAAAATTGAATGATTCAACTGAATGAATGGTAACATAAATACAAGCCCTTGGGAAACATTAGTCCAAAAAAAAGTATGATCATCTCTCTAATAAGAGTTTAATAGTTCAATAGATTAAAATCTCTGAATGTCAGGTCAAAAGATGGCTCCTACCCTCGGAGTAATATGTCCTCAAACTTGCTGTGTGACCTTGAGCAAGAATCTTCCCTCTCTGGGTCTTGGCTTCCTCATCTGTCCAACGAAGATAATCTTTTCTGAAACCTTGCGTATATGGAGCTGGGATACAATAAAGTACGCATTTATGTATTTCTAAACACAGAAATAAATCACGCCGAGTAGGCAATTAGAGCATAATAACATCCCCAGTTATACTTCTCCAGGCTGATAGCAGCCGACCTCTCCAGATGTGTCAGTCACCAAACCCTGTAAGCTGCCTCATCTACCTGGTATGGCAGTTCCCACTTAGAAACCTCTTTGGGGTGCCATTCAGCAATGTCCACCATAGAAAGGTCCCCACAGAAGCCAAGAAAAAAGGCACATGTTCTTAGAGAGGCTGGCAAGCATCTTCTCTCACTTGAAATATATGGGGGCTGCTGTGTCCAATCCAGAAACGAGGCTGGCAAATATGATTTCTCATCCATAGGTTATTGGTGCAGGAGGGGGTCCTCTAGTGTTTGGGGCCCAAAAAACCTTTCCATGCTCCCCCCCAAAAGGAAAGAGGCGCAGGAGAACAGAACAAACAAAGTCGCTCATGTATTACAAAATCAATGCCCATCAGCGCTTGGAGAGGCCACGCTGCTCCACGTGTGGGACAAATGTAGCAGAGAAGACACTGGGTAACACACACATCAACACGGCTTTGCTCCCTACACAGAATTTACAGCCATCATTAAGTGCTGAACGGATCCAGGGGGACCTTCACAAGGGACCAGCCAAGCTAAAAGGCTAAGGAGTGATTGTCTCTGGAATGGTGGTTCGAAGGCACATCCTGCCTCCCAAACAGCCATTATTCCATGGAGGCTTGGCCTCAGAGGAGAAGTGGCCAACAGGGCAACGAGATCTCCGATAAATCCGTGCTATTCTAGTGGTTCGAGACTCTTCAGTCTTCACTTTGGACTCTCATGGGACAATGAGTTCGACTTTCAGAAGCTGCCTGGGTCTGTGTCTATTCTTTTCAGCACGTACCAAAGGAATCCACATTTCCCTTCTGTGAGTCTTGGGGCAGACAAGAAACTGAGCATCACCCGCTCTCCTTTCTGACCCCTTGCAGAAAGCTGACATCTAGGCTATGACAAGTCAGAGGGCTGCAACTGACGCTTCCAAATGTTCTCCTAACCCTCGGTGGGCCACTGTCCCTCCCTCCCCCCCCACGTCAGGGAGGATCCGCCTTTAGTTCCAGGCTTTGTGCGAAGCACCCACTTCTTCCTGGGCCACATCCTCTCAGATATCAGCCCAGAGGTAATCAACAAGCTGCAGGCATCATTTACAAAAATATCCAGGAGGCCAAGATTTATTGCCTGGCAAAGGTAGTGACTTCTTCATGATCTTTTCTACCTTCTAGATGTCATCTCCTTAGGAAGAAAACCTCTCCTCACCTGGAACAGTGGCCCACCCCCCAAGTGTACCTGCTCAGAGCCCACCCACTGCATTCCATGGGGGAAAACCACGTGACTGAGAAACTGCAGAGGGGGAACCCATTGTAGAGATAGAATTACTGAGGCAAGTGGAACAACTACCTGTGATGAAAGGGATCCAAGGCCCCTGGCATCAGAACTTTATGATGCTTGTTGAAATGCACATCCTCAGGCCCCATGCCAAACTAGTATATGAGAACCTCTGGGGCCAGAACCCCAGCACCTACAGTTCCAGCAATCTGGAAATCACAAGTCTGTTCTCATGCTTCCTCACACGCACTCACCCAGCTCGATTCTAATGAGCCATAAAGTCCAAGAATCTCTGCAGTAAAACCTAATTCCTCCCATCTCACCCTAGAGTTACCTTAAAAGGACGCAGATTTGAAAGTTGACAAAGACAGACCATTAGCAGGGGCTAAACTGGCCGCATGGAAAACATGCAAGTTTTTAAAATCCTCTCCTTCTGCCGGGTATTTTCCTGGTGGTGCTTGCTGCTGTTGTTAAAATCCCTTCTCACTCACTTGTGCAAAACCCAGGAGTTTTCTGAAGCCTCCACAAAGGGGTCTGATATGACCAATCCGATATCATCAATTTTAGGCCAGCCTCAGAGGAAGGTATTTCGGACACATCAGGGCTGGTTTGTCCAGCTGTGCCCTCTCTCCAGGCCGTGAATTTCAATTTCTTCCTCCTGGTTGTCCAGAGGTGTTCTGCTCTCGCCTCCTCGGAAGTACACTTCCCCTCTTGGGGAAGCAGCTGGGCCCTTCTTGGCAGCTGCTGCAGATTAGTAAATTACAAGTTCGAGATTAAAAAAAGAAATGACTAAAGAATAAAACCTTTAGTCTGGCAATTTGAAGTCAGACTACCACAATGAACACCTGTTGAGAAAGACCATTATTAGAAGCTGGAGGTTCTGGGTGAAAAGATCACTGTGAGTTAATTTTGATTGCCTCACAAAACTCTGCATAACAAATGATCTCTGATGGGGGTATCAGGGGACTTGCATTTGAAGGGGGGGGGGGGAGATTTTGTTTCCAGTAAGGTAATATAAGCTCTGCCACGATATTAAAATCCACCATTGGCCGTGCTTGTCTGTATGCCTCTGTGGAAACAGATTGTGTGTGCTAAGGTTACCACGTATTATGCTTCTGGGGAAAAAAGAGAAACAATTGATATCAAAATCTTTTCAAAAGGTTAGTTGAGAAAGCGTGAGGTCAGAGACTCATGACTCCCAAATTGTTCAATCATTTATTTACGTCTGTGTCTATGTAAATGGAGATTTGGGTGTGCTCTCAGTGATTTAAACAACCTTTGTTTTATTTTTTTAACCATATATATGTACACACACACACACACACACACACATCCATAATTCTTTTTTGGCAAGGGAAGAATAGAGTAAAAGATGTGCTAACAAATAGATTCGCTTGGAGTTAGATGACCTTTGTACTTTGTAAGGTCATCAGAACTGAGAAAAAGTTAGGCATCTCTAAGATCACGAGGCACAGTGGGTGGAAGAGATGGGCAGGGCTGGAGGAGAGGGATGGGTATACCGAATATTAAGTAGTTTCATTCTTTCCTGAAAAGAAAGAGACTCCAACTCAAATATGCCGGCGTCCTACCTGTCTGTCAGCTCCTGATTAAATCGAAAAGTAGGCATCCCATCTGTTTGCCCCAATGAAAAGTGTAATATTCTACTAACCACTTTCGATTATCGCTCAACTTAAGGGTTTCCTGCAAAATGATCCTCGGTTCATTTGTTTATTTGGCACACAAAAGGAAGCTCCAGAAAGCTTTATGCTTTTAAGCTAATACGCAATATACCCAGCTGACTCCATGGCTGAATCTTCCACACCTCGCCATTCATATAACATGAATTTTCATAGTCGTGGACATCCATTTGTCATGAGACATAAAACCTGAAAATATCCTGAGAGCAAGGGACAACTAGGAATATTAACAGAATCTTAATTCTTTTCCCCATTTGGGATAATTTTGAGTCCAGAAGTTACATAAAACCACGTTCAAATTATGTAACCATATTTTCCCCACCAAGTATATCATTTTACTAAAACCAAAATTTTTTCTTGCCAGTGTACTGGGGCTTAGCCTCCCATATCTGAGCACACCAGGGGCATGAAGCCCTCACCCCACCCCAAAACCTCCAAGGGAAGAAGCCACACCCACAAATTTGAAGACGCTTCTCCTCCTTGCCTTTGTTTCTAGTTTATCCAAAAGATTTGGGAAACCTTGCTGAGAGGGAAGACTCTTTGGGCTGCTTGCAACTGTGATCTCCCCAGGAGCAAACGCTTGGAAATAGAATTCCGATTTCTGCACGATTTGGAAAGTCTTTGGGGGTTCCTCTGAGACATTAGATAATTGAATATAGCTTTCTCCCACTGAAAAAAAAAATTCCCACCTCCAACGACAGTCCCCAAACTCCCAAGATCCCTGAGCACACTAGTCAATTTTATGACAAAATTAATCTGGAGCGTGACTTATGGAGCCCCAGAGGGAGGTCACTGGGGCCGGTAAATATGTAAACATGGCTTTTTCGGTTTCCGTTTCGCATGAATACAAAATAAACTGCGGCCCTCCGCACGCTGGAAAGTTCTTCCTTAAAGTTAATAAAATCTGTCAACTTCCATAAAGGCTGAGAGGAAGGGGGTCCACAGGTGCAGGCGCTCAGGCTCCGTCTCGAGGAGTCGGGGCAGCTAATAAAAAGCCCTGGGCACTGCGCGGCTCCCTCCCCATCAATTCCCATCAAGCGTTATTACAGTCATCTGCCGCCTCGGAGGTGCGTCCCCCGCGCTCGCCCCGCAGAAGCGACAATGACATTTGGCCGAACTGCAGGTGCGGCTGTGTGTGGCCGCGCGGCCGGAGTGGGGCCGCCTTTGTGGCGCTCGGGTCCTTTGATCTGGGCCACAAAGGGCCGCGGAGCTGCAGCCCCCTGCTTTCTGCCCGCGGCTCCGCCCGGGCCGGGGAGGGGGCGGGTGAGGGTGGGAGACGGCGAGGAGGGAGGCGGGAGCCAGGAGGGAGGGGGAGGGGGCCTCGGGAGGGGGTGATCCATAATATTTATTTCAACAATAGCTTCAAATCTTTTTAAACATCATAAGAACACGGCTCATTAAGCCCACAACAGCCTTGAAATTGTGTTATAAAACCGCAAAACAGAAATCAATACATTTGCTAGAAAGGAGGTAATGAAATATATTGAGTTGCCCGAGAAGTGGTTTGTATGAATCATAATATTATTATGTGCGCATCAATTCCATTTCCAATACTTAAAGTTAACCAGCTAGCGAAGAGCGCTCTGAACCCGCGTTCAACAAGCTCTCCCCGGTTACTTGCCAGGCGGGCGCATCCTATAAATAACCTGGGGAGGGGGCCAGATCAATGCTGCCCACCCCAGAGCTTCAGCTGCCGCAGCCCTATCGCTTCCCGGCCGGATCAATACGTGCGCACAATGGCCGGGAGAGCGCCGGGGGCAGGCGGCAGGCCCACCGCTCCGAGCCTCGGCCTCCCTCCCGCCAGAGCACGGCGGCCAGCTTCTATCAGGTCGGCTCTGGCCAGCTGCTCAGCCCCTCGTAGCCAGAAACTGCAGCTTCCCTCCCTAGCCTTCTAGAGAGAAGATCCAGCTTCTAGTTTCCTCTTCCCTGGTGTGTATGGACCTGAGGACCCCAGTCTCTGAACCCAGCACCCAGTAACTACCCAATGGATGAGCTAAAGTTTGTTTTCTCCTGACTTTTTGTTTTTGGAATGGTGGTGTTTTCCTTCCCCTGTGCTGTCAGTGAATTAAAACTGGATGCATTTTTCTTCTCCATCCTGATCTATTTTGAAAGAGGATCTGATTCTGTAATGTACAGGAAGGTACAAGTCAGGATGGATCCAGGTTTTGCGGGGCCTGAAGTTTATGCAGTCTGGGACTGTTTGGGGGGCCCTCGTGAAGAAAACCTATCTTACTTCTGCAAATTTCCTAAAAGCATATGAACACATTGCCAAGGCCCCTCCCAGCCTCAGAGGGGGCTTGAGAGGGCCCTGAACTGGACCCTCACAGCTTCTGAGAGGGCCAGATTCACAGAAAGCCCAGGCCGCCTGAAATGATCTGATCCACGCGTTTCCATGCTGCCTCCACTTTCTGGAATGTAACCCCCTGAGGGGTCTGGCCTTGACTGGCTTTTTTCCCTCTGTGTCCCCAGAGCAGAGAACCTGTCACCTAGTAGGTGTACGGTGAATAGGGGCATCCGGGAGTGGGCTTCTCTGTAGGGTCTGCCGTGGAGCTACGGGCTCCCGTCCCAGCCACAGGGGTTTCTTGGAGGCCTTGAATTGGGCAGCCTCTGTGTGTCCCCTCTAACTCGACCTGTGGCATTTGCACTGTGCATTTGGAGTTTGGACTGACCATTAAACCCAGAAGAGCTGATCATTGCCGGAGTGTTCTCAGGTGGTCAGTAGAACATGGACAGCTGTGGGTAACTTTATGTACACACAGGCAAAGCCTCACACCTAAACAAACGCACACACAAAGCCGGGTCAGTGCAGACATGAGTCCCCAGATAATCTAAATTTGGGGAGATACCAACAAATAGTGTATAAGGGCCCCAGACAGTGGTTCTCAACCTGGGATGATTTTGCCCTCCCCGCCCTACCCCCGCCCCCGAGGAGGGGGACATTTGGCAATGTCTGGAGACATCTTTGGTTGTCACATTCTAGGGGGTGGAGGGGGAGGAAGGTACTGGCCTTTAGAAGATAGGGGCCAGAGATGATGCCAAATACCCCACAATACACAGGACAGCCCTCACCACAAAGAATCGTCCAACCCCAAATGACAATGAGGCCACGACTGAGAAATCCTGAGCTACGGCTGCACCAAGGACGGTTTTCTGGCCAGAACTGACAGAGCTACTGGCCCTGTTTCAACCACAGAGCCTTGGACACTCTCCCTAGGAGAAGGGGGATGGGCAGTGTGAGACCCCACGCCCCTCTCTTGATACGGTGGCTGGGTACCAGGGCCGCATCCAGCTCTCCACTTGATAACCACTGACGGCCATTGTCCCCAGTGTGCCACCACAGCTCTGGGCCTCTGCTCCGGGGCCACCTGAGGACGAGCCCTCCTTCTGACGGATTCCAACACACCAACCAGTCTCTCGTTTACTAACGCTTGGCTGTCCTTGCTCCTGCCTGGCCTTTGAGGTACCCGACTCATAGGAAGGGCTTGAACAGGTAAATCATCAGTCTTGAAATCAGTGGCATCATCTCTGCTCTCCATCACTTCTCCACCCATGCACACCCCTAACGCCCCTACTGCACACACACACACCTGTCCCCCCAACCAGGGACTCCAACGCACACTGGCCCTCTGAAGCTAAAGGGTAACCACGTCAGAATCTACGCTATAAATACAGAATTAGACACGGTAAGTACAGAATACAGAATGTGCCTATATTTCAGAATCTAAAAGCTGGGTGACAGTAATTTTTCCAGCACTAGACTTTTTCCGCCTGATCCTGTTCTGATTCCCTTGCCTCTTTCTTTCTTTTTTCCCCTCCCCCATGGCCTATTGTCTCATGCTTATCCCAGAATTGATCCTTCCTACCATCTTGGCCATTCTCGGACACAGACTTTGTGACGACCCAAGTTTCTGCTTTTGTTGGCCAGAAAAGATCAGTGGTCACATGAAACAGCACAAATGTGATTTTCTTTGTTTGGAGAGGGGAGTGTCATCTCTGCTACATAATCCCAATTACGCACAATTAGCTGACTCAGGTCAACTCTGGCCACTCATTGACCAGGCAGATGGTCACCCGGGCTATGATTTTGTCATCCCAGAACCTAGAAATCAGTTTAATTTGGGCACAGAAAACTAAGAAACCGCCTCCTATTTCCATTTGGCCTAATACCTACAGATAATCCTCTGATCATCTTAAGAACCAAACTAAAAAGTAATCTGTTGGGTAGTTTTTAGATTTCAAATAATTATTTTTTTAAATTAAATTGTTTTCACTTTCAGTTTGTACCTGAGGAATGAGACCAAAAGAAAAATACTGCAGAGCAAAATTTTCCACATTGTAGAGCTCAGAAATGTCTAAGAAAAATTAGCCCTGATGATTAAATTTTAAAACTTCAGAGCATGAAATTTAGGGAAAATGAAAGAAATTGCCCAATCCTGAACATATTAAACTAACTCAAACAAAATGACTCAATCATCCTTCGAGTCAGGATTTGCCATAATTTGGTCATGGTTTATGGAACCAATAGTGAGAAAGTCAAAATGATTTCTTTCTCTGTAAATTTTTGGGGTTTTGTTTATAAACACAGAGATTCTATCATAAAATATATGGTTTTTTTATTTAAAACCAAGCACGCAAAACATTAGGAGTTCCTCCAAAATGGCAAGCAATTTATTCTTGTTTACTGTGTTTATGATCTACAGGATGTCCATAAAGTCTGGAAACATAGGCAAATATAAATAATGTGGTCAAGAATATCTTCAGTCTTAAAAACAACTAATATATATATTTCCAGACTTTACGGCCATCTTTTATTATCACTGTCATGTGGACAGTACAAATGAAAATCTAGTTTACATTGCTTATGTGATGCAAATACGTACACAGGTTGAGAGTAAATAGATCTTCCTCGAAATAATAATATCCCATTTGTGTCAACTTTTTGGAGGGCAGATCAACATTTAAATGAATACCAATGAAGATACCTTTGGAAAGTGAAGAATCTTTCTGAGAAGGGAGTTTGCCGGTTTTTGAAGTAGAGGTTTGCCTAGGTTGGATTTCCTTAAAAAGCAAGACACACAATGAGGTTGGAAATATGGCAGATGATGGAGATGAGGATGGGCATTCGTGTCCCTTGGGCTGTTAGGTAGCAGGCTTTACAGGCTTTACACGGTTTATCTCAATGGAATCTTCTTTCATCTCTGCCGCCTGAATCAGGACACATCTTTAGGCACATAAGCCTAATGCAGTGAAGATCCTTGTTTTACTAGGTTCCTAGACATGAATGCAGCATGCATTCATGGCAGGAAGACATAGAAAATGGAAAAAAACGTGCAACTCTGGGTTCTACTCCCAACCCTTCCAAATAACTAGCTGTGTGACCTGGGTTGCATCACTTACCCTTCGTAGGTCTGTTTCCTTTAATGTCAGGCAAAATTATTCTAGGGCTAAAAATGCTAGAATTGCAGTACTATCAACCCCACTGGTAAGGAAACTCCCTTCGTCTTAATAAAGAATACAACTCACAGATCCCATTGTCCATAGGTGAGGAAAAAAGTGTCACCCACAACCTGGACTCTCTGGTCCATTGGGAGGCCCAGCTGCATTGACTGGTGCTACTTGAAAGGAACCTTAGGTGCCAATTCCAATACTCTTATTTGGAATTAAAAAGTCAGTCGGAACTGGGGTGTGATAACTTATGTCGTAGCTATGTGTAAAGCTGTCTTATGCCCCGCTTAGATTAATTCTTGAGGGCAACGCTGGTGTCATATTCACGGGGCATCACCGTGGTATCTGGCAGGCAGAGAGATACTGCCTAAGTATTTGTTCAATCAAAGACAAAATTGATTGAAATAATAAATCAAGATCCAACCTCTTGGCTTTTACTTGACTTGGAGTCACTATTTGGAGGCATTCTGCGGTAGGAAGTATGTTTGTACATATTTTGAAGTTTATTCCTTTCAACCTGCTCTTCTTACCACCTGCATCCATTCCAGTCCCAAGGATTTGAATCTTGGATTCAGTTAAATATGAACAAATCACATGTGCCACACTGCCTAAGTTTACGGCAGTCTCCGGTTTGTATGCCTGTGTGTGTGTGTGTGTGTGTGTGTGTGTGTGTGTGTGTGTGTGTGTTCTGTGCTGCCACCTGCATGTTTGGGTGCATTTGGGTCTGCAGATCTGTATCTCTTGCCAGTGAGGAGTGGGCCTGCCTTTCTACAGCCCTGCAACTCTTGAGAGCATTGGCTGTATCATTTGCAGCAGCTGAATCAATATTTTAATGGAAAATTACAAAGAAAATGAGTATTTGGAAACCAAAGGTTGCCGACCGAGAGCAGAAAAATAAAAAAAGACTGCACATCACCTAGAAGAGAGAGACCTAGGAATTGACTTCCCATCCATCTCTTGTATTCCTTTACTTATTTTATAGCCAACATATTCTCTTTCAGCCCCTGATTGCTTATTTTAAATTGTTTTCCATTTCCGAGCCTCTATCTTCCCTGTCTTCCCGCCCCTCCCCACCCGCCCCTTCTCCCAGGCCTCCCAAATGATACAGTCTGTGCCATTAGCGATGTAGCCGATGAGAGCCCAGAGATGCTTCTTGTCTTCAGCCAACCCTGGGGAGAGCAGATGAGGAGAAGGGAGATGTCTTCCTCCTGGAAGATGATCTGACGGCAAGCGAAGCCCCGCTGACCCCTCACCGCAGGTCTGAGGCTCTGCTGAGGAGCCACAGAAAATACTGCAGAAGGTAAGGCTGCCGACATGTGCAGCACACAGAAGGGATCTAGGTCAGAGGCACGAATCGATCTCAAGGCGTGAATCACTGACCTCCGCCCACACTCACCCTCTCTAAATTGAGTCCCTGTTAACTAAAGATCGCATTTCCATTGTTACGGCTTAGAAACTGATTCCTGATTCCATTTTTTTACATCTCTTACCCAGCATCTGTTTGGGAAGAATTTCTATTTCGTCTTTTAAACATCCGAAACACAATTCCAAACATTTCCAAGGTAAACTTGTCTTCCATTCACCATAAACCCCAGAAAGAATGCGGGTAGAAGAAAAAGGCCCAGCAAACATTCCTCTGTTCTGCGTTGAACCGACGGTATCTGGATCATCCTCGGGGATGTATCATAACAAATTGTCTCTCTAACAATCGTCTCTGCGAAGGTCGGGTAAAGTCCCAAAGATCAAAATCTGGGATAAAGGAGAGGCGCACATTTCTCAACAGGAGGGAAGGGGGGTGGTTTGGATAACTTTGCTTATTACACAGGGAATTCCCCCACGAGTTCACATATTGCAAAAGGTGTAAAGGAGGAAAACCTCCATTCAAGGAAAGGTGCAGAGAAAAGGATTCCAAATATCTGAATTTAACTAAATGCTCATCAAAACCCCCTTGGGAATTTAGAAACTCTACTTCTATATGGGCTGAATCACTTCTCTGACTTAGAAAGTGTTTTCTACTGAGCCCCACTAACAGCCTGGGACTGTACCTTCCCCAGCCTCCAAGTCTATGTGACAGTATAGACCCCAATGGGGATGAACTACTGGATCGTTAAGTTCATCCTTAGAACTTAATTAAAAAATATACAATAGCTGGTTTCACGTTCTTTTATTGTCATTTATGATTTTCTAATGAAATCAAAATTTTGAAAGTAAAATATCAGTTGTTCCAGATTCTAGTACCTGGAGTTCTAATTACTCTAAAGCAGAATTCCAGGGCAAAGTCCTATACTTTAATGGTAGAACGCTAATTTGAATTTTACGTGGATGTTGAATATTAACCCTGACACTGTCCTGGACAGCAAGTTTCTCAACCTCAGCACTATGGACCTTCTGGCCAGATAATTCTTGGGTGTGGGGACTGTTCTTGCTGTAGGATATTTAGCAGTAGCCCTGGCCTCTACCCACTAGGTGCCAATAGCAACACCCCAACCCCGTTGTAACAAACAAAAATGTCTCCTGGGGGCAAAATCGCCCCCAGTTGAGAACTGCTGCTACTCGCATCGAGGGGAAAATTCATTTATTAGACCTTTTTATTCCACTTCAAAGAGAGCACAGAGTTAGAATGCTTTTCTGGAAAATGGAGCAAAAAAGAAAATAAAGAAAATAAATTATGTATTTCCACCCATTTAATGGAATGTTGAACAACCATTAAAATACATTTTAATTTTTATTTATTTATTTATTTTTATTTATGGCTGTGTTGGGTCTTCGTTTCTGTGCGAGGGCTTTTCTCTAGTTGCGGCAAGTGGGGGCCACTCTTCATCGCGGTGCGCGGGCCTCTCACTGTCGCGGCCTCTCTTGTTGCAGAGCACAGGCTCCAGACACGCAGGCTCAGTAGTTGTGGCTCACAGGCCTAGTTGCTCCGCGGCATGTGGGATCTTCCCAGACCAGGGCTCGAACCCGTGTCCCCTGCATTGGCAGGCAGACTCTCAACCACTGCGCCACCAGGGAAGCCTAAAATACATTTTAAAAGATACTTTAGAAGCATGAGAATATGCTCACCTTTCAATGTTAAGTAATAAAAGAGCAGAACATGAGAGTATATTGCCATGTACGTATTCTATAAGATACACGCATTTTTAAATATTGAAAATATTCTAAAGGGAAAACACCTTAAAATAATGAAAACCAGTTAGGATAATGCAGTATATCTTTTCTTATTTAAATTTTTCTGTTTTCCCAAACTGTCTACCATGAACATGTACTTTTATAATTTTAAAGCAGACACAGAAAAAGGACAAGGGGTCTTGCATTATACAGCAGGTTCATGGTATATGAACAGAAAGCGGCAAACACACTGCCATTGTCTATTCCTAATTTAATTTTCTTCCACACCCTGAAGGAAGCATAGCAATTCCTTTCCTACTCATCTGATCCTTTTGCTCGTTAAACCTTCACATCTGCTTCACTCTGCAGCCTTAAGTTTCTAAGGCCAGAATTCATGACATTGCTTATTTTGTTTTACACCTTGCTTCTCTACCCGGATATACCCATTCATTCCATATCCCGGCACTGTGCTGGGTCCTGAGAATTCAGTGGGGAACAAGGTAGGTAGAGTTCCTGCTTTCTTGGAAGACAGACAGTAAATCAATAAACATATACATGAACAAGGTAATCCAGCTAGTTAAAAGAGCTGTGATGGTAATAAAACATGGTGATGTGTCAAAGAGAATATGGAGAAGGCACTCTTTTAGACTGGGTGGTCCTGGAAGGCTTCTCGGAGGAGGTGACATTTGAGCTGAGAGTTAATGAACAAGAGGAGAGAGTCTTGGGGAAACGGGGAAGATCTAGGGGCTGTTTTTCAAGCATGCATTTTTATGTCCAAACATACAGAACAAGCATGGAACATTCAAAGAAGAGAAGAAAGGCCCCTGAGGTTGGAGCTTTGCAAGCAAGGGGAAGAGTAGCTGGAGCCTGGGCTGGAAAGTTAACAGGCCCCTGAGTAGACAGCCTTGGTCCAGCCAGGCTTAGGTCTAGGGGCACTGGAAGGTGGCAACTATGAATTAGAATCTTTGGGGCCAGAGCCCTGGAATCTACAATTTAAAACAAACTTTCAAGGTGATTTTGATGCACTGGAAAATTTGAGAACCATGGTTCTAGTGTATACACTTTTCTCAAAAAGTGTGGGAGTGCTTTGACAGAGGTGTTTAGTGAACTAATTCAGAGTTTTGCTACTCAGAGTGTGGCCCATGAATCAGCATCTCCAGCATCATCTGAGAGCTAATCACAAATGAAGATTCTCAGGCCCCTTCTCCAGATCTACTGAATCAGAATCTGCATTTCGACCACATTTCAAGTGATTTACAGGGAGGTTTGAGAAGCACCGACTTAAGTCAGTACATTACATATTATAGTAAATCTTCTATAGAGAAGAAAATGGAGACTGTGATTTTTAGTGATAAAAGATTAGATAGCAACAAAATACCTGATTATACTATCATTTTTCTCTGGTATTAGGGAGCCCCAGGAAAAAAACCAAGTAAAAATCTGTTCTCAGGTGTGCCAGTGTTAAGCCTCCTTAGACTGAACTGCAGTGTCTGAACTGAAGCCTTGAAATCCTGAACTTGTGGGCTTAAAAAGATGCACTTGACTGAGTAATAGACACTGAAAATTATTTTATCATTTAGATTTTTTTTAAAGGGAGGGAAAGTTATTTATTAAAGCAACTAAGCATAAACATTTACTATGTTTTACTAGTATTTTATATTTTAAAACTACATAAGACAAAGAAATACGAACTATTATTCGTATTTCTATTGTACTATTGTATCAGTAGAGACTTCTATCGTTAACCCTTAACGATCATCAGTCTTATTCACTTTCCCTCTTCCTCTTACCCAGCATGCTTTGTAATACTTTACTGACCTCATTGCACTTTGTGTGCATCTATACATTCTTCCTTTACTCTGCAAAATCTCTGTCTCTGTCTCTCTCTTTTCTCATTAACACGGAGTTTTAATTTTTTTTAATGCAACAGCTTTCGCTAATTCCAGGACGGGTCTTGCTGCTTTTTCTTCAGTGGTCAGGAAACGACCACATTTACAGGAGCCCTGTGTTTACTCTGGCTCTCTCTAATCAAGGGATTTTTCTTTCAGCAGACCACAGCTCCTAACTTTATCTCTTTGTCCTTTGAAGCCCAAAGCTATTATTTCTAGCAACCATCAGTACTTCAAGTAAACACTCTGTTTTCTCCCAAAGTGCTACATTGTTAAAGAAAACTAGCATTGGGAAGGTCTCAATTTCTACCAGCTCTCTATTTTATGAAAGGATATTGCAACAAGGCTTGAGAACAGAAGCAAAGTGTGTCTTCTCCATATTCACCAGCTGGCTCCCTCCTCCCACGGTGATGATGGTTGACCCCACCTACCCAAGGGTGTTTCACACATTTACCCCAAAGTATAAGTAAGGATTCATAGGTAAGGAGTGCTATCCTTTTTAACCCTCTTTACTTGGAGGCAGCGGCTGCTGCTATTGTTTTTCTGCCTGCATCAGTCATAAAGATGTTTCTTCTGGAAAAGATCTGATCCTTGCCCCTAACCCCGCTGGAGGTAATTAGGATGGGAAGGAGAGCAGGGCACCTCACCTGGAACAGCGATGGGGGCTGTTTTACTCAGGTGTCTGGGTGCAGTCTGTGGCTGTCTTGGTTAAACTCTTGTTTAGAGGGTTGTTCCCGGATCTAGAGCTTCTATAGCAGGAGGGCTTGCCTGTCCTCCAGACTTCCAGAAGCAGAAGGCCTGGGAAATGTGGTCAAGTCTCTTAGTACATAGTACGTGGCCTATGGCGGTTTGGGCTACTTCTCATCTCATTGGCTGTGACATGGCTCCGTTCTCTAATGATGCAGAATGTAAATATCCTACAGCATCAGTGTTGTTATCAGTACTATTAATGGTGCTATTAGCAGTTGGTAGTACAACAGTTTTTAGAGAAGTAAAGCCTGAAGCCACACAAGCCATTCCTCCAGCCATTTCCCATGAGTGCAAGCAACCTGAGGGCAGGTAGCCATTCTGCATTGTTCACTGATGTGTCCCAGGACCAAGAACCGTGCCTGGAGGGGAGCAGGCACTCCCTAAATGTTTGCTGAATTAATGAATAATTAATTAATTAATTAATTAATTAACTCCACCTAGCAAGCCAGCGTGTTCCCAGGGTCTCAGATGACTTCTAGCGTCCCTATCCCTTTTGGAGCTACACTTCACCATCCTGTGTAGAGATTTCTAGCACACTTCAATGCACTGTGTGCTCCACCACTCCGCAAGCACCAGAGGGTGACCCTGGCGCTCCCTAAACTGCCTGGTACTTAGTGGGTGCTTCACAGTCTGATAAGCTTTTCATAACCATCTAGATCTGGGGAAGCTAACCTTTTTTAGTCTTTGTTATGGCTGGGTCTGAATTGAACCTTCCAAACTCAGAAGCAGGAGAACGTTTTGGCCAGAGGGCAATGACAACTCCTAAAATAGGGAGTGTTTCATTAGAAAGAGCATTGGACTGGCAGAGAGAAACACTGGATTTAAACAGTTCTCCGCCACTTACCATACAACCCTCCGGAAAGATCACATTCAATTCCCTAGACCTTGGTTTCCTCATCTGTTTAAAGGGAATGGTGTTACCATCAGCTCTGTCCTGTAGGGTGAAGGGAAACAGTGAATGTGAAAGTGCTTTGTAAAACATAAAGCCTCCAGCGTGCAAAGGATGATCAGGGAAACTTCCTTTCCCCAACCTCAGGCCCAGTTTAAAGCCATCGTGTTCTTTCCCTTTCCGTATCTAGCATCTCCAGCAGAGACATCTGCAGGAAATCCAGGGTCCTGTCTGAACCCAAAGATCTGCTTCCTGGTGGGGGCCTTCTCCTGAGATGTCCTCGTGCTGTGGATTACCTTCTTCTCTTGACCTTGAAGGCATCTGCCTCCTGTCCTTCTACCCCAACCTTCCTCTGCTGAATCAATCTGTAGTTGCATCCACCCCTAACATAAGGTGGCCCTGCCTTGTGTCCTTCCTTTCCTCCCTTGCAAAATGAGCTGATTGGACCTCATCTAGGGAGAAAAGTCAAATGCGTACAGAGGCCAGCAGGCTGGCAGATGAGTGAGGTGGTCTAAATGGGAGTGGAAGAAAAGTGGAGAACAGGTTTGCTCCCTCTAAAGGGGACGGTGGCACCTTAGTGCCAGCCAATTGTTGAAATGTGGGAAGGCGAGAACACTACATCATCTAACACTCAAAAAAATCCGGAGATTTGAACTTTTATATGAGATCTCCTGACTTGCAAATGTTGGCAGTGCTTTCAAATTTGTTAAATATGCCTTGGGAGCCAGATAAAACACATATGCAGGCCAAACTCAGCTTTTGAGTCTCCATTTTGTGGCCCGAGGTCTCTGAGCCTCCTTTCAGCTCTAAGAGCCGTGGCTTTTCTGGGCTGTGAAAGCTGCTCAAAAATACCCCAAGCAACTTCTACCCTTTCCTCTCCTCTCAGGTCCTCTTTGTGTCTCACCTTGAGCTACTGTGACAGCCTCCCTCTGACCCTCTGTATCTATCTACACATGTGACCTTATTTGGAAGTAGAGTGTTTGCAAATATAATTAAGATGAGGTCATTAGGGTGGACCCTAATTCAATATGAATAGTGTCCTTATAAGAAGGGGAGAAGAGATACAGAAAGAGACATGCCCAGAGGGAAGATGATGTGAAGACAGACAAGGAAAACACCATGTGACAACAGAGGCAGAGACTGGAGTGAGGTGTCCACAAGCCAAGGATTGCCAGCGACATCAGAAACTAAGAGAAAGGCAAGGAACAGTTTCTCCCCTAGAGCCTTCAGAGGGAACATGGCTCTGCCAACACCTTGGCTTACTTCTAGCCTCCAAAACTGTGGGAAACTTAAGTTTCTGTCATTGTATTTGTTATAGCAGCCCTAAGAACTAATACGCTGGCCAATCGGGGGGCGGGCACCAAGAGAGGAAGGAAGACCGGCCACCATCATCGTCCCTCCCTCATAGCACATCCAGACCATGAAAACCTGACCCTCCGTGCAGATTTCCTAAGTTTCCTAAAATGTTAACTACTTCCCTAAATGTTTCCTCGATTTTCCAGGAATTTTCAAATCTAGCTTCGTGTGCAAAAAAAAAAAAAAAATGTGAATCTCATTGATCCTCTTCACAGGGAAACAAAAATATACCAGCCGCGCATGCCTGCAAACTATTTCTCCACTGTGATAGTTTAGATGCAACACTTCCCTGCTCTGTGAAACATCGCGAGACCTGCAGTCTGTGAAAAGCACAGGAGAAAGAGTTGACTTGTTTCCCCATGAGAGAGGGCGAGAGGTGGGGAATAAAGCCCCACACACTGGTAGGTGGAGGCACCGTTTCCTCTGTGGGAAAGATATCAAAATAATTTGATCTCTAAATATTAACAAGGTCTTTATAGGGTAGACAATGCTTGTCGCATCCATAAAGTATCCAGTGCTTGCTAAAGGAAGGTACTGGGGTTAGTGTGTGGATTCACAATCTGTGTTCATCCCTGCTACTTCTGTCAACACTGCATGGTGAGGTCGAACAACCCTGGTCAGGAGGGTTCTCCTGTCAGAAGAAGGTGAGAGAGCAGATCACTTCCTGTGAATCCCAGAGGATTCTACTTCACAAGAGACCTATGGGTAGGGAAAGGGGAAGGTGCAGAGATTTAACTTATTTATTGTAGAATTCTGGGCCTGGGGTTGAGTTAGGGAGAGACTGGCAGTACTCAGTCTTCTTGGGAAGATTTCTGATGGGACAAAAGGAGAGCAGAATGGTTAAGAGCTGAGCATGTGTGCTCTAGAGCTGGGTTGTTTGGGTTTAAATTCTTGCCAGATGCTGTGCCCTTAGACATTTCACTTAACCTCTCTGTACCTTAGTCTCCTTATCCATAAAATGGGTGCAATGACAGTACCTACCTCATGTAGTTGTTGCAGGGATTAAGTGAGTTAATTCAAGTAAACCCTCTGAAACATCATCTGACACTTTCTAATTGCTGAATACATCTTATTGAAACGGTTGGACTGTGGCCCCAGTGGTGCTAAGTAAGGAACCACCCACAAGTTCAATGGCTTAAAACAATGCCCATCTATTCCCCTAGATCTGTGGGAAGGCTCTGCTCAGTTGCACTCACTCAGGTGCTGGCTGGGGCTTGGTTGATCTTGGTGGGGCTTGGCAAGGGATTGCTCTGCTCCACGTGGCTTTTATTCTTTTCCCAGGATGGGTGGGCATGTTCTTTTCATGGTGATGGCAGAGGCACAAGGGTACAAGCAAAAACATGCAGGCATCTTGGGGCCCAGGCTTGGTGCTGGCACACCATTGAGTCAAGTCACATGGCCAGACCCAAAGAGGCAGGGAAATACACCCTGCCCTGGGGGCAGCAGTGCAAGTCACATGGCAAAGGCTATGGATAAGAGAGGGCTGAAGAACCAAGAATGGGAACTACCATAGTAACTCTTTTTATTATAATTTACATAAGAAGTATTAGACTGAGAATCCAGGTGGAGAAGTTATATCCTGATCTTCAACTGACCAGTTGACCTTGGGCAAATCACTCCTCCACCCAGAATGAGGAGGTGCAATTTATTTAGTTATCTAAATAACTCAGGCTCCCGCTCTCACACTAATTTCTATACAGCCAAAGAAGTTCCTTCCCGGCCACTCTTAACTCTGAAGATTTAGGTAAATGTGTGTGTGTGTGTGTGTGTGTGTGTGTGCACATGCACACATGTTAGATAGAATCTGATCTTTGTTAAAGTCTGCAGAAAACCTCCCTATTTGAGCAGCATTCCTAAAAGAACGCTTCTAGAAATGATTACTCAGGATGATGTACTATTAGGCTATGGTAAGCCCCCTAGTTAGCACAGTGACTAAGGATGCTTAGAAATGGCAGGATTTGGGAGGGATGTTATCTTAGTTACCCCAGAGCTGGGGCCCAATTAGCAAGGGGGAAGGGTTCTTAAAGGGGCAGTGTGGCTTTTGCAAAAATTGAGTTTTCTTACTCTGTTTTTGTTTTCTCTTTTGCACTCACTTGTGTTTAAGGAGAACCCCCTTTATGGCAAAATGCTATTAAAATCTTCCACGTGGAAGCAGCCCAGGAGAGGAGAACACACGCTCTTCAGCACCACGAGCCCAGCCGAGCCCAGCCGCTGGCCTCTCTTTACTTGCAGAGTCAGCAACTAGGAAACTCTGCATCAATGGATGTGTGGATACAAAGAGAACTGGGCAACTGGTCTACCTGTGCCTTCATCAGTACTCTTCCCACTCCCAAACCTGGCCCCCCAGCCCCCCTCCAAGGCCCCCGGTTCTGTGATTCCAGCTGAGAAAAAGAGGGGAGAACCAAGCTTTTGCCAGTGGTTTCAGACTTTTTGATGGCAACTCTTGCTAAGAAGTACATTGATCATTGCGGCCTGGTACACACACATACATGGCTGAAACAGAGTTTCATAAGACACTACTAACCCTTTAATACAGAGTGTGATGTACACTGATTTTCTTATTCTATTACCCTTAGAAAATAATGCTTGGAATAACCTACTAGACTGATTTCATAATGCACTAATACTAGGGTCCCAACCCATAGTTTGAAAAACTCTGGGCCAGTTCCAAGGTGTGTGTCGATAGGTAGAGGGGTGGAGAAACAAAACTCTTTAAGACCCACAGACCTCACACTTGTCTAAAACAAGAGGCGGTTGGTTAGAAGAAAACTAAGAAAGGATGCAGCTAATGAACCAGCAGGTGTCTGTATTATTTTGATTTGGGGGACATCACCGAATGGGTGTGATCTGTAAGGATTTCTCCTGCATGGAACTAGAAAGACTATTGGAGAGAATGGAATCCAGTGTTTCCTATTCCTTCTAAAATAAATATACTTACATTTTTAAAAGGGAGTAACTCAAGTGAAGTGATCAAACGGGTAATAGTATAAGTGACTCTGATAATGTGAAATTGTGAACATGGTAAGATTCTGATGGAAGCTGCTGGGAAATATTGATGGATATTGAAACTTTCAGGGTACACATGGGGAAACTGGTCCACGGATCAGAAAAGTCATGATTGTGCCCCAGAGGTGGCTGTTGAGCAAGTCATCGCTCCAGGTTTCCTGGGGTCCAACTGTTCTTTCTCTGCATTCTGGGTGTCAGGTTTGTTATCTTGTAAATGACAGTGGCCCTGCCTGTCTCACAGGACTGGTGTGAGATGAAACGGGTGGAAACACCCCAAATTCTAAATACCGAAGCAGCTCTGCAGGTTGCTTAGTATTTCCCCTTCCCATCCCTTCCATCAGGAGAGGAGCCTGCCTGCCGTGTTTGCATCTTTATCCATGTTTACAGGTGACTGGCTGGGCCTCTTACTGAATGTGGCTGTGATTACAAGAAGCTGATGTAACCCCTGGCCTCTCTGCATCATGTCCACACAGACCATGCTGGGTCAGGATTCAGCTGGACCGGGTCCCACCCTGGGTCTAACGAGGAGGGACCGACTTGTGTGGCCTCCGACACCATGCCACGTGTCTGCAAAGCCCTCCACGGCACGTAAGTAAGAAGCTGATCCTGTAACTGCCCTCGCAGAGGTGAGTAGCCAGAGGTCCCCCCACAGAAGATGGCCTGTTCCTGGTGGTGTGGATAAAGGCCTGTCACATCCCCCGCCCCCGTCGTCCTGGCTTTAGGGAGGATCTGAGCCAAGATGACTGGAGGTCCCTGAGTCTTTGTTAAACTCGAGCTCAGATGGATGTAGAAACACAAGACGAGCCAAATCATATGTTTAAACAGTTAAGAGGAAACCAGGCTCAGCAAGGAACTGCAACCCTGGATTTAGCCTGGGTGAATTTTCCTTCTCTGGGATTTCCTGTCCCTTTTTTGGATGTTTCTATCTATCAGATGTTCAGTGGCAGTTGGTTTAAGGCCATCAACTCTGCAGTGAAAGAAAGCCTTACACAGTACTTGGGTTCAGCTGCTAAAATATCTACGGCTGACAAATGGACCCAAAGCTAGACTTACATGACACAAGCTCCAGGCCTCCATCTATCTGCCCTTAGTGGAAAGAGACACCAAGCCTGAAGACGGGGCTTAAAGAAACATCCCTAACAATAAAGGGCGGCATGCAGCCCCGGCTGCCTCGGGGGCAGGGACAGTGGGACTGGTGGGGGTAGGTCCTTAAGGAATGCAGAGTAAGTGAACCCAAAACTGTCTCCTGCAACGTTCTTAGACTGCAGTTAAAATTTAACAATTTTTTTTATGTAAATCATCTGGTATGCTCAATTGCATGGGGTCTGGGGGGCGGGGGGTGGTTGGCAAGGAGGGAACAATGGGCTGGGATTAGATAATTTACTTAGTGCTAAAATTCCAGGAAGTTTGTGTTGATCTGGGCCTGGATCTTGTTACTTTTTAGCTCAAATCTAAATCTTTATCTTCCTAGTATACTTGAGAGAACATTTTTTTACTTAGCCATTTTTACAGTTGTAATTTTTTCCCCCTTTCATCAAATAGAGCTGGTTAGATTAGCAGCTCTTAGCACGGAGATGAAAATATTGGTAGAGCCCATTGGGCCCTGTTTTGTTTATTCTAACGGAGCAGGCTTTGATCTAAACATATTTCCTGGGGTCTGGACGAGATGACCTAATTCCTGTCTTATCCGTCTCCACTTTCTGTGAATCTCAGATTGCGTTGGACTGTGGAGTCCTTTGAAATTCACTTTACATTTTTTTCCCACTTTGTTACCCGCCCCTGACATTTGTTTCATTTGGGGTAGCAGCGTGTAACTCTTAGTAAAAGACTTCGATGCTTTATTTTTCTAACAGGACTGCTAAGTTTTAACAGAGTGGGAGCTTTTTTTTTTTTTTCTTAAGTCCTCTCATTCTTGACATTCGCAACACGCCCCAAATAATAAGCAAATAATCTACTGCTAGAAATTTATGTCAACTGCAAATCACTTAGGATTTTCTATATGACACTTTTTTCCTAATTAAAATGAAAAAAGAAAAAAACCCCACTGTCCCCCACCTCCATAAACATCAGTTGAATAAACCCGGGCCAGGAGGATTGAGATGCAAAGACTCGAACTCCAAGTGAGCTTGGAGCCAGTTGGTATCTCCAACTGGTCTGCAGGAACCTGTCCCCTTCCTTACTCTGTGGACCCCGTCCCCTTCCACAGCCACTGGCCTGAGGGGCTTTGGGTAGCTTGGGTCTGTCACTGGTCTCCCTAGGTCCCTGTCAATCACCAAACTGCTCTTCCAAGTCTGTTTTCCAGAAAGAGGGAAGCCCCTGTGTGTGTCTATGGAGACGGGGGAATGAGGCTGGGGGTGAGGAGCAGCGAAGATGAAGGCGGAGACAAGAAAAAACACAGAAGAATGTAGGGAAGGAAAGACGGGAAGAGAAGGGACAAGAAGGTGAAAGGATGACAGCGACACAGTTGAGCGAGAAAAAGAAAAAGCACAGTTACTGAAAAATGCGGGAAAAAAAACCCCCAGGTTGCTAACGTTTGTAAATTTTGAATGATGGGCACAAGAGGGTCGGTTACATTATTCGCTGTACTTTTCTGCTTTCTTTTTACAAGTCATATTTTTAAAAAAGGAACTGAGGAAAATGTCACCAAAATGAATATTTTTAGTTTAGAAATGTTGTGAATTTGGCTGTCATCATTCCAGGCAGCAACAACCCAGGAAATTTGGTTCTCGGCGATTCCAAGACACACGTCAAGTTTCAGAAGGGGGAAAAGAAAGGCGAAAAAGTGAGGCGAGGCGAGGCTTGGCGGGAGGGGGTGGGGCGGTGCGTTCACATCTGCCTTAAAATAAACCCTGTTGCTTTATAAATATAAATCCATTTCTCTTCCGCCGGGCTGAGCCGAAAGGCTGAGTGTATTTCTCACACTGAGAGAGGAAGCAGGCTGGGGGCGATTTCTTGTTTTGGAAATGAATGGAAAGGGGAATGGGCAGGTAATGATCAATAGATTAGAAAGACAGTCGATCGATGGATGGATAGGCAGGGACCAAAGCGGAGAGGCAAGGGAGGTGAGAGAGACCCAGACGGAGACCCCGAGGCTCCGACCTTGTCCTAAGGGCTTCGGTAGCCTCGGAAAGTCTGTCCAAACGAAAAGACGCGTTTGCTCCCCTGAACTCATCAGAAAAAGCTAGAAGGGAGGAGATTGGTGGTGAGAGGGAAAAGAAAAAACCGCCCGCTC